>NC_090932.1:841323528-841938886 GCF_040938575.1 Ambystoma mexicanum | reverse complement strand
TGCCGTACATCGCCAGGAGACTCGTTCTCTTGGAAACACAGTGTTTTCTGATTACAGCACAATGTGAAGACACTTGGAGAAAAAAAAAGTCTCGTCGATCTCCACTGCCGTTCCACATGTGCACACCTTCTTCTTTTTACATCCACACTCGATCCTTATTGGTCCTCTCCTATAATGCTCTTTCCCCACTCTTTGCCATGACGCACTATTTTTCTGTTTGCGTCTTGTGATCTTCTAACAGGAATCCAGCGACATTCCCAGTTAACAATGAAATAATCTGACTCAAAGCGGTCTCTCCAGCCCTCCCCAAAGTGCAAAACTAACAATTTGGTTCTCTTTCACTTGCCCCCCCCCCACACCCACCTTCCTCGCCATTCTTGGAAGCTACCCCTTTCCCTCCTACAAATCTAATTTTGAGCAGTTTTCTTGTTCACATTCCATCAGGATTGCCGCAGGAATTGCTTGCATCATGCAACATCATTATTTTTTTTTAACTACTGGACGGTTTTAACACAAAAGGACTATATGTATATCTGCAACTATGTGTGCCCAAATTGTTTCTTACATAGTGCAAAGCCGTCCAGCGTTTAAAAAAATATATTGCGCGTGTTGAAAGGAAGCACATATTTCATCTGCGCAAAATGAAGGGCTGTAGCAAAAACGAACTGTTCATTCTTCGCGTGTTAACCTGTGAACCCTTTCACGAATTTGCCCCAAAACGCCGCATTCGGGGAGGCTATGCTGCCCAACAGTTGTTAACAATCGACTGTTCCAAGAGTCAATGGTTCATAGGTGTTATCTTAAGTCTAGGATGCCCCACACAATATTTACTCCTGTTTTTGAAATAGTTCTCGGGTGCCCGAGGACAAGTTCTTTCACCTTCACAGAAATGAGTCCTGTGATGCTCATTTGAGCTGCTCTTTATGTTCTTTTGTTTCCAAGCCAAGTTTCGGACGCTCCATGTTGAAGATTTGCAGTGGCAATTTTCTTTTTGTGGTAGCAATTTTTAATATAGGCCTCACAGCAAATTGCAGTGCCTCCGTCGGACTGCAACGCACTGATAAAGGTAGTCAAATCAGCACAGGTCTGGAGTTTGTGAGCAGTAGTGCATTATTGGATCACAGCCTGCTATAAAACGTTATTGCCTTCACGTTTAATAAAAACCTCGGCCACATGATAGAATGCTCCATCCTCGCCCAGACTTGCCGTCATAATCGTCCTTGCGCTCTGCAGTGGACTATTGGTGATGCACGGAACCAAACTCTTACAGAAAATGTTGGTGTGAGCTATTAAAAAGCGGTTGAATGGGTAAATAAATAAATGAATACCAGGCTCTTTACGTGACACAATTAAAGCAAAAGACCGCTCCAAATGGTCACAAGTCTGACATTATATAGAAAAACCAACAAGCTGTGTTCCCAAAGCTCCTTGCCATCCATCCCAAATTCTGTTTTTCTGTTACCATCCACAACTATGGGCCTCATTCCAAGTTTGGCGGTAGCCTTGCCGGTAAAACCGTCAAGCTGCCGCCAAACTTGAAATTTTTTCTGACACTCGCGAATGGGCAATTACCGGGTCATTACGACCCTGCCGGACCCAGTAATTGCCCATTCCTGGGCGCTGAAAAAAAAAATGCTCCCCATTCCCATTTGAGCCCAGTAGGGCTCAAATGGGAATGGGGAGGTCGGATACACCGGCACCATTCAGAATGGTGCTGGTGCATCCAACAAGCCCTGCTCACGGGTGCCGGTACGCGCCTCAGGCCAGTCCTGGCGGGCGGGAAGGCACCCGCGAGCAGAACTCGTATTTTGCCGGTCTGATAAGGGTACCGGCAAGCTTACCGGTACCGTTGTTCCCGGACCGGCAAACTTATAATGAGGCCCTATGTCCCGATGCGTTGTTTAATATGGCCTATGGGCAGAATTTCTCTTAAAAAAAAAGCTAAAAAAAACCCCTCTTGTATTAGCAATACTAACACAAGCGCATATAGGAACAGCGCATATAGCCCTCGCAGGTGTGCCTATCCCTAGATGGCAAATGGTGCACCACCTATGTAAAAGAGGTTAGATCAAGGAGAAAGTGTCCCTAGTTCTTATCAATTGTGTGGGCAGGACTTGCAACAGACATGGTTGAAACAGCAGGAGCAACAATAGCGTAAAACCACCATATGGGATTTCACCAGCAAGTCATATACTTAAATCTTGCGAAGAAACAGCTACACAGCTGAGCATCTGGTAGGTGGTGCCATAGGAATTTCCATACTCCATTGATTCACCCTAAGGCTTACCACTTAGCCAAATGTTGGTGATTTTTGTGTGCAACATAGAAAACACACTAAAAAGCAAACAAAGTAAAAGAAAAATGTGATCCTAACTCTGCATGGGATACCCTTAAAAGGCTCACTCAGCGTGAGGAAAATGTGCTACACACAAGGAGTCCCCCCTCTAGCTCATGGGGATATCTCATAGGGTTATGTAAAACACCATAACCCTAAAGGTAGATCGACCGCTTTTGATGGTATCAACAGTTCTAGACCATCTTCTTCAGGATTGGCGACTTAATGGTAATATCATCACGGGTTGCAGCACGTCTCAATTGAGGGCTGCCTAGGCGTGCTGCTCCGTCCCCTGGAATCAGGGAGGCAGAGTGCCTAATGGCCGGAATGCAAATGGTTTCCGGACCAGCAGCAGAGGCAGAGCTCTGCAAAATATGAGGAGCAGATCCTCGGTGACAACCGCCGTGGCTGGAATGCTGACAGGTTAGGATTGTACTCCTTGGCAGATTAAAGATGAAGAGATTTTTCGGCAGGACTTGGCAGATAGCCGTGGGTAGACAGGCATGATGGCAGGAGCAGTTATTGACTGTCACGAGTGCAACAAATGTTACAAGTTTTTTTTAAATTTGTCTTTAAGTTGTCTTCTAAGTGTTAACACAATTGGAGTTCAGCTTTTAGGTGTATGGCTGGAAACAGCCTCGTTATCTCACCAGGTTTTGCTGACATAAAGTGATTTGGCCAGGATCACTCAATTTGTTCAAGTGGGAAATCTGCTCTCTGCTTCCATCCCTCTCTTTCTTCCTGAAATTACATTGTCTCCAGTACCCCTTGTAAAGTGTTCTGTTCTCTAATTCCATCCACTCCTTTGTTTGCTTCCATAAACTCCATCACTACTGTGACCTTCGATTGGCTACTCACTGAAGCTTCCATCCACTCCCCCATCTCAATGAGGATTACTATTGCCAAAGAATGAAAAATAAAAACCTGTATACTGCCAAACCCTGAACGAGGCTGGGAGGCAAATCCTAATTAACTATGATCTAAGAACAAACGTTGTGTACCTTTTTTTGCAACATAATGCTATATCTGAGCTATAAAAACACACAGATCAAGGAAAAATAGTGTGGCAATATCAATGCGTTTATATCCCTTTCCCATCTCTCTCCCCTTTCTATTCTATACACTATTCCTTCACATATCATCTCCCCAGCACCTTCCATCAGCTACCCCGTCCACCATTCCCTTTTAACACCACTTCCACCAACCCGATCCTCCTGCCATCATGGGCCTCATTACGAGGCTGGAGGTAGCCTTGCCGGTAAAACCGGCAAGGCTACCTCCAAACCCGCAACCGGGTCCGGCACCCGTGAATGGGCAATTACTGTGCTACTACAGCCCAACCGGACCCAGTAATTGCCTTTTTGCGTGTGCCGGGCCCGGTACATCCCCATTCCCATTGAGCCCGAAAGGGCTCAATGGGAATGGGGAAGGTGGTAGCACCGGTACTGTTAATAACGGTACCGGTGCTACAGTCCTGTTTTGCTCCCGGGTGCCGGTACAGCCACCAGGTCAGACCTGGTGTCTGCAAGGGCACCCGCGAGCAGAAACTGGTAGTATGGTGATACGGTAGCCACCGGCAAGGCTACCTCCAAACTAGCAACCGGGTCCGCACCCGTGAATGGGCAATTACTGTGCTATTCCGGCCCAACCGGACCCAGTAATTGCCCTTTCGAGGGTGCCGGGCCCGGTACATCCCCATTCCCATTGAACCCCATAGGGCTCAATGGGAATGGGGGAGGTGGTAGCACCAGTACCGTTAATAACGGTACCGGTGCTACAGTCCTGTTCTGCTCGTGGGTGCCGGTACGGCCACCAGGTCAGACCTGGTGTCTGCGAGGGCACCCACAAGATGAACTGGTAGTATGGTGATACGGTAGCCACGGTGCTGGTAGCGCTACCAGCACCGTTGATGCCTTACCCCCATACTTGTAATGAGGCCCCATGTCTTTGTGGCCTGATTGCAGAGAGTCGAGGATGATGTCTCCTCCTCCTCCTCCTCTGTCAGGGCCGAGCAGTGGGCCCTCAGTCCGTATTCGATCTTGGATGGTGTGCACAATACAATACCTCTCGGAACACTATGGCTACTCCCAGAAGGCCACAAACGAGGTGCTTGTGGTCCAGACATCTTGTGAAAGACAGACCCCCTAATTTCCTCCAGGATACTGAAGCATAGAATAGGATATTTAGTTTCTTACAAAATGACACTTAGAAGAACAACATTCTATATTTTTGATTGAGGGTTGGAGGGAGTGCTAGCATGCAGGAGAGAGAGCCAGGGCAGAGGGAGCAGGATCAGGAGGCACACAGGTTGAAGGGTTTCCAGCCTCCTGGTATCACTCCTGGTGGGGTGTTGCAGGGAGGAGGGGCTGCTGCTCCCCTGCCACCCCTATATATCATTGTCTGGTACATACTTTTTAGAGCAAAAACAAAGAGGTGATGTTGGAAGGTTTAGAATGAACCTTAACATCTGGCATTGCTCTGGGCAACCCTCCAGACCATCGTTCTTCACTTGCCAAGCCATTACAGAAGGGGAAAGACCATATGCAAATCAGGCTTGTCCCCACCGTAAAAGGGGCAGTCCAACCTGAACTGCTAGGTCACATCCCTTCTGCACGAGACCTCAAGCATCCCCAAACATGTTTCAATCTTGTTGGGCCTCATCTAGCTTGGGTCTCTAGGCCCAGCAGGCTTGGGACCCACATCTGGGCATACCCTTCCCACTCGGGGTGACAAAGCAAAAACAAACAGGTGATGACTGGAAGGTTTAGAATGAATCTTAACCTTTGGCATTGCTCTGGGCAGCACTCCACACCATCGTTCTTCACCTGCCAAGCCATTACAGAAGGGAAAAGACCATATGCAAATCAGGCTTGGTCCCACCGCAAAAGGGGCAGTCAAGCATGAAGTGCTAGGTTACATCCCTTCTGCACGAGACCGCAAACATTTTTCGGGCTTGTTGGGCCTCATCAGTGAGGAGGAACTGCCTATCTATTAAACGATGAGTGAGGCTTTTATAAAATAGCTCAAACTGCAAACTGAATAACTTCTGTGGGTACCTAAAGTAAGGCACAGTGAGATGAAATGATTTGCCCACGACCACACACTTCGGTTAAGTGTTAAAGCCAGAATTTCAGCATTGCCTAAAATGTAGGTACTTGACCACACATCTTCCCAGCTCAAGTTGGTGCAAATATGTGTTTAAGTTTGGTTTAAAATACCTAAAATGATACTCAATCGTATACAGATTACTTGAAACATTTACAAGTCACATGATAAACCAACCTGTCAATGTATAAACATTGTAGAAATACGTTAATGAAAAAGAGTAAGGGGTCATTTTGTTTTAAACCCTAAATTGCATGAACAAGACCATTCCTGTTTGAATTTTTTTTTACAAAAGGGCTCCTCCATGGAACTTAAATTTTTTCCACCAATACTGGAAAAGTAAATGGTAAAACACAGGAAAAATTGCCTTTTCTCTTCATTTCTCTACTACGTGTCTGAAAAAGTGTAAATTCCTCCCACAATTAACGATTGTATGAGCCATCTTCAATGGATGTATTTGGCATCTGCATACTTTTACCAATAAAGGTACAATCATATGGGCTAATTTTCCAAGTACTGCAGAGTGGAAAAAGTGGCAGTAAAATGCTTCTTTTCAGGTCCTCCAGAGTGGAAAAAGTAGTGGTAAAATGCCACATTTTCCACTCTGCAGGAATTGGAAAATTACCCCATATGATTGTAGCCTTGTTTTTCCCTTTCCGAATGGAAGCCTATAAGCTTCAGCATGCAAATTAATGAGAACTCACAAAAAGTATCATACAGACACTAAGTAAAGTGTAATGAAGGTCATGGTTTCTCCCAGGTTGTTCTATACCGGCATCATTTCTGATCACCCAACAATCACACTTAAATAGCTTATTAAAACCTTACATCATTTCTTTTAAAAAGTGGCACCACAATGGTCATTGCTAGTTACCATTTCCCATCACTTCCTGTTTAAATAACCTGCTGCTGAGACATGTTAAAAAAGATAAGGCCTCACTGGGAGGGCCTCTGCAGCTCTGGCTGGCTTTGAAAGGAGAAGGGCAGAGCAGGGACCCAAACTACACATGAGGTATTCTGTTTGCATACAAATATGGTTAACACTTACTCAAACAGTAAGATGTTATGAAGCCAGTATTTATCAGTTGAAATCATGGAAACTTCTGGCCGGGCAGGTTAGGCTTACACATAGGTAAAGATGCATTCTATTTAGGTAGGAATCCCACTGAAAAGTATGCATGAGAAGATCTGAAGCTGGTCCATACTTGCCATCCTAGCCATAACATGTTCAGGTAGGGCCTTCTTGGACCCAATCAGTGAGGTGCAGCAAGCAAGGTACCCACATCGGGTCAAACACACTTTTACCTAGGGAGACAAACTGAAACCAACACGCATTAGGAAAGGCAACAGCTTGGGCTTTTGAGTTCATACAGGATAGGCATTTGCCAGGCACCGCCATGAGGGCCACCTGGCCATAAATTGGGAACATTTGGAAAATGGTTACGAGTTTCTGGGCATATGATGTAATTGTCTGGCAAATGTCTATCTAATAGCTATACACAAGCCAAAACTGTTGGCCTCACAGTTGCTTGTTTTAGACAGATTCCAGTGCAAGTAACAGATGCAGGAACGCACATATTGCTTATAAATTAACAGGATGAAGACACACATTAGGAGATTTTTATTACAACAGGAGCTCATTTCCAGGGGCAATTAAGTAATTAAATACTCAAAAAAATCCTTTGATATAACACTAGCATGCCCTGTAGAGCCAAAGTTTTGTGTCAATTTGTGACAGAGCTAGCTCAAAGAGTACCCAAGAGGGTATGTTTCACCAGGGAGGCACAGGTAGTTGGTTCGAATGCCACAGGGATTTACATGGAAATCGGTCAGTAAATGTCCAAATGCACCCATGAGATGTGTGTCCTTCCTAACATTCCATCTCCATCCTATCTGTGTTCCAAAGCAATCGCTCTGGCTTACACCGAAGAGCCTAATTCAAAGACTTGTATCAAATCACTTTTCGATTTTACTATGCTCTCACCTAGAGAATTACATTGTTCTTGCTACCATCCTTATCTTTTCACTACTACTCAATTAATTAATGCAGCCGAATATAAGCTTTGAATGTAATTTCTAAGGGCCCTCAGTCTGATGGATGTAAGTCTCTGGTCAGCTTTGGCCCTGCCACTAATGTACAATGTGTACTGAATGTCTATTGGCTAGAATAGAGGAATGGCCAGTTTCAATGAAATTACATAAAGCCTTTCAGGCAGGGATTAGGAAAGGATGTTTACGATGGATCATTGCCTACTTTTAAATGTTCTTATTGAAAAGTACTGTTTGATTAGGGGTAGGAAATCTGCATGTGGCCTTCATTGATTTAGAGAAAGTCTTTGAATCTATCCCCAGGAATTTTCTGTGGTACAAGCTAACTGCACTGAATGTAGCAAAAGGGTCCCTTAACTTAATTCAACTTTTCTATACAGACACACATGCAGCAGCAGTGGGAAGAACAAGACTTGTCAGTACCTGAGCAGATTTCTCAACAACCAATAGGGTGCAGCAAGACTGTTACCATGTGCCATTATTATTCATTTTATTTCCTTCAGATCTTGACCCTTCAAATTCACGAAAATAAGTAAACCCTCCCTTGTTGCAAAGTACTCCATTTAGGGTGCTCTATATGCAGATGACACAGCCCTACTAGACTTGATGAGCGGGCGACTGCAGCAAGGACTTACCTCAGCAGAGGAATAATTTAGTGACGGCAACTTAAAACTGAGCATACACACGTGGTGTTTGGGAAAGGTTAAAACATTACTTGTGCCACTTAACTGTGGAGCGCATTGAGGAGGTCGACTCCTATTGTTGTTTGGGATTACTTTTTCCCAAATTGGGACGCGTTCCAAGCACATAAAAATGATTGCGATGGAAGCTTTAGCTAGGTTAGGAGGTCTTTTGAAATTCTGCTTGTCAAACAAGCACTTTTATGGTGGTTTAATTCTTTGTGTAGTGTTTAGATTTGAAGAATTTTGATGGGTTGGGGGTGGTACTTTTCTATTAATGTTTTGATGGGTTTACAGTGTGACGTTTTATGTTTCTTGTGTGACTTGATTTTATGTGCTTAATTTGGTTAATGGAGAAATTCGATTTTTAATAAAGATTGATTGAAAATGTGAGCAGCCATGCCTAAACTGCTAGATCACGAGGGCTAACAATGTTTGAAGTGGCTTAGGTTCCAGTGCAGAACGGATATGACATAGCAATTGAGATTGAACTGCGCTGTTTGGTGGCAGAACCAAGACTAGTGGCTTGTCTTCTTCTGTAATGGCACACATACTACAGAATTATTAAATGTAAGCCAGCCCAGAGAAATGATAGCAGTAATGTTTAACTCAAAGCCTTAGTACCAACCTTATTTTTTCACTTCTACATGTGGGATGTTTTAACCCACTAGTCCAAGCCCTGCAACATTACTGTGCACTGCTTGCATCAGAAACCTCAGAATGGCCGCTGGAAAGCATTATGCGTGCTAAAAATCACCCAGAAGTGTGCAAGGAAAACCTGAAAAATAGGCCGCCAATCCATTTTTGCCTATGTCCCTGGTAACACAGGAGACCACTGCCAAAACTCATCATTTGACTGCCCACAGAGGAAAATTAAACTATTTGAAAAAGCAGTCCTGCATTGCAAGAGAAACACAGAGCTGTTTAAAAATCTGTTTTTCCTTGGCTGTGGAAAGTGCAAAAATCTTGGTTCTCAAACATCACAAAAGATCCAACATCCTTGTTGGCTGTTAAACATCACTGTATATAAAGAATTCACCTAAGCACAATGTCAGCAGAAACATATTTATCAGAAGGAAATCCACATTTAAAGATGCTTGCTTGGAAAAATATGTCAAAAATGGATGCAGTACCGCTACTCGCCTGTGTCAGAAGCTGGCGATTACTTAACCTGTCAGTTAAACTGATACATTGAAATCATAGTATGAAAAGGAAAGACTTGCTATCAGAAGCAATAGAGGTGGATACAATTCAAAACTATATTTTTTAAAGGCTGGAATTAAGAGATTGGTGGATATATTTGTTAACAATGTAATGTGTATTTTAGGACAAGACTATTTTAAACATTGTGTTAAAAGTTAAAGCCAGCTACACTGGGCTTCAAAGACATTCCACACCTTCTCCCAAACTAAGGAATCTTTTCCCCTGCTCTCTGCTAAGAAACTGGCAGGGAGGTGCGAAAGGAAAAGGGAGGAGCACTTTGGCCTGTTGCTCTGCTACGAGACAAAAGACTCCCTTTGACTCAAAGGAAATGCTAATTCAGGTGTAGGCTGAAACCAGATGCCAAAGTCAGAGAGGCCTGGGACTGCTCTCTAGCCCAGCCAAGACCTTGGAGGCGGAGACAAGCACTTTTGTTTATTCAGAAAGCACAGTAAATATCTTTTTGAAAAAGCCTTATAGAAAATTGTGTTGAACTGGTAAAAATATGGAATTTAGAGGTTATTAAAATGAAAATGTTGCTCACAAGTAGAAACTACTCTGGAACTTGTGCGATATTCAGAGACAGAATTATCAAAATGCGGACTTTGCAGCAGTTGTGATAATGTTAAAAATATGAAACTTTAAAGGAATATGCCCAGATGGTATGTGCATGAATGTGAAAAAACTGGTACAGAACTGACACTGAGTAACCGACCAAAAGTGTGAAAAACTGTCATTTGTGAACCGAAGCTCTCCAGAAGATGGGACTTTGACGGATGCGTGCCTTATTTAATTTGGGATGTAAATATGTAGTATTAGTAAATTAGTGAAATTATAAATATGCTTTTGTGAAACATAAGATATCATGTACAGAAACAAAGGGGAGGGATTTCTCCCTGGACCATAAACATGACACATCATAACACACTGTTGCTTCTCAAATCAGGGGAGAGGAAATTCTCTGACCTATCGGCTTCATGGAGGGTTGGGCATAGTATAATCAGCCTCCCCACCACCTTGAGAAATACATAAATAGGGACTGTTGAGGGCACAGAGAGACACACACATTCACCCATCACTGATCTACTGGCGAAGTGCTCGGAAGGAGGATCCAGATCCAGAACTATCCAGACTCCAGAACTATCCAGACTCCAGAACCCTGAAGCGAAAGGCCCAATCCAAAAAGCTGAACCCTTCTCAGCTGGCCTTTAGAATCTTGCAGCCTGATTTTAACCCCAAACTTCAACAGGGCCCAACCAATTCAACAGCCTGGCTGTGCCCTTTTGGCTGCTTCTTGCCAATAACCCTTGCTAGAACCCAGAGATACAAACCAGTAGAGCAGAGCTGTACCCAGAACCAACCCGTCAGATCCAGTCCAGGAGGCTGTGCATACCAGAGTGCCTTGCTGAGAGCTGAACCAAGCGCCTGAATCCTTTCCGGTGGCTAGCAGATTCCAGTCCAAAACCCTTGACCAGATCCTGATGGGCCTATTCCATTCCAAAGCCATAGTGTGAGTATTTAGCATAGAACTGCCCATAGCCATCTCTTAGTTTTAAGTAATCCTATCAAACCCATTCCAACATATCCAGAACTGCATTGTAGAATCTCTTTCGTCTATCCTGACTCCTTCTCTCATCCATATAATCCTGTGATAATTGTAGTGATAAATCATCTTTGCGCTAAATATATTTGCTGAAGAAGGACAAGTGTCTTGGCGGACAAAAGTCAGAGTGGAGGCGCCGCTGTTCTGGTGGCTGACCGTTGGGTATCTTGCATCTTCATAGCCCCTTAGTGTTAAGAAATCCTTGTTTGTAATCTTCAACAGCGCATCTCTCCGTTGCAATCTTGACTTTTTCTGAAAAATTGACCTTTGCTAAAACCTCTGTAACTTCTGAACCGTACGTGACAAGGAAATGTCAAATTGAAGCTAACATCCTCAGCTTTCAAACAAACTAAGAAACGCATTCCAACTCCTTATAGTTGTTCTGTAATCGCATTTCTCGCGTGCTGAAAAGTTTGCCGTGATTTTGCATTTGGCTCAATTTCATCCCATATAAAATTGCTATTTCTTGCATTCAACCTCTGAATAAATCTACCAATCACCCAAACATCATTGCTAGTGTCTACCTGAACCTATCCAATGCAGCTCCCACTAGTTTTGAATCCCTTTTAGCGAATTAAAGTCATTTCAACATTTTTCACATTCATTTCAAATCACATTCAAAAGCATTTGACCTGTTTAAAATAATTCCTGTTCTCTCTAAGCTTGCTGGGGAATTGGGATTGAACTGCATTGTTGATTGTATATTCCTGAAACCTGTGCACCCTCATTCCATCTCTTCATATTGCATATTAGGGGGGATTGAGTAGTAACAGGGGGAATGAGTGATTACATTGTCTTTGATTGAATTCATATCAAGTTTTATTTCTGTGCTGCATTAATTTAATATCATTGCATTTCATTGAACCCACACAAAGTTATTCTCTGCTACATTATTCTTATCACCCATACTCCTATTGATTAAAGAGATAGTTGATTGTTGTGATATTACCCATTGCTGATCAGTGTATAAATATTAATAAGTGTGATATCTAGATATTGTTCATATTCATAAAAGTGTGATAAATATATATTGTTCAATTCATCAAATAAATCGTTTACCTTTGCAAAACAAATCTAATTCTTGGTTCAATGAGACCGGGGGGATTCAAAGAGAGGGGCGTTATATAAGGGTACATCGTCCAGAAATAAAAGAACTTTTTACATAAAAATATATAAATTAAGATTTCTGGATTAGATATACCATTTATGACAGCTTAACACAGTGTGCTAACTAATAGGATACATAAATCCTGATTGGGCTACCACGGCGTGTTACACTGTAAAAGCACCCCTCAAAAGGGAACGCTCTAAGGAAATGGTCTGTTTTGCAAAAATAAAATAAACTTCTGTAAATCAGGAAGGAAATTAATATTTGGTAGACATCAATATGGCTAGAGAACACCTTTTGCATAAGTTATTTGTGAGAGGTGAATGGACAGAGCAGGATCAAAATGTGTGGTTGCAGGCAATCACACAACAGATCACTGCAACAGGGTTAGATATATGGAAAGACCAGGGTCCCTTACATGTGGCCCTGGGTGAACTATATATGGCCCCTAAGGCCGAGGATGAGAAAAATAAGATTGGCAAGATAGCGGCATATCTATATTTATCTTTTCGAGCCATACAGGATAAATATGCTGAGGGCCAAGATCTGGCAAGTAGGCAACTGATGGCATTAGAAAAGGCCCAAACTGATCTGGACTCTTCTGAGCAGGGGCTACAGAGGAGCCAGGAGTCCAAAAATGAAAGCAGGCAGTATATAGTCAAAATAAAAGAGGACATGGGTATCCTGCAGCAGGAAAAGGCAGAACAGGATACCAGAATTCTGGCCTTGCAGAAGGGGTACCAAGACAGTTTGGACTCCCTACTGCAGAGCCAGAAAAAGCTGGAGCAAAGGATCAATTTCAACAGGGCATGCACAGAGCAGATAGCCACCCTGAAAATCCAACTAGGCAGAGAGAAAGAGGATTTTGAAAGACCTGGATACCCAGGCAAAATTTGATGAAGAGCGCCAGAAAGCTGGTGCGCTTCAAAGACAGAGGGATGACCTGGCGGCACAGAGGCAAGCTCTTGCTCAGGAAAGGGACACCTTAGGCCAGGAAGTCTCTCACTTAAAAGAGAAGGTAGAAGAAAATCACCTGGCCCTTCAGGGACTGGGTGACCTTCAAAAAGAGCATGAAAGATTGTTAGAGCACACCAGGAGGGTGGAAGAGGCTCTAGCAAGGAAGGACCAGGCCAGTCTGGACAGGACTCAGGAGGTAACCCTCCTGCAGCAAAGACTGGCCCAGGACTCAAAAACAACCCAGGAAGCACAGAGAGAAAATGAGGCTCTCTGTGAGAACAATGACAGGCTCCACAGGCAGGTAGCCACGCAAGAGAGACTGATAGAGACTAGTAAGGCTTTGATTGAGGAACAGAAAGCACAGGTTCTTGCATGGGAACAGGGAGCAGGGGCTGATAGAGATGAGGTTCGCTGGGAAAGGGAAACACCTGAGCATAACCTCAGGAACCTTAGTACCAGAGGCCTTCATCTCTCCCAGTCCTTGGACTCTGCCACGCCCATGTCCATGGCATACATGAGCCCAGGGCCACGGGGATGGCAGATTTCAATCCAATCAGAAGTATGGGGCTCATAGACCAGCACCCCCTAGGAATGGATGGGCGGGCATCTGGGTATGGGTACCCAAGCACTGTGAAATTTAATGGGGAACCCCATGAGAGTAGGCCCACTAAGGGCATCTTGAAAACCTCTGCCCAGCTAGGACAGTGGGGGGGTACCCATCAAATCATGGGAGCAAGTCCCCACATTCTGCCAGCCATTTCCAGGCTTGCAGAGTCTGGGAGAACCTAGAGGACCAGACAGGCACCTCTGGGAGCAGTGCCTCTGAGTCAGAGGAGGATTGGACCAGGGTTACCCAAACCAAGATGGCCAATAAGGCAAAAAGGCCTTGCTTAAGGACCCCTTAAAACAAATCTAGGCAATAAGGAGCATCATCACGCCTTATCATAAGAACGCTAAGTATTCTGTTTGGGAACACTTAGAGCTCTTTGAGCAGATGATGGAAACTTTCCATTTGCAAGACAGCAGTAGCTGCATTCAGTATGTGAAATGGACCTTCTCACCAGAATACTCCAGCTTCTTTGCGGGGCTGGAGGACCAACATCATTCCAGATGGTCCACCTATATGGCGGCCATCTTGAAGCATTTTTCTATGCATAGAAATCCACAGGAGGCTCGCAAGGCAACCTACAACTTGCAATGTGGGGAGGATCAGGCCCCCCAAGAATGTGTGCAGGAATTAAAGCGTGCCTTTGCGCAGACCACCAAACGGGTGCACACGGACAGCAGAGAATTTGTCAATTCTTTTTTCCATGCTCTACCAAAGTACATCATGACCCAGCTAGTGAGAGATTTTCATGAGAAAAGATCACTAGACTGGGTCATTGAACAGGCCACATGGATCTATGAGGTGCAAAAGCCCATAGAATACAAGAATAATCCTAAAAGCCCCAAAACAGCCAACACCCCTGCTGCTGCTAAGGTGGCAGAGGTGAAGGTTGCCCCCATTTTAGACTTAGAGATGGGGGGCTAAAAACCCACCTGCATAAAATCAGAGCAATTACAAGCCCAGAAGGACCTCGGGCCAGTCACAGATAGGGAGCCAAGGAGGTAGTCCCACAAATGGGATCCCTCACTCCCCTGACTACATAAGTCCCCACTACAAAGGGAATAGACCCATCCTGGGTTATGTGTGGACTCCTCCAGCCCGAGGGGGGGGATCCAACCAAGCAGCACCAAACCCAGGGAACTTCCCTTCTCACTTCCCCCAGGAGGGCAGAAATTCCCCAAATCCTGGACAGAACTTTTTCCCCAGGTACCCATAAAACTTTCAACCCCAAAACAATCCATCCTTCTTCCCCCAATTTCCTGACCCCCGACAACCTAATCCGGCAGAGGGGAGGCCAAGGGTGGAGGGGTACCCAAATGTTCCAAACCCGGGGTATTTCCAGAGAAGGGATAGCTACCCTTCCCGGGGTCAGCCCAGGGGAGAAATGAGAACCCTGGATCAGCCTGAGCGGGTATCACAGCTAGAGCGCCAGGTCCAAATCATGTCACAGGATCTGGGTCACATGCTGAGGGCTCAACAGAACCCTCAGATGAGCATGCTGGCACAGAATGCCTCCAACACCGGTGCTGGTGCTCCAGAACAATGATGGGGGCAGAACCCCGACAAACCCACCGGTTCCCAGGGAGGAGGTAGAAGGGGAAGAGGGGTAAAGCCTTGGAGGATGCTTCCTTCCCCACTTGTAAAAAGCCCCTGGAAACCCAGGAACCGGAACCAAAATCTCCTGCCCCTGAAAGTCTGCCACCCAAGGAGCAGAGGGGGGGTCGGGGGGTAGGAGAAACAAAGAACCCAAACAGACCCATTTTGTGGAGCAGGTACAGATCTTCCAATTTGAAGGAGAGGAATCCTCAGAGGATACTGGAAAAAGGATCTTCTCCTTCCGAGATGGGGGAACTCCCCCCAAAGAAAAATGGGTCCCAAAGGATTCAAATCCAGACTGGGTAGATGTGGGGACTGAGCTAGCGCTGCCCATCATCCATCCCCAGAACTTCCAAACATGAAAATCCCCTGGTTCAAACCCATCCTGGTGACTGCCTCCAAAAAGGGGGGCAGCCCAGCACCAGAACCAGGGGAACCCAAAACTTCTCCCATCTCTAGTTGCCACCTTTTCTTTTCCGATTCCCTAGACTCCGAACAGAATTCTGCCCAAATCTCTTCTCTATCAGTGTCCAAAATGAGAAACCTAACCCACCAGATGTTGAAAAATGAACATTATCTGTGCCCCCTTGCGGAGAGGGAGGGAAGATTCTATACCCTGGTACAAATACGGGGCAGGGTACAATTTTGGCACTGGTGGACACTGGATCCAAAGCTACCCTTCTGTCCATAAAGGCCTTTGATAAACTGAATTCGGGAAGGGGGTAGAAATACCAAATTCCTCTCACCCCTCTTCCTGGACAACTTCAGAACTTTGACGGGAAGGAAATTCCCGTCGAGGGGACTGCGGATTTGGACATTAAAATTGGGCGACACAAGGTGAAGCACCCGGTCATAGTTGTGACTCCAGAAGGCACCCCTTGTTTACTAGGGAATGACCTCCTGCAAAGGTTGTCACCCCTCATAGATTGTGTAAACAAGGTCCTCTGGACCCAGACTAGCAGACCAATCAAACTAAAACAGAGCGTCAACCATGTTAGTTTAAACAGCACCTGCCACATGGTTGAACAAAAATCGGACCAAGTAGAATTTCACTTCCAGAACAATCAAATTCCAGACGTGACAGTAATAGCAGTAGGACAACAAACTGGTGATGGGGGATCCTCTCTATTTCTGAAAATCAACCTTCCTTCCACTCTAAGGTGGCATTCCACACTGGAAGGAAACACTCTGAAATTATTTACCAATCCACAATCAGACATTCCCACTCCTATAGTCCAGAAAGATGTGAAATCAGCTCAGAGCCTGGCTGATATTCAGCAAATTGGAGTGCAGGTGTCCATCCCTGTTCAGTTAAATGAAGGGAAGGACTCTGTTTTCGCCCGAGTGTGTGTTAACAACGGTAAGAGCTTCATCAGTGAAGCCATGTTCCGCCAACTCCCAAAAGATCCAGCCATTCCCACATTCAAACTGATAGACAAATGGGAAATGGATCTGGAAACACCCAATTCCAAACATCTCCTGCCAAGCAGGTGTATGCTCAAAATCTCCATAGGCAACAAGAACATAGTCCATAATTGTTGGATCGTGCGAGACGTCACTGTCGCCTTTTACTTAGGCAGTGATATTCTCAATCGCTTTGCCATTAGTTTGGACCTAATAAACTTCAAAGCTTGGTCCCGATTAGAGGATAATCCCATGGGCTTTGATGACCCAGAGAAAGCATTTAGGTCAGCTCAACTGCTGCCTTATGCAGTTGAAATTCAGATTGGAGAGGAATCACCATCCCAGAAAGGACCCGACAATTCTCCTTGGAAGTGAGAGTTAAAAGAGGACAGAAATTGAAAAACCCTGATGCCTATATTCATTTAAATGCTTCTCTCCAACAGCAAGGATTGGGGGTAAACCCAACACCACTAGTCAATATAGAACATGACACCATTCCAATAGAGGTGGATAACATCGACTTAAAGAGTATCACTATAGCCGCAGGCACCATTATTGGAATGGCGGTTGATGACCGACATTTTTTCACAGATTTAGGTAATGAACTGTTAGGACCAATCCCCAAGGACTGTTTTGACAGCCGTGATAGTGATGACAACACAACACCAGATAGGATCTTTACCCGGCATGGGGGGGAAACTTCCTGGTGTACACTTCCTGCCCTTATGGTAAGGAAGATGTGACCTGTGACTTCAGGACTTCAGGAGGGATGAGGTGATTTTCTAGGTCCATGAGGGCTACCTTCCCCACCTGAAGCCACCAGTCCAAATCAGCACTGTGACCAGGGACTTCTCCACCCATCTGGAGGAGGCCGCTGAGATAGCAAAACCAGAAGTCTTTCCAGGCTTCAGGCAGATGGTTGAAGAGAGAGTCAACCTAGCTGATGCCTGTGAGACTCTGGAGCAGAAGCAAAAGCTGAAACAAGTTTTCTTGGATTTTCAAGATCTCTTTGCGGTGGACTCATATGACTGTGGTTGCACCGACATCCACACAACAACAATTCCCACGGACCCTGGCATGACTCCAGTGTTTGTGAAGCAATATCGCTTGCCCCTCGCACCAATGGAGTCCCTTACTGAAATAATTAAGAACCTTGAGTCCCGTGGGATAATCCGTCCAGTCCACAGCACCTTCAATAATCCGGTGCTGGGGATATTGAAGCCAAACGGCCAGTGGAGACTCTGCGCCGACCTTAGGGAGCTCAACAAACGGGTCCATACTTCCCGATGGCCTCTTCCCTACATTGACCAAGGGCTGGGCCAGATCCAGGGGTCACAGGTATTCACTGCAATAGACCTGACCAATGGATACTGGACTGTACCTGTCAGTAGGGAGGACCAATACACGCTGGCCTTTACTTTTGGGGGGCAGCAGTACACATGGACCTGGACTCCTTTCGGATACATCAACTTCAGCAATGAATTCAACATTTTTCTACATTAGGCCATGCCCGACCTGGGTGAGAGGGGTAACCTGGCCTATGTAGATGATGTACTCATTAAAAGCTCAACTGTCGAGGAGCACATAGCGGAGATCCGATATTGTCTTGACGCAGTTCAGTGCTGCCGGATCAAAACTTTCCTTTCAAAAGGCACAGTGGTGTAGAACCTGTGTCAATTTCTTGGGGCATGAGATTACTCCTCAGGGTCTCTGTCCCCAGGAAAAGAAAGTGGAAGCACTCCAGAAAATGAAAGACCCCACAACTCTGCGGGAACTAAGGAGCCTCCTTGGACTGACTAATTACAGCAGAAAGTTCATTGAGGACTACGCAGAGATCACAAGACCCCTGATTCATCTTTTGAAGGGGGGTCCAAGACAAGCCGAGGCAGTAAGACAACTTAAAAGAAGCCCCTCACAAGCGCCTTGCCTGGCTTGTCCTGTCAAAAACAAGGAGTTCTTCTTGGAGACAGGGTTCTCTAATACATGCTTGACTGTAGTATTATATCAAAAGCATGACAAGGTCAATAAAGTAACCTCCTATGCAAGTAAGACTTTATCCTCTGTGGAGGAAAAATTCAACGACTGTGAGAAGGCACTCCTGGAAACGGTGTCGGCATTGAAGAATTACCGCCCGTTTATCCAGGGGGAACACATCATAGTGGAGACTCCACACCAGCCTCTGCAATATCTCCAAAGTGACAGAATCCGGGCCGGTAATGTAAGTAATTCCCAAATTACTTCCTGGATTCTGTCAATGCAAGGCTTTCCTGTGGAGGTCAGATATGGCCAAAACAAGAAGAGTCCACTCGCGCAAAGTCTGGTTGACTTGCATGATTGTGCCAGAGAAAACTGTCTTGAGGATGAGAGTCTAAAAATCAAGGACAACATAGAGGCATACCTCAATTTCCCCACACAAAGTCTTTGAAGAAGACAAGTGTGAGGGAATGCCCACTGTCTATGTGGATGGATGCTCCTACCATGTTGACAACAACTGGGAAAAAGAACTTGTGGCCGGCATAGGGAATGCATGGGTGAATGAGACCCCAGAACTCTCCGCTGGGTACAAGATTGGTCCCCGAAGTAGTCAAGTGGCAGAGTTTATGGCTGTGTATCAAGCCATCCTCACTGCTGTCCAACATCAACTCCACGAACTGATCATAATCACAGATTTGGATTATGTACGGAACGAGTTCGTGGAGCACCTGATTAACTGGAAAACCAGAGGCATGTTATGTGCTAATAGCAAACCCTTGAAACATGGGAAATTAATTCAAAGTATTGATGATCTGGTCACCTCAAATGGGATGACCATCTACTGGAAAAAGATCAAGGGTCATTCCAAAGAAGAGGGACCAGACAAAACTGGAAATGACTTAGCTGATCAGTTGGCCAAAACCGGGGTCATCCAAGGGGATCTACTAGAGATCGAGTCTCTTTTGGGGGAAATCCAGGTCACTGCTATCACTGGGTCCCAGACAAATGCTCACAATGAACTCTCAACTGCACAATGGAGTAAGGAGACCCCAGATTCTGATTTGATTACGGCTCAGAAAGGGGATCCAATAATTGGTAAGTTTTATCAACACATTGAGGACCCTGAGAACTTTCCCCTGACGGATACCCATTACATTGGGAAAGAGGACCTCAGAGTGTTGATGAAATGTCCAAAAATGTTCTGAATCCAAGACGGTTTGTTGGTCAGGAGATCCCTAGCTGGCCATGATCAGTGGGTGGTCCCTACCTCATTCCGAAGCCTGATGTTAAGTCACGCCCATGATGCGGCCACAGCCGGTCATAGGGGGTTTCATGCAACACTTGAAATCTTAAGAGAGGTTGCATACTGGCCACACATGGGGCAGGACCTCGACCAATACTTGAAGGGGTGTCTTGTGTGTGCACAATTTCAGCCAACATCCCTCACCGACCAATGCGACTCTCCAAAAGAGGGGGGTGACACTGCCATGGTCAGATTTACAAGTCGATTATATCAGACCCGTGATTCGCTCCTCTAGGGGAAACAGGTACATGTTGACCGTGACATGCTTGTTTACTAAATGGGTGGAATGTCTCCCGGTTCCAAACTGCAAGGCAGAAACAGCAGCTGCCCTGATGATCAACCACATCTTTTCGCATTTTGGACTACCCCAAAGGATAGCGTCAGGCCGAGGTAGCCATTTCACCAGCAAAGTAATGACAAAGATGTGGGAGATACTTGGGGTAAAAAGGAAGCTACACATTGCTTGCCGGCAGCTTCTAGTGGTGCAGTAGAGAGATACAACAAAACAATTGTGAGCATATTAAAAACATTTGTGGCAGATTCTGGGCTAAATTGGGATATTCGATTACCTCTTGTCCTAATGGCCATAAGATCTACTTGTCCTAATGGCCATCAGATCCCTTCATCTGCAACTAAAATGTCACCATTTGAGCTGATGACTGGACGCAGAATGGTGCTTCCCCAGCATCTGCTCGACAGAACTCAAGAGCAGACATTGATCAATGCCTCCACAACTCATGAGTATGTTGAAAATCTGAGAAAACACCTTCAACATGCTTTTGCCTATGCTCAGCAAAATCTAGAGAGATCAGCAGACGGCATGAAGACCAACTATGACTCAAAGACTACCAGAAAAGAATACAATGTAGGAGACCGGGTCTACTTATACAATTTCCAAAGGAACCAGGCCAAACAGCACACAATTTTGCCTACCTGGAGGGGTCCTTTTGAAATTGTAGACAAAATCTCACCAGCCGCCTACAAAATCTGCATCCCAAAGGCAGTTTGGCAGAGGGGGAAGATAAGTGGGTCCATATTAACCAACTAAAGTGTTGCCATCCTAGGCACACTCTGCAGCAACTGGAGGAGTCTGCTGGAACCCCAGAGGGGGTCACTCCAGCTCCATAAAACTCCAACTATAAAATATTCCATATATAGTCCATAACTTACAACAAAAAAACTGTTTCCTGATTTATCAAAATGTATGTGTCCACCCCACTACATTACTAGTGGTGGGGAAATGTCTACAAATATGTGTTTGCTTTGTCATCCATAGTTGATTGGAAACCATGAAGAATCAAACCAAGGAGGACTACCGAGGGACTGGGAGCAAAGATCCATGGGCCCTGAGTATCGCTCAGTACTCACATCAGGACTGGGCGAGGAGAACCGGTCGATCCACCCCTGATGGAGGAAAAGATTAACTTTGCCATTTGTGGAATCAAAAGAGATGAGAGTGACATCCCAGCCTTGCGAATTTCCATTGATGCACGGTCAACGCCAAATCGCAAGAGGGGGGCTTGTGGGATGTTTTAACCCACTAGTCCATACTCTGCAACATTACTGTGCACTGCTTGCATCAGAAACCTCAGAATGGCCGCTGGAAAGCATTATGTGTGCTAAAAATCACCCAGAAGTGCGCAAGGAAACCCTGAAAAATATATAAAGAATTCACCTAAGCACAATGTCAGCAGAAACATATTTATCAGAAGAATATCCACATTTAAAGATGCTTGCTTGGAAGAATATGTCAAAAATAGGCGCAGTACCGCTACTCGCCTGTGTCAGAAGCTGGTGATTACTTAACCTGTCAGTTAAACTGATACATTGAAATCATAGTATGAAAAGGAAAGCCTTGCTATCAGAAGCAATAGAGGTGGATACAATTCAAAACTATATTTTAAAAAGGCTGGAATTAAGAGATTGGTGGATATATTTGTTTCAAATGTAATTTGTATTTTAGGACAAGACTATTTTAAACATGGTGTTAAAAGTTAAAGCCAGCTACACTGGGCTTCAAAAACATTCCACACCTTCTCCCAAACAAAGGAATCTTTTCCCCTGCTCTCTGCTAAGGAACTGGCAGGGAGGTGCGAAAGGAAAAGCGAGGAGCACTTTGGCCTGTTGCTCTGCTAGGAGACAAAAGACTCCCTTTGATTCAAAGGAAATGCTAATTCGGGTGTAGGCTGAAACCAGATGCCAAAGTCAGAGAGGCCTGGGACTGCTCTCTAGCCCAGCCAAGACCTTGGAGGCGGAGACAAGCACTTTTGTTTATTCAGAAAGCACAGTAAATATCTTTTTGAAAAAGACTTATAGAAAATTGTGTTGAACTGGTAAAAATATGGAATTTAGAGGTTATTAAAATGAAAATGTTGCTCACAAGTAGAAACTACTCTGTAACTTGTGCAATATTCAGAGACAGAATTATCAAAATGTGGACTTTGTAGCAGTTGTGATAATGGTAAAAATATGAAACTTTACAGGAATATGCCCAGATGGTATGTGCATGTATGTGAAAAAATTGGTACAGAACTGACACTGAGTAACTGACCAAAAGTGCAAAAAACTGTCATTTGTGAACCAAAGCTCTCCAGAAGATGGGACTTTGACGGATGCGCGCCTTATTTAATTTGGGATGTACATATGTAGTATTAGTAAATTAGTGATATTATAAATATGCTTTTTGTGAAAAATAAGATATACTGTACAGAAACAAAGAGGAGGGTTTTCTCCCTGGACCATAAACATGACACATCATGACACACTGTTGCTTCTCAAATCAGGGGAGAGGAAATTCTCTGACCTATCGGCTTCTTAGAGGGTTAGGCATAGTATAATCAGCCTCCCCACCCCCTTGAGAAATCCATAGATAGGGACTGTTGAGGGCACAGAGAGACACACACATTCACCCATCACTGATCTACTGGCGAAGCACTCTGAAGGAGAATCCAGATCAGAACAATCCAGACTCCAGAACTATCCAGACTAAGGAAACCTGAAGCAAAAGGCCCAATCCAAAAAGCTGAACCCTTCTCAGCTGGCCTTTAGAATCTTACAACCTGATTTGAACCCCAAACCTCCACAGGGCCCAAACAATTCAGCAGCCTGGCTGTGCTGTTTTGGCTGCTTCTTGCCAAGAACCCTTGCTAGAACCGAGAGATCCAAACCAGTAGAGCAGAGCTGTACCCAGAACCAACCCATCAGATCCAGTCCAGGAGGCCGTGCAGACCAGATTGCCTTGCTGAGAGCAGAACCAAGCGCCTGAATCCTGTCCGGTGGCTAGCAGATTCCAGTCCAAAACCCTTGACCAGATCCTGATGGGCCTATTCCATTCCAAAGCCATAGCGTGAGTATTTAGCATAGAACTGCCCATAGCCATCTCTTATCCTGTGATAATTGTAGTGATAAATCATCTTTGCGCTAAATATATTTGCTGAAGAAGGACAAGTGTCTTGGCGGACAAAAGTCAGAGCGGAGGTGCCGCTGTTCTGGCAGCTGACCGTTGGGTATCTTGCATCTTGATAGCCCCTTAGTGTTAAGAAATCCTTGTTTGTAATCTTCAACAGCGCATCTCTCAGTTGAAATCTTGACTCTTTTCTGAAAAATCGACCTCTACTAAAACCTCTGTAACCTCTGAACCGTACGTGACAAGGAAATGTCAAATTGAAGCTAACATCCTCAGCTTTCAAATGAACTAAGAAACGCATTCCAACTCCTTATAGTTTTTCTGTAATCACATTTCTCGCGTGCTGAAAAGTTTCCCGCGATTTTGCATTTGGCTCAATTTCATCCCACATAAAATTGCTATTTCTTGCATTCAACCTCTGAATTTCGTTTCCAATCTACCAATCACCCAGACATCATTGCTAGTGTCTACCTGAACCTATCCAAAGCAGCTCCCACTAGTTTTGAATCCCTTTTAGCAAATAAAGGCATTTCAGCATTTTCCCCATTCATTTCAAATCACATTCAAAAGCATTTGACCTGTTTTAAAATCATTCCTGTTCTCTCTAAGCTTGCTGGGGAATTGGGATTGAACTGCATTGTTGATTGTATATTCCTGAAACCTGTGCACCCTCATTCCATCTCTTCATATTGCAGATTAGGGGGGATTGAGTAGTAACAGGGGGAAAGAGTGATTACATTGATTGAATTCATATCAAATTTTATTTCTGTGCTGCATTAATTTCATATCATTGCATTTCATTGAACTCGCACAAAGTTATTCTCTGCTACATTAGTCTTGTCACCCATACTCCTATTGATTAAAGAGATTGTTGATTGTTGTGATATCACCCATTGCTGATCAGTGTATAAATATTAATAATTGTGATATCTAGTGCCTGTGGTTGGACTCTGCTAATTTCCTATATAACTCCAGTTGCAGCACGGAGTGAGATCGGAGTGGAAGTGGGAGTAAATGTGGTGCTTTGTGGTTACTACAGCAAATTTCTCCAAGTGTTTCTACTCTTTCCATACCTGTAGGAGGAGGGGCCTGTGGTTGGACTCTGCTGCTTTCCCCATATAACCCCAGTTGCAGCGCGGAGCGTGCGCGGAGTGGAAGTGGGAGTAAAAGTGGTGCTTTGTGGTTACTACGGCGAATTTCTCCAAGTGTTTCTACTCATTCCATACCTGCAGGAGGAGGAGCATGTGGTTGGACTCTGTTGCTTTCCCCATATAACTCCAGTTGCAGCGTGGAGCGCACGCAGAGTGGAAGTGGGAGTAAAAGTGGTGCTTTGTGGTTACTACGGTGAATTTCTCCAAGTGTTTCTATTCATTCCATACCTGCAGGAGCAGGAGCCATGTGGTTGGACTCTGCTGCTTTCCCCATATAACCCCAGTTGCGGCGTGGAGCGGGTGCGGAGTGGAAGTGAGAGTAAAAGTGGTGCTTTGTGGTTACTACGGCGAATTTCTCCAAGTGTTTCTGCTCATTCCATACCTGCAGGAGGAGGGGCCTGTGGTTGGACTCTGCTGCTTTCCCCATATAACCCCAGTTGCAGCGCGGAGCGTGCGCGGGGTGGAAGTGGGAGTAAAAGTGGTGCTTTGTGGTTACTACGGCGAATTTCTCCAAGTGTTTCTACTCATTCCATACCTGCAGGAGGAGGAGCCTGTGGTTGGACTCTGTTGCTTTGCCCATATAACTCCAGTTGCAGCGCGGAGCGCACGCAGAGTGGAAGTGGGAGTAAAAGTGGTGCTTTGTGGTTACTACGGTGAATTTCTCCAAGTGTTTCTATTCTTTCCATACCTGCAGGAGGAGGAGCCATGTGGTTGGACTCTGCTGCTTTCCCCATATAACTCCAGTTGCAGCGCGCGTGGAGTGCAAGTGGGAGTAAAAGTGGTGCTTTGTGGTTACTACTGTGAATTTCTCCAAGTGTTTCTACTCTTTCCATATCTGCAGGAGGAGGAGCCTGTAGTTGAACTCTGCTGCTTTCGCCATATAACTCCAGTTGCAGCGCGGAGCACGTGCGGAGTGGAAGTGGGAGTAAAAGTGGTGCTTTGTGGTCCTTTGGAGTCCTGAGTGTCAAGGCAGAATGCTGCTCCATAACGACATGATCGGTGAGTCACGGTGGAAATAACTGCTGAGAAACAATCTGCATTGTATTTTTGCATCAAGCTACAACTGCGGAGCAATTGCTCTTTGAGTCACTTGAAGGCGGCAAGGCTTAATCTATTCGAGTACCGAAGCCCGCCTCGGGAGAAAACTGTTGGTTGGCGACTGAACTATTAAATAATAATTAAGTGCCTAACGTCTTTAACATTATCTACTCGAGGCAGTGACTGCCCAGTTTTTCTCTTTGAGCTGCCGCGAGAGTTGAATTTATTGTTTCTGTCTTGAACAGCCTTGCGGTATATACTCTCTCACTCATAATATTTGATATTGTGCTACAGCCTCCAGTAAAAATGAAACTACGCAGCAAACTAAAGACTAATAAGAAAAACAGAACTTTAACTGAAAAGGAGGCTAAAAACAGTGGTGATGTAAGCACACAAAGAGCAACACATAAGGAAATTAAAATAACTGACTTCTTTGTGGGGCAGACTATGGCAGCCATGATACATGAGAAAAAAGTGGAAATACCTCCTGAGACATCAACTATACCACCTGAATTTGACAACAATAACTCGTTGCTAAACCTTTGCTATGGCTTGGAGGGGCAAATAGCAGGTTTGGAATGAGCTGACCCCGTGAATACTCAAAGAATGATTGAAACTGAGCTGAACATGGCTCCCGATGCGTTAGCAAACACTAATGATCTCCCAGACTTTTTGCCTATTAGTGAATGTCCATCCAACCCTGATAGATTGTCCTGCACCTCCCGGCTTAGCTGTTTGGCTGACAGCTCTGCGGAATCTGAGCAGAGTATGGGAAGCAAGGAGCAATCTGATATATCTGCTGTAGGATGGGAAGGAAATTGTCCTTGCAGAACTAAATGGAAAGATGTGGAAGCACATAATATTGCTTGTGGATTTGCTATGGAGATAATTTTAAAGCTCTGCCACAATATATTATGTCTTGTAGAAAAAATGCATTGATACTAATTAAGATGATGGGGAGTGAGGCCTCTAAGAATAAACCACCAAAATTAGAGGTTATTACCCCTGCTATAAAGACTGGAAATAATGGAGACAATCTCGAATCTACAGTAGTGGAGATATTGGCAGGGGATGACTCCACTGATGCTGGAAATTGCAGATTAACTAAGAGGGAAAAACGCAGAAAAAGACAAGCGAACATAGACCAGAAAGGAAAGGCTCCAATTAATACATCATTGGAAGAGCCCCCTATATCTACTATTGTTCAACCAGCAGCTATCCCTCTTAAAGCCATTCCCTTTAAAAGAGTAAGAAAAAGACAGGCCAGAAAGGAGAAAAGACTGGCTTTGAGATCAGGCAACTTAACCTCATGGTTAGTGGGTGGTGCTATTCCTCAGGATAAACCATCAAAAATACCTAATGATACTTTGAATACTAGCACAAGTTCAACTGACTCTGATCAAAGTGCTAATGTACATGACAGCAGTATAGACTTGATTGAATCCCCGAAATAAAGGTATGAGAAGAGTAGAGTGGGCCCTGATGAACTAAAAACTCCAGTGGAACCTATAAGCACAGCCAAAGGTAGCTTTAAAACTGCCAAATTGCCTAAAAAGCTTTTCACTATATCTGCGGGGTGGAAGAGACAATCTAAACCAATAAACAGAGGCATGTTGCTTCAGGTCCTTCACTCTCAAATCATGCTGCGAGTAGTAAGGAGTAGTGATTTCAAGTTTGTTGATCTGCGACGGAAAGGAAGAACAGAAGTACACTGTTACTCTGAGGCTGTTGTGACATTGATAAGGAGTGTTAAAACTGGTCTCAAGAAATTTGGATATGAGTTAGATGCCACTGAAGCTCCAAAAAAGCAGCTTAAACCTCAGGGACAAAAAGCTGAGAGACATGTGATGGGGTGTAATCAGATAAATCACTCAGAAATAGATGAATTGTCAAAGTCAGACTGGGAATGGTTATGTGCCTTTTTGCCCTTGATAAATAAACAAGGATGAGCTACATTTAGTATAGTATCATGGAATACTCAGGGACATAGCCATTTATTCCGTGAGAACGACTCCTTTAAGTTACTATGGACGAATGACGTTATCTTTATGCAAGAAACATGGCTCCTTACATTTCCTGTTTTTGATGCTTACACTACTTACTTTAGCAAGGCAAACAGGAGAATGAAGGGAAGACCATATGGAGGACTTGCCATCTTGATTTGTAATGGTATAAAGTCCACTGAATATGTTGGAATAGATACTGATCACAATATACTGGTTGCTGAGATCAATATATCTGGTCTCAAGATTATACTTGTGAATGTCTATGATCCTTCTGGACACAATCTTACATTGGCTATACAACTGCGTATATTCTCCTGTTTGACTGAAATGTATGCAAATGAAGATGATGTTCACGTTGTTTTGGGTGGGGATCTAAATGCTCCCAATTTATATGATGTAAATGGTAACAATGATGATAGTAGAATCAGCTATGTAGGTGTCACTAAATTTGAAAGATGGAGGAATTTTCTTTGTGAGGCTAACCTGTTTATGGCCAATGACTTTGGGAAGAAGAATGTTGAAGTTGAAGTCACCTGGACCAATGATACTAATTCTTCTACTACTGATTATATCTACATCAGTAGTTACCTATTAGATATGATGATCCAATTGGATGTTCAGAATACTCCTCATAGCAACCACTCAATTATGTCATGTAGTCTTTAAATTAATATCATAGATCATCCAAGAATTGATAACATTGGTGAAGTGAAGTTATTGGGTAGAGGAAATCAATTGGGGTGCTCAGATAAAAATCTCACTAAAGCAAGATTGTGGTGCAAGTGTATCCCTAACAAAATCCTTACTGATATGACGGCAGATGGAATTAGTGAGTGGCTTAAGAGAAATATGCATAACATGATGGCCATGTGAGGTAAACTAATGCCGTTATCTGGGAAACAACAATATACTGCTCCTTATGACAAAATCATAAATAAAGAGAAGGAAAAGATGGGAAAAGCCATAAGAATTGGGAAGTATACCAACACTAGTGTAACTTCTTTTTTTCTTCTGAAAAGAAAAATAAAGAATAAGTATAGAAATTGGCTCTACAGATATAAGAAATCGATATAAAATGTTAGCTGGCAGTCAATGGTTAAAATTCTACTGTATGTTGATAGAAAAAGAATGTGGGCAAGCTATCGAGTGGTAAATGACAAAGGAAATCAGCAATTATTGTGCTGTATAGATAAATATACTTGGGCTGCTTATCTGGAGGATACATTTAAAAGGATCTTTGTACCATTGGTTAAACAACCGATAATACACTATGAGATCCTGCGTGAGGATATTGTTGAAATCCTAAAAAAAACTTAATACCTCTAGGGCTCCCGGCCCTGATGGGCTTTACAATGCAGTCATAAAACAAAATATTGACTTTTGGCCAGATATTTTGATGATTATGTATCAAAAAATCTTGAGATCTGGAGTTATCCCTAACTCCTGGAAAATCTCTATAACGATAACTATCTTCAAAAGTGGCAACAGAAATCTTGCAAGTAATTACCGCCTATTGGCACTTACGGATGTACCCAGCAAGATTTTCTGTATGCTAGCCCTTAAAGAAATCAATGCCTGGGTGGCAAGTACAAACATCCTTAATAAAGCCCAAACAGGCTTTCGAAAAGGCCACTCCACGATAGACAATATACTCATAGTTAATACACTCATTGAACAGACAAAAACCGCTAAGGAACTAACTCTATATATCTTATATGTAGATTTCTCCTCTGCATTTGATATGGTTAATAGGCAGCTGTTGTGGGAGAAATGTGAACGAATGGGGATGCCCTCTCATTTGCTATACATCTGTAGACTTATGTATGAGAATAACATTAATAATGTGAGACTGACTAACATGGGATCTATGTCAGACCCCATTGCAGTTAGACTGGGGGTGAGACAGGGATGTTCCCTGGCTCCCATGTTCTTCAATCTTTTCTTTGCAGATTTTGGTGAGATTTTTATCGAGGGGATGAATGCTTTCCCACGTATTGGTACCCATAAGATGGGATGGATCTGTTATGCGGATGACATTGTTATATTCTATTTTTTTTTTTCAACAACACTTTATTATTTTCCATATAAATAACAATAGTAAAAGTAACAATGTTTCACAATCAGCATAAAGAACGAAATTTACAAGACAAGAGCGTCATAAATAATTCAGATCAAACAGAAAACCAACTGTAGTGAAACATAACCAACAAAATAACCACAACCACACAAGACAGCACAAACAACAACAAAAAAAAAAGAAAAAAAAAAGGAGGAACCCCATCCTTTTCACTACTACTACCATAACCGTCAAAACAAGTCCACCTTCCCATCAATCATATAGAGCCATAAATGGATCCCATAATTTCAAATAATCCTCATCCTTATCTTTATTATGAAATGAAACCTTATCATACTGTGCCAAAACGTGTAATTCCGTCAGCCACTCATCAACATTAGGTTTCTTCCTCGATTTCCAAACCCTGAGTATTAACTTGATAGCCACCATTATGGCCCTATCAATCCAATAAGAATGCCTCGCAATCCGACCACCCCTATCCTTACGGGAAAGTAGTATGATATTCACTGCCGACCTCCGCAAAACCACATCAAAAATCAAATCAATTCTATCAATCACTGCCGTCCAAAACTCCAGCACTCTCGGCAGTCCCACAGTAAATGCAATAATGTACCCTTGTCATTATTACAACCCCAACAAAAATCATCTGGCCGGAGCCCCAATTTAGACATCCTAACAGGCATCCAATATAACTTTCCAATACTTTTTTGTCAAATTAAACGTAAACCCATATCAGGACCCAAAGTCAAGTTAACCTTCAGAATGTATTTCCAATCTAACTCAGAAATTTCATCCAGAACATCATCCGACCAAATATTTCTGAATCTAGACCATGCCCCCCGGAGCTTCTCATCAATAGGCATAAATTGCATATAAGTACATACCCCATATTCCGGACCTTCCAATAAAGTACTAATCTCCGGTTTATTCCCAATAGAACCATCAGCCAATTCCAATCTATTATTTATCATATTCTCAATGACAACACATAAATGGGCATCTGCAACAGTGCAAAAGCAGTTTCCTCTTATGCAAAAAAGAACGAGCTCATAGTGAACATTAATTAGACAAAATGTATGGCCTTTGGAACAAAGATGTAATAAAACCACTATCCACTGTGATATTCGTGTTATTAGAAGGGTGGACTCATATCAATATCTAGGCCAGGAGATTGAGTCAAATAAAACTGGGGAAAAGGGACCCTTACAGGCTAATAATAGAGCTAAGGCTCTATCTACAATGAGAGTTGTCTCCTCTTTCTCTAGAAAAACGGCTGGATACAGCCTATGCGGAATACTTACTATCTAAAAGCAGAAACTGGCCGCTGCCTTTTTGTATGGGCTAGAGGCTTCCTATAGAGATTAGACAGTATGGGCTAATAAGATTGAAGGCTGCATCTGGCGTACAATCCTGGGACTGAGTAGCTACACCCCTATAGAGGCTATCCGGATGGAAATGGCAATAATTTCCCTTGCCACCTTGGTTAACGTCAATAGAGCAAAGCTATATATAAAGATTATGTTCACTCCTCCTGATTCTTTCTTATCAATATTCAGTACGACGTTGGAAAATGGAATGAATAAGACCTTGAATAAGTTCAAAGCTATTAATGAATGTTATTTTGAAGAATTATGCTGGACTCCTGAATGGGAATATGATGAAGGCGTGATGCTGAAATCATTGAAAAAGGCTGCTGAGGAATTTGACTGGTGTAAAAGCCACGAGAAGGTGGCCAGAATGAAATCATTAACCACATTTGCCAAGATGCCTTGTAAATACAAAGAAATGCAAAGCTAGTTGAAGCTTTGCCCGTCATTAATAACAAGAAGGATATTTATGGACATTAGACTTAACAGACTTGATGTCCTGGAAATTAGAGGTGCATGGATAGGGATCCCAGTGGGTGAAAGAACATGCCGAATCTGCTGTGATAAACATGAACTTGAATCAGCTCGACATGTCCTTACTAGCTGTACTGGAATGACCACCATATATGAGCAGTATTACTCTAATTATGTGGGAAATATGTATGAAATCACTAGCAAATCCTGTTGGCTTAGATGTATAGCAGGATATAGTCGTAGTAAGATTGTTGCAATAACACAAGTATGGAGATGTGCTGACAAGAAATTGTCTAAGTTTGAGACTGATTTCAGACTGCTTGAAGAGCTTGTTGTCATAAATCACCCAAGTATCTTATGAAAAAGGATACAGGTAACAATAAAGGATACAGTTGGTAGGGCTCTTCCGGATCCTGGAATCACACGGCTTGATAGTAGTGAAGTCAAAAATAGACCTTCCAAATGATACAACTCTCTGACTAATAAAACAGGCAGAGAAAGGGATCACTGGAAAGGGCATGGGAACATCATTGGAAGTCAGCCTAGGATACAATAAGGTATAATGAGAAAATGTCCCAACTACAACTCTCACTAATAGCACAGCAATAGCACCTAGTTCAACACTAACCTGTAGACTTAGAACTGGAGGCTCCACCAACAAGTCTCTGAAGAAATCCAGGAATTGAAACAATGACAAAAGGAGGGAAGGTTAGTAAGGGAAACTTATCCCAAACGGCACGAGGCTCACGCTAAATACCGGGTTGGTGCACCACAGGATACTGTCCAAAGTACTGTGCACAATCACCTTCAAATAAACAGTTGTTGGCAATATTTCCTTTCCCACGTAGAACAGAAATGATGAAATGCAGTCCACCTGTTATCTCATCACATTTGCCAGGGATAAATCCAAAACGAAACACAACTTGCGTGTGGAATTGCATGTTTAAAGAGTTCAAGAACCAGCGTGTGTCTTTACACGCACCAAAGTACACGCAGCCAGAACAGCCGCACTTGAAGAGTTCAGAAAACCGCGTGAGATTTACATGCGACAAACTTACACGCAGCCAGGAAAGTAGCACGTGGTGATTTCAGACATCCGTCTGTGTTTTTACACGCGACAAAGTCCACGCAGCCAGGACGGCCGCACTTGAAGAGTTCAGAAAACAGCATGGGGTTTTACACATGACAAAAGTACACACAGCCAGGACAGCCGCACTTGAAGAATTCAGGAAACCGCGTGTGGTTTTACATGTGCCAAACTTACGCGCAGCCAGGAAAGCAGCACGCGAAGATATCAGGAACCCGCGTGTGTTTATACATGCAACTGAAGTACACGCAGACAGGACTGCCAGAAATCGCGTGTGAAGAAAAAGCCATCCGTTGATCTTCTAATGGATGACTGCCGAAGGTAGCGTGTAGAAAAATACACGCAAACAGGAAAAGCTGCCGTAACTTCTTGAATGCAGCTCCAGGAGTTTGCGTGTAAAAGTAACACGCAGGAGAAAGCCAAAGATGTAACTGAAGAGATGTGAGGGCGCAGATCAAGGTTTCAGCTACCAAAATGCCATGTTGGTTCAACCAGAAGCCGCAAGCGAGGTCTCCACGCTGCTTATGAACATAATGCAGTAATACACGTGATTATCCTGAATCATGTGAATTCAACAACTTGAATAATGCAAACGTCGTTTTCCAGGCAAGATATCAAACAACCTCCATTTAGAATAGAAAGGCTTAGCAGTTCTATGAGCATAACCCGTTCTGCATGAAGACGGTGTTCCAGGTCCAGAGGTAATATGTCTACCATGCATGACACTTGTTAACAACTAATAACTCCATACAACTGATACATTCCACTTCCTCTCCCAATTTAAGATGGTAACATTTTTCTTTCTTCCCCTAGTATTTCCTTATCATTATTATGATTAGATAAACTCTGCCATTTTTCTCCAACTCCTCCAATATTTAGTATTCTTTTTTTTTAGATTTTATGGATGAATATGAATATGTGATGTAATATGTAAGATGTATTTATTTAATGTGTAAAAGCTTTGTTTTTTATTTTTTATCTTTTATTACGAGATTAAATCACTGAAGTGATTTTTACAAGTGACAAACAGTGATGTGTTGAAATAGAAAAAGTAGAAGTAAAATTGAAATTTAGGCATAAAAGTAGAGTAAACATGATATTTAACACAAAAAGAAGCTTGTTTAAAACACTGTGAACAGGTGAAGCAATCATCTTGTGAGATTTTCGTAGGATCGTGACCTTGGGCGCCGGCTCCTTTAAGTTTCAGTGAAAATCAAGTTCAGAATATTTGCAGCGGCTATCGCCCATGAAGGTCTCAGACCCCCTATTAAATGCCCCCACCACAACTCTTCTTCTGCCAAATGACCTTTGTCCAAGAGGTGGGTCCAATACAGTGATCTGCAATGCCTAGTACCAGGGCAAGATAATGGGAGGTGCTGCAGCGTTTCTGAGCATGACTGTGTGTTGCAAAAGCGACAGCTGCTAGATGGTGATATCCCTCTTATGTTTAAGATCTCATTTAATGGAAATAAGTTCAACCTTGCCCGGAGAAGGGTTGATTGCAATTTTCTGTTTGGGTGCTTCTTTAAGAATGCTTGTAGCTTGTTTATCTTTCTGACCGTTGGAGGGAGGTGCCTTGTCAGTTTGTAGTTCGCGGCTTTCTCTAGAGTGGCGATCCAATTTATCTCGTCTAAGTGTTTTTTAGTTTTTGTTGGGTTCCGGACTAGTTCATCAATGGAGCTGCCACATTCCTCCAAGTTTCCTTTACATTCGTTCTCCCATAGGGACAGCGTTTTGCAATGGCCTAAGCTCATCTCCTCTTTTACCAATGTAAAGATTGACGGGCTAGATGGGTCCATGATTTTTTGATATAGCATTGTGCTGTTTCTAGCTACAATTGCTTTAAGAGACGTTAGGGACAGTTCACGTCTGATTAGAACGATAGGCGTGGATTTGGCAGGTTGAGGATTGGTTGCCAAAACGCACTTTCCAATGTAGACCAGAGTGATTTTGGAAGAGTCGGCATAGCCACTGCGACATATGTAATGGCAGGAATCACTTTTGCCCGATAAAACTTTATTATTGGAAGTAGTGAAAAGGGACCCTATTTTTTGTCTAGGATTTTAGCTTGAGAAATGAGGTTACGCATCTTTTCATGTAGATGTAATTGCATTGTGTTTTCTTTTTTAGAGGAGTCAATCAAGAACCCAAGATATTTGAAGTCCCAGACTTGTTCCACTTGCACTCCTTCTAAATACCAAGTCGGTTTACCTCGTGTCTGACTCCTTTTTTCTAAAACCAGAATCTTTGTTTTGAGCTTGTTTATATATATATATATATTTCTCTGCAGTGTATTTAGAGAGTGAAGCTAGCTGTCGTTGCAGACCTATAGGCGTTTGATCAAGTTGGATTGGATTGTCTGCGTATAGAATCCTGGGGCCTTTTACTAGGCCAAATGCTGGAGGAAAGGATCTGGTCTCAGCATTTTCTTCCTTATAATCACCAAAATACGTGAAAAAAGAGCCGGAGCAAGAGGGCAGCCCGGTTTGACACCTCTAGCTGTTGGAATCACCGAACACAGCAGGCCTCTGGAACTCAGTCGGACTTGTACACTTGTGTTTGTATGTAAGGCTTGTAAAGGCCCCAAAATCTCCTGTGGGCAGTTCCAGACTGCTAGTTTCTTCCAAAGTGTGGATCTCTTGACAAGATCAAAGGCCTGGATAAGGTCTATGAAGGCTAAATAGATTTTAGGGCTGCCTTCCAGGACCTTTGCTTTCAGAATACTAAGCAGCATGATGTTAATGCTGGTTCGAGTCCCCTTCTTGAACCCAGATTGTAGAGGGTCTTCACATGGGGCTTTTTTGCCAAAGATTGAAAATGTTTCAGGAGCAGGCTTCCATATACTATACCTATAACATCCAACAATGCCACAGGGTGGAAGTTCTCAGGATCATCTTTACTGCCTTTTTTGTAAATAGGTACAATCACAGACGTTGTCCAAGATGATGGAATTTTCCTTTGGTTGCTGCATCTTTCAAAAATTAAGCTCAGCAGTTCAGCCAATTCCGACGGACAGGATTTTAAATTCTCGTTAGTTAAACCATCGGGCCCCGGAGCGCTAGAGTTTTTCAGCTTTGTTATAGTTGACGTTATATCATTGATGCCGTGCAGGTTGACCCAAGGGACAATTGCCTGCGCTGGTAACGGATTTAGCTTCAACTCTGGAGTTTCAAACAGTCTTGAGTAGAATTTTATCCAAGTGGATTCTGCAATGCTGTTGGTCAGTGTTGTATCAGTAGCTTTACCCAGTGGTCTTATCAGCTTCCAGAAATCTCGGGAGTTGCTATTGTTGACTTTTTTTAACATAATCTCTGGATCCTGTTGGTAAAGGGCCTGAGCCAAGATTTGTAGTTCTTTAAAGCTTCCTTTTCTCGAACTCTGTTTGGTTCGGTGTTGTAGCTGATGCAGTGCTTTCGGCTTTACGGACCATGTTGCGTTTAGCCACCAGAAGAGCATCATAGGTGTGAGTGTGACTAAATTCCTCTTTGTCTCTATTCTTGGAGACTGGGTTGATGCTTCTGAATGGTACTAAAGTGGTCTGTAATCTACCTCGGAGATGTTGTTCGGGTTCTTGTAGGTTTTTGTTATGGCTTGGATGTTGTTTTGGGAAACCCGTAATCGTTTTCCCCTGCCTGCTGGTTCAACCTCTGCCAAGTAGTAAGAGTTATGTGGATTTGCAGGTGTCCAATTTATGTACAGCAAGTTATGGTAACTTTGAGTTGTTTGCACAATGTTTCTTTCCGTCAGGTTGGGAAGAAACGATTGAGAGGAAAAAATATAGTCGATGGTAGAATTTGACAGACCTCTCTTCCATGTTGGTCACTTGCAACTTGGTGCCAAAAAGTGGCTGTGTTGAATACGTTTCTTGCTGACATTAAATTTGACCACTCCTTCCCTCGTTGAGCGGCCTGAGAGGCTGTAGTGTCTTTTATCTCAGTCGTGCCAGTGGAGCAGTTGATGTTAAGGTCCCCACAGATCAGAATGTCTAGGGCCTTCAGTTCAGTATATGAAAAGTCCAGTATAGATATCACCAAGTCAAACAACCCTTCTGTTCCGATGCCCTTTGGCTTCCAATAAATGTTTGTTATCAGAAGAAACATAGAATATTGAAATCCTGTACCTGGAACTATACTGGACCAAGATAATAGAACTGCTAAGACAAAGGGAGTTTTCAGGAGGACTTTTTTGAGCTGTAGACCACTTCCCAGGCAAATTGCAATCATCAAACCGGAGGTGGGTCTACCTTTTTCTCCTGACGTTGCTGGTGAAAAGGCTATTTCGAACCCATCCACGGAAGGTTTTTCTTTAAGCCACAGCTCCTGAAGGCATAGGATATCATAACCTCCTAAGTTAATCTCACCAGAGGGCCATTAGATGGAGAAAACCCCTGGTGTTCCAGCAAGCTAAAGAAAGAGTGGAAATAGGAGGAGTAGCGAGGTCATCAGTTGATGGCTATTTATGCAGTCTTGTTGTCAGTGCTTTTGGTAACCACGACCATGATTGTTTCTGTAGGTTTAGTCTATGGGAGTCAGCGTTCCGCGGGGCAGTTGTTTCCCGTGCTGTCACCACTGAAGCCTTGAAGCTTTTTGGCGATCATGTTGGCCGCTGGAATGAGTCGCCCCTTGTTGCCAAAGCGGGGGTTATATCTGATCTATGATCAGTGGGCGACCTTGCTCAAGAACCCTTCCGTGATGAAGGCACAGCTGTTTGTGTAACGTTGTATTGACGGACCTCTCCTCTTTCATAGCACGAGGGGCGAGATGCATCCCTGGAGGGAAGTCGCACTCTACCGTCTTGCGATGAGGACCGATGTCGGTCCTGTGCTGGGAAAACATTGCCGTTCTTTTTTAGATATTTCAGCTCGAAACCTTGCTTGTAAAGCGTGTCAGATGCATTCTTAAGTAAATCGTCCACCTCTTTGGATGTCGTGTATAGAAAACAGGTCATTTTTTTTCACTCATGAGATGGTTCCACTGTCCTGAAGTCTTCAGATTTTATAGATCTGAGTGTTGATAGGCTGGGCATCAGGTTTAGTACTGTCCGTCTATTCAGCACCATATATTTTTGGTTTCCCTCTCGTTGGCGCAAGTTAAAGGTGGGGCCCACATTGGCCTTGGAGCGCTCACGGTGCTGAAGATGGCCTTTCTGTTTGTTTTATGAGGTGCCTGTGATCTTGACCTGAGTGGAGAGATCTCCCTTGATGCATATAAGAGCTTGGAGAACCATAACCGTTATCCTCCCTAGTTCTGGTCGTATGGAACATCGAAGTGTACTTTGACAATGTAAGATTGGTTGATGTTTCCTAAACCAGGGACCTTTGGTTTTACTCTCATCTGTGTGACCTGGACTTTTTCATGGAAGAGTCCAGTAAGTTTTAAAATCGGTCACTCAGTGATCGGAATCTGCAAGGGTCAATTGTGACGATTTGCTGCTTCAACGGAGCACAGCTTGCTGATTGTGTTGCGTCTCTTAGTTGATTGTCGTTGTGGCTTTCAAGATGTTGACTAAGGTCCATCGATTCCTTACAAGCAAGGAAATCTTCCACTGTGTGAGGGGAATGCGGATTTGAAGAAAGAGCTTCCTGAGACGTTGAAGAAACATTTGAGATTGCTCCTTTGCCAATGTTAACTCCATCTTTATTTGTAGGTGGTGACTGTTGGCGTAGCCAGGGCCTTCTTTAGCCCCGTTGCCGATGGTTTGAGCGAGCTAATCGTTTTTTAAACACACTTGGGGAGCGTTACACTGGGTTATGCTTGCCGGTGTAGAACTTACTCTACCGTTTGCAGGTAGCTTAGCTGCCGTCGGTTTTTTCACATTGATCTGTTTTTCTGACTTGTTTTCTTGTGAAAGAGGAAAGTCGTCCAAGCACATCACCTTGTTGTCCAGAGGTGTAAAGAGGGATTGCTTTGACTGACTGACCAAATACCCTTTTGAGCTCGAGGGGTGGGTCGAGAGATCTTTGGGCTTTGCGCCACTCCGATTCAAGAGGTTTGCGTTCAAGTTCAGGTCCCATGCATCAGTTTGTGTGCTGAGGTCTGTGGTTACCCGAGGACCTGCGTTTGTTGCTTTCAAACTCTTTTTGCCAGCATCAGTCTGGATGGTCGTGTGAGAAAAATGGGTGGATCATTTTTGCGACGTTCCAAAGCGTTTATGTAGCCCTCCAAGTAAATGAGCTTAGAGTTCATCATTGTGAAGATCGAAGTGTTGTCCTTGAGAGAGTCATTATTGGCTCCATACAGCTTGCAGAATGGCGCTAAGGCTATGGTGACTGATGACATGATTGCAAGTAAGTTGAGTTTCTTTGTTGGAGTCTTTTTGGAGGTGGTGTATGATAAATCACTCGTCCTTCTGGAGTTGGAAATTCGAGGGGACGAAGGAGGCAACACAGGCCGTGAGGCTTGTGGCAAGTTGTGGCGTGGATAACTGAGTTAAGTTATCGCATCCAAGGGCTCTTTGGGAGCCAGGTCATGAATTTTGATGATGGGTCATACGACTACATCAGGAGAGGTGAAGCCATCAGTAAAAGCATCTGAAAAATCGCGGTGGCCCAGGCCTAAAGTTGGAGGATCACGAAGTTCCAATGCCCGTGAAGGGCTCCCCTGTGGTTACTCCTTATCCAGAGTGGAGACTTTCTGTGTTGAAACCGGTTGAGCTTCTGCTCCCGTCGTTCCAGTAAGAGGTTTTGAGACAGGAGGGGACCCGTTGAAAGGATTGACTCCCGTGGATAAGGTAATGGAGGACAGCTGCTTTGGTTGCTCCAACATGTGCTTTTGCTTCACTAGAGGGTCCAAGGCCCCCAATACCGTGGAATTGAGCACTTGACGAGGTGGCTGCGAGGCTGGGGCACTACCAAAGTGCCATCTTGGGCTTCTTAGTGTCTCTCGAAATGGACTTGGTAGGTCATTTGCTCGTTGAGGAGCTGTGTTAGCCACAAGAGGCTCAAAAAGTGTCTCCAGAAAGTCAGCATCAGAGATCTCACCTAAACCATTTTGCTTCCGTTTGGTTTGTCTTTGGAAAAGGTTTTTAAGCAAATTCTCTAGGATAACACTGGTTGAGGATTTAGATAAAAGGCCTTTCTTCTGTGTTTTTTTTGTGTGAGGTTTTTTGAGTGAGTGCAGCTTTCCTTGTAATGAAAGCACCAGTGGGGATATTATGAATATTGCGAGCTGGGAAACCTCTTTTTGCTCCCCCTTTGGAGATCGTCCGTGGTTTAGGCATACCTTCTGAGTGTACTGGACGCAGCGGTGATGCAATGATGTCCAGAATAGGATCACTAGGTGCCAGCACTGGTTGCGGGGGAGCAGTGATCCCAGCTGATGCCTTGCACTATCTGGCCAATCTCCCGGTTTCATCGATGGCCACACTGTGGCGCTGTGGAGAGGCTCCTGCACGAGACTCCTGCTCTGTCTCCATCTGTTTCTCCCCATTTGCACTCAGTCACCAGGGGAGAGGTCCTAGCCCAATCCCTGGGAATCCTCAGAACCTGCGGTTAGGGGAAAATACCCCCTCAGGCCCCACAGCTCCGCCTCAAATGCTCCCTCAGGTGCTGCGCCCGAAGCCCCCTTCTCCTCCACCCGCGGCTCCCTCCCCTCTTCGGCGTGGACCGCCCTCCCTCCTCCGAGGGCTGAGCTCTTCACACCGCCATTGAGTGAGAAGGAAGCCATGGATCCCGAAGACCACACTGAGCCTCCTCCTCCTCCAAGTCCATCGTCTGGGGATTCAGCTGAGGTAAGGAAATCACCTGGGCCGGCGGGGAGGCGGTAGTCATGTTCACCATTATACCAGCAGAATTTTGCAGAACGAGTGGTTGGCCCTTTTGGGTCCAGTTGATGGGGAGTTGTTTAAGTTTTTGTCTGGGTTTCTCTGTTTTAGAGCACTGGATGCATTTCAAAGTCAGGTTTAGGAGAGTACCCCCCGGCCTTGTAGAGGAGGGTACTGAACTTGCTTGGGGCGGCATACGTATGGCCTTGCTTAGCGTGCCTAAACTGTCTGTGGAGGCTGCGGCAAGCCGGAAACATCTGAGTCTTCGCCTTTCCTCCTGGTTTGGCGTGGTAGATCAAGACTCAGGGGGCACATCTCCAGCTGCCCCATCCGCCATCAGACTTCCACAAGACTTCCCACTCTCACACCGCTCTGCTTGGACTCTGGCGTTAATGTGAAAACGCTGCCGTCTCCACCTTGTTTGTTTTATTTTGTTCAAAACTGTATGCACAATAAAAATTTAAAAAAAACAAAGGACATAAAAAGCTGACCTGACTGTGAGCCACTGCTTTGCCAATTTTCCCAGTTGTACTCATGATGCCCTGGTATTACAGGACAGCCCCATGCCTGTGTACATGGACACCCACAGGGGCCAGCACACTCCGATTATGGGCATGTAGCCACAGATATGCAAATGGAGTGAATGTATGTAGGGGCGGGAAGCAGTGCCAAAGATACACCATGCATGTATACTTAGATTCATCCTGGGGCATGATGCACATGATATTGACAGCCCTGCATGTCATGCTCTATTCCCCTAAGTGACTCATACCCACGGTGAAGCAATGGAGCTGAAGAGATCACATGCATCAGATTGCAAAGTATAGCAGCATGTGAATGTCATTCTTATAATATTAATCACCCCTGTCAGAGATGATCAACAGCCCATGTGATTACCCATGTAAACAGAGAGGAAAGCACCCCACCACTCATAGTAGTAGACTACTGTGTGGGGGTCTACAAAACACAAAGGCAACACACTGCCATATGCACACATCTTAAACACCACAAAGTACACAACATAGCTGGAACAGGCTGCACTATGTGGGACATGCAAAAGAATTGAGGATAAAGAAAATGAGGGTGCACACATATGCTGCCGAGCAGGATGGGCACACCACATTGGTTATTGTTAACTGCAAGGGAATCCTACCCCAGTGGAACTTGAATGAAATAACTTTACTTTATCAAAGTTGAATACTATCACCAAGTTCCTAGGTTTGATGCGTACCTCTATGACCTACAGTCCACTGTCTTTATGACAGCAGGTTACTCAGCCTATCCCCAACTACCATGGCTCATGACCCCAAACAGGAACACTGGGACGCCATGGGAGGTTGCTTAAAACAAGGTACACATGAGGACTAGGGCGTGCATTGAGCACACATTTAGAATCCTGAAAGGAAGGTGCTGGTACTTCTAGTGGACAGGGCAACACTTGTGGGCAGTCTGTAGAATGTTGGTAAATTCGTCCTTGTGTCTGTGATGCTGAATATTATGTGCACCAGGAGGAATGTTCAATTGCCTGCTGAGAAGAATACAGGATGCCTAGAGTTGGAGGAGGAGTATGTCGATGCATTGGCCAGCAGCCCTTCACTGAATGGCAGTGTTGAAGGAAGGATAGCTGCTTAAGGCATCAAGCACTAATAGGCAATCTGTTCTGAACAATTGTACGCACATTAATCATTGTAAACAGAAAGTCATTATAGTGAAATCTATGATGCAACCCAAATGAGTACGTGAATAATGGTTCCCAAAGTTAGGGAACGTGCGCCCCCTGCACACTTTCTAAAGCCAATAATAGGCCAAAGCTTTGTTCAGTATGAATCAGAATAAAGATGTTGTCTAGATGAAGATAAACATTCCATATGCAGTAAGGTAAATCGCCTATATTACCTTCAGTCTACCCTCACTTCTATATTACCCTCTCACTCCATGCCTAGACTCTGCCTATTGCACCTCAGGCAATTGCCTTTATCCTCAATTGCTTTTAGGTTGTATTTAGATGTCACCCCCTTGCTTTTGAGTCAACTGTTTTAATCTCGAATCTAGATGTCATCCCACTGTATTTGAGTCAACTGTTTTAATCTCGAATCTAGATGTCATCCCACTGTATTTGAGTCAACTGTTTTAATCTCGAATCTAGATGTCATCCCACTGTATTTGAGTCAACTGCTCGTATATTGAACCTACATGTCACCCCTTTGCACCTGAGTCAACTGTTTTATATCGAACCTATTGATTTTTGAGCCAAGTGTTCCCAAGTGCAGTCCTATTGCATTCGAGTCTATTGCTCACACTGAAATATGTGCTGCCTATTGATTTTTGAGTCAAGTGTTCCCATGTGCAGTCCTATTGCATTCTAGTCTGTTGCTCACACTGAAATATATACTGCCTATTGATTTTTGAGTCAAGTGTTCCCATGCGCAGTCCAATTGCATTCTAGTCTGTTGCTCACACTGAAATATGTACTGCCTATTGATTTTTGAGTCAAGTGTTCCCATGTGCAGTCCCATTGCATTTTAGTCTATTGCTCACTTTGAAACTGTGTTGCCACACTGTATTTTAGTCACTCATTATCACTGTTAACCTAGGTGTTGCCCAATACACTTGAAGCATTTGTTCCCATGCGTACTTGTTTTACCCCGATAGGCTGACCTACATAGCACTGATACAGCTTGATCTGCCTACCCTACCACAACAACACCACAAGATGCAAACCTTACGAGTCACACTAGCCCTTCTCACACTATCAGCATTCCTAGTTTACAAACTCAGGATCGCTCCAGTCCCTGCCATTGATTACACTACCCTTCAACTCTGGGCCCTCTCTCCCACCATGACACAGTGACCAACTTGAAGAACACCAACAGCCCTGCTCAATCAAGTCCAAACCATGCAACACCACATCCAGAAATACCAGACTCCGAGCCAGACTTGCTAAAATATATGAACCTCTCGCTAGAACGTTGACCTCGTCCAACCGTAGCAAGCCTACACCTAATAGGAGTACAGAAAAACTTCACAACCCAAACCTCAAAACACAGAATGTGCGCATGCACTCCCCTGCAATGACCCAAGAAAAGATATGCACACCTCCATCCACCACCTCCACCTTAAATGAGATTGCTGATCTCATTCAGACCGAAAACCTGGACTTCTTGGCCATTACGGAATCCTGTCTTCATGCCACTGCAGGACCTGCCATAATGTTAGCGATCCCTAATGGTTACACCATCCTAAGATCAGACAGAAGCGAAGCCCGTGGAGGAGGCATAGCCCTTATTGTCAAATCCAACCTATCTACCAGGATAGTCCCAGCTAATGACACTAAATCCCGCGAAAGCCTAACAGCCAAATTAGCTATTAAAAACTCCCAAACCCTCACCATCCACTTGATTTATAGACCTCCAGGCCCTATCGGAACCTTGGAGGAGGACATTTCCACCACTATCTCATAACCTAAAAAATTCATCACAGGTCATCCTCTTAGAGGACATTAACCTGGGCTTCAACGACCAAAACGACCCACATGCAAGCAGAGTGGTTAACCTACTCTCTGAACTAGGCTTCTCACAAAGAGCACTTCACCCTACCCATAACAAAGGCAGAATACTTGATTGGGTGGCAGACCACAATTGCAACGCCTCCATCCTACCGATCTCCCCCCAAATCTGGACAGACCACCACCTTATAACATTTGCTCTAGAAACGTACAGACCTACTCCTGCCTTAGCCCAGCCAGCTCTGTCCATCCCGACAAGGAATAAGAGAAACATCACCCCAGATAACCTACTCCCGCTCATCCTCCCCACACTCAATTCACTACCAGACAACCTGGACCCTGAAACTCTAGTGAATGAGTATAACAAAATCATGGCCTCTGCACTTGACTCAATTGCATTGCTCAAAATGAGACAAAGCGAACCTAAAGCCCACCTCAACTCCTGGTACACCCCCTACCTGAAAACACTTCGCACCAAAAAAAGACAATCTGAGGTCGCATGGAAACTACAACCTTCTGAAGAAAAGAAAATCACTCTGAGGGATATATCTGCCCTCTACAAAAAGGAAATATTGTCGGCAAAACAAGAAACCTATAACACTAGAATTCTTTGTATATTTCTTGTTTCTTTCTGCCATGTGTTTTTCCTGTAACTAAGCTGTAAGTTGTCTTATAAAAATGCACCCGGTTACCCCTGGGTCTGGTGCGCAATACAAGTAATATAAACAAACAAACCAACAAACAAACATTAGTGAGCCTATTCAACCAATATTCAACAAAACACAAATATTTTGCAAACGTTTATGGTCTGCTCGTGCAACTGCCTTGTCTAGGATGTCAGCTGGGTGTTCCCGCTCCCTGAACCTTTCTGAAATCAAATCATACCCTTTCTGCAATACCTCAGTGTTTGAAATTATCCTTTTCAAACTCAGGAATTGACTGTAAAGTAAACTTGCTTTAAGGTGTGCGGGATGTAAACTGCCGTTGTTTTCCTGTATGTGCTAGTCAACAGTGAGCATTCTCTGAAAGTGGCCATAACGTCCAGGAAGTGGTTATTAGCCTCTCCTATTTACAGACTGAACTTAATATGCTCATGGCATTGATTAAGATATTCGAAGAAGAGCTTGAGTTCAGTATTGGGAACCCTTATTCACATTATCATTTTACAGTCCATGTGCCAGGTCTGTCTGTTCTCCCCGCACCTGTACTCCCCAGAAAAACCACTTCATATTATTACTTAATTCTATACTTATCTACAAATATCTAGGTATGCATCGTGAAGGACCACTGGTGTTACGTTTAAAACCCAAATGAGTACCAGACTTTTACTCTTGATGCAAACACCATTTATTAACTGTGTAACACAGAGGACCTGTCTCTACCCTCAATCCCAAACACTCCCTTGTGCTTTTCTTGCCTTTGGTGAGTGAACAGTAGTGTGTAATGACCGCCTAAGGAGAATTCCTACTTGTGAGCCTTCTCTGGGGGTAGCTGGTGTCTCTTTGTTGTACATCTCTGTTTTAGTGGGAGGGGAGGTAAATAAAACGTCTCAAATGTTGCTTGTTTTTTTAAACTGCCTGATCATGTCCCAGGGGTTTGTGCTGTTAATTTCTGCTTTTAGTTTCTTTGTGGTCTTATTGGGCCACAAGGGTTTATCAGTGAATTTTGGTACATTTAGCCATTTTTATTTTTTTTATCCACCAGTTTTCTTTATTTTTCTCTTTTTTTGTGCGTTATTTTTAATTAAGTGGAACCTTCCTTGAAAGGTCATATTGAGCTCTATAGTAGTTGACTTCAAATCAATCAAATTAGATTGGTTTTTATTTTGATTTTTTTTGGAAGATTTTACTTTGTTTAGACTGGTGCCTCCATTCATGCACATCCATTGTCATGTTGATCAGTTTGTTTCGTTTTCTTAGTTTTAGACAATCATTTCATTGTTGTGTGTGCCATTTTGGATTTTTGTGATGTTTTGGTCTTGCCCTGGGCTTGAGAGATGTAGCTTGTTTCTTCCTGGGGCATCATCTCAGGTGCCATTATAGATAGGAAGCTAGTCAGGCCTGCATACACCAAGTTAGTGGTTTGCTTTAATTGGTGTCTGCAAAGGTCAGTTGTCACTTTATGAGGGTTTTCACAAAGATTGACCAGATAAGTTAGTAAGTAATTAAGTGCCTGTAATTTCATGGTGGAGAATAAGGAGTTTAGCAAAGCCCCACTCAGTGAAATGTCTGAGATTCCTTTTCTTGTTTCAGTGGTGGTACTGGCTCTTACACCTTGCGCTCATCCAGTTTGTCGGAATTCCTTTTAAGGGCCTCATGATTCAAGCGATTTGAGTCAGATTCAATGCTTATGATGGCGTCGGGATCCACCATAGTAGAATTCAAAAGGGGAAGCACTGGTGTATACAAAATGCTTTTATCCAATAGATTGTAGGTTTCTTTGTGTACACAGATATCTTCAAGTTGTTGCGGATATCCTTTAGCTTGTGTGGTATTCCCTTCCTTGTCGATGTTATCTGGCGTAACTATGCCTCATACAAACAACTCAGGATCTACCTTGTAAGGGGAATTGAGCAAGTGAGTTGCTCATTTATCTTGTTTTTGATCAATTTCCAGGACTTGGATAATGGATTCTTTTAGTTTAGGACAGAGGCAGGCAATCGAAGTTGAAAATTGGACTTTAAAGGAAAAATTCAACTTTTTATCATTTCTAATGTTCTCCTTAGCACTGTAACTGACGATCATTAGCCTATCCATGTGTTTACATTTATTTAGTTTAGATTTAGTGTTTCTCAGATCGTATGAGTGTTTCACACTTGTGGACAGCAGGTTCGGAGGAGCTGTGTCACTGCTGTGTTCGCCGCAGTTGTAGCAGGAGAGTCGAGGGAATCCATGCAGCATTTAGAAGACTTGGAGGGTTAGATGACTGCTTAATCCGACTCTCCACGAGATGGCAATGCGCTTGCGCACTTTGCGTGTGGCTCACACGCCGCTCTGGCACAGCTTAAGTGCTGCTCCAGCGCCACCATCACATTACGTAGCTGAGCAGGGGGAAGCAGTTTAAAGGGCTCACGCCCAGCAGTCGCTGCCTCTAGTGAGTGAAAACAGGTGAGTGTAGGTCTCACATCGCTGTCTAAAACAAAGAGGTCCTTTGGGTGCCAGTGTCTTCAGATGTGATGACAGACAATGTATGTGGATGCGCTGCTGCACTGGCTCCCGCACCTTCTCCCTAGCTTACGTGTGTGCCTGTATCGAGAGAAGCTTCCTTTAATCAGTTGTCATGTTTGCACATGATGTTTTATGAAGGATGCATGTGAAATATGGTCAGTGAGCTGGGCATATATATGTGTCTTTTTGGATGTCTGGTACACAGTTAACTGAAGCTGAAACACATAGCTCTCAACGTTTTGTCACCTGAAAACCCCCGATTTTCATTTTGGCGGGTGAGCCGATTCATGGACGGACGGGTAAGCAGCTTTGCAGGTGAGAGCGGGTGACACCCGGTTGAGAGGTATGGAAACATTTATACTGCTGCTTATGATTCAGCTGGTCTGTGAGCTATACACAGTGCATGTGTGCCTATATTTCTTGGAGTGGAGTGTTTTCACTAGTGCCTCACCATCTCGGACACCATATTTATTTATTTTATTTTTTGGCGCTGTTGTTTTTTAGTTGCCTGTCTTTTTTTTTTTCTTTTCTTAGTTGCGTATTTATAACGCACTTAAATACCCAGAGGTTTCTAAGCGCGGCCGTGGGGATCGAACCTGTGTTGCTTCGTGTCGTTTTGCTTCCAAGGCTAACACCTTGCCGCTGAGCTATCCTCCCGGGACAATTTGATAGTGTATCTCACTCACTCATTTGATTGTAATGTGGCCTTTTGTATATCATTGTGTATGTGTACACTTATGTGTGGGGGTCTGTGAACTGCTCCATTCATCTAGCATGGTGCATGTGGCATGGCAGGGAGTATCCCGAGGGTTGATGGTCATGGCATTGTGCATTGCTGGCCCTCAAAATTGCATGATGTGATAAGTTGATGTTTTCATATTTCTTTAAATCCATCCATTTCTGTTGTTATATCCATTCATTAGCAGACATCTATTTGCCCTATTCCAAATGAACCCTCCCTTGATCCTTCTCTCACTGCAAACATCCATCCAATCTAGTTTCTTCCTTATATCTCAAAGGTCCTGGAACGGATGGTCTACTCTGCAAAATATATTTGTATTCTGATCAGCATTCCTTGCTTCCTCTTCACCAATCTGGTTTACAGCCTATGCATTCTCCTGAAACTGATCTTCTCGTGTCTCACACTCTCTTGTGTCTGCTCAATCCCTTAAGTACTCTTTTATTCTTTTTGAAGTTTCCGCGGCTTTTGAGACTTTCGATCACTCTACTCTTATATCTGCTCTTTCTTTTCTGTTTCTCATCAGTTTCATTCTTCAGTGATTCCCCTCTTATTCATGTTATGGAACCTACTCTGTGTCTACGTTTGTCATTGTCCCTCCGTCTTTTCTCTTTATACTATTCCCCTCTCTTCACTAAACTATTCTTTTAATGTATCCTCTCATTTCTATGCAAATCGTTCTATTCTTATCCTTCTTTTTTGATGAGATAGACACTATTCCAACAACTGTCTCCTGTTCGTTCAGGCATGGTTGAATTCTTGTTTTCATAATTGAAATCCTTTTAAAACTGAAGTACTCTATTTTTCTGCTTCCCTCTCCAATCTCTCTACATCTCCCTCCTTTACCTCCTTCCCACATCCCCTTCTCTAACTCTGCAAGAAATCTCGGCATCCTGTTTGATTCCACTCTTTCCTTCGCCACTCATATTTCCAGCACGTCGCTTTCACCTTTATAACATTCAAAGAGCTTGTCCTTTATTAGCACCTGTGTAGGGGGAGCCAGCCAATCAGGTTACTTGCGTTGCGGGCTGAATCCCACGATATAAGCCCGCATTGCAAGCAACCTGATGGCAGCTCCCCCACCCTGACATCTTTTCCCCACCCTCCACTAACCTCAAGTCACTGTTCCCTTCCCTCCCCACCCTCTACCCCACTTACCTTACTCTTTTGGTGCCGGTGTAACCACCACGATCACTCACGCCTCCCAGTCCGCCATGGTAATGGAAGAGGGGCTTCACATTCAGCCCCATTTTCCAGCTCGATGTGGTCATCTTAGGTTGTTTTTTTGTATGAATGAATGGGACGCCGTGAGCGCATCCCATTCATTCATACAAAATGCATTGCTGTCAGCACCCCAGGTTTCTGGATTGGAAGCCCAGTGGTGCTAATAGTAATAACACATGATCCGGTTCACCGGATCGAATGGTAATGGTGCCAGGGCCCACTGTTAAGGCACTCACTGCGCTCAAGCCTGTAACTTGGATCCCAGGCCATTATCACCCGATCTGGATGCGGGAACAGCTGTTATTGCTTTAATATCTTTTTATGCTACAACGACTCTTTTCTCATCCTTTATCTTTTCTTATCTTTATTACTGCTTGGCCCTCCTAATTGGTCTCTGCCCGCCTATCAACTTGCTCCTCTTCTCTCTATTTATAATAATGTAAAGTCATCTTATATAGCACCCTTCTGCCAATGATGTTGGCCTCTCTGTGCATGACTCTGTAAGACCGGGGGCACGTTGTGGGATTTGTGAGAAACCTGAAGGTGTACCCCTAGTCCCCAGGGATCTGTCATCCAGGTGGCCAGGACACGGCCATCGCTATTGGATCCAGTTCCTGGGGGTGTACCAGTGAGGGAGGATCAACTGGGTGGTGGTCCTTGGGGAGTGGGAGTGAGACACTGATGGGTGAGACGCGGTATCCCCCTTTCTTTGACACCTTTTGACCCTCTTCTCACCTAGGACATTCTAAACCACTGCCCCTCCCACTTTTCCAATAAGAACACCCCTGCACAACACAAAGGACAATGGACTAACACCCGAGCCATTTACCTGACATGTCCCAAAACAAGGGTCAGATAAATTCAGGCAATTGATCAGAAATGCACACACCTGTCGGCCATTTCCCTTCCCAACAGGGATAAAAGGTGGAGCCAGAGAACACAGTACAAGCATGGCAGGCAGCACAATGGCACAGCTAATGAGGCACAGCAATTCTAAGAAAGGAGAAAGGTGGCAGAAATCGATAGGGAGGGGAGGAGAGAAGAGACCTTGCCATTTTCATCCCAGACTGACAGAACCTTCAGGAAAAGAGCCTTAGACTGTGAAAAATAGCACAAGTGTCTTGCAGCAGATGTCAAAAGTACACAGGGCAAGCCTACGCCGATAAGCAGGAGAAAGGGTAGCTCCCACGACCGTGGTGCCAGCCTTGACGCCAATGAAGAAGAAAATTCAAGTGGTTTATCACAGGGAAAATCATAAGAACTGGGCCTTGTTGAGTGGGAATCACAGAGTGGCAGGTTTGAACCAAGTTCTTTGAACTGTGTCACGTAATGTGCTTTGGCAGAAACTTTTAAAAGCAGACTCTCCAACCTATATCTTTTATCTAATCCACCAATTTTATACTGACACTTCTATCAAAATAAAACGTTCAAATAATGGACTACTTACAAGTACAATTTTGACTAATTCAGGATTGAAACAAGGTTGTATTCTAGCCTCGATTATATTCAACTTTTATAGCAAAAATATCAACAAGGCTTTTGAAGCAGTTCGAGGCTTCCCACACAAGATAGGCAATAAAGAGATATCATGGCTTTTATATGCCGAGGATCTTGTTATTTTAGACTGTACACTAATAGGGTTCAAGAGGAAACTCTTAGCCTTGGAGAATTACGTGAATGATAACCATTTAACTATAAATGCCAGCAAATCAAACACCATGGTCTTCCATCAAAAGCCTAGCAAATCCAACTATAGATTTAATTGGACTCTTGCAAAAGCTTCACTTACACAATTTACACACTACAAATATCTTGGTCAAAACGTCAACACGCACATCCCAGACGACACATATAAATTTAAGCTAAGAGCGAAAATTAAACTTTTGACCACTCAGGGCAAAGCTATCCAAAATAAGTTTGGGAAATTTTCCTACACTCCATCAAGAATGTTTTATAACCAAAAAGTGATCCATGTCATCACTTATGGAGCCCAAACCAAATTACCGCTCAATCAACCAAAGTGGGATCTACTTGAAGGTCTTTATTGGAAGAAAATCTTGTCCCTTCCACAGAGCGTACCCATAGCAATCATCAGGTATGAACTAGGCCTCACATCATTGTAGGCAGTAGGCACCTGGCAAACCCTAGCTTCCTACAGGAAATCCATATCTTGCGTGAACAGTTATAGTACTCTTTTACCAATATTAATGATGACCCTGAAAGACCAGAGAAAAACCCCATTAGACATATGGAAGTCAAATTGATTAACCATATTGCAAGATGTTAACATTACAACTCTATTATAGACTTCCCAGATATAGCTAAACTAAAATCATGGAGGTGGGACTGGTGCAAAACCTGGGAGATCTGTAATACATACTTGATATTTCAACTGGGTGATTTTCGACTGAAATCTCTTCATCAAATGCCAACATATTTAAAGAAATTCCCAGGTCCTAAATATGGACTGTCTATTCTAAGGATTCGGCTAAATGTGTGGCCCACTAGAACTCTGAAATTAGATATAACATCCAGATTTTGCAAAATATCCAAACATCGAGAGACATTACAACATCTCGTAACAGAATGTGTTGCTTTAACACATCTAAGGAAAGATACGTATTTCAAATACCTTGGTGATTACAAATTCTAGTGTAAGGAAGAGTTGTGGCTAAAAATCTTCAACGCAACTCATGTATCACTAAATATCTCGAGTGCAAAATTTTTGCTAGCACTAAATCTAAACAAGAATACTGTCATTTATCCAGTGGTTGTGGCATAGCTACACACTTTACTTTTCCACGCGAGTTTCTACCTAGTTTATATAACTAGCAAATGATTATTTATTATGTAGACATGTTTTATTGAGCTTTAAGGACATTGGGCCTCATTACAAAGAAGGTGGTAGAGGGATAACGGCGCCCGTAGAGCTGCCGGTCCCGTTATCCCTCTACCACCTCATTACGAGGTCTGCTCGTGAGTCCCCCAAAGGACGTCTGGTAAAACCAGGCGTCCTTAGTGGGACCCGCTACCAGACCAGGATGCTAACAACGGGCCCTTTGTTAGCATCCTCCCCATTCCCATAGAGCCCTATAAGGGCTCAATGGGAATGGGGATGTACCGGGTCTGGGTTCCAGGAAAGGGAATTACTAGGCCCTCCAAGGTCGGAATGGCCAGGTAATTCCTCATTCCTGGAACCCGGACCTGGTACCCGGTATGGGGGTAGCCATGCCTCTAAAAGCGGCATGGCTACCTCCATACTCGTAATGAAGCCCATTGTTATTTATTCATATTAAACTTTGTACTTTTTATAACACTCAAGCGATTAGGGATTTTATGTGTTTCTTTCCTTGTTTTTAAGATATCATGACATATGTATCATATCGCTTCACTCAAATAGTACAATTATCATCTTTTTCAAGACTTGAACTGAAAATACCTGTGAGAATCACTATATCTTTTATCCAACTATCTTTTATCGAAGTACATTTTATTGAGCAGGAATGCATTACTATCAATCGTAAACTCTTTGTACAACACTGATATATAACATCCAATATTAATGCTATCATGTATTTGAATGTTCGAAATGCATACTACTGACCTAAATTTGAAAAAGTTGTAAGTTGTTAAAACAAATAGACATTTAAAAAATAAATAATAATAATTATAAAAAGAAAAGGGGGGAAACCGGCACCACATGGGTGTTAAGTGAAGAGATTTTGGCCAAGCCCCATATGAGAGAAACTACAGTTACCAGCAGGCCGTGGGAGAGCCAGCCGGATAGGTCAAAGTGAAATCCCTGTACAATCAAAAGACTTTGATCTACAAACTAAGTGAAAGAAAGGGAAGTGACTCCCACAGTGAGAAGAAAACTAGTGAAGCGAATACCAAGAGGGCAACGTCTAAGGTCCCAAGAAACAGTGTGTTTGGAACTGTTTAAAAAGACATTAAGATTTGTGGAATACACCACAAGACAGATCAGCACCCAGAAGAGGGAGTACCAGGGGGTGAAACCATCACCCTACGTGAAACTGTGATGAACAATTGAGAAGGGTGGGCGCCCAGAACAGGGGGACCCAGGGGTGAACCCATCACCCAGCAAACATTGGAAACAAACTTTTCATTTATTAAAGGAACTTTTGGTTTGTTATTTGAACACGTCAGGTCCACAAAGAGCGTCCAAAACATGGGCAAGGGAGACCAAGGCTACTGCATCCTGACATATTGTTTGAGAACACTTCTTTCTTTTCTTGAGAACTATCCCACACCCCTTATTTGTATTAGTTGTGAGGTTTGGCAATAGGTTTTTTTATTATAGGCCCTTACATTTTGACACAACGTCACTAGGACTGCCTTATTTGAATTTGATGGTTGACGCTTGCTCCCATCTTAGATTTAGGTTTAGATTTGGCATTTTTCCAACCTGCATACAGCATTCATTGTTTAATAAACACTCCTGAACTGTGATCACTTGTGCCTGTCTTACTTGTTGTCACCATGAGTTCCTCATATATGGTGTCAGGAGTGCAATATGACTCAATTGAAACAAATTGGGGAACCCTACAATTTCAAAAGCTTAGTCAGAGAGCCTCCAACCCTTCCATTGCCACCAAGGAATCAATAGGGTTTGATATCTGTAGCAGTAAGGAAGCTACTATTCTCCCTGGGAAAAAAGGAATGAGTCCCATGGATTTAGTTTTGATTCCCCCTCGTTACATACGATTAGCCCCAAAATCTGGCTTAGCATGGAAGTTCAGGATAGACACTTTAGCGGGCGTTATTGATCCTGACTTCGATGGAGACGTGATTGTTCTCTTACAGAATCATGGGGAAGTCCCTTTTGAGGTACGTCGGGGAGACCGAATTGCTCAGGGAATTTCGGAGAGTTCTCTATTCCATCAGTTCCAAGAAGGTGAACCAAATGAAACAGACAGAGGTAACTTAGGCTTTGGAGGAGCTGATAAAACCCCTACCAATGAAGAAAGGAAGGTAGAGGAACCTACCATCTATTCCAACCCAGCCTTTGCCCAGCGAAATGATCCAGCCCTCGCTGAAGCTTTTCTACAAGCAATTCCTGAAGTAGAAGGCCTAGAGAAGGGAAGTCCTTTTTTTTTCTTAAAACTAGGGTTACTTTACAGAAAATAAATCTCCCCTGAAGGGTTAATAAAAACTCAACTGGTAATGCCTAAAAGTCATTGCAAGGTTGCGCTAGAGATCACACATTCGCATCACAAGGGAGGCCATTTGGGGCAAGCTAAAACCCAGGTGCATATTAGTGGAAAGTTTTACTGGCCAGGGATCCATGCCGACATCAAAACTTTCATACAAGCATGCAAGATATGTCAAAAGACCAACCCGCACGTTCCATTACCTGCCGCTCTGAACCCATTGCCAATTATAGAAGTCCCCTTTTCTCGAATTGTCATGGACATAATAGGACCTCTAGAAAAATCTAAATCGGGCAACAAGTATGTCCTGGTGATCATGGATTATGCGACCCTATACCATGAGGAATTCCCAATGTGAAATAATATCACTCAGCAAATCCTAAAACATCTTCTATCATAGTGTCACTCGCAGTCGCGGCCATCCCCGTGACTGGCGATTTCTTCCGCGTTGGAGTTTGAGGAGACGCAGAGGAAGGTTACTTTAGTCCTTTTTCTGTGTTCGCAGCCGCCGCTCCAAACGCGGGACGCAACGCTGCCGGGAGTATTTAAATCCCCGCCTCCCGGCAGGTCGTTGCGTTGCAACCCCCTCTGTTGTTTACCTTTCGACTCTGGGTCCTTCTCTCTTCCTCTGCACCTCGCTTTGGAATTACTGAGGAGTTTTTCCCCGTGGTTACTTTCTCCGGTGTTCCTGTCCCCGGAAACTGCACTTTTGTTTTCCGTTTCTCTCCAGCGCTAGCTGTGCCTTTTTCTCCGGCGGTCGGGGTCGGGCTCTCTCTCTCTCTCTCTCTTTCTCTCTCTCTCACCCTTTTTCTTTTCCCTCACTTTTTGAGTCCAGACAGCATGGGGTTTTCTCCCGTGCTTCCCCGGAGTGATTTACTACCTCCACCTCAGCCGTCAGCTGCTGCCTTATCCGCCTGCTCTTCGGGCCTAGTGCTACCATTGGACTTGGACGTTTTGGGGGCCACTACCCTCAGTGTTGGAGATCCTTCGCTTCCTTCTTCATCTTTGAACAACTGGCCTTCTGAGACAAGTCTTGACACCTCTTATCAGGGTTTTTCTTCCCCTTGCGGGTTTTTCCCTGTATTTTCTGGCTTGATTCCGGAAAGGAGGTCACTGTGCCGCTGTTCTCACCCAGCGGCCACAGTGGCTTCTCTCCGTGACAAGCCCACGCATCAGAAGAAGGAGCGAGACTACCTGGCACGTCGAGGCCTGCAAGATACCATCGACTCGGAAAGCTCAGGTGAGGAGAGGGTGTGCACAGGGGGCACTCAGCCAAGGGTAACGTTCAAGTCACACATAGTTCTCTAGGGTTGGCTTTCCCAAAGAAATACTAACAGAACATGGTTCAAATTTTATGAGTAAGTTTATAGCCGAAGTCAAAGAGCTACTCCATATTACCACCTTGAGAACTTCTGTGTACCATCCCCAAACCAATGGTCTAGTAGAAAGATTCAATAAGACCTTGAAACTAATTCTACAAAATCTGTGAGACAAGGACGGGAAGGACTGGCACCAAATGATCCCATGGGCACTATTTGTAGTGAGGAAAACACCCAAACCTCCACAGGTTTCTCTCCCTTTGAGCTACTCTATGAAAGAGAACCACAAGATGTCCTGGACATGCTCCGGGAAACCTGGGAAAACACGAGAAGGCCCCCGTTCCAATATCCCAAACTGCCACTAGAATGCGAGAACACATGAAATTAGTCCGGGACTTAGTTGGTACTCACATGGTCGATTTCCCAAACCAGCAAAAGGCCCGTTTTGACAAAAAGGTAAATGTAAGATCTTTTTCTATTGGACAGGATGTACTACTCCTCTATTTAAAAAAGTTAATTTTAACAATAACAATTACTCACCTCCCTTCCCATAAAAGGGATGGTGTGGCCAACCCAAATCAGCAATATGGTAATTAATACCAGGACCAATAACTCCAATACCAGAACAACTCTATAGTGTGGGTATAGAGTGAGCCAAAGATTCTCTTAGTCATATATAGTCCTCAGCATTCATTATTATCTTGTACAAAACCATGCTGTAAAGTCATCTAATATAAAAAGTCCTTTTATCTGCAACCATTTTTGATTATGCAGTTAGCCAACCTCATCTGCAATGGATTCAGATTTGATTTTCTGGTTAGTCTGTCTAAGTTTGCTCTTAATTTGGCTCATATATATATTAGCCATCATTTTGGTTGTATTTCCCCCATGCTTCGTTCTTCTGTTCATGCCTCAGCCATTTGATATAGTCCAGGGATGAGCCTAAACCAACACATCATTATTCTCTTAGCAAGTTTTATAGCCTGATTAACAAAAGTATCTTGTCTAGATGAGAGCCGAGAGTAGACAATTAAGTTTGAGGTGCCTGGTCCATTCCTAGGCATTAGTTAGTGTATCTGATGTCATTCTTTCTTGTTTCCCTACCTACATTAGATTCCCTTGCATGGTCCTGCATTTCAAAAATGTGTCACTTGGTAGAACACATTGGATATTCACCAAAAGGTACAATAACTTAGACAATTTTGTCATCGTTACTCCTGCCGATCTACCTGCCAACAAAATTGATCTTGTGATCCAATTATTTATCTTCATGTCCTAATCCTGGATTGACTAACTTCTTCATCACAGGCGTCAGTCGCATTGCCACAATTTTATCAAATATTTTTTTCTATCTGTAATGAATAAGAATGAATGTCAGTAAGACCTACAATTAACTGCCTCTTTATTTGGTTTACACAATTCTGTAATTCGCACCCTTCTTATCATGGGGGAAATCACCCTGTCCCCATTGAATTTAAATACACCCAAAGGAGTAGTGACTACAGCATCTGTAAACATTTTTTTATAAAATCAATTTCTAAACCCATCAGTCACTAGAGTCTGGCCCATCCTAATTCCATTATATACCTCAATAAGTGTTATATTCACAATTAAATCTAGTTGTTCTCATATATGTTAGTTATATCTAGATCTTGCAGATATGCACTTGCCACATCATCACATATAATGCTGTATTGTTGGAATGGTAGGATGCAGAAATGTCCCACAGATATAAGTATCAGCATGCAATACATCGCCTTGCTCATTTGTGATGTCTTTTATCTAACTGTATATCTGTTCCTTTTTCACCACACATATCAACATTTTGCCTGGCCTCTTCTCCGCTGAACATTTATTAGCCATGCTATTCTGTACCATATACTGGAGGCTAGGTTGTCAAATGCCAAGTTTAAGATTCGAATCTCTACTAATTTAGCTCAGTCTTCAGTCCTTATGTAGTTTTACTTTGCCTCTCTAATGGACTACTCAGTGTTCACCACCCTGTACCTATTATGTACGAAATGTCACTCTCAAGTGATATGGAGTCTCCGGGCTCAGATACCGTTAAGGTCCCCTATACTGTTTCTACGGTCATTCTTTCTGCCCTACTCATTTCTAGGAATTCCCTTTGCCATTTACTCTATGTAAATTATTCTCTGTCTAGTGCATGTATATCTATTCTAGGACAGACACTCTGCAGGGAGCAGCACAGTATACAGTAGCAACAGAGAAAAGTGTTGGACTTGAAAGTGAGGCGATTTTAGGGAAAGCCTCTGCTTCTTACCAAACTGCACTCTTAAAAACGACCTTGTAATAAAGAATGGTTGCTGGCCGAACCGATAGGTGAGGTGAGGGCTAGGGAAGGCTGGGGTAGAGACCTGAACTATGAGATCACAGATGCACTATGGTATAACATTTGTCGAAAGGTGTCACAGGCAAATACGTATCCAGGAGTGCACCCCAGCTGCTGGAAGTGTGGTTAGAGGAAGGCAGATTTCTGGCATATGTGGTGCAAGTGCAAGAAGATGTAGTGGTTTTGGACAACGGTGAGGCGTTAGGCGGGAGAGTTGGATGGCAATCAAAGAACATTCTCTCCACTGTTGTTATTGTTGGGGGTAGGTGAGGAGGTGGAGGAACAGTTCGGCTTAAACCATACGTCTCACACTTTGTTGATAGCAACTAAAGCTGTGTTGCACAGACATGGAAATGTCCCACAGTCCCATCAAAAAGGGAATTACTTCAGAAGGCATGGAACATGTACTCAATGGAATATCTCATGTATTTGGTTGAGGATTCTAGACACAAAATAGAGGAGTGCTGTCTCCCTTTTCTTTTACAAATATGGTAGAATACCATGAGATATGTTTGAGGTCTGACCTTTTGTTTGCCTCAGCATACTTGTACAAGTATTGACCATGATGCCTAGACTAGGGTGGAGGCTGGTGTGGGGGTGGGCTGGGGTTGTGGGTGGGAGAGGGTGTAATTAAAAAAGGAGTGCAAGCATGTTTTAGAGATTCCCATTCAAGTTGTGTTATTGTTTTGTTTATGTTTTCACTGTTCTCTCCTTGAAACACTAAAAACGTATATTTTTTAATCAAAGGTACCTTGTACAGATATTCACTATCACAACAATTGTTAGTGCATTTCCTTGCTTCTAGAGGACTTGAGTTTTGTTTAGAATGTAAAACTGCCCCCCCCATCCCTTAATTATGGAAGTAATGGCAAGTCTATTTCATTAAGTGCAGGGTGCATTGTGCATAGATAACTCACAGGCTTGTGCATTACCAGTGAGCCTTCAGTTTCCAATGATTGTACATTTACTAATGAGTGCACACTTTGTAATGATTGCACATTAACTAATGAGTCTTCGGTATGCAAAATACAGCACTAAAACACAAATACTTTTGCATTCATTTTCAAAATTAATCCGCAATTAATTTCAAATCTGCATGTTTACATTAAATGAAGCAACACCCGATTTATAGTGCCTGCTGTGTGCTCATTCTCTGGCCCATATAGAAGCATTTGACAGTATCATCTCTGCATCGTGCTTACAGCCTCACCTCCTGGTATCTGCATCTCTCTATATCTTCATCTACTCATCCCTCCATCACGGATTGTGGCATTCTTTATATATTATTTTATTAACTGGCTTCAAGCCCAACACTCTTACAGAACATGTGAACAGCTTCTCTTTTTGTGAAATCGAATTAAAGGGAAATATGGCTACATGCCAGGTACAACAGTTTAAAAATATTTGAAGAAAACAATCTTTGCAGGTGGCTCTTACAGTGATCACCTTTTTCAATTATATTTTGAATCTTCATTTCTTCAGTATGTGGCTTTAATACAAAACATTCGTATCTTACTTTTGGATCGTGTGCAATGATTGTGCCTGCCATCTTGGACCTCCTCATCAATGTCATGTACATTACACAACTGGTGCATGCTCAATCATTTCTAAAGGTGCTTTCAGCTCAGAATATGCTTGCCTCCAGAGTCTTTGGCATGAGCTTTACTGTATGAGGGGGTGATTCATAGAATTCAGCGCACAAGTGGTGCACGCGGCTGGCGCACAGTGTGCGCGTGCGAATCCCTGCGCCAGCCGCGTGCGTTAAAATCCATTTCCGCGCACAGCGTATTCATGGATTCCAGCCACCAAAACCAGCCGTGGCGCACAGTGGCGCAGCGACCCTGCAGCAGCGCCAGTTACGCCCCCAAGAACGCCTCTCGCGCAGGGAAAAGCCATCAATATACCCAATCCAGCGCAAAGGGCTGCGCTAACCCTGTACCATCACGGCAAGCGGGCTACGTGTATCACTGGGGTGCGCGGGAAGTACCACACGCGATTGGCCCCATGCGAGCAGGGTACGCGTACTTCAGGGGTACGCGGGAAGTGCCACACACGATTTCCGTAGGGTACGCGTATCTCAGGGGTGCGCGGGAATTTCCACATACGATTGGGCCCGAGCGAGCAGGGTACGCGTATCTCAGGGGTGCGCAGGAAGTGCCACACGCGATTTCAGCAGGGTACGTGTATTTCAGGGGTGCGCGGGAATTTCCACACGCGATTGGGGGTACGCGTATCTCAGGGTGTGCCACACGCGATTTCCGCAGGGTACGCGTATCTCAGGGGTGCGCGGGAATTTCCACACGCGATTGGGCCCGTGCGAGCAGGGTACGCGTATCTCGGGGGTGCGCAGGATGTGCCACACGCGATTTCAGCAGGGTACGTGTATTCCAGGGGTGCGCGGGAAGTTCCACACGCGATTCCATCAGGGTACGTGTATTACAGGGGTGCGCGGGGAGCACCACACGTGAATTGCACGTGTGGGTCCTCCCAGGTGTTCCCTCTACACCCTCCACAGCCCCTGCAGGTGGCTCACACCACAGGGGCCTACCCTGCACATGTCCTGCAGGCACACCATCCACCATGGCCATGAACCCCAGCCAACCCACATGTCAACTTGCACTACTGCCCACCAACGCATGTCCCCCTGCACCCCCAGTCACCAGGGGCACCCTCCACCAGGCCCCACCCATGTCTTCCAGCACCCCCCCCAGCAGTGCAGGGGCACCCACCACCAGGCCCCCACCCATGTCTCGCACCACCCCCACCCCCCAGCCACCAGGGGCACCCACCACCAGGCCCCCACCCATGTCTCCCACCACCCCCACCCGCCAGCACTGTGGGGCACCTACCAGCAGGCCCCCACCCATGTCCAACTCATGTTCCCCACCACCCCCACCCCCCAGCCACCAGGGGCAGCCTCCACCAGGCCCCCACGCATGTCTCCCAGCACCCCCACCCCCCAGCACTGTGGGGCACCTGCCAGCAGGCACCCACCCAAATCCAACTCATGTTCCCCACCACCCCCACCCCCTAGCACTGTGGGGCACCTGCCAGCAGGCCCCCACCCATGTCCCCAGCACCCCCACCCCCACCCACCAGGGGCAGCCTCCACCAGGCCCCCACCCATGTCTCCCACCACCCCCACCCCCAGAACTGTGGGGCACCTGCCAGCAGGCCCCCACCCATGTCCAACTCATGTTCCCCACCACCCCCACCCCCCAGCCACCAGGGGCAGCCTCCACCAGGCCCCCACCCATGTCTCCCACCACCCCCACCCCCCAGCAGTGCAGGGGCAGCCTCCACCAGGCCCCCACCCATGTCTCACACCACCCCCACCCCACAGCCACCAGGGGCAGCCTCCACCAGGCCCCCACCCATGTCTCCCACCACCCCCACCCCCCCAGTCACCAGGGGCAGCCTCCACCAGGCCCCCACCCATGTCTCCCACCACCCCCACCCCTCAGCAGTGCAGGGGCACCCACCACCAGGCCCCCACCCATGTCTCCCACCACCCCCACCCCCCAGCAGTGCAGGGGCAGCCTCCACCAGGCCCCCACCCATGTCTCACACCACCCGCACCCCCCAGCACTGTGGGGCACCTGCCAGCAGGCCCCCACCCATGTCCAACTCATGTTCCCCACCACCCCCACCCCCCAGCACTGTGGGGCACCTGCCAGCAGGCCCCCACCCATGTCCAACTCATGTTCCCCACCACCCCCACCCCCCAGCCACCAGGGGCAACCTCCACCAGGCCCCCACCCATGTCTCCCACCACCCCCACCCCCCAGCAGTGCAGGGGCAGCCTCCACCAGGCCCCCACCCATGTCTCACACCACCCCCACCCCCCAGCCACCAGGGGCAGCCTCCACCAGGCCCCCACCCATGTCTCCCACCACCCCCACCCCCCCAGTCACCAGGGGCAGCCTCCACCAGGCCCCCACCCATGTCTCCCACCACCCCCACCCCCCTGCAGTGCAGGGGCACCCACCACCAGGCCCCCACCCATGTCCAACTCATGTTCCCCACCACCCCCACCCCACAGCACTGTTGGGCACCTGCCAGCAGGCCCCCACCCATGTCTCCCAGCAACCCCACTCCCCAGCACCGTGGGGCACCTGCCAGCAGGCCCCCACCCATGTCCAACACATGTTCCCCACCACCCCCACCCCCCAGCACCGTGGGGCACCTGCCAGCAGGCCCCCACCCATGTCCAACTCATGTTCCCCACCACCCCCACCCCCCAGCACCGTGGGGCACCTGCCAGCAGGCCCCCACCCATGTCCAACTCATGTTCCCCACCACCCCCACCCCCCAGCACTGTGGGGCACCTGCCAGCAGGCCCCCACCCATGTCTCCCACCACCCCCACCCCCAGCCACCAGGGCCAGCCTCCACCAGGCCCCCACCCATGTCTCCCACCACCCCCACCCCCCAGTCACCAGGGGTAGCCTCCACCAGGCCCCCACCCATGTCTCCCACCACCCCCACCCCCCAGCACTGTGGGGCACCTGCCAGCAGGCCCCCACCCATGTCCAACTCATGTTCCCCACCACCCCCACCCCCCAGCACTGTGGGGCACCTGCCAGCAGGCCCCCACCCATGTCCAACTCATGTTCCCCACCACCCCCACCCCCCAGCACCGTGGGGCACCTGCCAGCAGGCCCCCACCCATGTCCAACTCATGTTCCCCACCACCCCCACCCCCCAGCACCGTGGGGCACCTGCCAGCAGGCCCCCACCCATGTCCAACTCATGTTCCCCACCACCCCCACCCCCCAGCACTGTGGGGCACCTGCCAGCAGGCCCCCACCCATGTCCAACTCATGTTCCCCAACACCCCCACCCCAGCACCGTGGGGCACCTGCCAGCAGGCCCCACCCATGTCCAACTCATGTTCCCCAACACCCCCACCGCCCAGCAACGTGGGGCACCTGCCAGCAGGCCCCCACCCATGTCCAACTCATGTTCCCCACCACCCCCACCCCCCAGCACCGTGGGGCACCTGCCAGCAGGCCCCCACCCATGTCCAACTCATGTTCCCCACCACCCCCACCCCCCAGCACCGTGGGGCACCTGCCAGCAGGCCCCCACCCATGTCCAACTCATGTTCCCCACCACCCCCACCCCCCAGCACCGTGGGGCACCTGCCAGCAGGCCCCCACCCATGTCCAACTCATGTTCCCCACCACCCCCACCCCCCAGCCACCAGGGGCAGCCTCCACCAGGCCCCCACCCATGTCTCCCACCACCCCCACCCCCCAGCAGTGCAGGGTCAACCTCCACCAGGCCCCCACCCATGTCTCACACCACCCCCACCCCACAGCCACCAGGGGCAGCCTCCACCAGGCCCCCACCCATGTCTCCCACCACCCCCACCCCCCCCAGTCACCAGGGGCAGCCTCCACCAGGCCCCCACCCATGTCTCCCACCACCCCACCCCTAGCAGTGCAGGGGCACCCACCACCAGGCCCCCACCCATGTCCAACTCATGTTTCCCACCACCCCCACCCCCCAGTCACCAGGGGCAGCCTCCACCAGGCCCCCACCCATGTCTCCCACCACCCCCACCCCCCAGCACTGTGGGGCACCTGCCAGCAGGCCCCCACCCATGTGCAACTCATGTTCCCCAGCCAACATGTCATCACAATCTAGATCCCTGGTCCCTATGGTCAGCCTCCAAATGCAAAACACCCACCCGAGTATTGCATCCACCCACTCATAATTTGCAATTACATCACAGAACACCAATTGCAAGTTCCGAAACAAACACATTTCCCTCACATACACCCAATGGGTGTCAGTGAATCTCAAAACACATATCATGAAATGCATGAAACCAATGAGATACCACACATTGAAGTTCACCAAAAATAATATGTATTAAAGGAAACATAAATAGAATAAAAAATGAAGAAACAGAAACGTGAATGTACAAAAATGAAAAGAAGCATGTCCGTTAAAAAAAGCAAAACCAAAAATAAAATTCCAAAGTAATGTTGTCCAAAGTTAATGTCCACAAAACAAAATCCAATGGGAAATAAAAAAGAAAGCCATTGCTCCATGGTTAAAAAGTGAAAAAAAATACAATCCAACTGCGAACTATGTACATGGAACAAGCCAGGGTCCATTATCCCAACAAAATAAAGGAAACCTATCTAACTACACTAACTAATAAAATAAACTATATACAAAAATGTGGCCAATGTCCGAAAGGTTCAAATAAAATAAAAACAAAAATGAAACCTAACACTACCTACATAACTATGTACAAGGGCAGCGGGCTAGTTTCACGGCTCACTTGTGGATGTCCCGGGCCAGGGCATCATCGAACTCCTCCTCAATGTCCCGGAGGCGGTCCTCCTCCATGGCGCCGAGGGTCCGCAGGGCCGTCGACGTCTCCACTTCCAAACCCCTGCGGATTGCCTCGAGGCACTCGGCCCGCCTCAGGGCCCTCCGCATGGAGTTCTCCGCCCTGACCATTGTGAGCCGTGCCTCTTCCGCCCGCTGCCGCTCTGCATCTATGGCGTGGCCCAACCGCTGCCACACGGAAGACACTCTCTGTCCTGGGTTCTCCTGCCCTCCGGCCGATGCCTGCCCCTCCGATGTTGAAGGCCCCGAGCCTTCATGGCTCCCACCACGTTGCTGCTGCTGCTGTGCCTCTGCCCGTGCACTGCCTCCTGCTGCCTGCACATCCTCCACCGGCTGGGGTGCAGACGTTGATGTGGCCACCCCTGCTGGACGTCCGACTCCCGACTGTGGCAGGGATGCCTCCTCCACCAGCCTGGCCGCACCGTCAGAGGCAGCTCCACAGGGCACCCAGGTGACTGATGGGTGGGAAGATGGCACAGAGGACGACTGGCGCGTAGGGGGTCCAGTTGAGGAGGGGGTCGGAGCAAGCCCCATCAGACGGAGGAATCTGGCCTGGGTGACCTGTCCCAGCAGGCTGACGTGGTCAACGAGCCATTCGAGATGACTTGCAGTCTCTTCATGAAAAGACTGCAGGTCACCTCGCATGGCCCGTTGACGCAACGCCACACCAGCCAGGACAGGCTCAACCCGGACCTGGATAGCCACGTCCACAGGCAGAGGAAGGCCAGTTGACGTGAGCTCATCCCCTGCCTGAAAACGGGTCTGGACGTAGGCATCCCTGCTGGTGCAAGATGATGCAGGGACAGGATCAGGGACAGGATTGCACACAGGCACCTCCGCGGCGGCCTGCGCTGCCTCCTGTCCCTGGTCCTGCACTGCACCACTAGCACCAGTGGGATCCCCACCTCCAGACCCCGTCTCTGGTGCTTGCACGGCCTCCTCCTCCACCAAACCCCCCACCAACCTGGATGACTCCGTGCCATCTTCCCCTGTTGGGCCCTGTGGGGTCCCAGCTGCCCCTTCTGCTGCTGAGGAGTCCAACTCCGACCTCCGCCTCTTGGACCTCCCCCCGGCAGCTGCGGCCTGGGATGTGGCACCGGACTCCTCACTCCCCGACGAGATGACAACATGGGAGGGGGGCCGGGCCTTGCGTCTCCGGCTGGCGGTGGGATCCCCGCCGCTGTGCTCCACAGCACCTTCTCCGCCCTCTTCATCAGTTGACGCTGCAGACAGGGAGAAACAAAACACAGGCGTCAGGGCACTGTACAATGGACACATACACACATGATAGTTGTACATGAGTGGCATTGGCAAACCTCAGACATGTCATCACAATCCCCAACACACATGTCATTACAACTCGCACACATGAGCCATACCACAGCCATATCGCAACTGCCACCACCATCCATACACATACAACAGCATGAGCAGCCAAAGGTGAGCCAGACATCACATGCAACACAGGAAGTGCACCACACATGTACACACATCACCACACTTGCATGCATGTGTACACCTCTGCCAAGTGTCGCACTGTTCAGATGGGCATCCATGTCACATCTGCCAATCAGGCTTCCACATACCGCTGTCACATGCATCCATGTTGCATCACTGTTGCACCCATGTCAAATACACACACATGCACATGTACACAGTGCTGATACATGCAGCCGAAAACAACATACATGCGTGACATCACGGACATGTCTACTTACATACACATTCATCCAAACATGTGTGCCCACACAACTGCATTTGGCATGCAAGCCTACACACACAAGCACCATCCATGTCTCACACATTACAGCCCTCGCATGTGTCAGCCCCACGGCCCTGTACACCCCCACCCATACTCGACCCCATACAAACAGATGTGCAACCTGCACACTACTGAATAATCACCACACGCACTGCTCACAATCAGGATGCATGCGTGGCCAGCTTGATACAGAGTGATTTGGCACGTGAAAAAATCTGCACGTCAGCATGTAATTCGAGGAAAGGCCCTTAGCGCGTAAGCGCGTCTGCACGCATACGCATTTTCATTGGACAGAAGGCCCCTCAAGCGCAAGCGCCCCTGTGACATGACGCGTACAGACGTGCATGGGCATTTCAGCGCGCGTGAAAAACTGCACGTCCGCGTGTAATACGAGGAAAGGGCCCATGCGCGTAAGCGCGCGTGGAAACTGCACGTCCGTGTGTAATACGAGGAAAGGGCCCATGCGCGTAAGTGACGTGACGCGCGCGTGCGTTTCCCTCAGGACGGGTTAAAGGTGAGCAGGCCCAGCAGTTCGCTGTACGTGCCTTTCGTGGAGACCGACGTGTGTTGCTGCTTCCTGTTGTTTCGCGCGCCATCACAACTTCACAGCTATCAAGGACGTATCTCTTCTTTTGGCGGGGGTATTGGCTATGCATGTTTTTCTGCATCGCGCTAGTCAGACGGTGAGTCGCACACGCTCTTTTTCCCACTGCGGGTGCCCCTGTGTATCGCACCCATTTTCGATGTCATAGTAGCCTGCGTGTCCCACGCGTACGCGTTATTCGTGTTACTGGGTGCCACCGCGTACTGCGGGAGGTTGAATCCACGCACGTAGGCTGCAGGGTTGCGTGCTCGGTTTTACTGCAGTTTTGGGGTGCCTGAGCGTTGCATGACCCGTCACCACATCACCGGGGTCACATACAGCCTTGCAGGTGCAGGGGGGCTGTTAACATCTTGCTTCCCACCCCCTTCACCCCAATTTCCCAGGTCAATTGTGGTGTACACCTCCCATTGGCACCACTCCATCAGTGCCAGCACTACTACATCTGTGCCATGGTTGGGAGGCCACCAAAGGTGAGGGGCGCCTCAGCTGGGCGTACTCCTCGTGGCGGGCGTGGTCGGGGACGTGGCCATGGTGACCAGGGAGTAGGGGGACTCCAGGGTGTCCAGGGCAGCCACAGAGGGGGAAGAGGCAGGGGTGCGCCACTTGAGCACAATGTTGTGCCATGTGTCGGTGCAGCCATGCCACCACCCCCTGTGGTTCCGGGGGATGCAGCTCCTGCATCTGGCACTGGCACCCATATGACCCGGCAGTCCGTTCCATCGACTGCCACAGGCCCAAGGGTAGTGGTAGCTGCAGGTGCAGCTGTGGACACCGCCACCCAGGCTCAGGGTCTGCCAGCGCAGGCTGCGTTGGCACTTGAAGAGCCCTTGGTAGATCTCCAACAGGCCAGGGGGGAAACCATAGGGGCAGGCCGGGCTGCTCAGACCAAGACACGTGTCCCTGGGGCAGTCATGTCATCTGCTGCCCCGAACAGCCGGGTGTTGGCAAGTGCAGGGGCAGATGCACCCAACAGCACCCCGGTTGTGAGTCTGCCAACCAGGACCGTTGCGGTCAATGACCCTGCCACAGCTGATGTTGCTGCGCAGGGTCCATTAGTGGGCACCCAGCTGCCACTGACACAAGTCAGGCCTTTGGTCATCCCTCCACCTGCCACTCCCTTGGCTCAATCCACCGAACCCACTGGCCATACTGGTCAGGGCGGCATTAGCCAGCCAGGGTCTGCGCCACAGTCCAAGAGGAGGAAGGTTGCACCTGCAGCACAGGCTGGGACCCCACACACAGCCACGACCTCCTGCACGTCGAGGAAGAAGCCTTTCTGTAAGCAGGAACTGGACTTCCTCGTGGACTACGTGCGGGGCCACAGCCGTGACATGCTAGTGGGTGCCAATAGTCAGACCACAGCTGCCCAACGTGACACCCACTGGAAGCATGTTGCGGAACATGTCAGTTCATTTGGCCATGAGGTGCGCACGGCGCAGGAGTGCAAAAAGCGTTGGAATGACATCAAGCGCAGCACTAAGGCCAAGCGTGCCTCAAATTACAACTTGACTCTGGTGACTGGCGGTGGGCCTGCACCAGAGGAGGAAGAACGCACTCCGCATGAGGCTCTCGTTGCGGAGTTCATACCACCTGAATTGGTCGAAGGAGTGGGAGAGAAGCTGGACTTAGATGCCCAGTCCAGTGAGTGTTGATGCGTGTTTGTTGAGGACGTGTGTGTTTCACTTGTGGGATGTGTTGTGCACGATTGCTGCTACATGTGACGTGTACATGGTTCTGATGTGTAAGTAATGCAATGCTACCGTCATGCATGTCTCCTCTACCTGCATGCGGGACTCCATGTAGGCATGCTCCCTTGCCACTCCTCCAACACTCTGCACCCCAGTTCCACCTTTGCACTGGTCTGCTTCAATCTTGCCAATGTGTACTTTCTTGTTCATGTGTCCTGTGTAGATTCTAGCTTCCAGCGTAGAATCTGCCAGACATATGCCGTGTGGTACAGCCTTAGTACTCGATGCAGGGTATCTCACTTGTACTGTGCATGGGTCAGATGTCCCGCAGAGACATGAGTGCCCATTCATGCTCCATGTGCATTGCACGCATGCCCCTATGTGTCCTTGACTGGATGATCACTGTAATATAAGTCCTTGGTTACATACATTGCCTGCCATCTCATCAGCCTTCCCATGCCAACTGTGGCTCAGTCCTGCGTTGCACACATGTTTAGGCTCTGACAATCTGTGTGGCTCACAGGCCTCAGCCTGTTCAATGGCCAATGACTCTGTCCAACTCTTGTTTTGTCTTCTTCACACGTGGGCGGCCTCCGGAGTTTCCATCATGTGTCCTGCCCACTGTCCCAGCATCATTTGCAGTGTTGTAATTTGAATCACATTAAGCTGTTGATGCCAGTCAACACTGCCTGTCAATACACAGGTGTATGGTCAGCCTTTTGATACCATGCTAGGCATCCCTGCTTTGGTACTGGGGTGGAGGGGTGCTTGGCTTCTAGACATGGTACACATTGAATGCACAATGCACGTGATGTCTGAATTTGACATTGCACTGCCTTCACATTTCCTGGCACACACCATGTAGTGCTTGTACATGTAGGTAGTGAGTGGCGTACACATTTTCTGCACTGCATAGACCCACTTCCATGGAAACTGCCACCTTTCAACAGGTCTGATCACAGAAGCTATTCAAAGTATACCCAGCATGCATGCTAGGTCATATGTTGTGTGTCACATGTCTGCCGGATGCCTTTGCTGTCGGTGTGTGTGTGTGTCGTGTGCTTCTGACATGTGTATTGACCTTTTTTCTCTCTATTTTTCAGGTGATGACGCAATGGAGGCAGAGGATGGTGTTGTCATGCCAGACACAGGGTTGGTAACACCACATCAACCCGGCACTAGAGGGGGTCGTGGGGTGGTAGGCCACGAAAACCCCCAAGTGCTGCAGTCCATCTTGTCTCTGGCTGCCTATGAGTCCAGCCTTGATGACGACTCTGACGTCCATGTTGAGTTGGATGAGCATCAAGTCCATGTGTCAGGGGTGAGTGATTCTGATGTGGACACTCCTCTGTCTGCGACACCTGCACTGAGGGATCAGACAGTCTTGGTTCCTCCGCCCGTGGTGGATCGGGATGCAGGGTCACCCTCCACACCAGTCACTGATGTGCCTGGGACATCACATCAACGGGGGCATGTAGTCGTGCAGCCGCAGGCGGTGCGAACACAGCGAGGACCCCCGGTCCTTGGGTCCCGCAGGGGTCAAGCCCGGCAATGCGGTCGGAGCAAGACATGACTGCCAATTCCGAACGGCAGGGGGCAGCAATGGAGAACATCGCTGAGAGCATGGAGCGTGTGGCCCGATCTGTGCTCCCCACTGCTAGGCAGGTGCTTCTCCAGCAGCAGGCGGCACGGTCCACGGCCCGCTCGCTCAGGCTGGGCATGGCGGCCTCAGACAGGGCACGCCAGGCTGAAATGTCGCCAAGTCAAGCTGAAATGTCGTTCTCTGCGTCAAGCAATTGCTGCTCATGCAGAGGCGCACATGGATGCCCTGAGGGAGGAGAATGCTTCCCTCAGATCCACTCTGGGTGTCCTTATGATGTCCCAGAGGCAGCAGGCAGAGGAGAGGTTTGCACAGCTTGAGCGTACCATCTCGGCTGAGCTACAGGCTTGCCGGGAGGTGCAGCGGTTGTCCAGCCAGGCCTTGCAGGAGGAACTCCGTGTTACACGTGCTACCTTGCAAGACGAAGCACGTGTATCACGGGAGGTTCTGCATGCAGACCTACGTCACATCGCCACACAGAACCAGGCTCACCCATCCGGCAGACTTGCTGCCGACGAGGGGCAAGCTGTGGCTAGGCGTGGCCAGGCTACTGTGCCACGTCCTCCTTTCCAGGATGAGCCAGACTCGGACGACCATCTATCTCCCACATAGGTCGTGCTGTGCAGGCGTTGAGCCCATGGAGGATTTTATTTTTGGCCCAGCATCATCGCATGTGGATGTTGAGCAGCACCCTGTACCTCCCCCCTCCTGGGTGCCTCCCCTCCCCCCCAGGTCGTATGTGGCCATTTTTGATTTTTCTTTTAGTTTAGTTAGTTAAGTTTCTGTTTGATAGTTAGTTTAAATAGGTAATGTAGGTTTTCCATAGTTAGTGTAATTAGTTAATAGTTGATTTAGTTTAAAATTGCTAGTCTATTGTGCTTTCATGTGACGTGTGGTGCTTTGTGGCTTTTGAAGGCATCCACTGTCTGTTCCAGCTGGGCCCTTCATGGTTGTCTTGTGTATGTGTTTGCTGATTGGGTTCCTTGACTCACATATGCCACTCCTGCCTCCCTTATCCATGGGCTCGCAAGGATGGTTCGGTGTTACAGCATTTTACACAAGGGCTTTGGACTGTCATATCTGTGGCATGTCTGGTGCTGTGTGACTTGTGTTGACACCCCTAGTGGGGATGATTTAGGTGTCATTGTCCACTGTTCAGCTTTTGCTAGATGTGGTGTGTCATGATTAATGTGGAGATTGATTGCTATGCATTGTGTAGTATGTTTCATATCTTTCCTGTACATGTGCTTGTTGCAATTCATGCTGTAGATAGTGTTCCACACTTTGGAGGTGAAAGACGGACTGATGGTGTGATTTGTGATGTGACTCTCTGACATGGTCAAGTAATGAGATGCCTGATGAGACACACACAGATGACTTTGAAGCATTAATCATGTGTTTCATGCCCTTTCTGCAGGGGGATGAGCCTCCAGAGCACCTTTGCCAGCAGACATGGCCCATTGGACGACGGAATTCTGGACCCGTTTGTTGGTGCCCACATGCACATGTGTGCACAAGCAGAGGCACAGTGATTGCAGACCCACATCCTAGAACTGCTGACATGTTCCAAGGAACTCCAGGCAAGGTGAGCATCACAGGGGGGCCACGACACAGCAAAGCTTGCACCAGGCGAGTTGCACATGAAGGCTTAGTCACAGCACTGAGGGTGAGCTTAGATGAATATTGGTGTTGAAGCACACAATGCAGCTCACATGTGTTTGTGGACTGATGGCTGTTGATAGTAGGGTTGTCTGGGACACATGCAGGGGCAGTGGCACATACCCTCCGGTACACCAAGGTCAATTGAGCCACTTGTATCAACCATGTAGCCTTCCGAGACATGGAAAGGGGCAGCTCACAGGGACATACAGCAAGGGACATACTCGGGTGCAGTGCATGTCTTTTCCACGTACTTCATGATAAATGCACTGCCAACTTTGTTTCGGTCATGGTGGTACGCAACTTGCTCTGTAGTCATGGCTTGCTATATGGGTCTGTCTGCTTACCCAGGGAACATTGCATGTTGTGTGAATTGTGACACATTGGTGTTCCATTTGCCACGCACCCACCAGCGGCTGCCTTACTGCATTGACTGTGCATGACCCGTCACAGGGGCGATGTTATATATGGGTACGAAGCATCAACCACAGATTGTCTGTTTGTAGAGTAGTTTGTTGCTATGGGGCATGTTTGGTGTTGTGTTTTTGTGTAATTGGCACGTACAGGTTGTTGACTGTGGCTCTCTTTGCAGCATTGCAGTGCTTCTGTAACCGGACCTGAGAGTGCGCAGGCAGGAGGCCAGCACTCAAAACCAGAGCTAAGTGTCTTGTTGTTTTTCTTACGAACTGCTCTGCATAGGCTTGCTGGGGAGTGTACTGATGCATGGATGTATGTGTGGTTCAATTTGGTATGTTTTTTTCTCCCTAATCACCCGTGATCCTATGCAATTTTGAAACCTGTACCCTCTACCCGGTGTTCCTGCTTCCCGTGCCTATCCAAGCAACGTTCCCTGACCCTCTTTCCCCACTGGGGTTGCGGATGCCTGTGTAAGCCCCGAACTTGCAGGCGCCAAAACCCTAGAGGGGGTGGTTGGTTCGTACCACTCCTGAGCCTGGACTACAGAAGGCCATGACAATGATGTCCAAGTTTGTTTGGATTGTGTATGTGTTCATGCAGGTTGTACATTTTCGTGCATTCCCTAGTTTCATGTGTCATTCCTCCTCCCCTCTCCTGCCACTCATTCCAGTCATCCAGTGTGTCAACACCTGTCCCGACTGCATATCCCTGAACCTCATTCCCCACCAGGGTCTCAGGGGCCTGTGTGAGTTTGACCTTGCAGGCACCCGGGACATGGTGGGGGTGGTTGTTTCGTGACACTCCCGTGCCTGTACAGGGGTCCTGTGACAGTACACATCCATTCATGGTGTATCATCCTATGTCATGTACCACACATGTCTCACATCCTGTCGTGACATTGTTTTGCTGTGCTACCTTGGTTGTTGCATCATTGTGGTAGTACTTGGCCTTTGTGAGGTACTGCTACGTCAAGTCATCTACTGGAGGGTGTTCGGGTTCGTTTTTATGCCTTGGATTTTGTGATTTTGGAAATGAGTGTGGATTCTGAGGGTTCAGGCATCTTTTTACACACAAGGTGGGAGATGGTGACGAAGGGTAAAGGTGATCCTGTGGCCAGGTGGAATTGAGGTTTGGAGGCTCCATGACCCAGGTGCAGTTGTTCAGTGGGTCATGGTCATTTGTGAGGGAGGGGGGGTTTGTTGTTGATAGTTGCCTTGCCCTGCAGTGTGATGGGAACTCTGACATAGTAATGGTGGTATCCTATGTACATGTTGTGTTCTGCTGATCAATGCCTGTTCATGTGTTGTGTTTTCCTTTCAGGTGCGAGGGGATAGTTGTGGTTTGACATGCTGGGGTGTACACATGGTGGATGTTCACATGTGATGTGTAGGGAACACTGATGGTCACTTGAGTGCACATGCATATGTGGAGTGCATGTCCTTGCAGAACCACACACTTGCACTCTGATGCACTACATGTACTCCCACCCTTGCATATCCACGTGTACACTGTTTGCCTTCTGGTGCCCACTGTGTCCCGGCAGCACATGTTCTGTGACCGATCATGGATCCAGTACATGCCTAATTTGATGTTTGACGTGGTCTGTCACTTAGATGTGATGCTCAGGGTGTGCATCACACACAATGGCTGTTCACTGTGCTGTGCGCTGAGCACTGTGATGCAGGAGTAGGACACTGCACACATGAGCTGCAATGTTGATTTTGCAATGCATAATGTGCATGTAGACAGGCATTCATTGTGATGTTACGTCTACGACTGTTGTAATGCATTTGGAAATTACTTATTTTGGGTGGGAGATTTTGTTGGTCTGTCATTTCATCTGATTCCGGGTCAGGCAGCAGTGTCCGATGCCACTGTGCATTTAGGACATGGCAATGTGTACCTTATCATTACTGCATTGGTGTATGGGTATTGCGTGCTATGTCATGTTGATGTTTGGGAGGGTTTGAGTGACATGACAGTGATGGCCATGGCCTGTTTTGCAGGTGTGTGTGATGCACACCTTGCATGTCCGGGTCATCCGCTTCTCAGAGCAACTAGCTGGGGGTAGATTTCTCTCCCCAGCAGGGCCCTCCCCCTGGAACAGACTGCCGGCCTGACTTGAACATGAGGGGAATCATCTCCAGTTCTGGAAGCACCTCAAGACCTTCCTCTTTGCTTCTGCTTACTGTCTGCCTCTCCCTTGCAGAATTCTCCACTGGAACTGCACAGGAGCTGCAACTGGGCCACTCTCACCGACCTCGGTCCCTGGCTCAGCCACTCTCCACTTGCACTGCCTCCCTGGCAACCCCTGCACTGCCATACTGTCTCTCTATCCCTACAGCCCTCCCTTCCCAGCACTTGTCTGCACTTACCTTTGTAGTTGCCACCAGGCGACCTATGTATTATTTTTTTGACCTACTTCCCCTGTACTGGACTCCCCCCCACCTTTCCCTTGCACTTTTCCCATTCCCCCTAAACCTGCACTTGCACGATCTCAATGACACCTGGCCTAGTAGTACCGTTCTCTGTGTTCCCTTGTTCCCCCCTCCCTGCCTCATTGCGCCTTGGAATACTTGTGTATGGCCCATATCATGTCATATGTCATATGTGTGCCTTTTGGTCACACAGGATAGCTTGTGTTTAAGTAGCTAGGGATGCAGACGATGTGTCACTTCCATGGCAACTTTCTCAGGGTGGTAGGGTTGTGACAGTTAACTGTCTCTTTGTCATCATCGATTGTCACCTGGTATGTGCCAGGCCTGTGTGCACTCCGCAGGGGTGGGAGTTTAGGTGAAAAATGTGGCCACAAGCTGGGTCCGGGCTTCCTCGCCACGTGCCCTGTCCCCTCCCATGGGCAGCGCCTGTGCCTGTGGTTGGGGATGTGGGGGCACCACCATGTCCACCGGGACGCCCTGCCGTGTTGCAACATTGTGCAGGACACATGCTGCCACAATGATCCTGCACACTACTGGTGGTGCATAGAGTAGTTGCCCACCAGAGCGGTCAAGGGAGCGGAAACGTGACTTGAGCACTCCGAATGTGCGCTCCAATATGCCCCTGGTTGCAATATGGGCGGCGTTGTATCTTACCTGGGGTGGTGTGGTGGGGTTCCGGATTGGCGTTATCATGTGGTTGCTCAGAGGGTAGTCACTGTCCCCTGGGGAGGTGATAATAGTTGAGATTATTAGGGTTTGGATATTTGTCTGTGTGTGACTTGCATGCATGTGCAAGGGCATTTGTACTGACCTAGGAGCCATGTGTCGCCATGCTGCCCAGCTTCCAGGGCCCGGCTCAGGGCGGACATTCTGTATAGGAAACTGTCATGGGTGGAGCCAGGGGAGTTTGCATAGACAGAGGTGATGATTCCCTTTGCATCACATATCACCTGTACATTGATGGAATGCCAGTGCTTGCGGTTTCGGTAGATGTGCTCAATGGCCCTAGGTGGATGTAGGGCCACATGGGTGCAATCTATGGCACTGAGCACTTTGGGGAAGTGTGCCACTTCAGTGCCACCGAAGTTGGTGTCCTGGTGGAGCAAGTCCTGGGGCAGTATGATGCCCTCTTCGGAAGTTCCCGCGCCGACAAGGAAGGACGGACTCGGATCTGGACTGACATCGTGACTGCCATCAACGCGGAGGGGGTGGCAGTCCGCGACTTACAACATGTCAAGAAGCGCTGGGAGGACTTCAGGTCCAGGACCCTGAACAAGGCCCGGCGCCTCTTGAAGGCAGTGGATGCCAAGGGGCGCCGGGGCCACTTGTTGGAAGAACAGATGAGGGTCCTGGAACGCATATCCCCAGCGCTCCACGTCCAGGTCCTTGAGAAGCAGACCCGTCTGGAGTCGAGCGGTGAGTGTGCATGCATCCTGATTGTGAGCAGTGCGTGTGGTGATTATTCAGTAGTGTGCAGGTTGCACATCTGTTTGTATGGGGTCGAGTATGGGTGGGGGTGTACAGGGCCGTGGGGCTGACACATGCGAGGGCTGTAATGTGTGAGACATGGATGGTGTGTGTGTAGGCTTGCATGCCAAATGCAGTTGTGTGGGCACACATGTTTGGAAGAATATGTATGTAAGTAGACATGTCCGTGATGTCACGCATGTATGTTGTTTTGGCTGCATGTATCAGCACTGTGTACATGTGCATGTGTGTGTATTTGACAAGAGTGCAACAGTGATGCAACATGGATGCATGTGACAGCGGTATGTGGAAGCCTGATTGGCAGATGTGACATGGATGCCCGTCTGAACAGTGCGACACTTGGCAGAGGTGTACACATGCATGCAAGTGTGGTGGTGTGTGTACATGTGTGGTGCACTTCCTGTGTTGCATGTGATGTCTGGCTCACCTTTGGCTGCTCATGCTGTTGTATGTGTATGGATGGTGGTGGCAGTTGCGATATGGCTGTGGTATGGCTCATGTGTGCGAGTTGTAATGACATGTGTGTTGGGGATTGTGATGACATGTCTGAGGTTTGCCAATGCCACTCATGTACAACTGTCATGTGTGTATGTGTCCATTGTACAGTGCCCTGATGCCTGTGTTTTGTTTCTCCCTGTCTGCAGCGTCAACTGATGAAGAGGGCGGAGAAGGTGCTGTGGAGCACAGCGGCGGGGATCCCACCACCAGCCGGAGACGCAAGGCCCGGCTCCCCTCCCATGTTGTCATCTCGTCGGGGAGTGAGGAGTCTGGTGCCGCATCCCAGGCCGCAGCTGCCAGGGGGAGTTCCAAGAGGCGGAGGTTGGAGTTGGACTCCTCGGCAGCAGAAGGGGCAGCTGGGACCCCACAGGGCCCAACAGGGGAAGATGGCACGGAGTCATCCAGGTTGGTGGGGGGTTTGGTGGAGGAGGAGGCCGTGCAAGCACCAGAGATGGGGTCTGGAGGTGGGGATCCCACTGGTGCTAGTGGTGCAGTGCAGGACCAGGGACAGGAGGCAGCACAGGCCGCCGCGGAGGTGCCTGTGTGCAATCCTGTCCCTGATCCTGTCCCTGCATCATCTTGCACCAGCAGGGATGCCTACGTCCAGACCCATTTTCAGGCAAGGGATGAGCTCACGTCAACTGGCCTTCCTCTGCCTGCGGACGTGGCTATCCAGGTCCGGGTTGAGCCTGTCCTGGCTGGTGTGGCGTTGCGTCAACGGGCCATGCGAGGTGACCTGCAGTCTTTTCATGAAGAGACTGCACGTCATCTCGAATGGCTCGTTGACCACGTCAGCCTGCTGGGACAGGTCACCCAGGCCGGATTCCTCCGTCTGATGGGGCTTGCTCCAACCCCCTCCTCAACTGGACCCCCTACGCACCAGTCGTCCTCTGTGCCATCTTCCCACCCATCAGTCACCTGGGTGCCCTGTGGAGCTGCCTCTGACGGTGCGGCCAGGCTGGTGGAGGAGGCATCCCTGCCACAGTCGGTAGTCGGACGTCCAGCAGGGGTGGCCACATCTACGACTGCACCCCAGCCGGCGGAGGATGTGCAGGCAGCAGGAGGCAGTGCACGGGCAGAGGCACAGCAGCAGCAGCAAAGTGGTGGGAGCCATGAAGGCTCAGGGCCTTCAACATCGGAGGGGCAGGCATCGGCCGGAGGGCAGGAGGACGCAGGACAGAGAGTGTCTTCCGTGTGGCAGCGGTTGGGCCACGCCATAGATGCGGAGCGGCAGCGGGCGGAAGAGGCACGGCTCACAATGGTCAGGGCGGAGAACTCCATGCGGAGGGCCCTGAGGCAGGCCGAGTGCCTCGAGGCAATCCGCAGGGGTTTGGAGGTGGAGACGTCGACGGCCCTGCGGACTCTCGGGGCCATGGAGAAGGACCGCCTCCGGGACATTGAGGAGGAGTTCGATGATGCCCTGGCCCGGGACATCCACAAGTGAGCCGTGAAACTAGCCCGCTGCCCTTGTACATAGTTATGTAGGTAGTGTTAGGTTTCATTTTTGTTTTTATTTTATTTGGATCTTTCGGACATTGGCCACATTTTTGTATATAGTTTATTTTATTAGTTAGTGTATTTAGATAGGTTTCCTTTATTTTGTTGGGATAATGGACCCTGGCTTGTTCCCATGTACATAGTTCGCAGTTGGATTGTATTTTATTTTCACTTTTTAACCATGGAGCAATGGCTTTCTTTTTTATTTCCCATTGGATTTTGTTTTGTGGACATTGACTTTGGACAACATTACTTTGGAATTTTATTTTTGGTTTTGCTTTTTTTAACGGACATGCTTCTTTTCATTTTTGTACATTCACGTTTCTGTTTCTTCATTTTTTATTCTATTTATGTTTCCTTTAATACATATTATTTTTGGTGAACTTCAATGTGTGGTATCTCATTGGTTTCATGCATTTCATGATATGTGTTTTGAGATTCACTGACACCCATTGGGTGTATGTGAGGGAAATGTGTTTGTTTCGGAACTTGCAATTGGTGTTCTGTGATGTAATTGCAAATTATGAGTGGGTGGATGCAATACTCGGGTGGGTGTTTTGCATTTGGAGGCTGACCATAGGGACCAGGGATCTAGATTGTGATGACATATTGGCTGGGGAACATGAGTTGCACATGGGTGGGGGCCTGCTGGCAGGTGCCCCACGGTGCTGGGGGCCTGCTGGCAGGTGCCCCACAGTGCTGGGGGGTGGGGGTGGTGGGGAACATGAGCTGGACATGGGTGGGGGCCTGCTGGCAGGTGCCCCACGGTGCTGGGGGGTGGGGGTGGTGGGGAACATGAGTTGGACATGGGTGGGGGCCTGCTGGCAGGTGCCCCACGGTGCTGGGGGGTGGGGGTGGTGGGGAACATGAGTTGGACATGGGTGGGGGCCTGCTGGCAGGTGCCCCACGGTGCTGGGGGTGGGGGTGGTGGGGAACATGAGTTGGACATGGGTGGGGGCCTGCTGGCAGGTGCCCCACAGTGCTGGGGGTGGGGGTGGTGGGGAACATGAGTTGGACATGGGTGGGGGCCTGCTGGCAGGTGCCCCACGGTGCTGGGGGGTGGTGGGGAACATGAGTTGGACATGGGTGGGGGACTGCTGGCAGGTGCCCCACGGTGCTGGGGGGTGGGGGTGGTGGGGAACATGAGTTGGACATGGGTGGGGGCCTGCTGGCAGGTGCCCCACGGTGCTGGGGGTGGTGGGGAACATGAGTTGGACATGGGTGGGGGCCTGCTGGCAGGTGCCCCACGTTGCTGGGCGGTGGGGGTGTTGGGGAACATGAGTTGGACATGGGTGGGGGCCTGCTGGCAGGTGCCCCACGGTGCTGGGGTGGGGGTGTTGGGGAACATGAGTTGGACATGGGTGGGGGCCTGCTGGCAGGTGCCCCACAGTGCTGGGGGGTGGGGGTGGTGGGAACATGAGTTGGACATGGGTGGGGGCCTGCTGGCAGGTGCCCCACGGTGCTGGGGGGTGGGGGTGGTGGGGAACATGAGTTGGACATGGGTGGGGGCCTGCTGGCAGGTGCCCCACGGTGCTGGGGCGTGGGGGTGGTGGGGAACATGAGTTGGACATGGGTGGGGGCCTGCTGGCAGGTGCCCCACAGTGCTGGGGGGTGGGGGTGGTGGGGAACATGAGTTGGACATGGGTGGGGGCCTGCTGGCAGGTGCCCCACAGTGCTGGGGGGTGGGGGTGGTGGGAGACATGGGTGGGGGCCTGGTGGAGGCTGCCCCTGGTGACTGGGGGGTGGGGGTGGTGGGAGACATGGGTGGGGGCCTGGTGGAGGCTGGCCCTGGTGGCTGGGGGTGGGGGTGGTGGGAGACATGGGTGGGGGCCTGCTGGCAGGTGCCCCACGGTGCTGGGGGGTGGGGGTGGTGGGGAACATGAGTTGGACATGGGTGGGGGCCTGCTGGCAGGTGCCCCACGGTGCTGGGGGGTGGGGGTGGTGGGGAACATGTGTTGGACATGGGTGGGGGCCTGCTGGCAGGTGCCCCACGGTGCTGGGGAGTGGGGGTGGTGGGGAACATGAGTTGGACATGGGTGGGGGCCTGCTGGCAGGTGCCCCACGGTGCTGGGGGGTGGGGGTGGTGGGGAACATTAGTTGGACATGGGTGGGGGCCTGCTGGCAGGTGCCCCACCGTGCTGGGGGGTGGGGGTGGTGGGGAACATGAGTTGGACATGGGTGGGGGCCTGCTGGCAGGTGCCCCACCGTGCTGGGGGGTGGGGGTGGTGGGGAACATGAGTTGGACATGGGTGGGGGCCTGCTGGCAGGCGCCCCACAGTGCTGGGGGGTGGGGGTGGTGGGAGACATGGGTGGGGGCCTGGTGGAGGCTGCCCCTGGTGACTGGGGGGTGGGGGTGGTGGGAGACATGGGTGGGGGCCTGGTGGAGGCTGCCCCTGGTGGCTGGGGGGTGGGGGTGGTGGGAGACATGGGTGGGGGCCTGCTGGCAGGTGCCCCACAGTTCTGGGGGGTGGGGGTGGTGGGGATCATGAGTTGGACATGGGTGGGGGCCTGCTGGCAGGTGCCCCACGTTGCTGGGGGGTGGGGGTGGTGGGGAACATGAGTTGGACATGGGTGGGGGCCTGCTGGCAGGTGCCCCACAGTGCTGGGGGGTGGGGGTGGTGGGGAACATGAGTTGGACATGGGTGGGGGCCTGCTGGCAGGTGCCCCACAGTGCTGGGGGGTGGGGGTGGTGGGAGACATGGGTGGGGGCCTGGTGGAGGCTGCCCCTGGTGACTGGGGGGTGGGGGTGGTGGGAGACATGGGTGGGGGCCTGGTGGAGGCTGCCCCTGGTGGCTGGGGGGTGGGGGTGGTGGGAGACATGGGTGGGGGCCTGCTGGCAGGTGCCCCACAGTGCTGGGGGGTGGGGGTGGTGGGGAACATGAGTTGGACATGGGTGGGGGCCTGCTGGCAGGTGCCCCACAGTGTTGGGGGGTGGGGGTGGTGGGGAACATGAGTTGGACATGGGTGGGGGCCTGCTGGCAGGTGCCCCACAGTGCTGGGGGGTGGGGGTGGTGGGGAACATGAGTTGGACATGGGTGGGGGCCTGCTGGCAGGTGCCCCACGGTGCTGGGGGGTGGGGGTGTTGGGGAACATGAGTTGGACATGGGTGGGGGCCTGCTGGCAGGTGCCCCACAGTGCTGGGGGCTGGGGGTGGTGGGGAACATGAGTTGGACATGGGTGGGGGCCTGCTGGCAGGTGCCCCACAGTGCTGGGGGTGGGGGTGGTGGGAGACATGGGTGGGGGCCTGGTGGAGGCTGCCCCTGGTGACTGGGGGTGGGGGTGGTGGGAGACATGGGTGGGGGCCTGGTGGAGGCTGCCCCTGGTGGCTGGGGGGTGGGGGTGGTGGGAGACATGGGTGGGGGCCTGCTGGCAGGTGCCCCTCGGTGCTGGGGGGTGGGGGTGGTGGGGGACATGAGTTGGACATGGGTGGGGGCCTGCTGGCAGGTGCCCCACGGTGCTGGGGGGTGGGGTGGTGGGGAACATGAGTTGGACATGGGTGGGGGCCTGCTGGCAGGTGCCCCACGGTGCTGGGGGGTGGGGGTGGTGGGGAACATGAGTTGGACATGGGTGGGGGCCTGCTGGCAGGTGCCCCACGGTGCTGGGGGGTGGGGGTGGTGGGGAACATGAGTTGGACATGGGTGGGGGCCTGCTGGAAGGTGCCCCACGGTGCTGGGGGGTGGGGGTGGTGGGGAACATGAGTTGGACATGGGTGGGGGCCTGCTGGCAGGTGCCCCACGGTGCTGGGGGGTGGCGGTGGTGGGGAACATGAGTTGGACATGGGTGGGCGCCTGCTGGCAGGTGCTCCACGGTGCTGGGGGGTGGGGGTGGTGGGGAACATGAGTTGGACATGGGTGGGGGCCTGCTGGCAGGTGCCCCACGGTGCTGGGGGGTGGCGGTGGTGGGGAACATGAGTTGGACATGGGTGGGGGCCTGCTGGCAGGTGCCCCACAGTGCTGGGGGGTGGGGGTGGTGGGAGACATGGGTGGGGGCCTGGTGGAGGCTGCCCCTGGTGACTGGGGGGTGGGGGTGGTGGGAGACATGGGTGGGGGCCTGGTGGAGGCTGCCCCTGGTGGCTGGGGGGTGGGGGTGGTGGGAGACATGGGTGGGGGCCTGCTGGCAGGTGCCCCACAGTGCTGGGGGGTGGGGGTGGTGGGGAACATGAGTTGGACATGGGTGGGGGCCTGCTGGCAGGTGCCCCATGGTGCTGGGGGGTGGGGGTGGTGGGGAACATGGTTGGACATGGGTGGGGGCCTGCCGACAGGTGCCCCACAGTGCTGGGGGGTGGGGGTGGTGGGGAACATGATTTGGACATGGGTGGGGGCCTGCTGGGGGGTGGGGGTGGTGGGAGACATGGGTGGGGGCCTGATGGAGGCTGCCCCTGGTGACTGGGGGGTGGGGGTGGTAGGAGACATGGGTGGGGGCCTGGTGGAGGCTGCCCCTGGTGGCTGGGGGGTGGGGGTGGTGGGAGACATGGGTGGGGGCCTGCTGGCAGGTGCCCCACAGTGCTGGGGGGTGGGGGTGGTGGGGAACATGAGTTGGACATGGGTGGGGGCCTGCTGGCAGGTGCCCCACAGTGCAGGGGGGTGGGGGTGGTGGGAGACATGGGTGGGGGCCTGGTGGAGGCTGCCCCTGGTGGCTGGGGGGTGGTGGTGGTGGGAACATGAGTTGGACATGGGTGCGGGCCTGCTGGCAGGTGCCCCACAGTGCTGGGGGGTGGGGGTGGTGGGGAACATGAGTTGGACATGGGTGGGGGCCTGCTGGGGGGTGGGGGTGGTGGGAGACATGGGTGGGGGCCTGGTGGAGGCTGCCCCTGGTGGCTGGGGGGTGGGGGTGGTGGGAGACATGGGTGGGGGCCTGGTGGAGGCTGCCCCTGGTGACTGGGGGGTGGGGGTGGTAGGAGACATGGGTGGGGGCCTGGTGGAGGCTGCCCCTGGTGGCTGGGGGGTGGGGGTGGTGGGAGACATGGGTGGGGGCCTGCTGGCAGGTGCTCCACAGTGCTGGGGGGTGGGGGTGGTGGGGATGGTGCCCCTGGAGGCTGGGGGTGCAGGGGGACATGCTTTGGTGGGCAGTAGTACAAGTTGACATGTGGGTTGGCTGGTGGGCATGGCCATGGTGGATGGGGTGCCTGCATGACATGTGCTGGGTAGGCCCCTGTGGTGTGAGCCATCTGCAGGGGCCGTGGAGGGTGTAGAGGGAACACCTGGGAGGACCCACACGTGCAATTCACGTGTGCTGCTCCCCGCGCACCCCTGTAATACACGTACCCTGATGATATCGCGTGTGGAACTTCCCGCGCACCCCTGTAATACACGTACCCTGATGGAATTGCGTGTGGAACTTCCCGCACACCCCTGGAATACACGTACCCTGCTGATGTTGCGTGGGATACTTCCCCCGCACCCTGAAATACACGTACCCTGATGAGATCGCGTGTGTGACTTCCCGCGCACCCCAGAAATACACGTACCCCGCTCAATCGCGTGTGTAACTTCCCGCGCACCCCCGAAATACACGTACCCCGCTCAATCGCGTGTGTAACTTCCCGCGCACCCCCGAAATACACGTACCCCGCTCAATCGCGTGTGTAACTTCCCGCACACCCCCGAAATACACATACCTCGCTCAATCGCGTGTGTAACTTCCCGCGCACCTCCGAAATACACGTACCCCACTCAATCGCGTGTGTAACTTCCCGCGCACCCCCGAAATACACGTACCCCGCTCAATCGCGTGTGTAACTTCCCGCACACCCCCGAAATACACGTACCCCGCTCAATCGCGTGTGTAACTTCCCGCGCACCCCCGAAATACACGTACCTCGCTCAATCGCGTGTGTAACTTCCCGCGCACCTCCGAAATACACGTACCCCGCTCAATCGCGTGTGTAACTTCCCGCGCGCCCCCGAAATACACGTACCCCGCTCGATCGCGTGTGTTGCTTCCCGCGCACCCCCGCAATACACGTGCCCCCTCTCGCACAGGCCCAATTGCTGTATGTTGCCACTTTTGTGATGCGCTGGGACTCTACCGCCTGCCTTCGTGTGGTGGACGTGTTTCAGCTTGTGCGTGTCTTTGCCTGTGCGTGGCTTTGCCCTATTCGATTCCATGAATACGTGTGCTTACAGTGCGTGTGGGCGTTCCGTCTGCTTCCCTGCAGTTCATCCCCAGTTACGCTCTTATTTTCACGCGTTGTTCCCCATTCCGCGCGTTACGCCCCGTGTCCCGCCCACTTTCTGGTGTATGCGCCGAGGTTGTGCGCTTTCACTGTGCGCGTCGCGCACGCCTTTCGGGATGTTGCAGTGACTTGTGCGCCATGCACGGGTTTGGCGCACGTCCCGAGGTGAACACGCGCAGGGACTTCCATGAATCGCACGCGTGCGCCTGTTTTTTCCGCTTGCGCCTGCTTGCGCCTGCTTGCGCGAAGATTTTCGGCGCACGTTTGTTCCATGAATCGGCCCCTTAATACTAGCATGTCCTTGAAGCTGCACAGGTTGGTTAAACAAAGGCTCTTTTTTAAATGATAAAATATACAATACATGTATCTGGTTGCTAGTAGCTTGAAGTACATTGGAAATATGAGTCTTCAAGCACTTTTCTAACACAGATTAAGGTTACACAACACTACATTGAATGAAACAGTACTATATTGGGATGTATATCAATGTTTCTAGCCTAAATACCTACTTGGTTCTATTTCTAACTTTGCCCCCCCTTATTTTCATCAGTACCGGGCTATGGTCAAACAGCATTCTTGGTAGGATATTAATGCTTATAACCAGACATGTGAGCTCTCTATATGTTCAAAATCAGTCTATCCTCAATAAGGAATCATTAACCCCTAGATAATATTTGTATTCCCTAGAACTGGGTGTAGTAGCCTCCAGACAAAAGTAAGCACATGAAAAGCCATGGTGTCCTAAATGTGCTAAGCCGCCATTGTTAGAGAAAGGGGTATTAGTCGACGTTCTGTCCAATTGCATATCTAAAACAGTGTTAAAATCGTCTGACTACAGACGTGCATTTCTCAGCGAAAACAGTTGGTCGAAAAATTGTGGACGGTCAGGATTGGGACAGTCTGCACTTATTAAGAGAGTCTTTCTACCTTTTCTATCAGATTTAGTGTTTATTATTTTAAGCAGGTTGATGAAATAAAATGAGTACTCCCCTTCAGTTAGTTGTGAGGGCCCATTTCAGCATGAATGGTCCATTTGAGAAGCCAGTATCCTGTACTGTTTGCTCCACTGCTGTAGCCCTCTGATTTTCCTGGACACATATCTTATAGCATTATACATTCTTGAATTAATACCCTTAAAGAATATCCACTTTTCATTGTTGTCGAACCAGTCATGTCCATATAATTCTGTCCCCTTGTGTGTATTCCCATTTTATTTTTGCAAGATGACCAAAGAGGTGTGTGCCCATTCACCTGCATTTTGACATTGGTTGTTGATACAGAAACGGTGTGCAACGTGTGCCCTTCATTCTGCAACATCCGGGTACCCTTCCGACTGACTCCCAAAGCCCATCCATATACTTACCTTTCAGATGTACCCATTTCCACATGCCCTCCTTTCCAACAGATCACTAACAACCTGAACACAAAGCCCAAACTAGTGAACTTCACACAATTCCATGCATATGGCACCTCATCTATAGGACCACCTCCCACTCGTTGAGGTGTAGCTGAGCTGAGTGAGAGGATTATACTGGGAGGTGATGGGGAGAGAGGCAGGAGGAGGAATAGTGTGATGTTGGATTTTGTGAGGCAGACGGGGAGGTGGGAGGAGTTGTGAGCTTAAATGGAGCCAAATAATAATTAGTGGGTACGGTGCACATCATCCTATAGGATGGGGAAGCGCCTGCGTGGGTCCGCCCACGCTTCCGATAATTAAGAAGAAGAAGAAGAAGACCACTCTCCGATCACTTCCCTCAGCTGCAAAGCAGGGTTCAATGTAACACCCCTGTTTCGCACCAAAGTGTAATATCCGGAGGTCACAGTTTGCCAGAAGTATGTCTCTCTTAACATGTGTATTACTTCTTTAATGCCATACGGTCCCTTTGCAAGTTCCAGGGCATTTTTCCATTGCATGTGTTAAAATCACGTGTCCCCTTCATACCTTGGGCAGATGTTTGAGAACTTTTGTACATCTCATTTAAGTCCTTCCATCCTTCTTCTGGAAGGTGTAACCCTTCCGTATGTATTCAGTGTGATGCTGCTGTGAAGACTTATCCACGAATTGCATCAGATTTGGAACCTCTGTTCAGGTGCCCAAGACAATGGTTGACAGTGGAGGCCACACACCCAAATGGTTTCCGATGGCCATCTCAGTCAACCAAGAATGGGGCAGAGGGTAACATTGACCATTTCACTCTGCCAAGGGGCATTAAGAACCGCCCGTAATTCCCATGTGTTCTTGCTGGATATTCATTGTGTTTTACGAGGGTGTCCCCTGGGAGTATTTCAGACACTTGTCAAATCCCTCGGTCATCTTATGATTGCCTTCTCAAGGTTTTTTCAACCTACAGACTGCAACAACATCCAGTAAAATACAACCCAAACCAGCGGGCATCTTCTGGGTCATCTTACTTAAAGTCACTTTGGCATGCTTCCGGCCTATCAGACCCCCTTTATTGTGTCATTTTTAGTTGCAGCTACTGTCCGTGGCATGTATCCTCAATCTCCACATACAATCGTAACCATATTTTACATAGCCGTTATAAGGTCTAGCTTCAGTCTGTGTCCTCGAACCTTTAAACTCCAGTGCTCCCCAATGCCGCTGGGTTTGCCCGGCTTGGGAGACAGCCCCTACAGCATAGGCCCAGTGTTGTGTGTTTGACTAAGTCCAATGCATTTATGGGATCAGTAAAAGTGACTTTTTTTTAACTTAAAGTCAGGGTATATGCTCATCTTGTCATTCCACTCATGCAGTTCCCTGGCCTTCCTTGCGGCTTTTAGGATGATGTCCCCTTCTCTGTCCTTCAGCACCACTACTGGCCTTCTATTATCCCCGAGTGGTGGTTTAGGGCTAAGAGCATGGTGCCCTCTCTGCATTATAAACATATCTGGTAGCGGTGCCTTAGTTAGAGGCATCTGTATCAACCCTTTGACGTGGAGTGCTAATTGCATCCGCCAAACTGATTCTGATGCCACAGGAAGCAAAGGGTGTTGCAATGAGGTTTTCCTTCCTGTGCCTCTGTCTGATTGCTTGTCTTTTCAGTTGCCCTCCACATCCATAGATTTTCACCTCCATTACTTGCCCAGGTGCAAGCACACTACATCCAGTTTAGAGTTTGCAGCGTTTATTTTACTTGCTTAGAGCTTGCTTCTCTTCCACTTTTCTCTGGTGATTGCTGTTACAATTTTGTGTTCTTGCCACGTTCCATTATGACAGCCGCCCAGTGACACCCTTAAAGTAGTTTGATTTCAGTGTAAAAGTAATGTTTTGCTGTATATTATCTGGCAGCAGGGTTCGGTCAATGCATTCTGAAGAGTATTTTATGGTGCACCAGCTTGTTCTGCAAGCTACTGGGCACTCTGAGGTATGTCTTCTAGGAGGGCATCCCATTCTCCTTTGTGATGTCAAGATTGCTTGTCTCATCCTTTATTGCTGGGGCGACAGTTGTTGACTGCTTCTGTTTGACTATAAACTTGTACTTTGTGCCCCATTTTTCATTGCTGCCCCAATACTTCTGACTTTCATGGACGATTGCTTTTTCTGTGTAATGTGTAACCTTTTTTATATAGTCCACTTTCTCAATTTTAAACTCTACTACCTGGGCCCAATTTCATAGAGGTTTACTGCTTCCCCATTATTTTAAACTCCTCCATTTGCATGGAAATGGCAGACATTTCTTTCATATTGCTGGCTGAATCGTTGAGATCACAAATGCTGTAATGTAGGCTTTAAAAGAAATCAAAGCAGTCTCAAAGTCCTTTACTGATGCTATGTTATGATTTATAAAGTATTCCACTTGCTTCAACAAGCCTACTCAAACTGACTTACTGTTCACTTACATTGTGTTAATTCTCAATGTTTGTGGTCTAGTCATTAGTCAGGGAAGCAGATATGTTCCTCCTCATCCACATGAAATGGTTCAACCATGACTGGCATCTAGGAGTCAGACGTTCTCTAGTAGGTGTCATGCCACTTGTGTGAAAGGCATAATCACTCCCAGTTGGATTTTTTAGACAATAGAAGTCTACTCTGCCAGACCTATCTTTATCATCTTCATCTTTAGAATAGTTTCTTCTTGTTAATTGCTGTTGCTTCGATTGTATTGAAAGGTGTGTCCAATAGTATGCTGATGGCCGACCCTGAACAAGAGAATTCTGGCATTCTCCTTTGCAAAATGTCTGATACTATGTTTAGGGTTAAGTCAGAAACAGATTCGGCATATAGTAAATATTGTAGCTCAGTTTTTAACTTTCAAACTCCAGGACCAGGAATATATATCCTGGGACCTTTAGGAGTTTTACATGTATCTTGATCATCACACTCAACACAATGGAAGTATGTCTGTGGCAGTTATGAAATAGCATATCCACTTAGAGACTCAATAGAGGTTAGGTGGTAATGGTAAAACATGCAGTATTGCCAAATGCTGCCTCTATCACAGTGCTGCATAATTATCCTTGTCAACACCAAAATACAAAATTGTTGCCTGCTTGGAAGGGGAAGCATTAATTCACCTTCCAAAGGCAGTAACGGATTAGTAATGCCACCCATTCCATTAGGGGAATAGCAAAACCTCTAAATTTGTATCTGTATTTGTATGTATTGTGTTTATATAGCACTTTACTCCAAAGTGCTTCACATTGTAACATCAAGATGCATAGAAGATTATAACAGTAGAAGCAATTTATAAAACATGAGTCAAACCAACAAAACAGTGTGTAGAGCAATTAGCCTGTAAAGATAAACGACAGGTGAGCGTAAGAGTTAAAGAAGTAGGTAGGGAGAGGTAAGTAGAGGAAGACATGGGGGAGAGAGAAAGAGAGGTTTCAGGGTAGGGAATGGAGTAGAAGCGATTGCAAGGAAGCATGGAAGGAGGAAAAGATTTGGATGGAGGGGATAGAGAGAGGTAGGGAGTTCCAATGTAGGGGAGCTAGGAGCTGAAAGGAGCAAATGCTTGAAGAGGCACATGGGGTCAGAGGAACAGCGAGTAGGTCGGCAGAATGGAGAGCTTAATTTACTAACTTAAGTGCTCATTTAGAGGTTTCATTATTTGTCCCACTGAAACATCTAAATGAAGGCAATGTTTGCCCTAGTCCTAGTGATTTGCTCGTTGTAAAAATGCATTGAAAGTTTTTTTTTCTCAGTAGGGCAATTATTTTGCCCTATGGCTAATTGCAGTTGAGGCAGCGCAAAGTTGCTCTAATACACCTCCTTAAGTTCATTCCAACAAATATATACATATGACATTCCGATAGTAGACGCAACCCACACCAACTATGAGCAGAGCTATAGAATCTATCAACAGTACTCGCCACTTATATGCTCTTCCATGTACCGTACACAGTGATAGCTTCCATGCAACCTGTTAATCACATATTCAGGTTGTACCGACATAGAATGCCATCACTGAACAATGTGTATCAGCCAAATTCACAATGCTCTTTGTAGCAATTCAGAACGTTACCGCAGGTTCAGTCAAAGCACAATATTTGCCAAGACACCACATAGTGAGAGCCCCAAGCTCTAAATGGAGGCAATGACATACTGTGGTTGAAAGACCTGGGAGGGCAAAGATGAACAGCTCACAAAATACCAAGATTGTGTCTGTGCACCCTAAAATGAACAAGGGACTATTCATCCCCAAAGGTAAGTTACAGTACTAGACAGTAAGTTTCATTAGTTTCATATCAGAAGAGAAAGGAAAAGTGACAATGTCTCTGTACAAACGATGTTAAAAGGGGAAAATGGAAATGAGAGAAGAAGGGAGACGCTCACTCCAAGTCGACATAATAGAGATTGCTGTATGGAGTCATCAAATTATCAGGATGCCGTGAGCAGACAAAAGTCAGCAAGAGAGGAGAGAGACTCCTATCACCAGTAGCTAAATACCACCAAAAGAACTAGAAAAGGATCTCTCATCTCATGGAGCACACAAGGATTTTTGCACTTGTTTAACAAGCCTGGCATTAGTAAAGCAAAACATATATCATCTGCCTACAAGAAACTTGCCTGTGTGAGACACCAGTGAGTGATGGATATACAATCATACTCGATGCAGTGGGTAAAAACCAAAAGAGCAGAACTTTTTCAGGATTGATAAAAATGATAAGGAATGAAATAGGCCTATCAGTGCTTAAATGGAAAAATCAAAATGTATTTGTGCAAGGAATTTATTTGTAAAATGCAATTCATGACAAAGACCAACCAGAGTTCATCATTATTATCAGTATATACTGAATTCCAGCAATGATTACATCTGCAAATTTTATCAAGTCATTGACTAAGATGATTGACGAGAGTTGAGTGGAATTTAACAACCCACATATATTATTTGTGGAGACCTAAATATAAAATCTATAGTTGATGAAGAGAAACCAATTGAACATACAGAGAATTCAGATGATTTACTCAGAAATTGAGGTGGTCGATGGGCCCATGAAATGAACTTGAGAAATTATGTCATGTTGAATAGACAGACTAGCGGAGACATACCTGCGAAACTCACATGGCACCAAAATAACAGCCAAGCTAGCTTAGAATATATATGGACTTTAAAGAATTACCTACACACCATAATAGAGCTCTGGGTCATTCCCATGGCTGATAGTGATTATGATGCATTCAATATGAGATGGGAAATAAATAGTTTTTACTCTGCTAAATACCTTGGTGATCTTAAAATAAATCAAGGGAAAAATCGGCTATGATTAAGGCAAAGAGACATCTTAAACCGAACGGCTAACCTTTGTAAGCTAAACAATCAAAGAGTACAGGAGCCAATCTATATTCCGCTTCTGGCAATGTACAAAACAATGAACACTGGTTTTAAACAGTGTCACCTAAAACCAAAACATCTGTATAGTCATGCAGTAGTGTCACAAAAAAGAATAATGAGAAGAGACATCAAAATGATAAAGAAAGCAGTCATAGTAAATGGGACGCAGGTGATAAAAAAAGATATCAAAATTGGTTGATTTATTTTAAGACACTACGAGATCAAGAACAAGGGGAAAAATTTAAAAAACCATCTGCCAATACAACTCAGGGGAAACTTGGGCTATTATTAATGAAGGTACTCTAACACAAAAAGCCATCTTGAGTAATAGTGTAAATGCCAAACGATGAGTCAAACATTTCACAGAGGTCTTTTCTAATCCCACAGTTGCTAAATCCAAAGTGTGGGAAGAGACTGTGGTTCCTTGGGATGTTAATGTAAAAAAAGATCAAACTGCTCAAGGCATGAAAAAACTGAAGAACTTGGATGCAGCTGGTCCTGACGGTTTAACTACCATCATGTTAAAACTGAATATAGAAACCTGGCCTACATTTATTCCATCAAATCTCAAATGCAAAAAATACCATTCACCTGGAAATCGGCCATAGTTGTTCCCATCTTCAAAAAAGGTGATAGATCAATACCAAACAACTACCGACCGATTGCCCTGTCTGGCGTTATTGCCAAATTATTTGCATCATTCTTTTGAAAACAATTGTCAAAATGGGCAGAGAAAAAAGGAATCACAGATGAAAGACAGACTGGCTTTACAAAAGGAGTGGGGACTGAGTTAAATCTCTTTATGTTAAACGTTTTAAAGCTTGAAACAATAAAAACAAACAACACCTTGTTTCTAGCTTCTATTGATCTCTGTCAAGCCTTTCACATTGTCAATAGACTGAAAATGTGGAACAAACTTAGGACATGGAAATGTCCAGAAGACGTGCTGCAAGCAATTGTGCCCGTACACTCTGATACAACAATTCAAATTCTACTCAATACCCAAAGGGGATCATACTGAAGACATAAGATCGGGAAAAGGTGTCAAATAAGGGTGTCCCTTAGCCTTGCTACGTTTTAAGTTGTATTTAGCTGACTTATGTATCGCATTTAAAAATGTGAATACATTTCTGCCAAGAGTAAATGGATCTCCTATATCATGGGTAATATACACTGATGACTTGGAGTTGTTAGCCATGACCCAAGTAAGCTTAACAACAGATAACCCTTCTACAAGACTATTTCAACAAAAACGATATTGCAATAAATGCAAAAAAATAAAAAATTATGTTGTCCTGTCCTAATGTAGGGAAAAAGGGAAGAGCGTTTTGCTGGAAAGCTGGCAAGGAGAAAACTGAAATTATGGAGTCCATTAGATACTTAGGAATTCCATACAATAAATCAATCAGAGAATGGAAACGGATTCAGACGATGAAATCCAAGATGAACATGCTAGCATTGCAAGGTATGATACTGCATGCCAAATATGGAAAATTCACATTGAAACCATTAATTATGTTTTACACTCAGAAGGTCACTGCAACTGTAACATTTGAAAATGAAACCGGATTGAATTTAATCTGGTCAATATGGAATGTTTTGGAGGGTCACTTTTGGAGGATAGTTTTATGCCTTCCAGTATGTGTTCCTATTGTAGCGATTCGATATGAATTAGGGCTACCGTCTTGCAGTCAATGGTCCTGTGGAAAACATTATCATTCCTGCGGGAAAGCGATTATGCCATCCTCAGCGAAACCATACCATATATTACTCCCACGATCAACGAGAGTATATCTGGGACTTCTAAATAAATGGTACAAGAAATGTTTAGACCAACTGAAAAACTTGGATGTACCAATGAAACACTAAGAGATAATCCTTGTGCTGTGAAACAAAAGTTAATCAAAAGAGACTGGATTGAGAAGCAAAAAAAAAGGAGAACATATACCTCCTCCTTGAACTTCATGAGTTAATCACGTGCGGCAAAGTGCATAATGAAGTATCTGGTGAGGGTTCTGAGTTGATATCATTCAGGCCAATTTCTACGGCTTAGATTGAATTTATATCTGACAAAAGAAATCTTGTTTATGAGGAAAAGCAGGCTTATCATGGATAATTGCTGTAGGTTTTGCAAAGACTCAGTGGAATAAGTAAGACACCTGATAGTGGGATGTCCGGCCTTGGTAACAGAGAGAGGTCAATTCTTGAAAGAATGTACAACTACAAGTTTAGATATGAATGAGTGGTGGCATTAAATTCTTGGGTGAGAACGAAATGCACACATATGCCGTGATTGACGTTGTGGATGTAGTATTAAATCAACAAGCATAAGTGCCAGCATAAATATAACGCTTTCCGTTTTCTGAATACCCTTAAAGACATAATGAACTTTGGGAAAGATGGTGTGAAAATTCTGGACTGAATTAACGGCATATACGACTGGGAAGGATTATACTAAAAACAATCGCATAAGGGTGATGACCGGCATATTTTGTGGAAATATAAAAGTGACTGTTGAAGATTTTAAGATGATGTAAAAGATATAGGTGGTACAATTGTTAAGGAAAGTATTTTCCATTTTTTAACTGGTGAAGAAATTGGATTTAAATAAGAAATGTGATAAAAAGTTTGTAATAAACTGAATTACAATTTTAAAAAAGTAAGTTCCATTCCTGCCACTTCCCCATTCCAAGACACAGTAAATAATATTTGATCATTGGATGAATTGGAAATGAGCATCTGGATATGTTATTTAAATGGGTATATTTTGAAACAAAGAAATAACTCAATGCCATTTCAAAATACCTATTTACATTTTTATATAACCAATTTATGATGTGCTTATACATAAGGGACAACACTTAAAAAGTTAACTTTAATACAAGGATATCCACAGATTTGATCTCATTTCCACTCCACCATTGATCGTTATGCCTTTCCATTGAAACACCCTCCCAGGAAATCTCCATCAACCTGCTAAGAAATGAATATCTCCGTTGATTTAAATGGGATCGTGTCCAAAACCATTTGGCCTCACCATCTTCTCTTACTCTAAATAATGTGCCAAGTTAAATATTGTGCCAATGTTATGAACATTTTCTGAGTTTTCTTAGTTGTCAATGCATTAGCTGCTGTTTCCAGTGCTACACCGTAAAACAGCAAAACATTTTGGAAGATCACATATAGACCAAATCACTGCATAATACTATTGAGGGTGAGAGCAGTGACAGAATAACCCACGAATGTGCAATTGGCATGTGAAGTGCAGGAGTTCACCACAATTGATCCCAGTAGGGTGCCGGAAACTGCCAACAATAGGACATGGATTCTGTTGGGCTGTCCCCACCCCCACACCCCTGCATGCAAATGATGTGCATTGAAGTGTGCAGCCAGAAATAGCAGTTGCATCTTCTTATGTTAACATGTCTGTCACTAAAAGACATTTGGCCTCATTCCAAGTTGGGCAGTAAGGGATACCGGGCACCGGTAAGGAGACCAGTGCCGGTAATCCATTACCGCCCAATTCCAAGGTCCCTTGGCGGGGACCCTAAAGGACGTGTGGTCGGACCACACTATTTTTACGGGACCCGTTAAGGGACCTTGGAGCCAATAACGAGCCCACAATTAGCAGGCCCATTATTAGCGCCTTCCCATTGAGCTCTATGGGGGCCCAAGTGGGAATGGGGAATGGCTTTTGGAATGGGGATTTACCGGGTCCGCCTAGGGCAGAATGTCACGGTAAGTCCCCCCTCCACCAGACCGGCCCCCGACAGGATTTTAGAGGCAGCCATGGTGCTAATAGCGCCATGGCTATCTTCAAAGACGGAATGAGGCCCATTGTCAAAAAGTTGCCTAAGGAGCATTCTGCTCAATGCATGCAGTAGAGTAGAAGAGAGAAGACATTGACAGAGGCACCCACGCTTTACCTCCATTGTATTGAAGAGGAGAAACTCATACCATCTACAGCAGCTTTCAAAGCTTCCCACCACAGTACCCCTCCACCTTAAGAGCCCCATCCCCATCAAAGATGTATGCTAGTTCTTCACAGAAGGCCTTCTCCTCCACATCTTTGGCAATCTACCTTACAGTGCCTCTCTCAACACTGTGTCCTCCATTTGGCACGCAGCCTACCTTCCATGACCAATAACTTGACTGAACCCGCTGGAACCAATGCAAAGACCTTCTTGAGCCCTAACCTGCCGACTGCACCACCATGACAGCTTTACCCCATCATCACATCTCTGTTTACCATTGGCTTGCTGCTAACTCTGATTCCTCTTTGCACTACTCTGTCTCGGTTGCTAACCATGGTAGCACATGTCCCTTAAATGCCATCCCCATGGTCCCACAGAGGAAGAAAGGAATACTTTGAGGAGCATTTCTTTGGTCAATGAGAAGGCCATTGTTAGCATTTTCAAACACTTCCTGGATGAGATGGTCTGAACTCTGTTCCAGCATTTGGTGAGGGCTGAATGGTAGCAGCAGTGCTTAAAGGTAACTTTGATGGGTAATTAAACAAGCTATCATTGCCTCTTAATCTGCAGGCCAAGATTATGTCCTGTGTCTACTGTAGGTACATTAGTGACTGCAGCCAGTATTACAAGAATACAGAGGATTACATCTTGAAGATGGAAAATGGATCACATTAGATGAAACAGCGCTCACTGTAAGGATCCTGTTAGTGCTCTAAAGCTCAATCGAATTTGCCTTTATTCCATGCAATCCCTTCCGACTTACATTGCTTCTATAGTACAAACAACATTCTGATTACTGAACTCCTCCCTGAGTTAAAGTATTGTACAGCAGTGCCAATGTAAGATCATTTATTCATTGCAAGATATTTGCCAAGTTAACACATGTAAATGAAACATCAGAAAACAAAGAAAATACCATTTGTTCTCTATCTGTAACTAGTGGGCAGACCTCCAGGCCTTACCAACGACAAGATCGAGGAGTTATTTTGCACTACATACCAGTGTGCAACTTACAGAAAACTGAGGATGTATCACCTACACCATGATTCCAAGAAACCCAGTACATACATGAAAACAAAATATAAACAAACACTAGGGATGCAGCACCAGATAGTACAGCATTTTCAATGCCTGTAGACTTTCAGGATGTGAGAGTTCATTAATGAAAACATATTTAAGAAACTGATGGCACAATTAATCTACAAGGTCACTGTGCAGTCTTTTACCCATCACATGTGCCTCCACGCTGTAGCACCAATGCTGTTGAGTGGCTTTTGGGCCACGGCACGGATACAGTTATCAAGTGTTGTATGCATGTGAGCTGTACCTGGCTGTGCTGCTATGATACATTTCTTCCCAAGGCTGCAGCATACCATCCTCATGGCCATTTCTGCACTAGAGGTTGAACACAGTTGTGCTGTTTCATAAACATCCTCACAAAATGTATTTATTGTATGATTTTATTGTTTACATCATGGCATGTGAATACATTTCTTGAATGATGAGGGCAGTCTTATGCTGTGGATCAGTTGTGACTAGCCATGTATGTGTCTTCTCCTCACACACGCTAGAGATAGCTCACCGGGGAACACCAGTAAACTGTACTTTAGAGCAACATTTGTAAATATTGCTTTTTGTTTCTTGCCTGAAACATTTGTTTGATCGCTATATATCATCACCATTTTACTGCCAACAAGACATCCTGCGTTCATGATTAATGAGGCCAGTAATGAGGTCAGAGGACTTGCTTTTTAGTAGGTGCAAGCTATTGGTCTGAAAGGTGTTACACCCTGCTGCCCTGATGGTGACACTGTGGGGTTGGAAGTGTGGTGAGCAGTTGAGGTTGCTTGAAATTTCCATTCGTTGCATCCTGGAACTTGTTGCCCTGGATTTGCATTGGCCTATTTGTTGCACCAGAGTGGAATGGGGCATTCTAGCAAGTATGTGATGTTAATGTATAAGGCAACAGCAGAGTGTCTCTGCTGAATCCAGTTGGTGCAAGTTGGTACCTTGTTCTGTGTGAATTTGTGGATCCGGTAAGAGCAAGAAGAATAAGGCTAAAGATGGGCTTGGGAGGCGTATGTTGGAGAGGTTTTATGACCACTGGAAGCACTGCTTGGTGCATTACCAATGACTGAAGGCAAGACATTGGACTTCATTATGTGTTTAGTGGTGATTACTATGGTAATTATTCCAAACGAATTGATCAAAACCACCAATGTGTCTGGTGTAATTATGCTATATTACAAGCCTATGGCTGTGCAATGATTGGTCTAGCAGTCACGGTAAGTCTGTTTGGTGGAATTACCACCTTCATTTTTGGAGTATGCTGCTATACGGCTAGCTGTATTTGGAGGAATTGACGGATTGGCAGAATTACCACTCAGTGATTTCTCCATTCGAAATGGGAAGCTGATAGGCGACCATTTTTAAAAATAGAATCCATTTCAAATCACCCATCTTCTGGTGCCATTCAAACGAAAAGTACACAGCAGATATATCTGGGGACAAAACGAAATCTAAAGACCCAGAAATGAGGCTGCAGAAGCCAAGGTTCACTGAAGCTGTGCTTACTGTAATAGCTGATAATGTTCTGGCTCATGTGGAAATGCAATTTGGTGGCATAAGTCAGAAAAACACACACTAGAGGAAATTGGATGTCTGGCAAGAGGGGCATGACAAAGTGGTGGAAGTTGTGACCATGCCCCAGAACTTGGAGAACATAAAGATGAGGAGGAATGATGTCCAGGCCATGTTTGACAGTCTCCTGGCACCCTAATACAAGGAGAAGGCTGCCACGGGAGGAGGCAGAGGTATAGAGTGCCCTAAACATGCCCCATGGGCAGAGATGGTCATACACACCCTGGCCTGGAGGGTGTGTTGAGGATTTCAATCAGGCAATACACCCAAGTATCAGCCTAGCATGCAATGCACAAATGAAATACTTATTATTGTGGCTATAGGTTCAATAGGTTCAATATTCTGAGTGATATACCACTCATATCACACCCCTTCTCAAAATACCCCCAGGTCACAATGGACCAGGAATCAGGCTGGTTGGTAAACGTAATATTTATTTATTTATTTGCATTCAAATCAAACATATGTTTTAATATATGGGGCAGCAATCACCAATGTGGTGACGATACAAATAAGAAACTAGGAAATGCAGTTGAATTCACTTATAGCAACACAGAGTATAAAATCTAGAGAAAAGAACAGTTTTGGCTTGTTGAAAAGATAGCGCTTAAGTTAACATTTCCCCGTGCCCATTTCTCAACTCACAAACAAGCAATTCTACACAGATGTGAGTAAGCAGCAGGTATTCAGGAATATAGAACAGTATATAGGGTTTGAATGCAATCTTCCCTCCTCAAACAAGATTGAAAAACGTTTTGGAAATTTACACTTTTAAAATGACATTTGAAAATGGCTGGGAAAAACAATGAAAAGTGTGCAAAAATCCTTAAATTGATATAAATTCCTATGGGAACAACGCTGAAAAGATCCTAACAAACATAAGCTACAATATGAGCAACAGTAAACATTTTGAATTTTTATGGAAGTTTGGAAATACTTTGAATTGGAATCTAAATGGCGAAAACTTTGCAAAATTGCGAATTCCCGCCTAAATTTCACTATGTGATTTTTAAGAAAAACGGGTCAAATACACTGTTTTAATTGTATTGTTTATTAAACCGAGGAAGCTATGCAAGTTTGAATGGGAGGCGTTTTTAGAAAAATAGAACAGAGAAAAATAGAAAATCGGTTTTAAAATGACAGGTTAAGGTTATTTAAACTAGATTTATGACTAAGAAAAAGAGAATGCCACCCGTGAATCTCCACAGTTACGCACGGCCGCTTCTAACCCTTCACGTGGTGGATACCCCGTCCTTTATGGGAATTACTTTAGTTACTCAAAATCACTAATGGCTTAAGGGCTGGTAAAACAAAAATGAGATAATCAGCGTTAACACTAAGAATCACAGATAGGGTTGCACAAATGTTTGACACTATTATAGTTCTTAAGTTAAAGATGGGATAGGGTATAGGTTGGAATAGGACAGGGCAAGGCAAATATACTATGGTTTACTATGATTCCTATTGATACTTACAGTCCACTTTAATTTAAGATTGGACCATCAAGGGCTCTGGTCATCACAGATCGGGTCTACAGACAGTAGGTTACTTCTGGCAGGATAGGTCAGCTGGGCGGTTATGGTCATTTGGATGGCACATTAGACTGGATTGCATTGGATTGGCCCTTCTGTTGCTGGACACTGTAGATCAGCAGGATGGCGAGTTTCAGCAAGCAAGCATGAATGGTAGCAAGCCCGACTCGATCAGAATTATTTCCCTTAAGTTTTGGGATGGTTTCAGGATTTGGGCCTAGCCGAAAAAGAGTTCAGCAATGCTGAGGCCTTGGCTTTGCAAAGAAATCAGGAATCAGGAACAAGATGAAGAATTCATGAACAGAGCGCCGTGTGGAAATCCGGATGTAGTCAGGAATCATGTGTGTTGTGAGGTTTCCTTATTTATCCTGCCAAATGATATCACTAAGTTTATGGTAGGGGCAGACTTACAACCCACACCCACAAGGCTATGATTTATCAAATTTGGTTAACAAGGAGGGGTTTGTTCTGCCGTATAACATGTTTAGGAGCGGGACTACTTCTTAATTCTGGTAGGCCCAAGTCATTTCTATTGTGTCCAGGGAAATACAAAAACACTGTAAATGTGAAGATGTACACACAGTTGTTCAGACAGAAATAGGTATTGTATATACAGCTTGTAAGTTTATTTTGCTGCTGGGTGCATTTAGTAAATCATGCATCCATATTGTTGAGACCGGACTGTTTTTACTGAGAGTCAACAGAAATGCAAAACAAATTTTTCATTCAGAGATACTTGGTATGCAGGAGGTATATACCATTATACACCATTATAATGGCCAGATTAATGGGCAGAATGCAATGAAACAAAAGAACAAAGTAACCATCACCATTAGTGACATGTGATTATCGTGTGTTCAGATGCGAGACAACCCAAAACAAACACATTAAATGGGAAATTCTTGGTTGTCTGTAGCCAGGCTTGCGGGTGACCTAACACGTGATTTATCAAAGGCACAGTTTCCGCCTCGATTTTTGCTGGTTGGATGACAGAAAGGGTTGTCATATTTTATGATGTGACTTGGGAACCTCCCATAGTTTTTGGACCAAAATGTAACTTTCCCACAAACACATATTTGTATATTTATGCCCTCTAGTAAAATTGGACACAAATTACATATTTCATGGGTCACATTTACATCCAACTCCCAAGTCGGTGGCACCTGGTCTTGCCTTTTTATGAATTTTTGGCAATTTCGGTCACAAAGGTTTGGCCTAACATTTCCTAATTCGGTACAAATATGTGCAATCACCCCTAGAACATGGGTACACAATATTAGATTTGCAGCATTAATAGTTTCTGCACAATTAGTCTTTTTTGCATTCATTTTGTCCCTTACGCAGTAAGAACTCCTAGCAAGTCTTCAAATGTCTAACATAAATTCAGATTTCAATGTATGCACTTTTCATTTGTTTACTAATTTTGCTGCCGAGTGAAATATCATGCATTTCTGTGGCAAAATAAGCAATTTAAACTCAAAATCACAGGTCTTTTTTTTCTTACTTCCCAAGTGTGAGCAAATGACCAGTCCTTTGAAGTTCACTGAGAAGTCTCTCACAGCATCCTTCCCCTCCTTGGAAGGATGAGTGTCCAAGCCTGCCATTGTCTTTGCCTGGGGCCCAGACAAAAGTCTGATGAAGTCCTTTGTTATGAGTATGCGAGGCCTTCCTGCCAGCAGTGAAGTGTCAACCTTTCCCAGGCTGAGGATGGTCAAGGCAGAATTGTTTTTTAAAATAGTTAATTAACTCCAAGCTGGATTACTTTAAGTTTTACCTACATCTTTCATTTAAACATATAAAATGAACATAGTTTATAGGTGGATTCTTAAATTAGCAATCCTTTGACCTTTCTTAAAGAATTAGGCCTTTCAACAAAAACATGCTTTCAAAACAGGCGATTTTGCACTTTCTTCATGGAAAAACACATTAAAATGAGTTCTTTTAAATCCGATTTTCCTATACAGCACATACACATTTGATTCAGCATTAGGTTTTCCTTTGAGTCCTGGGATTGTTTGCCATCTGGATACATGTATCCAGCCTTTGTTTGGAGTTTCTCTCTGCACAGCCGATTTTGTTACTTGTTGCAATTTTAGCAGCGTTTTTCCCATGGAAATGAAAACAAATGTGACTGGGCTGCTTTTTCCTCAGATACTTTTTATAAAGCTGTCAGTCAATGAGGCCCTGTTCCTCTGAGCCACACTGGGTGATCCTGGCATTTCAGTACCCTTTTAACTCAATGATTCAATGGAAATAAATTGATCTAGCGCCAAAAACAACACCTTTGAAGTTGCAAAGCTGACATTTTAAAAGGCATTTTCGGTTTTCAGCACAATTCTGCTGCTTTGACCCAAACACAGTTTTAAGATTTTGGCACGCACCAGAGTCAGTGCATCCATTTTGGGCTGTTTCTTTCCCCATTTGTAAAGTGATGCAGTGGAGCACATTGGAATGGGTCAAAATATCCCACAGGTGTAGGTTTCGCCAATTGTGGAGCTGGCAGCCAAGCTGACCCTGTGAATACATGATTATCCATTTAACAATATAAAATACCATACCATACTGAATGGCAAGGCCTACACTGCATGTCATTCTACAGATCTGGGGCTGGCAATGCACATTCACAATGGAGAAACCCAGTAATCAGAGACCAAGTCAGACCTCACCAAGGAACAATGTACATTGAGTGAAACAACATGCATCTCCAAAGTATGAACCCTGACTCATAAAGGCATGTATCTTGCAGTGCTGGCATTATATCCAGTCCATTAACATGCACCATACACTTTGACTCTCACACAGCCATTCCCAAACTATGATGGCCTATGTACCCAACATCGGGAATGTAACAGGCCAAACAGCCATATCATGCACACATGTCATCTACCCATGCAGCAACTAGTAGTATCACATCTTCTGTTGGAATGGATTACTACTTAGTCAGAGGACACTCCATGATGAGTAGCATCACACCTCACAGTCTGAACACCTGTGCCTACTCCAGTGTCCCGATTACTTCACATCACCTGTTGCATGTAGGAAGGCTGCATGCATTGTGTAGACCGTGAGCACAACTACATCAATTATAAGCCATGCCATTCTATCACTGGATCTTGAAACCTATGAAGCAAATAATAGGATCCCCATGTTTAATGTCTACACCACTTTCTACATAATTCCTACATGACCAGCATTGAGGTGCCTACAACTTGCTCTACTATAATGCACATCAAGCCCCTTTGTGACATCGCAATTGCTAGCATGTCACACCTCAGGTACCCATGCCAGGCAGGGAGAGGATGAAAGACCAGCACAGCAGGAACTTCTGTTACTACTTTATCCACCCAGCACAAACTCCTGGCCACACCTCCAGGGATGCAGGACATGTATGCAGTCACTGTAAGCACCCCCAAGACACCTAGAGCAGCCTCCTTGCCAGAGGCCACCACCTCTGTATCCACAGAGACCATCTGTCCAACCCCACCACTGGCAGCAGTGGCTACCACCATTACCATTACAACAGCACTTCTGCCACATGTTACTCTGCAGCCACAACTGCTGTTGCTACCACCAGCTCAACCCCATGTGTCTCTAAAGCTCTTAACATCACTTTGGCAACTACTACCTCGGGCCCATGCCTACTGGAATGAGCCCTAAACTCCATCTCACTCATATTGGCTCAGGTTGGGACATCCAGCTAATGCACTCTCCTGCCCTCCTTATCTGCTCTCCCCACCACTCATTCACCCTTATCATGTTGCCATGTACTGCATTGTCACCATCAGCAAGCCACTGATTCCACACTTGATTATGTCGTCACTGTGGATGCCAGGACTTATGTATCAGGGAGGAGGCTGACCCGTGAACCAGTATCCTGAGCCTCTAATCACACTCTTGACATGATATGGAGGGACTCAGCCAGATGAAGGAGCAACATGTATGCATTGAGGAATGCACCTGTGAAAGGCATATTGACCAATCTCAATCCACCTTTCCTGGGGACGATTGTGCATTCAACGCCCAAACCATTGTAAATAAACACATGTTTTAAAAAATGGCAGCCACCATAAAAATAGAAAAGGGACTAGGTGGCCATTTTGAAACCTGTTTTCCATGGTTGCCGTCATCCGGAAAAGGACCCAGTCCCTTTTCTATTTTTATGGCAGCAAGCATTTTTTTGACATTTTCTTTCTCCAACGGGAGATGGGCTTGTGCTTAGCTGAGCTCATCTCCCGTCGGAAGGAAAAGAAATGAAAACTATCCACACCCCGGGAGATCACAAGGTATGAGTAGCTTTCACACCTCGGCTAGGCGGTGGACATGGCATTTAACAGCCTACAGACCAAGCTGAGCCCCTCACCTTGCTCGGGCCTACCAAAGCTCAGGCTGGCAGGCCATTAAACACTGTGTCCACCCTCCATCCGGGGGAGAGAGGGAAATACATTGTCAGGCCCTGCATGATGCTATATAGGGAACACCAATTCAAAATGCCAATGCATGCAAGTCACCAATAGTTCTTAGGAACATTAAAAACACCATGCCACAATGAACACATGTCCAACTGGCTGCACAATGTAGACCAGTCTAGACACGTAATAATATATTAGTAAAACGTGCCACACCTAGACTGGTTGCACCAAAATGACAGTCGAAGCAAAAACGCTTATGGTTATTTTACCACAGATGCCCAGAAAAATATACAATGCCACAGTAAGAAGCAGCACCCAAATGCCAATCTAACCGGGAATTACACTTAGCAGGACTGGTTTATCAGAGATGCCCTGATAAAAAAAAGTCAAGCCAAAGTAAGAAATTACTAAACTGGCTGCATCAAAATGCCTGTCTAGCCACTAATAACACATATCATGCCTGGTTAGCCTGGACATGGATGAACATCACACATCCCCCTTCCCCCTTCCCCCACCCCCACACATCCACTCTCCCGTCCACTCTCTACCTCAAACCCCAAAATCAGCTTCTCTACCCAGAATTACCTCCACGTCCCTCTTGCTCGTCCCAGTGCTTACCCATGAGGCGTCTTGCCTCATAGGTAAGCACTGGGATGAGGAAGAGCGAGACTAGGAGTAATGCAGATTACAGGTAACTAACCCAGGCATTACCTCCATGTCCCTCTACCTCATCCCAGTACTTGTTTATGAGGCAAAGTGCTTCATACACAAGTACTGGGATGAGGAAGAGTAGGGCTAGGAGTAATGAAGATTACCAATAAGTAATCCAGGCATTAAACACAAGCACACACATACATACACACACCCAGGCAGCCACCCATACATCATGCACTCACTCATTCACACAAATTACATTATATACATATACACACACACACTTTTATGCACAAATAAACATTTAATCAAAATATATGTTCTTACCTTTTTGAATCCATCGGGGAACAAGACCTTCAGCTCCCTGCAGCAGCCAGGAACACTTCTTCCCGTCATAGGGCTCCCTCCACCCCATGACACAGAGGTCTCGAGCCTGGAGGTTTTCATGTCATGCATGTGGGGCTGGGGAGCTCTCAGACTTCCAAAAAGAAATAGTTTCTTTTTGAAGTCACTCTGCCTTCATAAAGAATTTATTTCCAGTCCGAGAGGACCCCCTCCCAGGACATGTGACGGCGAGGCCCTCGCGACACCACTGGACCAGTGCCTTTTGCAGAAGCCCACGTGCTACGCTGAGCAAATTTGTTGTGTAGGAGATGCAAAAGGAAATATAGGCTATTCCACGGCTTTGGATTTCCATACTAAGATGTTTCAAATGTGACAACCGTATTGACAGCAGAAAACGTTTGCACCTTTTGACAGAATGTCATTTTTTGTTATAATCCTGAGATAATATGCCACGATGGAACATGGCAGCTTTGCAATACTATAATCCCCTTCTTGGATTTTTGATAGAATATGTGGGCGTCTTTGTTGCTGTACTGTCAATATTCTGCTACTTTCCATATTCAGACCTGCTTTTTTATGTCACCTACGTCACAACGTAAGGATTGTATTGAAACATTCACTGATAAAAAGACGGCCGAATCCAACAAATGACAACCCACGCTCGATAAAAAAAGAAAGGCTTTGTACAAAATGGTGCAGTCTCCCTATGAATAACTAACACCATGACTGCGGTCTGTGCATTCAGAAATATGCTACAATTTTTAAAGCACGGACCTAGCTTGAGAGCAGCTTAGCACTGTACAGAGTGTGGGCATCCAGCATTTTGGCTGGCATCTTTTAACAGTAGCGCAGTACTTTGAGTTGAGGTCTGTGCTTCAGTATGTGTAATTAGTCCTTAGTGAGGTGTTGTTGAGTGATTTGTGAAATTGGATAATTGTGGGGGCCTTCCGAGCCAACACCGAGATCGAGTTCCAGAGGGTGGGTGCCTGACAAGAGAAGAATTGTTTTGTCAGCAATAACTTGATTCACAGATTCAATCCAGTTCAGTGGCTACAGCTAGAATATGGCACAATTGGCTGGTGAAATGGTGCATGGCGTTAGCTTTTATGGGCTGGGTTACAAAAACTGCGATGGATGAAAGGAAATAATATTGTTATGTTACATTGCGCCCCGTGTTATTTTTCTCCATTGTTTCTAAATGGCACAGTGAAATATTGTACTTAGGGTAATTTGGGACATGCAACAACTGAAAACAACAATCTTAACTTCCTCCAAAGGCACCGTTTATTTAAACAGGTTTCGGTGTCAGCAATTTCATAAATATTAACGTAGTTTGTTTGCCCCAGTTGTGGGGAGTTAAACGTCTCTTGGATATGGTTATTTATTTAAAGGCAGGCGGCAGATGTAGTTCAGCGTGGCCAACGCATTCGCATTGGACCTGATGCACTCATATTCAGAACTCAAGAGGGCGGAAACAGCTTCCCAAATGAGTACTGAAATGAGGTTAGGAGGATTGGCAGACGGCCTTGCACTGCTTCCAAGTCCCCTCTCATCTGTGTAAGTCTACCAGCAGAAGGACGGAATATTTAAATCAATCCTCTATCACAGTTGCAACATGTGACTCTATGGTTCCCACTACTGAAAAAGTGTTCTCTGAATCGCTTTTTAAGAAAAATGCAACCGTATGTGTAGCCTCCAACTGCATCTGATTAACAAGGAATGTGCAGCTTGAGTTGCCTATGAGGTTTCTTGGAAATCAAGGAGACTACCTCCCATTAATTGTATACTGTGTATGCCCCTCCCCCCCTCTGCATCCCTTTCTAACCCCTGCACTGTTGTCCTTTACCAGCTTGGCAGTGGTTGCAGAGAGCAAACAAGAGTGGACTGTCTTCAACATAAAAATAGCCCCTACGCCAAACACAACAAATGATAACCGCCATTCTCCCCGCCCTCTGCCCCAGTTCCCTTGAGTACTTACCTCCCTGTATCACAGCACCCAAGAGGAAGACAACTACCTGGCGTCCTGCCACCCTGCTCCACCCCCACCTCTCAATTGGCCCACGTGTCCCTCCCCACTGCCAAAAAGAAAAAAAAATATCTGAGGTCCTGATAACTGTTTGTGACCCAACCCCAATTGTAGTCAAACAAAAGAAAAAACTTGTGTCCTACCACCTCTCTCCACCTGGCGGATAGCTCAGAGGCAACGTGCTCACCTTGGAAACAAGACCACACTGAGCAACGCAGGTTCGATCCCTGATCCGCGCTTAGAAACCTCTCGGTATTAAGTGCGTTATAAATAACAGCACACTTTATCACCTACCTTGCTGTCCATTGTGCCCTCCGACGCTCCATTATGAACCGTGTATTCTCTAGCCTCCTGCCACCCTCCCCTCTACCTGTCTCTGCCAGTGTGCTGGAGGCAGAGCAGACCCTGTGCGCCTGCGATGCATCGTCTGAAGAGCGTCTTCCACAGTGACAAGGGCACTGGCTTCGTTGACTCAGCTTACTCTGCTTTTCTCGGATCCCAGGGGACCCACCAGGGAAGCAAAGGACTGTGCTCTATTCATTTGCCGCAGGGAAATAGGAAAGTCGTAATCTTTGCCCGAGCATCACAGCAAAGAAACAGCATTTCAAATAGAAACAGCAGCTAATGGCTTCCTACGGAAGCGAGACACAACAGTCATATAACCCGCTGAAGTTCTCGATACGTGATATTTTCCAATCCCCTTTATACCAATTCTGGCTTTTATCATTGCAACAAACTAAAGCAATAGAATGTCAATGTTGAGAGTTGTGCTTGGAAATGGATGCAGTGGCATCACTAGAGCAAGGTGCACTGTATACCAAAGAGAAGGATTGCGCCTTGTCCTTTAACTCCATGCTTTCTTTTCAAAGATGTGATAAGAGATGCCCACCTTGTATGGTCTAAAGAAGCCCCTCCCATACGATATACGCATATAGTCCAAGTCACCGAGTAGTTCCGCAATATCCTTTTACTGTACACTAGGCCATAGTGTATTCCTTATTATACATGGCCATGCACTGCCACTGGAATTAACGCCTGGCGTTTTGCCTAATGCAATGTAAGAGATTTTCCAGTTGCTTATATATTAAATTAATGTAAAATGAGGATTAAATAAAACGTAATATTTAGCTCCTCATGTATTGCATAAAAATAGTTTAAGCAGTTTAATAAACTGTATTAGTACCTGGCGAGGGGGGCGTGGTAGCCTCCCAACCAATGAGGAGGTTTGATACGGGTCCTTAGCACACAGGGAAAGACGCCGCTCCAAGCCTCCTCAGAGCAGGAGGCTGCCATCTTCCCTCGCCGGGAGTCCATTAAGTGTGCTCCTTGCACCCCTTGCCCCCACCCTCACACCTATTTTCCACATATTTAAGGCCTCGCCTCCCCCCTTATCCTCTGCTGTCTTGTCCCTCGCTGGCGCCGGGAATAGGCTGTTCCCGGCGCCTTTCTGCCTCCCCCCCATTAGACGCTGGTGATGTAATTTTCTTATAACAGGTGAGTAGTGATGTCACAACTAGCCTCTAATAAGAACATTTTTACAGGTTTCTGTGCAGGCATTGCAGACTGGCATGTATTATAATATAAGTGTATTACCACAATGTTTAAATGTGTGTATGGCTTCAGCCACTTGCTATGCTCACATGTTATTAAGTGACTTGCATTCCCAGTCATTTGTTGCAACAGGCATCAGAGTAATCCCACTATAGTGTCCTGAAGGGTTCCTACAGGAGATGGGGAAGGAAGGATGGTGGGTGCCATAAGCAGTCTTTCATATAAGCTTCGGGATTCCCTGCCTCCTGCCGAGTCGAACATGCAAGTAAAAATTAGAACTTGATCAAGAGAAACTAAGAACACTATTGGATTGAAATAAGTGCTATGGAACTCTATAATAAAACAAGCAATGCCAACAGTTTGGGCTGTTTTGTAGGCTCGGAAAAGGCACTTGCCAGGAACAGCCGTAGTGGTATTAACTGGCGGTTGATATTAGCAGGTGCAAAATGGTGCGAGTACCTGGGCATCTAATAGCAGGGCCTGGCAAATGTTTAAAAGTTGTACACCAGCCAAAACTGTTGGCTTTGACTTCCGTGAAGGACATGCAGAGTGCTTATAAATCGAGAGAACGGGTTAACACTTGTATTACACCATTAGCGATTTTACAACTCCAATTAGCACCCTGGGTGGTGGAGCCAGCCAACCAGGTGGCTAGGACCGTGGGCTTGAACTACCGGTGTAAGCCCGCGATCCAAGCCGCCTAACGGCCGGCTAACCCACCGCCATCTGCACCCCACCCTCCGTCCCCGATTTATTTCTCTATTTCCTTTTTCACTTACCTTATTTCGGCGCAGCTGCACCATTCTCTCAGCTACCCACGGCCGCCATGGAAAGAGAAGAAGGACTCCATACTTCCCTTTCCATGGTGGCCATGTTGGTAAAGGATTTTCCTTCCTACAACGGGACGCGAGCAGAGTCCCGTTGTAGGAAGGAAAATCGTTTTTTTTAGCACCCTTGGTTGCCACTTTGGAAACCCGGGATGCTAATGGCCTTATATACCCATTCCGCACGTAACACCAGGGGATAATGGTCCTGGGCTCACATTAATGGCCCTTGCTTCACTCTGGCCATTAAGTGGGGCTGCAGGCCGTTACCCCCAGTGTTGCCCTTGGAACGGTTACATAACGCCACATTAAGTCATTAACTCTCAGAAGACTGCTTTGAGGAAACACTGGCAGGCACTTCGAGTGCAACATTGATGGCAAGGCTTGATTAAAGGAAACTCAAAGAGTCCCCATAAGGGGATATTTTGTGTGCAGAGGGGCAAGAACTGGGTGGTAATGGTCATAGGGTTTAGCATGGCCATGTGCAGTCAATCGGTGAGCAAATAACCAAGCAACACCTACAAGCTGTGTGTCCCGCCTCATATATCATATTTTCCTATCTACTCTGATGTAATAGTTTTGGCTTATAGGTGTCTAATAGCCCAAACTAAAAAAGGTTGTGCTCGTTTGGAGGGACATCTTGGGGCAATTGCATCTTCATCAGCCTGGTGGCATTCAAAAAAAGCTGACCTCGAAAACAAAATCCTCAATGGGCTGTAAGTGAGGTGCCCACTTAGATCTCTGAATCAGGCCACTTTCTGGGGGCTGCTGTCTTGGTACAGACCATGGAGTAATTGTCATCCTAATTAGCACTTTTAGTGCTTTCAATTAATGCCTGAAATGACCCTCTCGGGTATAAAGATCACCATTTTTGGGCATGCCAGTTCAGCCATGCAGGATGCCCAGCCCCATTATGACAGCAGGTGTCTCCTTTTGATTTGGTGAAAGTAGGGACCTCCTCTTTTGATTTGGTGAAAGTAGGGACCTCCTTTACCACATCTCTCTTGTTTTGGCAGCCAGTGGACTTCAGCTGTAACTTATTAGGAGCAGGTGGGTGTGCATGCCTCCGTCGCTCCTTCGCTGCTTCATATTGTGCCTCACGTGCATGCCACAGCCACCTTGCATCTTGTGTGTGATTATTGAATGTCTTAACAAGGGCTTTCACATAACTAAAACCTCTGCTATAGACGTGGCCTGCTGATCACTGCCATTCGCAGGGCACACGCATGTTTTTGTAACCTGGTTATCTGGCTGCTTGATTTCAGCAGCTATTGGTAGGAACCCCGCCACATGTACAAAACAAACATTTTCCAACCTGCAATTGTGTTCAGTATATTTCGTTGGAATCTTTTTTAAGTATTGTCTCATAGGTGATTCTAGCCGTAAGACGAGGGGGAGCATGGCATTCTGGGAAAAGTACATATGTGCCAGTTCATAAGCCATCTCCTGTGCCTGCCACACTTACATCATGCATGCATTGGTGGCCTGCACCACAATAGCACATGCCATTGCCCTGTGTAGGCTGGCATTCAGTTTATTGCTGCAATTCCACTTCTGATATCTGCCAGCTGTCTTATTAACGTGATTACCAGCTTGTGAATGGGCTGCAGACATTGAATACAGTGACTTTGCTGGCTGAATACCTCTGCCTTTTTCTTGCTCATCTGCAGATTGGTAACATTATGGACCTGGCTATAGTCTTTAGTCACGCTCGCCTTTCTCTCCCCTTCTAAGAATTTGATGCAGACGCATCTGACAAGGCAACTAATGCAGGAACAGAGAAGGAGCCAATGAGGAGTTGCCACATTATCTATTCCCTCAGTCATTAAGCACATCCTACTCACCAACAGCGTGCAGTGCCGTGCAAATCGACTTATCCCACCATCAGAACATTAATTCTTAATGTTAATTCTCACCGCCTTTGATGCTTGCGCCAGATTCCATAAACCTTGCTCTGCTGTGAATGCAAAATTGCACAGTATTAGCATTGCGTCAAAGTTTGCCCTAGCGCCAAAACCATAGAGGATATATAAGAAAACCTATGCACCATGGCAAGTGCACCTTTGCATGAGATTAGCACTTGGACAACGTTTGAGAAATGTTTTTTTTTCAATGCATTTTTGCCCTGGGGCAAAGTTTGCTGTATGCTAATACCGCATGGTATTAGCACTGGATGTAGGTGAAAATATCTCACCTGTTACTGCCAATGTGAAAATACTGAATTTTTTAACAACAAATGTATGCAAAAAGAAATGTGGGGGAAGACCCCTGCAGCCTCCCACAACCCCCACTTTAATGAGTACTCCAACCCCACCCCATCTATATTTTCACATGAATTTGTTATTAAAAATGTGGGATTTTCGTATGCGCGGTAACAGGAGGATACCGTTAGCACTAGGGTCAATCTTGCCATAGGGCAAACATTTATTGAAAGTATATGTTTTTTGCATTAGGGGGATTTTCCCTAGTGCTAATACCATGCAAAATTGCACTTTCCACGGTGCAATGGTTTTCTAACATGGCCACAATGTTTTTGGCACTAGGGCAAACTTTTCCCTAGTGCTAATACTGTGCAACTTTGCCCTTGCACCAGTTCAAAGTTTCTGAATCTGGCAGTCTGGCAGTCACACATTTTCAGAGTCCCTGTCCTGATCCAACTCTGCCAGGACCACTTCATCTTTCCGAATATAAGGGTACGCGTTCCTTAAATAGATGCCTCAGTCCCTATAGAGAAAAACATTCTCGTCCATGCTTCCTAGGGAGTTCTTCAATTTATTAGCAGTGTATGAAACCACCGGCTACTTGCCTGCTTCGCCACTTTATTCATTCATCTCAGTTTATTCGGCTTCTCCGTTAGCATTCAGCTGCAGCTGTAGTAGTCATTCCATGGAGACCAGTGTCCAGACTCCCTCCACATCAAAGCCACATTTTTCCTCTGAAAGACTGTGCGCTCAAATCCAGCCCCCACCGTTTTCCTCAGTACCCTTTGCGGGAGCATCAGTCGTATCCCTTTCCCAGAGAAGAAGGGCTTCCACACCTGTTCGATCCCATCCTCATCTCTCTACAGCAGGGTTGATGGGCGATGTCCTAAGGGATAGAAGATTTTGGGCGACGGGCTCATCTTAATGGCATTAATCTTGCCTAAAAGATCATAATGAGTTTTTCCCATCGCACTATATCTTATCTCACACGGCTATCAGGTTCACTGACAGTGGCTATTCGACATCATATATTATTTTTATGCCAGTATAAGGGAGGTTTAGAGATCAGCTTTGCTCAAGCATGTTTTGGAAATTGGAACGTCTTTAGTTTATCGCCAGTTTATCTTGTTATCAGATATTGAAACATATTTCATTTGGACCTATTAGTGGGGCCTTAGTGTCTGCTCTCAACAATACTATCATACCATCCGCATACATCATACCTTCTTTCCTGACTGGCACAGGCCCTCAATGCCCACCTTTCGCCTTATACTTGCAACCACATACTCCAGCACCAGATTAAACAGAAGAGGGAACAGGGTCACCCCAGACAAGTCCCATTTTATTAATAGAAGCAGTCTGAGAGCAACCCATTGGTCTGGACGCTGCACCCTGTCTGTCTGCACCCTAATGAAACACTCATTCCAGACATTTGATAAGCATACCTGCAACGGTCCCGCCTACCCTGTGAAAGGCTAGCTGTGCATCCACACAGAATGTGACTACAGGCAAGCTATTGTTGCATAGTTTACCATAACTGGCACATTTCTTTGCTGTTTAGATTTTGTGCTGCAACCATAACGTCCTGTTAGTCTCAGGTGGATAGCTCAGGGGCAACATGCTCGCCTTGGAAGCAAGACAACGCAGAGCACCACAGGTCCGATCCCATGGTCCGCGCGTTCCAAACCTTTTGGGTATTAAGCGTGTTATCAGTAACCTATCATAGCAAAGATTTTTCTCTGAATATGAAAGGATTTAATCAGAGCAACTTATACATAATGTGCCTTAACACAGTTTTTCTCTGAATTTCAAAGGTTTTTATGAGAGAAACTTAACCCTAATGTCCGTTTAAAAAACTTTTTCTTTGTATTTCAAAGGTTTTTATTGGAGCAACTTAACCACAAGGTCAATGAAGTCCAATGGTTTTTATAATTAAAGAACTTTCATGATGTTCCAGCACCGTATATACAGTATTAATAATGCCACTTTTAACATATATGAAAGAACTAAAACTTTAACATAAAGTCCCTTTAAGAAGGTTTTTGAATTCCAACAGTTTTTATAAATAAAGAAGCTTTATGATGTTCCAACACTGTATGTAACGTATTAATAATTCCATTTATAACATATAGTTGGTGAGAAGCAGGGAGCAAAAGAGGACTGCACTCCACAAGGTCTCAACAGGGAGAGGAAACCCACCGGGAAAAACCCTTTTGTCAAATTGAAGATCCAGTAGATGTAGTAGATGGTGTTGTGATGAAGATCCCAGTAAGCCACGAGGAGGTATGGTTCAGAGTCGAGGAGTTTGCAGTCAGTCATATTGCTTTATTTGGCATTATACCATCAGCACAGAAATAAGAACATACAATACACAACCTCTAATATATATGATTAAAAAAACAACACATGAAAAAAAAGTAGAGATTGGGGAAAGAGAGAGAACCTGAACAGATCAAATAGTGTACAATTGTTTAATTAAACAATTCCTGCGTAAGCAAGCTAGATAGATGAATTTTGCCACAAAGTATGCATCATTTACCAATGTGGTCGATTTACACATCACCACAGCATCCATAACATGGGTAACACAAGCTTGTTTTTAGGAGTGGCAATAAGGACACTCTACTCAGAGCTTGGTATGCTTCACAGAAAAACAAGATTGAGTCACACTCTCACTTCGCGCACCGCAAAGCAGGCATGATTCAGAGTTGCCAATTTTCCAACCATAGGTGAATTTCGCTGTCCTAAGGGTTCCTGTTCTGAACTCCATAAAAAGAGTGTGCGCATCTGCTGGCAAAATCAAGTCCAGATACTCCTTAGCTCCTTCAACTACTTTCGTATGAAAAACTCAGGCCCATTTTTTAACCTTTGACAGTTACTTATAAGTGACTCATACCAAAACTGTTTAATAGTGGATTTCACCTCCTCCTTGCTACTGAGCGATAGATTGTCTGGGCTCTGCCACATACTATCAAAACCCAGCGCTTCCAACTGCCCCTTTAAATGTTTTGCCCACTGGAATGAGAGTCCTCCAGGATTATTTCATAAATTGAGGAAGGCCTAACGAAATTCTACAAGCTTTGGCATTACACATAGTCAGATACAGTAAAACACTGGTTTCCAGCATGTCCGAGAAACTATTGAATCAAGACCGCATTCTATTGATAGGGTGGCAATCGGGAAGCCACGCAAAGAGGCTGAAAGGCATTTTTAAAAAACGTCGTCTCCATGGTCCCCAGTATCTGACAGTTAGAATGCTCCATAGTTCAGCACTATTGAGAGCTGCATAATCTCAGGAGAACTACCCTTTTGTCATGGTCTAAGAAGAACTTCCTTCTCCCACCACTGTTTTTCCTCAAGGTAGATTATACGCTTTATCTAGCTGGGTGGACCATGTTCCAGGGTCAGTGAATTTGACAATGAGATAATCATAATAACAAACCTGTTTGAGGCATGACCCATCAACCTTCATAGAGATTGCGCAGTACCTGGATCTCCTTAGCCTAAAAACCAGAACCTTTGTCTTACTCTTATTTAGAGTCCGCTCCAGTGCCGGGCTTTGTTTAATGAAACACTCCAGACTAAGCCTAATCCCCATAGGAGATGTAGCTCACAAAACAGCATAGTCAGCAAAAAAAAATAATGCTGGCAACACATTGCAACCCAACTTCGGGGGATCAAACCTATCCACTTGGCATCTCTTCAACAGCTCTATAATTTTGTCATTAATGAACAGGCTGAACAGGAGCAAGGACAAAGTCCTGCCGCACACCCCTGTCCACCCTGAACCGGCTTGTGGTTTCACCTCCAGAACCCCATTTTACCACCGCAGAGTAACTTGAATGCAGTTCTCCCATTATTCTTACCAGTTCTGCTAGGGTATAACCCGCCATAGTTGGCCTTTGGGGACATAATCAAAAGCGGTCTGAAGATCAATGAAGACTGCATATACTTTCCTCCCCTTCAACACAGTATATTTGTATAAAATCAGCGACAGTCGGAAACATTTATGAATAGTACAGATCCCTTCCTGAAACCCTGCCTGAAGGTGGGGGATTATATTTTCTTGAGGTCACACTGTCCTGCAGCTGCTTTAAGACTACTTTAGCAAAGAAATTCTGGTAGCGTCAAGCAGGGAGATGGTCCTATAGTTACCAAGCTTCTCCCTGCCCCGTTTTTGTATACACTGGAACTATTTCAGCAGTTCACCAAGAGTCAGGAACTTTAAGATTGAAAAGGTTTAGTTAAGACAGGTGACCACACGTGCAACTCATCCTTTAGCAGATTGATGGGGATCCTGTCTGGGTCTGGTGCTTTCTGATATTTAGAATTGCACTTCTGACTTCTAAAAGCGTGATAATCATTGGAGAACTCTTACATTCAAACGACACTGGGCCGTTGGTATGCACACATTCTCCCCCACCACTTCTTCATATTACCCGCGGAAATGGTCAAACCATTCCTGAGGTGGGATAAAACAGTGAATCCTGTTGTCGTTGCTCCTCTTTCTGCCGGCAACCAAGGCCCAGAATTACTTAATGTCATTCCTAGAAGCTGCCTCTAGGGTTTTTTCCCATTCAAGCTTCTGGCTTTCTTACTTTTTCTCACGTGTAATTTTCTTGTACTTGAACCTACAATGGCGTAACTCCTCTTTGTTCACAATACCCACCCCCTCAAAACAGTCATATAATGCCCTTTTAGCCATTCGGCACTCTCCGTCAAACTAAAGAGTCCTGACCACCAACATCTGCCTTATTTAATTCACCTGTTTATTGATTAGGGGGCATATACCGGCATCCTAACGATCATACTTGATCAGTATCTCTCTGTTACTCAATCCCCCACAAACAGATGTTTACAATGATAGACAGTGCCCCAAAGTAAATAGTGGGTTTAATTGCTGCCTCCTCTGTTTTGTCCCATTTAATTGTTACGCCTAGCATTCCCAGTGATTCTTAGCGGCACACTAGGTACCAACATATTCAGTTCACACGGTTTAATCGCACTTCCAAAGGTAGTGGCGTTCAATGATGGGAAATTCCTCAAAAAGTTCCCAATCACAAGCGACTAAAAGGATTAAATCGATCCTTGAGGAACTTGTTGGGTGAAAAAAGATATTTCTAGTCAAACGATCCCCCCACATCTCCTGTTACAGGCCCCGAGGTTGAGCCCAGACAAGATTCTTGTTGAATCCAAGGCATGTTTGTGTGCCCTTAATGGGTAACTTGCCTCTAGATCCTGGATATCCGATGCCTAGTCAACCTCATCCCATTGGCCCACCAGTTCCTTCAAAGATTCTAACTGCAGGTTAATGTCACCGCCAACAATAACACGCAACAAACCATTGGTTACATGTATCTGGCTAGAGATCAGGTCCTGCAAAAAGGGTCAAAGTTCCCAAGGGATTGAGGAGTTTTAGATGATCGTGTGTCAAGAGGTTGGATGGAAACAAAGCATAAGGGAGCTTGATGAACCAGGACCTGATGCTAGCAATATGCAGCCAGAATTGCAGAATACATGGTGCTATTAGTAGCATTAGCAGCAGAGGGTTACAAGTGCTAAAGCGTACAGTCTGGATGGAAGCAGCAGGGCACCAGCACAGCAGGGTAATAGGCAGGTAGTGATGGCATTATAACAATGGAGCTTGGAGCTGGGAGTGCGGCCCTAGGGGGGAAACCAAGGAAGAGGTCCAGAGTGGGATGGAGGCAGAGCAAAACAGGAACTTAGAATGGGAAATTACAGAATGGGAGGGAAGCATCAGACGGGAAACATTCAAAGAGACTGTACTAAAAATCCCGAATGGGAGATTTGGCTGAATTTCAGCCGTTTGAAAATTCAAAATGGCCGAAAAGTTCACCTAAATTCCCCTTTGGTGGCTATAGGGGCTCCGGAGGTGTCCCCTGCACCGTTGTTAATTATACTGTCAGTAAGGGTTGCTTGGGGTGTCCCCCGCAGCCGTTCCCGTAAAGTAAAAAAAAAAGGAAAGGATCCTGCGGCACCGGTTCCCGATCACAGAAGTGAAAGGGAACAACCGTCACAGGAACAATGCGAGTAGGCGGCACACAGCGAAGTGTGCTGCTGCAAGGTAAGTAAGGGGGAGTGGTTATGTCTTTATTTTAGGTTATTTTACCTTGATGGAAAAAACATATTTTTGGTCAAAACCGCTACAGTCTTTTCGGCCGCAAGTTTTTCCGTCACGGTAAAACAACACAAATCTGCATCAGACATGGGAAAAGATCAATCTGAGAGTTGGTAGCCAGCTTTCCATAACAGCCAAAAGTCAGAAAGATAAACATGGAGAAAGGACACCTGACACTTGTTCCTGGCAGCCATCTTAGAATGAGGTGGCAAATCCAAGACACAATAATATCAGGTCTGATGACCCCGCTAGGCCACAGTTCATTGAGGTGGATGGCTTAAATGACAAGGAAAATATTTTCCATTTGTAAACAGTATTGCAAGGCACAATACTTGCTGGGAATGGCAATGACAGCGCCACTAATTTTTGGTTTTTCACACAGATGTGTTGCGTTGTGCATTCATACAATTCAGTCTTGCATAACACTGTCATGTCATAGTCAGGCAAAACACAGTTTCTGAATGGAGACAGCCAGACACTCTCCTCCCTGAAGGCTTCATAAAAATCCAGGCTAAAGAAGGCAGGAGGTGGAGTAGCACTGATCTTCCCATAATGGATGCATGTGTCTATTATGTTTTCTCAGGCCTACTCCTCCTTCGAGTGCCTAGTCTGCAGGCTGTCACTCCTACATTTTCTCTCCTCGTGGGCACCTTCTATCGGCCTCCTGCACAGCTCACTCTCTTCCTTTTGGAATGGGCCGACCTAGCCTCTTCTCTACTCTCCTCCTCCTCCCAACTCCTGGTGGGTGATCTTGACATCCATCTGGACTCTCCTGACTCATCGGGACCTTTCCGCAACCTATGTGACTCTCTCTCTCCCTCTCTATTCTACTCTCTGGCCCCACTCACACCACAGGCCACACGTTGGATGCTCTCATCTCCACTGACATCCCACTCTCCACCCCACTCACTACCTCTCTCTCTTGGAACGACCACTCTCTTCTTTCAACTCACCTGATACTCTCCTCTCCTCTGGCAGCAACTCACCCGGCACAGCCACTCGGCTTCAAGGCCAAAGACCATTAAAAAAGTGACAGTGGCTGCCTTTGCCTCCACCTACTCTCCTCCTCCCATTCCTGCAGCTGACTTCCACCCTGACACAGCCCTCACTATCCTTCATCTCTCTATCTCCAACACTCTTGATATTCTTGCCCCTGTCATGAGGGTCTGACTGAAGCCTTCCAAAAAGTGCAATTCTTTGTACGACTCTGACCTGGCTGCCCTTAAACGCAAGTGTAGGGCAGCTGAGCGGAAATTGAATTCTTAGGGTGGACCATCTGAAAAACTGGCCAACAGCCTCCTACAAAGGCAATATCGACTCCTCATTCGCGCCAAAAAAAAGAGTCTATATTCCAGCCTGCATGTCTGCAGCATCAAACAACATAGCCAGACTTTTCAAAGTCTGCAAAGAACTGGTCAATCCTGCAGCAGTCTTCTCCTCTGTCACTCCCACCCAAGACCTCTGCTCGGCCCTGGCAGCACCACAGAAACACAAGACATCCTCTCCTCCCTTCCCCCCACACCACAGCACAAACTAGCACCTGTGTCTCCCTTGGCCCCACCTTCACCTCCACTCTCCTCTCTCTCTATTTCCTCTCACACCTGATGAGGTCGCCAGACAAGTCTGGTCTATGAAGGCCTCATACAAGCAAGTGGATTCTTGCCCTTCCGAAACCATCAAGGAAAACATTGTCTCCCTCGCACCAGCCTTGGCTGACCTTTGCAACCTCTCCTTTTCCGCTGGAGTTTTCCCAACTTCTCTCAAGTATTCCTTGGTGCACCATTTGCTCAAGAAACCCTCTGCTGACCCTTCCATTCAGTCAAACTACTGCCTGATCTCTATCACTCATTTCCTGGGCAAACTCTTTGAGAAGCTGGCTATCTCCCAACTTACCCTCCACACTGAATCTGTTGGTTGTCTCCATGACCATCAGTCTGGCTTTAGAGACATCAAGAGGCACTGAAACTGTTCTTCTGAACACTTGTGAAGACCTGCTCTCAAATCTTGACGCTAACACTCCCTCTGTCTTCATTCTCCTTGATCTCTCCTCCGCCTTTGACACGGTTAACCTCAACATCCTGATCCCACGGCTTTGTGACACCCTGGGAATCACAGGTCAGACTCTGGCTTGGTTAACCTCATTTCTCTCCGACCGTCCACCCCAGGTCGAATTTGGTGCCTTTCGCTCGACTATCACCCTCTCAACCTGCAGCATTCCCCAAGGTTCTAACGTATCCCCCTGGCTCTTCAACGTCTACATGGCCACCCTGGCACGTTTGATTTCCACTTTCACCTCTAATTTCCAGTGCGGACGACACACAACTATCCTTCAGGCTACCCTCAGCCGCCCCCTCCTCCTCACTCATACCTGACTGTCTGTCCGCTATTCAGTCATGGTGTGCTTCAAACGACCTTTGTCTCAATGCCAGTAAAACTGAGATTGTTCGCATTGGGACCCCTGCTCCCGCTTTCCCCCTCTCACTCTGGCCGGCCTCCCTTGGCTCTGCGTCCACACCCACGTGTGAGGCCAAAATCCTTGGGGTCATCTTGGACTCCAGTCTCTCTTTCTCCTCTCACATTTCTGACATCTCAAAAAAGTCTATCAACTCCACCTACACCTCCTCAGTGGCACTCTATTTTTTCTCACTTTCCCCCAGCGGCTCCCTGTCTCCCAAGCCCTGGTCCTCTCTAGGCTGGACTACTCGAACAGCTTCTTCCTCAACCTCCCTGCTTCTGCCCGGCGCCCTCTGCAACTCATCCAGAACAGAACCGCAAGACTTACCCTTGGCCTCAAGCCCAAGGACCGCATCTCTCTGGCACTGAAATCCCTTCACTGACTCCCCGTGGCTGCAAGGATAAAATTCAAGACCCTCTGCATTGTCCACAAGGATTTCTGGGGCCTGGGACCTACTTACCTTCAACGTTGACTTCCTAAATATTGTCCCTCCGTTCATCTACCTCCAACATTCAGTGAGTGAGCCGGTTCACCAAGCAGAGATTTAGACGGAGATCCCTTTCCTCAGCAGGCGCCTCCCTTTGCAACAACCTCCATGCCACCCTCTGTCTTGAGTCTAATATTCTTAAGATCCAGAAACTCCTCAAGACCTTCCTCTTTTACTCTTCCTTCTCTCTCACCCTACCCTGCTAACCTATCTCTCTGTTCTTCCTTCTCTCCCTCCTTTTCCACACAGCTTATCGACTGGCCACTTGGTCTACCTCAGAGTCTGACAGGTCCCAGGCACCCCTGCCAGTCCTTCGGCACTTGCTGCAAGGCCCTACATCCAACTGCACTTGTAATAAAACCTTGAGAGCTTCTCTCTCCGCACTTCACCAGTCTCTACCGACTGAGCACACTTGGTCCCCTGCCCCTCTCTTGCCCTCCCGCACTTGCTTGATCAGTATTCAGCCCTGCCTGAAGATCGTTCTGTCTATCTCCCTTGTCTTCACCCCTTAATGTGCACTTGAAAAAACTGCAGAATTTCTGTCAGGCCTATCTGCTGTATCTAAACTGTTAAATGTATCATATTCACTTAATCTGCCTGTGCAGACCGTTATCGTCTCAGAAAATAGAGGGCTCTGAGCGACTGTTGTTTTTTTCCCCATGTTCCCACCCTCCTTGAGCGCTTTGAAACACTTGCCTGTGTATAGGCGCTTCATAAATAAACATTACCATACCATACCAGGCAAAGCACTGTATCCTCAGACAGAGTGAGAACCTCACACACAGCACCATGTTGCCACTGTGGTGACTTTTCCGCCTTTCAGGCAATACTAAACATCTTTTATAAATGAAATGAATTGCCAGATTGTAATGACATGTCCTGTAAATTAGTTGGTGGCTAGTGGGTCACAGGTCCATCATGTATGTGGCAGGGGTTTTTAGATAAACGTTTAGAATGGTGTCCCGTGCTAAAGTCGCCTGGGAAAAGGCCACCAGGGGGCAACATTTCCCAAAAAATGCATCCTCAGAAACATGAAACACTTTCCCCAAATATTCTAGGACTGGAGTTTATAATATAAAATGATACCCCTCCTAGAATAGTTGGGGAATGTATTTTGGGGGTCTGGAAAAAAGTCGCTTGCCAGGCGACTTTTTCGAGGCGACATTATCACATAGAACCTTTAGAAGTACATATTTTAAAGTGCATTGGAATCATATGTGATCTGTAGATTCATAACGTGCGCACGCATTTGTCATTGTCCCAGCTTTTCGTACAAAAAAAAAACATACTTGCGACCGCCTGATGAAGGTATTTTGCATTGACATCATGACCTCCCCATCTTGAGTTTTTAATATCCACGTTTGCCTTCACATTGATAACAACTGCATTCCTTAACACACATTGCGGTTGACATCAGCTGCATGCGTTATGTGGGAAACACATATTTTGTGCGGCGTTTGTGTTATGATGAATATGTCTTTGTTTTGTGAACAATGATTATTTGCGTATAAATATATACGCGAATATAAAATGCCGACGTTAAAAGGTATTCGGTGGTCTGTAGAACCCTTATATACACGCACATGGTTAGACTTGCAGTGCCACACTACTCTACAGTCTCTATGTCTTGCAGGGCTGGACTGGGAACTAAAAGAGGCCCTGGAAATAATTACTGGGGACCAAAAGAGGCCCTGGAAATAATGTTCAAGGTGGCCCCATATGACACATTTTCAGCAAGCCCAATGCTTTTCCTATGAGAAAATTTGGAAATGCCACACAAAAGAGGCCCAGGGTGCAGAGGCCCACCGGGAAATCTCCAGAGTTCCCTATAGGCCAGTCCACCCCTGATGTCTTGGGCGTAATTTTAGGGGGTGACAGAGGGTGTTTGTCCCCCCCCAACTTTCATGGCACACCACTTTGTCCCCATTCATTTGGCTGGGGCACCTTTTCTTCAGATGTCTTGCCCCCCCCAACATTTTCAGCAAAGTTACTCCAATGTGTATGTATGTATGTAAAGCGTTAGCTTTTGAATGAAAGAACTGGCACAGGTCTTAACATACATGCACACATTATACTCACTTGAGGCTAAAAATATAAGATTGTGAGGTGGGTGGGGGGGAGCTAACACATGCTTCCTTGATAGCATCAAAAATGTCAAAGAACGAAAGGCCGAATGGTGCATTTTATTGTGAAAATCATCAGAAAGGGATGGATTTTTTAAGAAAAAGGCTGGACTTGTTCTTTCACTGTCTGTCTCAAATTTTCCTTTTCCACTGCATTTATGTACGAGTTCCTTGCTGGTATATTCAACACATATAGAGGCAGCCGTCAATATCTGCACAATGCCTTTTGCAAAGGTATGGATTTTTTTTTGAATTTTCTCAAAGCTGTGCGTTTTTATGGAAAATAAAGAAATGCTGACTTCTGGATGATCAGCTTGCGTGTATTGAAGGCAGCATACATGCCCAAGGGGGATAGAGAACAGCTGGGGGGCCACTTAGAATGATGTTTCTGAAACACTGCTTTGAAAACGTGTGCACACACCAGTAGCTGCCATACTCTGCATGCTAGATCACTCTTGAGTAGAAATGATGTCGGGGGACCCTCAAATGCCAGAAACTAACGCTTACATTATATATTAAAAACAGCCACCCTTCTCCTTTTTTAAAATAGCCATACGCCCCCGAGGACATACTGTTGGCCCCCAAAGTTTGAAGGCTTCAAAGATCCAGATAACCAAAACTGGAACTTGGTGTACGGACCCTATAATGGAAGTAGGTGAACATGGTTTAGGCCGGCATGTGAGTAGAAAAGCCAGGCAAGTATGGAGTTGATGGTTTCACCGTTCCACCCAAGACGTTTGACAGATGACAAACTCTGAGCCCGACGGTGCCGAGTTCTGCATTCCCCGCCCTCACAGCTGCAGACAGGAATCCACTAGCAAGTTGCAGCTTCAGCAATCCTGTCTCACATCAACAAGGGCTTTCCTGTGGGCGCAAAGTCCCCTGCTTAATATGTAGACTAGGTACTTCCGCTGTCAAGTTCAGGAATGAAAAAGTGAAGTGAATGTTTCATTAAAAATAGTTTGATGCAATGCATCAGATTCGCCCTTTGTTAGACTGCCCCATTCAAGTTTCACACAGTCAAGCATGCAGGTAGGGCATGTTTTGTCTGAGGCTCAAAGGCACTGGAAATATCCGGGCAAAACTGCGCTGCCCGGATGTTGCCCTAAGCCGTGTATTATGGACGTGGCAGGTATTCAGGACATGGCATGCTTGCAAATACATCACTCGAGTGAGATGTCAGTACATTTAAATGTGGGTGAATACAGGGCAATTTCACTGTACCTGCCTTGAAATTGTTAGCAAAAACCAGGAAAATTCATGGAACAGTCTGGCTGGAGGGAGGGGAACGAAGTGCTGCCACTATTACCTCCCTGTGCCGCTTCCACGTCCCAGTACTTACTTCTCTGGGGATGCTGCTTGCACCAGCAGGACCGCTCTTTCCTTTTCATTGCACTTCTCTTTTGCCCTCCCCTATGCTGCACATAACCTTGGGACTCAGCTCGCCCACTTCAGTTCTTGCAGGACCCGATAGATCCTGTTCGCTGGAGCATGAGGGCCATCAAGCAGGCTGTGTTGGTCGCTGGGGCAGGTGGAGCCGAGCCTTGTTCCACCATGCACAATGACTCGGGGATGGCGGACAAGCGCAGCTATGGGCCACACTACCAGGCGAGCAGTGTCCTGGTAAGGAAATAGGAGGTCACGGCAGGGCAGCGGCACAGAATCTTATGCCACGGAAATAGTGCAGAAATAAGGGCACGAATGGTGCCCCATGATAGGGAGAGTAGAGGGACAAGGTTTTTAATAAATGAATATGACCAGCGTGCTTGGGATATTTTATTCCCATGAAAACAAGCCAGAGTATCTAAGTACGCTACAGGTTGTCAGGAGCTTGGTGTCAGACAATGCTGACGATCAAAACACGTTCTCGGAACCATAAAGCTATGGGGAAGACAGCAAAATAGACTAAGAACTTGGTGACTGCCAGTGGCATAACCCAAAATGTGGGGGACCCTCTTCCAGACCTGCTGAGGTGGCACCCCAAAGCTTCTCAAAGAAGCATAGGGCGCGCCAAAGACTACAGGGGCCAACCTCAGCTGCCAGGCATAGCAAAGCACATATGACTGTGCTGCTGATGGGAGGCACTGAGCACTGCACTAGATGAAAGATGTTCTTTTTTTATCTACATGATTCACCCAGTTCTTAGAGTAAGGGAGTGGCGCGGCATCTGTTCCCTAGTGTCCAAAAGTACCTGCCACCACAGTGCGCAAACCAGTATAATTATTATGCGCATGCTAATAGTAGAGTCTGCTTTTTGGTGCCGGGAAGGTGGGCGAATTCTGGGGAGACACTAACATTGTAAACAATTTGTGGTCCGTGGTGGCAAGTGAATATTTTGAGTGGAGGGCCATTAACCTTTCCCGGTGTGAACCACCAAGCATAGCGAGGGAGCTCTAGTAATGTAGGAGGTATAGGCGGTGCTTTCTCTGAGGAAATGTTTAAAGTAATGTTTTGAAATGGGCCATTAAATGGCACAATTCTTTAGAAAATGGGCTAAAAAGACATGCAATTTACTATTCTCTAGGATAATACATGAAAAACAATTGAGGAGATGCTATTTCATCAACACTGCATTGGAAGTATTTTACGTTTTCATGATGCCTTTGTCCGCAACATATGCAAACATTGACACTGTAAGTCACTTTTATGACGCTTAGGCCACCATCTATCTATGCCAGTATCTGTCCCCATAAACACATTTAGAAAGCTGAAGACACAATCTATGCTAGTATAGTGACTGTATATCACTTTCATGAACAAGCTGCCACACATTATGCCAATATAGGGACTGCCAAATCACTTTTCCATGAACATGTGAAGACAATATATGCTTATGTAGTGACTATAAAGCCCTACTACAGCTGCAAACTCAATCTATTTCAGAAATGATCAATAAAAATAACTTCTTTTTTCAGCCTCCTCATAAAAAACATGCATGTATCTGTCATATATGTATGGGCGGCAACAGGGCATTTGAACCTTTTCAGTTGAAATGGGCCCAGAGCAGCTGCCCCATGTTGGCAGCCACAAGACGCAGCAACACACTCCTTTAATTCAGGACATTAAATGTGTGCTCTGCAGTGTGTATGTTCCAGACTGCCTTTGTGAGTGTCCTAAGAACTCTTGCAATATCCAGCTATGTTTTTATCACCTTGTTGCCCTTTTAATGTGGTATCCTCTACATTAGTGCCCTGCTGTCAAAATGTTATTAGTACCTTTTGTGTGAACATTTAGTATTTCAGCTCCCCGCTGGCTGTCTGTACCTTTATAATCTGCAGAAGTTAATCCCCTTTCTGCATCCTTTTCACTCCATTATAATAGGCACATCACAGGTGCCTTGGAGTGTGTTTTCCGGCTGCAGGGAAGCCCCCCCCCCCCCACAAAGCTAAAATGTGGCTTACACATAGGCCACTAAAATTCAAACCATGACCAAATGATGAACAGGGCCAAACAGTTGGTTCCTCATTTGTGGACCTGATAAGGCAGACAATGCAGTCCACTTCCGAGGCCATCAATACCTACCGTGAAGAGGCAGCCTCACTGAAGCCCCACTCACGTCTGCAGAGGCTTGATTTAACAATAGGACATGTTCTAATGTATCAAGAAAAACAAAGAAAGTCCTCTGTGTATGCAGCGGCGCAGGCACGTGCACACTCATTAGTATATATTCACAACAATAGCCTTATCGTTCCAGAAATTATCTGTTTTGCTGATGTTAATTTAGCTGCTAATTGTGAAACAGATGACATGTACAGACTGCAAGGCTTCCACCCAGAAAAGTGAGAACATGGGTTCTGCTGTTGAAGTGCTGTGTTAAGGACAAATGCTAAACTCCCTCCTTATATTTATTACAGACATTAAAACGCTGCAGAAACTAAACAAATGAAGAAGTGGGGCAGGAATTACAGGTATATTTTCTTTTTTTTGTTATTGTTTAGAGCATGTATCAGCTGCCACCCTTCCTGCGCGAAAGGCATGGGCCCAACGCTTAGGGGGGAACACTGCCGTTGCCCCCACATTGACAGTCAGCATTCCTACATTCCTACAAGATACTCCTTTCATTCAGGACTTTAAATGTGCACATTTCAGTGCAGATGCTACAGGCTGCATTTGCTGTAGCCCTTCAGGGGGCCATCACCTCGCTTGGTATCCAGCAACGTTTTATCACCTTGTTGCCTTTTGACTCCACTTTCGTTGACATTAGCCTCTTAATGACAAAGACTGATTAATTGTGTTTCAGTGGACATTTGGTGTTTCAGCTCTCCGCTGGCTGCCCATCTCATGTTAATCTGCATCTATCATCCCACAGAACCTGACTGTATCGATAATAAGGTATGCATGAGAGTTTGTGTTGGCCTTGCACAAGCCCTCCTCCCCTTTACCATGCCCAGCACAATGTTGCCATGCCCCCTTTTCAGAGGCCATGCTCGTTTTCATATCACACTTTAAAGCACTGGCCGGCCCCACATCCATCAATGACACATCTTCAGCCGGACCTGCGCACACATACATACATACAGGAACGGCGTTTGGGGCTTTTCAATCTTTTCAAATGAAAGGGGCCTCGAGTCTCAGGGAGAGGGGGGGATCACCGGCAACTGCTCCCATTTTGCCAGTCAGCAGTCCTATAATACAGAAATAGATTCCTTTTTTTATATTATGTTCATTAAGGTCGCTAAATCAAGTGAGGAAACACCAACAAAACAACCCTGATGCTAAGGAGCTAGTTAGTGCTAGTGCGACAATTGCAGTGGAGCTAAGGGCATGGTGGTTCTCACAGACTCCAGTGTAGATTGCTCTCCTCACGTTTGCATAGCGCTGCAAGGCTTAAGGCAAAAGCCCAGAACAAAAGCAGTCTGATCACCGTCCTTTGTCCCCCTCTTCCAACCGCAACCAAGGGAAATATACAGACATGGCCAGGCAGGGCCGGGCTACCGACAGTATAACTTTTCCTTACCACATAAAACCATCACTGGTCCTCTCCTCAAACTTTCCCAACTCCTACCTCATGTTGCAGAGCAGGAAAAGGGAATCAGATGGATACTGTCGGTTCCCCGCGATGGGGAAACAGTACCCGGGCCTCCGCTTCAGCCCGCGTTGAGCTGTTTCACTCTCGGCCCTGCTCGCTAACTCAACCCTGGGAAGGGGAGAGCAAATGCTGGCCCTATCAAAACAGCCCTGAAGGGACGTCCATGACTGCAAAGGGCCTGGCCGCCCTGCACATTTCCTCAGAGAAGAGCCTGCATGCTCCACTCGACAAGTCTATTCATTTTTTCAGGTCCTGCCCACATGTGGCTAAATGTGGGGTACCTGTGATAGTTTTTTAGGTGAAATCACCTCATCCACACTCTCCTTTCCCCTGCCGGCAGAGCGTACCATGTCCCCTGGGATCTCACATGAAGGAATCACAACAGAAATGAAAACAGGACTGCCAACACTATCAAAAACACACAATCCATTCACTAAAATGAAAGACCCATAATAAATTGGGGTTTACATATGTTTATAGAGAAGCCTTGCAAATGACACTTTCAGATTACCAACATAAAAATACCGAATTCCCCTTGTACGCTGCTCCTAGAACTGCACATCACACTTTTTATGTTGGTGAAGAAAATATTTACCTTCCCCTCAGTCACTGTGCTTGCTGCACCTCCAGTCATACGTATTCAACTGAGACAACAAGGTAACAGGCAAAAGAATGCAAGAGGCCACAGGGCCATCTTGTCTCCTATCAGGAATCATTGATTCCAATGGCAGGGCCTAGGTATCCCAAAATGGAGGATACTCAGAGCACCTGTCAAATCTAGCATGGAGCTGCCACCAGCCCATACCCTGTTCTGTGGGCCACCCACAGGTGGCCAAAAAGATACACTAGGAGTCCAGGGTAGTACTCACACCCATGGGTGCCATAAGGGTCTCCCAAGGGTCTGTTCACCAAACCAAAAAGTGGAAGAGCTGCACCGCCAGGAGTCCCACATGAACTCCTGCACAGAAAACAAGACAGAACACACATGATAAAGCAATAAAGGACAAGGATATGGATGCCCTGTTCCTCCAATGCATTTCCAGCATCACAGTCCAGACTGAGGTTAGAGCGTCTAATCTCCCATGAGATTGACACCCTCATCCAGATGGTCAACATATCTTTAGAAAGGCCATCCGCATTATCGTGACTCTTCCCTGCTCTATGCTCTATGGTGAAGTCTAGCCCTTGCAGGCTAATGGACCACCTGAGCAGTTTCGGATGTTCACCCTTCATCTACATAAGCCACTTCAGGGGCTTATGGTCTGTTTGGACTTTGAAGGTTGACACCGGAAGGTAGGGCCTAAAACACCTAAGGCTCCAAACTATACTGAAACATTCCTTTTCAACGGTAGCCCACCTAAGTTCTCTACCCTTGAGTTGTCTACTGATGAATACGATAGGTTGTTCCCTCCCTTTGTCATCTAACTTGGACAAGACAGCTCCAATTCCGGTGTTGCAGGCATCCGTCTGGATGATAAAGGGCTTGCTGTAATCAGGCGCACACAACACAGGTGCCCTAGACAGACTTTACTTCAAGCCAATAAAGGCCCTCGGGCAGTCTTCTGTCCAATTAACGGTCCTTGGTTGTTTGGGAGAAGTCAGAGCTGTCAGGGGGGCAGCTATGGTTCCATAGTCCACCATGAAGTTGCGATAATACCCAGTGAGGCTCAAAAAGGCTCTCACCTGGGTTTGAGTAGTGGGAGGCTCCCAGTCATGTACATCCTGTACTTTACTGGGGAGAGGTTGGATTTGATCCTCTCCTACCTCATGACCAAGATATGTGACTTTCCCCTGGGCTATCTGGCACTTGGTGGCCTTGATATGAGGTTATCCCCTTTCAAGGCCTGCAACAACTCATCCAGGTGAGTCGACTGATCTTCCCAGGTGGAACTGTAGACAGCAATGTCATCTAGATAGGCCACAGAAAAGGCCTCCAGCCGACTGAGCAGATGATTGACTAATCTCTGCAAGGTGGCAGCTACATTTTTCAAATCAAAAGCCATGCCTCTAAACTGGTAGAGCCCCTCAGGTGTTAAGAATGCAGTCTTTTCCTTTGCATGGTCTGTCAGAGCTATTTGCCAAAAGCCTGAGGTAAGGTCAAAGGTGCTCACAAATTTGTCAGCACCTATCGTGTCCAGAAGATTATCAGCCCTGGGTAATGGGTGCGCGTCAGTTTGGGTGACGGCATTGACTCCTCTGTAGTCCACGCAGAACCGCCAATCCTTGGTACCTTCCTAGGAACTTGCCTTGGGGACAAGGACCACTGGACTGGACCAGGGACTGTTTGAGGGCTCAATTACACCCAGACCCAACATCTTGGTGACCTCAGCCTGGATGTGGTTCTTAACACTGTCTGACATCCTGGAGCATCTGCTTTTGACAGGTACGCTGTCACCAGTGTCAATTTCGTGCCTACACCATGGAGTGAGGCTACTGCTGGAGCAAAGCCCTACAGGCCCTCTGCTGCTCTGGTGTCAGATCTGGAGAGAGATGCACTCCCTCCACTGAGCCATCCTGAGGGTTGCTATGCAGAAAATCAGGAAGGGGCTCACTCTCATCCTCTTCTTGCTCTGAAGCCAGCAAGAGACATGAGACTTCTGCTCGCCGATGCAAAGGCTTGAACTTGTTAACATGGAATACCTGAGTGGCTACCCCAGGGACTCCCATCTTGAAGATGATCCTGAAGGGTCCAGTGCACTTATCAGCGAATGGCTGAGGCTTGGTAGGCTCCATCACAAGGATCTCCTGTCCTGGAGTCCAATCCACTTGCAAGGCTTTGAGGTCATGCCAGTACTTGTTCAATTCCTGGCTGGCCTTGAGATTCACTGTTGCCTGACCCATCATCTGTGTCATCCTCCGTCTGAGGCCTAACACATAGTCCCCCACTTGCTTGGCAGGACCTGGAAGTGTGGCTTCTAAACCTTCTCTGATCAAAGCAAGGGGCCCCCTCCTGGGATGTCCAAAGTGTAACTGAAAGGGGCTGAAACCAACACCCTCATGAGGTACCTTTCTGTAAGCGAACAGCAGGCATGGCGGGAGGAGATCCCATTTCCTACTATGGGGCTCTTCCAAAGCACCTAGCATGCCCTTGAGAGTTTTGTTAAATCTCTCAACCAGACCATTGTTCTGGGGGTGGTAAGAGGTGGAGAACTTGTAGGTTACTCCACACACTTTCCACATCGTTTTCAGGTAACTCGACATGAAGTTGGATCCTCTGTCAGAGACAACCTCCTTAGGGAATCCAACTCTGATAAAAATGCCCATGAGCGCCCTGGCAACCACCTTGGCAGTAACAGTCCAAAGGGGTCTAGCCTCAGGGTACCTGGTGGCATGATATACCAATACCAGGATGAACCAATGTCCACCTGAAGTGGGAGGGTCAAGGGGACTGACAATGTCGATGCCCACCCTCTCAAATGGTGTGCCAACCACTGACAATGGCTGCAGTGGGGCAATGACACTGCCTCCATTCTTGCCAGACAACTGACAAGTTGGGCAGGTCCTGCACTGGGACTCCACTTCTACTCCCATCCGGGGCCACTAGAAATTGGCAGAGAGCCTCTGCTTAGTCTTCTTGGTACCAAGATGACCAGCTAGGGAACCTCATGCACCAATTGCAATAGGAAAGGCCTGTACACCTGCGGTACCACCAGTCTCTTGAGGGCACCAGGTTCAGGCTTAGTGGGCTCACTACAAAGGAACTCACCCTTCCAATATATCCAGAATGTCGTAGGCACTTCTCCCTATGCCTGGGACAGGGCCTATTTCCCAAGAACCTCAAGAGAGTGGCACTCTCTCTGACCCTTACAGAAGACCGCCAGGGAGGGTCCCCCCTCAGCCAACAGTCATTGATGGTCGGGGTGGTCCTCCGGGTTGAGCACCTCTCCCGCAGGACGGTCTTCTGCCTCATCTCATTCAGGAGTTGAGTTTGGGTTAACCACTGGACCCAGCCCATCTGGAGCATGATCCCAGAGGGTGCTGCTGAAGCAGCTAGAAGGGAAGGGGCCCTCTTCGCAGAGGTGACCTTCTTGCTCTTCCTTCTTTGTGCCTTGGGTTTCTTCATCGGCAGGGGTACTGGACTCGCAGCCGGACCCGGTGTGACCTGTGATCGGGTTACCGCTGCAGCAGCCATGGGTAGACCATCCGTGATCATCCCCATTTCCACCAAATCATTGCCTAACAAAATGTTTGCAGGCACATTGTCCTGAACCAGGACAGGAAGCTTCGCTGTCTTGTCTCCAATCGTAATCTTGTTATGCTCACCTGGTCCCTGTGGGGATGTTCAGGCACGGTTGAAGCCCTCCCTGGATTTGGCTTCCCTGGATCTTGCTTTACCCCTAGCTGTGGCGATTTGGTCTGGTCAGGTTGCTGGCAATGCCCTTGAGGAAAGGTAAGAGGCAGTGAGGATGCTGTGACTGAATTGCGATCCCCCTCGAACCCATCATGCCAGAATGAGATGCGCAAGCATTTTCCCATAGGGTCTCACCTGTTATTTTGCAAAGTTGAGCTCTCTGTCCTGCTTCTCTTCAGCAGGGGCACGATAGACGGACCCAGTTACTTCACTGGCCCGTATGCATAATGACCCAGACCTGCTGAGAGCGATCCTCGTGAGAGGTGAGTGTTGATAACAATGATTATTGTCCGTATGCTTCTGTAAAGTCTTTCCCAATGATTATTGTCTGTATCATTAATAATGTCTTTCTTTTCCCCAAAGGTGTTGAAGATGGAACCTCTGAGTTGCGTTGCTGACAGTGTACCCACGCGGTGTCAGAAAAGAATGGAGCAGACCCCACTAGAAGATAAGTAGGGTTTCTAAATGGAACGCAAGGCTTAGGTGTTGCGCGGCCAAGCGTTAGATGTTTAGGCGGTTTCTAATCTTCTGCTGTCTTTATTTCTTGCAGGGATGGCCTGGCGTCGGAAAGCGGAGAACGGCTATCCGGGGAGCTGTCCACGGCTGCAAGATGGAAGAACCGTGAGGATGCCTGAGGACAAGAAGACTTCTACATGGATGAAGACTCTGACAGGTGAGGAAGAGGCGCCCAACATAAGATGGATTCGAAGACAGTTAAGGTGCGTGCTGGAGCTACTGGCATGAAACTTGCAGTACTTCAAGGGGTGGTATGGCTGACTTCAGGTAAGTTGCACGCTGCAGATGCCAGATCGAGGTTGCATGCGCTCCGGGCGATGGTATAGCTGGAATAAGGTAGGTGCGCGCCGAAGATGTGAAGCTGGAATCAGGTAGGTGCGCGCTGAAGATGTGAAGCTGGAATCAGAAGATGCAGAGCTGGAGACAGATAAGAGCTTCAGACGGCGGTAAGCGTTACGCTGCATTCAGCAGATTAACGCGAAACCTCAGCATGCGGATGGGGCGAGCTTAAATAGTCTGGCCCTAGCCACTCCACTTTAGCTCCGCCTTGTGGTCCCACCTCACCACTCCCATAGATGATTGCACTTGCCTTCCTATGCTTTCTAATGGCCACGCCCGTACTGGATACATGTGCCTTGGATCCAAAGTGTGCAGAGCACACTTTCTTATGAGCCTGGCGCCAAAGGCGCCAGGACAGGGCCCAATTGGACCCTTTGGAAGGAGGAAATAAGGGCCCTTGGTTAGTGGCCATGACAAAACTTGACTAAGGCTACAGGCGACAATTTGGGAGGCCCACAAGCTAATCTGGTGATTCTCAGAGGACCACCTACCTAGTCCTCTGGCTTGAGCAGGGTCCTGTCCACCACTGTCATGCTTGCTCCAGCGTCCCTCAAACCAGTAGAAGGTTGGCCATTCAGGAGGACACTTCTCAAAAACCTATGGGTGTTCTGTGGGATTGTAGCCAGTACATCTGCGTACTGGTCCCAGGCCCCAAGATAAAGATCTAGAGAAGCACCAAATGTGATCCATTTAGAAGAGGGGAGGACATTGGCCTCCACCTCAGGCATGGGATAAGGGTAGGTCAGGCTGACATCCTGGACTCCAAGTGCCTTATCTTTACGCTTGGGGTCACCCTTCTTGTGGTCCAGAGCCCCACAGTTCCAACAAGTGCCAGCAATGCAGGGTACGGTACTGGAACCACTGGGAGCCAGCTTGCCAGCAGGAGCACCGCTACTCTTACTCCACCCACATAGGACTTATCCCCACTGGATTTTTGGGTCTTAGGAGAGGAAAGTGTTGGTTTACCCGACTGTGACTGATTTTGGGACTCATCAGCCTTCTGAGATGCTCCTTTTTCTTTGTCCTTGTCCTTCCCACTGGAGTCCTTAGGTGACACCCGGTGGGAGACCCACTGGTCAGCCAGCCTGGCCAGCTTAAAGGGATGTAAAATGTTCTGGTCAGCAACATACTGACGCAGGTCTGGTGAATAGGCTTCAGAAAAATGCTCAAAAAACAAAAGGTGGGACAATTCAACAAACATTTTCAGCTTGTATCCATCAATCCACCCCATCATGTTCATATGTGCAGCACTCACCAGTCAACCCAAGACACATTCTCTCTTTTCTTAAATTCCCTGAACCTTTTAAAGTATTGGGTAGGTGTCTTGCCAAACCTGACAATCAAAGCAGAGTGCATGCACTCATACTGACCCCTTTCTTACAAACACTTAGCCCAATCTCTTTTATCAACATCATGGATTCCACAAGCCATCTCAAACGCTTCAATCCATTGAAGGTTATCAGAAGCCTCCACATACACACCAACCAAATCTTTCATAAACTTGGTGGCTTGGGACCTGACACTCTCACCTGGTTTCTCTGAAGTCTCCACTCTAGCTCTCTCCAGCTGAATTGTCTGGTGCTCAGTGTCCCTATCTTTGAGTATCACTTGTTGTGCCAACTCATCTTTCTTCAATTCAGTTTATGTTGCCAACTTTTTATATTGAAATGCTAACTGTTCCCGTTGTAGCTCCAATTTTAAAAGTTCAATCTTCATGGCTTCCCCCTGAAGAGCAGTGCTGGGGTTTGGAATGGAGGCAGCAGGAATGATGGCGTTCCCAGAATCAGATTCAATAACAGCCCCAAGGGTAGAGTCCTCATTGGTTGCATCCCCCTTCAGCAAGTTTTTCAACCTGTCTGGTAATCCACCAGGGCAGCGATCAGCTCAGCACTAGACTTATCCTCAAAGTCTAAATCCCTGGCTTCACAAGCACTCTGGAGAGCCTCTAAGCTCATCCTAGTCAATTTACCATTTGCAATAGATACCATTGCTTGTAATGTAGTTATCTAGTACAGAACTAAACCTCAGTTTAACAAAGAGTGGATATTTTGTAAGTGACAAGGTTACACACTGATTCTTAAAACCTTTAGCATCCCACTGCTGCCACCAGTGTAAAGCACCAGAGGGGTGTTATCTGTACTCCTCCTCTCTATATGGCACAGTCAAAGCACAGAGCACCCCAGCCAAGATACTCTAAGAGGTAAAATGTGGCGAGCAATCAAGGCTTAGCTCTCAGGAGGTGATGTGGGCTGGTTCTTAAGTACAGTGAAGTCCCCAAGCACCCACAAAGGAATGTACAAAGGAATGTGCACACACTATGTTAGTGAAAACACAGTCTTTATATTAAATAAGGTTCACGTTATATACACAATCACCATAACACACTTTGTACTCTGGCAATGCTATAATGGCAAATATATACAGGTTTACGTGGTGCCACTCTTAACTATTGATTCCTTTGAAATGCATCCGAAGCTAACAGCCCCAAAAAGCATACGGATCAGATTGTAAGATGAATCAACAATAGACTACAGAAAGAAAGCAAGTTAAATCAAGCAATGGAAGAACAGTCTATCCGACTACCATGAGACGGTTCTGTGAGAGGATCCCCCCACCTGAGCAACCTGCAAATAAATTATATTTGACAAGCCCAGTTCAATTATGCTCCGTATAGTCTTGATTCTTTCTAAATGTTCTACAACCTCAAAGTACATGGTTTTGTAGAGTTCTTGTGTGAGTTGTCGACGGGCCCTTCTTGATTGCACTCCTTTAAGGCAGGAGCCACGGGCCGTTGGGTGTCGGTGAAGAAAAGTGTCAACACTGTCGTTGGACAGCAGCTTCGATTCTTCCGGTGCTTGTTGACGATCGGTCGACAACGTCATGCAAGCTGAGGCCTGCAGTGCACCTCGACGACAAGCGTTGGTTGCCACAAAGTGTCCATGAAGAACTTTGGCGTCTCTGTGGTCTTCGGGTAGCGAAAACCCAACGGTGGATTCTCTTCAGTCATCGGCGGCCATGACTTTCTCCGGCAGGACTAAAGCGGTCGACGGCGATGAGCAAGGGAGTTCTTGGATCAAACGTCTCAGGCAAAGGAGCACTGCGACTCCGGTCAGAGATGGCGGTCGTCGATGGTGGTGGACTTCAATGTCCAGGTGCTTCGCTACGTGATTCCACGGCGGTCTCAATCTCCGGTCGGCAGCCTTTCGGGGGTCTAACGTACAGGGAGCTTTGGCAAAGATCAGCAGATGCACGATGGTCCCTTGTAGCTAGGGAAGATGTCTCCTATCCAGGTCCTCTCTAGGATCAGTTCCTTGACAGTCACGCAGCTTTCAGATTAGCGAAGGACACCAGCAGCAATTCTTCTTCTTCCAGTGGGCTTCAAGTTTTAGCATCAAGTTATCAACTTCAACTTCTGAACAATTTCCATCAGTGAGAGGTCCCCAGATATACTGTTGGTCTCTCATTCACTCTGCTGGATCACACTCGTGCAACCAATCATTCAGAAGGGTATTCATGCAGGCAGACAGCCAAACAGGCTCACAGTGCATTCAGGCCATTGTCCTCCCTCCAGACACTCGCAACAAGGAATGTGTATTGGGACAAGTACCCAGCCATTCAGCACTCCACATTGCATTCATACTAGTTTCGGGCAGGGCTGCCTCAGTCTTTGTGTCACACACCAGAAACCAGACACCAATAACATGAAGTGCATATTGTTCACACACTCCATGCCCCCAGGTCCGACCCCAAGGACGTACCCACAACATACAGTCACTGGGAAGCCTCCAGCTGGTCTGGCCTGGATTTCCCCACAATAACATATATGGAACTTCCACCCAACAGCCAGTCAGGGGGAAGGGAAAGAGTCAGGGCTTCCCAGGACTTTGGGAAAAACAAGGTAACAGGCAATAGAAAGCAAGAGGCCACAGGCGCCATCTTCTCTCCTATCAGGAATCAATTGATTCCAATCGCAGGGCCTGTGTATTCCAACATGGAGGATACTCAGAGCACCTGTCAAATCTAGCATGGAGCTGCTGCTCTGTGGGCCACCCACAGGTGCCCAAAAACATACACTAGGAGTAGAGGGAGTACGCCCATGGGTCGTACTCCCACCCATGTGTGCCATAAGGGTCTCCCAAGGGTCTGTTCACCAAACCAAAAAGAGGAAGAGCCGCACCGCCTGGAGTCCCACATGAACTCCTGCATGGAAACAAGAGAGAAGACACATGATGAAGCAATAAAGGACAAGGATATGGAGGCCCTTATGGCCCTGGGCCTCATTACGAGTGAGCTGGTCCGGAAACAACGGTGGCGGTAAATCCGCTGCCACCGTTGTTTCCGGACCGGCTGATTCTGAGTTCTGCAGGCAGAAATGGTGCCACCTGCAGGCGGAAATGGAAACACTGGCTCTGTCATAGACGGAACCAGTGTTTCCATTGTCCCCACCCCAATGGAGTCCTATGCGACTCCATGGGAATGGGGATTTATGGAATTCCACCTCCGTAATTACCGGATCACCGGGGTTGCAATGCCCCGGTGATTCCGGCAATCACAGAGGAGGAATGGTATTTCGGGTCTGGCAGCAGCCAGACGATTTTTCAGGCACAGCTACCGCCGGGCTCGTAATGAGGCCCCCTGTCCCTCCAATGCATTTCCAGCATCACAATCGTTGCCACAGAAATCACTTTGTAGGAGGTAGATGCTAAGCGGTCCTCGGGGGGGGGGGTGGTGTTCTGGACAGGGTGTCCGCATTGATATGATTGGTTCCAGGGCCATACTCCAACTGAAAGTTGTAAGTGAACAACCCTGCTAACCATCGATGTCCAGTAGCATCCAAGTTGGCCAACTTCAGGATATAGGTCAAGGGATTGTTATCCGTTCTCGTTGTGAACATTGCTCTGTAAAGATAGTCCTGCAGTTTTTCAGTCACTGCCCACTTCAGGTGGATGGGACAGTGCATCTCAGAGGGTCTCAGCCAATGGCTTTCAAAAGCCACAGGGCTGACTGTGCCTTGCTGTTCTTGATAAAGCACTGCACCCATCCTGGTGTAGCTGACATCTACATGTACTATATAAGGCTACAAATTAGACTACTGTAATGTCCTACTAGCTGGCACCTCGGCAAAATATATGAATAGACTTCAAGTCATTCAAAACAATGCTCTTAGAGCCGCACTGAACATCCCTAAAAAAGATCACATTTCACATGCCAGGCGCGTGCCCCATTGGCTCCCCATCAATGAATGGATTACTTTCAAGCCACTAGCCATAACTCATAAGTGCCTGGTGCTCACACCTCCCCCTACCTGTCTGAGAAAATTGTCAGAGGCACCTCTGCTAGACACAAGATAGCGTGCCACGCCAACCAGCTGTACATCCCTACTATAAAAAGGGTCAAAGCAGGTGGCGCCAGCTTCCCTCACATTGCTCCCAAACTATGGAATGCCTTACCCAACACCCTCAGGGGAGAGACTTCACGCATGTCCTTTTGGAAATCCTTACAAATGATGCTCTTTAACTAACCCACCCCCTCCTACATCAATCCTTGGCCTTAGATTCTCCCTCCTCAGATGCTCACCATCTAGCTTGCTGAAATTTTGTCACCTAGATTCTCTCTCCCCCTCCTCTTCGTCATACCATTGTCATTTACTTTGTGTTACATCACTTTTAACAGGTTCACTGTAACCACGAACCACACTCAGGCCATCTATTTTTGTGTCTACCCTGTTTTTCCTCCCCACTGCTCTTCTCATGTAACTAAGTAAGCCAGCTTGTAACAGCACCACGATGCCCTTGGGCTACTTGGCACTATATAAATGTTAAAAAAAAAAAAAAAATAAGGCAGTTGAGGATCAGCATATGGCATGACTGGCACTTCTCAGAGAGTTATTTTTAGCCGGGCAAAGGCTTGCTCACACTTCTCATTCCATCGCAGACCAAAATTCTCCTTGGGATGGTACACAGCCTTGGAATGAACTCCCCTGCTAGTGGCAGTCTTCTGTGGGGCTAGGTAGCCCTTGGTCAATTTAATGAGCGGTGGGGCTATGTTGGCGAACCCTGGCACGAACGTTCAGTAATAATTGCAGAACACCAGGAAACTTCACATCCCTCGCAGATTTTGCGGACCGGGCCAAGTTTCGAGGGCTTCAATTTTGGCATGATCCACAAGCACTCCTTCGGCTGACACCACATGGCCAATATACTTTACACTTTTGCAGCAAAACTGGCATTTTTCAAAGTATAGCTTCAGGCCTTGCTGCTGGAGATGATCCAAAACCTTCAGTAACCTTTTATGATGTTCTTCCAGGATCCTTCCAAACACGATCACATCATCTAGGTAGACCAGCACCTCAAGTAAGTTCATGTCATCCACAGTTCTTTCCAACAAGTGTTGAAACGTGGTTGGCATTCCCAATATTCCCTGTGGCATACGAGTGAACTGGTTAAACCCCAATGGGCAGATGAATGCTATCTTCTCTTTGTCTTTGGGTAACATGGGGATCTGATAGTATCCACTCCGTAGATCTAAGACTGAGAACCACTTACTTCCAACCAGGCAGTCCAGAGTCTCATCCACTCGGGGGGTTGTGTATTGATCGTGTACCGTTCGGCTGTTTAGCTGCTGGTAATAAATGCACAGCTGCACATCATTGTTCTTCTTTCGTGCCACCATGATGGGTGAAGCAGAAGAACTTCTTGATTCCTGGATGATACCTGCAAACAGCAATTCTTCAAGATGACGCCTAAAATGCTCCATGTCAGCAGGTGCCAGCCTCCATGACCTTTCTCGAAAGGGGGTGACATTGTTCAAACGGATGTGATGCGTTACTCCCTTTGCCGCACCCAAGTCCCAGTCACTGGTTGAAAACACATCAGCCTGCATGGACAGCTGGTCTTGTAGATGATCTTCTTTGTGCTCCCACAGTGGTGCATCCCCAAAGTTTATCTTTCCATTTCCAAGGGGGCATATGTGCTTCTGGTACCAGCCGCCTGGGCTACCGAGTCAGCAAGGTGAAACTGCAATTGTCAGGCCTCTGGGTATGTGTACTATCTTGTCGGTAATATTAGTGATAGGGACTCTAATGTTTTTCACTCCTTGGCTAGTGTCACTAATCAGAGTGCATTGGACCATCAGACCTCCAAGCAGTTCGTAACTTTCAGGAGCCTACATCACTAATCTTCTGTAACAGTTTTGCCCTTGGATGTGCACATTGCCAGTCACCATCACCGTCTGGCCGGGCAGTATGTCAGTTTGGCTGTGGTTAGTGGTGGTCACGCCTCCCACTGGCCCGTCAGGTTGCTTCGCCTTCTCTATGCATTTCTTGAGGTAGGTTTGTTGGCAAGCTGGGTGCATCTTCAAAGATTGTGCGAAGTGCAGCCCTGCCATTCCATACACATCTTGGCTAGTGTACCGAACAGAGCTGAGTTGGTACCCATGACTAGGGGTACCTCCGGATTCAGGTTTTTCATGGTGCACACTAACGCCAAGGTGGTATTCACTCTGGCCACTTCCTGATTTAGATGGATCTTCACACAGATATACCCCAAATATCGTCAGGCAGCATCTCCTACTCCCATCAGGTTTAGTCCTTCCACGGCTTTAAGAGCAGATGTGCCATATACTGGCAATAGTAGAGTTCATATACTATGGTGACCTGGGAGCCATTGTCTAGTAACGCTGTCATCTTTCGTCCTTCCAGATCAACTAGGATGGTCATGATGGTGTCATGTCTCGCTGGCGCCGCGGCTCCCTTTGGCGGCGCTGGAGGTGGCAGACTATGTCTTTATTTCCCTCTCCCAGCATGGCTCCTGTTACTATGGGTAGCGGTGCAGTGCTTCCGTGTTCAGTCAGACGTCCTCTGACATCACCACGCTGTTCCAGGGATCCCGGATATGGTGCAGAGGAACCACAGCTCAGCGCGTCGCTTCTCTCCCCAGGCGCTCCGTAAGTTTGCAGCTAGGGTGCATGTTACCTTCTCTCACGACCTACCTACAGACTTGTGTCCTTATCCACCCTCCCACTCCCGACATCCGAGACTCTTCAACACTCTTCGTTAGTCACTTCCTCCCAACACACTGGGTACTGCTCTTTTCTACTTCTGTCTGATTTTTCCGAATGTCTATCCTTCAGCTCCTATCCCGTTTGTTTATTTAGAGTACAGAAGCAGTCAGGGTCCCGTGAATAAGAATCCTTCCCACGTTGAAAAGCGACATACCGAGGACGACTGGATCCATCCTGCTACATCTTCGTTCCGGCAGGGTTTTCTCCCCCAGGAGGGTTTCCCTGGGATCCCTCACACAACCCCTTTTTCCCTTTCTAGGAGAGGGGAGGTGTCAGGTCCCTCAGGGGACTCCCCGAGCGCCTCGTTGATTGCTGCACCATCAGGTTAGTTATTGAAATTCTTACAGATGGGCCAAGTGAGGCCAGCTGGAATGCCTCAGGGGAGACAGGCTTGAGTGTGTAGTCTATTACAGTTCACTGGTAGCACCTTCTTGGATTTCAGAGCTCCTGGACTAGCCAAAGATGGTCAGCTGTGGGACCGTCCTGAGCCTTCATTAGATACTTGGTAGTTTGTAGTCCGCAATTCATTGTCCTTACAGAGTTTCGGGGGTTAGCTGACGTCGAGATTACTCCGGTAGTTGAGGTTCTAGTTGCTACTTCACTACACCCTCGCTTGCGTTTCCCGACAATGCCCGGGCTGGAGTGGGTTTGGCTGTCATCCCCACATCGATGGGAAAAATCTCCAAGGTGGTAATGGTGCAGAGAATTGGGGAAAATATTCTCCAGGCTCTTGCGCTCGACGAAATACGTGATGTTCTCTTTCTCGGAAGAAGGGAAAACTCATCTGCCTCTTTGTTGAGGTGCATCCGCGCTTTCCCTGATCAGAAACTGGGTCTGCAGTTTCCTGACTAGCTGTTGCAGCTTTTCAATCTGTTTCTGCTGCGAAGTGGTATCGTTGGGTGCTGGGATCCTGTCTTGTACTGGTGGATTTGAACATTGATAACAAGGGCAGCCCTAACGACTAACTATTGTACTTGTGCACCCAGCCAAATAAACAGCCACAGTCTTATTTCATGTTATGAGCTTGTCAGCCTTTCTTTTATATATATAAATAACTGACTTTGTGTACTTGAACACTCTGCATTACATGTGTAAGATTGCACCACTGTGCCCCTAGAGTGGGAGCGCACTCTCCACTAATACAGGACCTGGGCAGACATTTAAATGACATAATTTCATTACTTTAGATGATAATTAGTTAAATACCATCATTCGGACTCCTGGGCAGAGGGGTGGTTGGTTGGGGATTTTTCAAAAATAGATAAATACATGGCTATACAGCATGAGTTCATTGACATCTGACAATAAATAATGAAAGATCATCAACTCAGTCACCAGGCCAGAGGGGCGTTTGGATGTGGATATTTCATAAATAGATAAATAAATGGTTATATAGCACGAGTTCATTGACATCTGACAATAAATAATGAAATACTAGGTCCCTGGGTTACCCTTGCTGTCACCTTATAACTTGTGATGTACCTGGTGCCACATTATTGGTAACGGGCTCCCTTCATGGGGTAGTCCCAATAGGCAACCCCCTCAACCCCCTAGGACTACGGGTAGCTGTAGACTACCACAATACACTCAAAACATAGGACAGTGACCAACCAGACAGTGCTCTGATAAAACTAAGGGAAAGGAACCCTAAGGAGACACAACGGCTCACAGTGCTGGTATGGCAGCTTTAATTACTTGCCATGTCGCCACGTACACTACCAGGTCTTGGCCTCTGTGTTCTAACAGGGCTTGGTTCAATTGCTTATACTCGTGAGGCACGTCTCCACACATGTTTTCCATAACACGCAAATAGCCACTCCAATCCCCACTAGTCTAGAAGTACAGGGTCTGGATATGGCACCAGGAAATAACGCAGCCCATCTTAAGCGCTGTGACTCCCCAAGTCCCTCACCCTGTTTTTTCTCTTATTTTACATGGGGCAGGTGGATGGAAAGACTGGCGGCTACGATTACTATGCCTGACGCAATTGGGGTAGTGCCAGATTTTAACAATACAAACTAAAGGAGGGGAGGGCAGGTGGATGAGAAAGACAGACGGCTATGATTACTATGCCTGACAGCAAATGAGGTAGTGCCAGACTTTAACAAGAAAAGTGGAGGGGGGTGGGGGAAGAGGGCAGGCGGCTACGATTACTATGCCTGGCGACAATTGAGGTGGTGCCAGAGATCAGAGATTTACAGGGGGTTTGGGGGTCACAAAGACAGCCACAGGGGGGCTGGTGGGGGCACAAAGACAGTCACAGGGGAGTAGTTGGGGGCACAAAGACAGTCACAGGGGGAGGCAGGGGGTTTCTAGGGATGAGGTCAGCAAGCACCCTCCCCTAGGCTCAGACAGACAAAATGGGGCATTGTGAGGGAGCATATTCATGCCTAGAAACACTTGTGTACAGGCGCATTATAAATGCCATATCATATCATATCATTTTCCCCTACCCTGGGGAGAGAAATAAGGCTGTTGACATCATGGTTAGCAGCCCTTAGCTCCCTGACCACCAATACTATGCATGTGTTAATTATAGAGCTGTGCTGTAATAGCTCCCCAGTCTTTGGCCCATGCACAGCTCAGCACTTGCTGTCAGGGACCCTGTCAATCTTTGCAGTTTGAAATATTTTACATGCCTGTAGATTCATTACAAATGCAATTTGAGGACACTGCAATTTAAGTTGCATTGGATACCCAATGGAGATTCACAAAACCATTTATCTATTCTAGCTCCCCTACTCTGAATCTCTCTACCACCCATCACCTCCTTTCAGAGGACCACATCTCCTTCAGGAAAGCACTCAAAACATGGCTTGTCCATCCTGCAACCTGACAAATCCTACACTGATTTCGTCTACATGGAGACACCAGGCAGCCAAACTATGCATGCCCTCCAAGTCACCCAATCGCTCTAAGTGACTTGAGTCTCGTGGCTAAAAGACCCCTGCTCCCAAGACTTGCCCTGGGCAGCCTCTCCTGGCCAGCCTGTTGGGGCCGAGGCATGGGAGGCTCCCTGGGAGAATTCCCATCCCAAGTTCAATCTGTGCACCTGTGGAAGCCCCAAACCAGACCTCGAATTGCAGCCATTAGCAACTCAACAGCCAGGTAAGATATAACATCTTCTTGGTATCTGGCCAGCCCCTGCATTATCTCTGAGTGAATGCCAAAGCTTAGCCTATATCCTTTCTAGGTTAATGACAATAGACAAACTCCTTACTGTCTCTAGGCAACCCTGGTTGGTAGATACCGCTTTAGTTAGGTGAATGTTAAATTGTACCCAACACATATTATGTAGGTTTATGGCAGAGCGTATTATTGAATCTTGATGGAATGTAGAACATTGACCCACTTGCGAAAGCTAATTGATGGCAGAATGCAGCCATGCTTTAATCTAGGTGAATGTGAATTGCAGCTATTTGACCAAATCTATGTGACTGAGGAAAATTAGCCTGGTTCATTTCCAGGCAAATGTAATATGTAGCTATTGTATTGAGCCAAGACAAATGTAGTCTTGCTTTAAACCCAGATACATTTACAATTGTAACATTTGTATAGAATCCAAGTGAATGCAGAATGTAGCCCTTTCATTGGATGCAGGTGTTTGCAGAATGTAGCCACTTTATGTTCAATATAGTCGCTTTAGAATGCAGCCACTGTATCAAAGCTGGTTTTTCATGTAGAATGTAGCCACTAAACTAAGTCAAATCTATATGACTAGAATTTGATGATTTAACTGAACCAAGGCATTCATGTATTGTACATTTATTGCACTCCATGCTTATGGAACTTTTGTCAAAGGCACGGCCGCCAACCCGCATGCATCTGATTTCATTCACAACTCGAATGGCACTTTGCAAAACACCTTTGCCATAAGATTGTAGCTACCTCTCACAACAAAAATTCGAACTGTAGCTACACACATAATAACTATCCTCTCACATACCTCCTCCAAATCAGCTCTCTAGACTACCTCTCTCCAGCCATCCAAATGCCAGTTAGACATGGGTGGCTAGCAGGGCCTTGACCACTCCCTCATATCCTTGTATTGGCTTTAACACACACACGCACTTAAATGTGTACCTCATAGATGAATAGAACATGTAAATATAATGCACACATTCAAATGCCCTCTTTAAACCACTTACCGCATCAGGGGCACATTTTCAAAGAGGCAGTGGATTGAATGGAGTCGTAAAATTGAGGTGTGATAATTTTTTCGCCTCCATTTAATGTTCTGCCTCGATTTTGAGCCTATTCAAGGCACAGGGGTGGCAGAACGTTTTTTTTTATCCCTGTCTTCCTCCTCTGTCTTCGAAAAGCACCCAGTTTTACACTTACATGAGATTTTCACGCTGGCACAAAATCAATGTGTTCTCATGCAATACGCCTTGCATTTTCACCTCGTAATTAGTACGTGGATTCGAGAGGAATACATTATAAAACACCATCTGCAAAGCATAATTTGCAGTTGGCATTTTTTATTTTTTTACAAAACTCAGTTTAAAAGTGAAGATTAAAGGCAACTGTGTCTTGATTTAGTTGTCCCTGTTAAACTCTGCTTTGTAAATGATGGAAATGGCATGCAGGGGACCCAACAGCTTTCAAGTGCTAGCGCTGGCAGTCCGCTACATCCAATTTGCATTTGTTACAAAATGACCATAAATGGGTGTTTCAGGGCATTTTAAATAGTGTATCCAGTAGTCACAAATGGAATGCGCTTAATACCTGGGAGTTCACCTAGCAAGGAAATTTGAAGACCTATATAAATCAAATATCCCCCCTCTTTGGAAACAACTAAAAGCGGACTTGCTGAGGTGGGATAACCAGGAACTATCGTGGTTTGCCAGAATAGCAGCTGTAAAGATGACCCTTCTCCCCCACCTAATATATGTGACCAGCTCAATACCCGCGGAGATCCCGCCACAGATAATCAAAGAACTTCAAAACGCAGTATTTAGATTCATATGGGCAAAAAAGAGATCCAGAATACAGAGACCCATACTGACCCGTCCCCTGCTCCTGGGTGGCCTGGGGGTTCCAGACTTGGGCAGATACATCATGGCAGCTCACCTGGCCCCCATACTAGAGTGGGCCAACCCAACCGACACCAAAGGATGGAGAGCCATAGAACAAGCATCCACACAGATCCCGATAACAGCGCTCCTAGCACTAAAACCCAAGGCCCGTGAAACAGAAGGAAAACTATTAGGAGCTACCAAAACAGCCCTGAGTAACTGGGACAGAGCCATGCAAATGAAAAAGATCAAATGAGGGTTGGGCCCACTATCTCCAATAGCACATAACATTGATTTCACCCCTGGCTTGAAGAAGAATTTCTGGGCAGGATGGAAAGGCGCAGATACTCTGACATTGCAGGACATGTACCAAAACGGTGACCCAATCCCTTTCTTAGAATGCAAAAAGAAATTCGATCTGGGGGAAAATGAAAGGTTCAGATACATGCAAGTACGACACTGGATCTCCCATCCGTCAGTGAAAAGAGCGGGAACAAGAACCCTAACAGGCTTGGAACTAACAATGCAAAAGGGGAAACCAGGGAGAGCGATATCTAGAATTTACAGACTGCTCGATGGAGCACAACCAACGGACAACCTAAGATACAAAGAGAATTGGGAAAAAGATGTAGGAGAGCCGATAACAGAAAGAGAGTGGGACCAGATATGGACAAGAGCTCATAGATCCTCCAAATGTACAGCAATAAACAAAGCTTCATATAAATTATGTTGCAGATGGTACATGTCCCCCCACAGATTACACAAAATAAACTCAGAATATCCCCCAAACTGCTGGAGACAATGTGGAGGGAAAGGTGACCTGTTCCACATGTAGTGGGCATGCCCCAAGGCGATTACCTATTGGAAGTAGATACTGGGACACATCAAAGACATTACTGGCAGAGAGTTACCACTTTCACCTAAAGTGATCCTGCTGGGAGCTGAGGTAAAGAGTATATACGCGGCATATATCCACTCTAATAACACACTTACTATCAGCAGCACGAATGACATTGGCACAAAGGTGGAAAACGCTAGAGGGCCCAACAACGCCATGGTGGTGGGTGAAAATATGGGGAGTAATGGCAATGGAGAAGGTAGCCGCCATAAGAACAGAGACTTACCAGAGATACCTGTCCATATGGTCCCCTTTTAGAGACTTTGTCGGAGACAGGGAAGCCCATTTCTATAAACCACGGACCCTCAGAAATATATCGATCACCTAACAACCCAGAACAGAGAAAGAGAGAGAGAATCAGCACGACGGAAAAAGGGAACAAGGCGAAAAGTAAAGGGTGGAGGGAGATAACTATTGAAGAGCTACACTCAAGAACCTATGTATGAAAGAAATTAATACTGAAGAGAATCTGATCTTCTTGGTCCCCCTGACGAAACTTTGTCGAAGAAAGAGAAGCCTATTTCTTAAAACCTAAGACTCTTAAAAACGTTTATATCTCCTGACAGCCAGGAACACAAAAGAAGTGGGAGTCTCATATGGGGATGTTTCAGTGGAAAAGTCAAAAGACTCTGGAACCCAGAGGTAAAGGTTCTGGGGGGGGGGGTGGGGAAGAAAGTTAAGAATGAATTGATAAAACTGGAAATTTCTGTTGTATAGCAGCAGACTACGAAGTTATGACGCGGACCCATATTGTCAAAAAGTTATATTCTTGTACATTTGTTGAAAGTAAAATCTCTTGACCTCTGCAAGGAAATAAAACTGTTTACATATTTTTTTAAAAAAGGGCAGTGGGGAGGTTGGAGGAATATTAACTTATAGTTAAAAATTGGAGGTAATCACACAACAACGGGTGACATTAACCCTGAATGAAAATTTGGTTTTATGCACTGTTCTAACAAAGTATAATGATTATATGCTGTAATTGATTATGCCTCTATTGAAAAATAAAAATGGTTAAAAAAAATGCGCAGACAAAAAAGACATTCCCTGAAGGATGAACTCTGCATTATAGGGCTATTGTCATGATGCCTGCCCCCGGAGCACCAGGCCCAGCACCCCCGGAAGCAGGCATCATGCCCTCGGGTAAAAGCCCAGCGGCCCCTTATAGGGGCTCTTTGGACTCAGTCCTGGCGCCTTTGGCGCCAGGCTCATGTTGGACATCAGTCCTGGCACCACAGGTGCTAGGCTCATAACGGGAGGTGTTTGGTGCACTTACCTGATGCAGACCATGCTGCATGCTTCAGGCCTCCCTGAGACCTGAAAGGGACTACTTTTTCATAGGGACTATTTTTTCACTCGGGCGTGGCCAGGGAAGGATACATACCTAGTTGGGGAAGGATACATACCTGGGACTTCTTTGGAAGCTATTTAAGCCACGCCCAGACAGCAGCCCATGCTTCGCGTTGTTCTGCATTCCAGCAGCTGAACGCTCACCGTGTCTGCTCTTGCTCCTGGACTCCAGCCACGCCCGCCTCGAACCTGGAACTCCTGTTAGGAAAGAAGGGAAGAGAAAGGTGAAAACCACTAGCTATTTCAAACTTCTTACCTGCATCCGGAATCTTCACTCCAGCATCCCTGAAGAAGGACTTCCATTTAAAAGCATTGCGTTGCTCGCTGCAGCGCGCTCTTCACTCACCTGTCCTCGAGACATCTCCCGGCTCCATCGCAGCTGTCAGCACATGTCGCCACATCTCTGCGCCTAGGGGAGAGAAGAAGAGACAAAAGGTGAGCAAAGGGAACACCGGAGGAAAGCCTAATTTACAGCCATAATACTTACCAGCTTTTCTTGGTGTCATCCCATATTTCAGGTCGGCGCCGCTCCGTTGGCAGGTACCGCACCCCGGCCCCTATGGGGAAAGGACAAAAGACATTATTGGGAAATGATAAAGACATTTAGAGGAATCGCCCTCACTAACTCACCTGAGTTTACCATCGGCAATTAACCCCTTCAACGCATCATCTTCATTCTGCATCTGAAATAAAGGACAGATCACAAGTTAGGAAGACAACATAAAAGGGGGCTCACTCTTGAACTTTTGAATCTTCATACTTACGGCGTTTCGCTCAGAAAAGTCAAGAGGATTTTGCCAGCGCCATTCTGAAAACCAGTGAAGTAACTGGACTAACGTGCGCCCCTGCACCAGACGCAGGATGGAGAGTTCATCCTTCCAAACCATAAGGTGAGCTTAAACAGGGGGTTTGGAGGAGCAAGTTAGAGGAGAACGAAGGGGAACAAGGGGGGACTCAAGCACACTATTCTGCAGACGGTTAATTCCCTTTCTCATCTGCAGAAGGATATTCCTACGGGCCAGTCAAGCAAGATTTGGGGAACCAGTTCAATCGGTGTTCCGGGCTCTGCGCATCACGCTTGAAGAGGCCACAGCAATCCAGACTAGACCTGCGCCTCCGTGAGAACCAGGTGAGCGTTACAGAACGCGAAGCCACCCTACAAATTCCCACCCAGGCGCTATGGAAACTTCAGAGACTGACCAACTGGCCCAACTACTATGGGAATTACGGGCCGAGGTACACGCCGCTCGTCAAGAGACTAATGCCCTCAGGAGAGAAGTGATTGTCACAAGGGAAAGAACTGATGACCTGGCTAGACAGCTTTTGCAAGGTCAAGTTGGACAAACTCCTTTACCCGGTCCCGGGGGGAACCCCACTCCTGTGGTTTCCAGTAACCCTGTACAGATTAATCTACCTGGAAACATACCGCTGGCCCCATCCGAACGCTTTGCAGGGGACCCTAAACGATTTGCCGTATTCATGAATCAGTGTCGTTTGCACTTCCTATGCAGACCTGGGGCCTTCCCTAATGACCAGACTAAGGTAGCCTTTGTATTGTCATATCTCAGCGGCTGTGCTGCCGATTGGTCAGTTCCACTGGTTACTCAAGATGACCCAATTCTCCGTGACTTTCAAGGATTTCAAGCAAGCATGGAAAGGTTATTTGCTCAACACTCGCAGGGGCAGGCTCTGGATGATGAACTTCTATCCCTGCGACAGGGCAATCAGGACCTCCTATCCTACATTGCAACCTTTAATAGACTAATTGTGGAAACTGGGTGGCCAGAGGATAAGAGAATCACGTTATTTTATCGAGGTTTACGCGGAGAACTTAAAGATGTCCTGGCCTAAGTTGTGAATCCGCCCCAAGAATGCACAGAATATATAGACTTAGTGATCCAATTGGATCACAGACTTCAAAACAGAAAAGCAGATCGGTCCAAGTTTGAAACCCAGCCGTTGGTCAAGACCCACGTGAATCCCAAGGGTGCCGATATCTCCGAGCCTATGCAAATTGGAGAGGTTAAAGGACCTTTAACCCAAAGGGAACGTGAAAGGAGGCGGCAGTTAAAATGATGTCTTTATTGTGGGAACTCTGGACACTTTCTACGAGATTGCCCGGCAAAACCGCCCAAGAAGGTGGTAGGAGCCGCTGATAAAAACCATGAAGACTCTGTTTAGGGAAACGACCCCGCCCGACAAGCGTAGGGGTCCGCTTGCCGAGCTTGAAAACGAACTCTCAGACCTCGCATTTCATTGTGCCAATGGTTCTCGTAGATCCGGAACAGCCTAAGCGGTTGCATGCAATAAAGGCATACATCGATAGTGGGGCTATAGGAAACTATGTGGATTGTGAATTGGTCTCTAGGATTAACCTCCCTCTGCGTCCTAAAACCAGCAAAGATGTCATCACCACAGTCGATGGAACTGAAATTGCCTCTGGACCGGTAACACATTCCACTACTGAGGTGACTCTTATTGGTCCAGACGACCATCGGGAGGCAGTTGTGTTTGACGTAATCAAGGCTCCACAGTTTCAGATTATTCTTGGAATTCCTTGGTTAGAGACACATAACCCTCGAATTGATTGGCGAGCAAAGAGAATAACCTTCCCGGATTGTGCACAAACCTGCTACCCAGAAAATCTGAAAATTAGTCTAGCAACAGTAACCTCTGACTCCATGCAACTACCTCCAGAATACCAAGACTTTCAGGACGTCTTCCAAAAGGAACAGGCCAACACGTTACCTCCCCACCGATCGTACGATTGCCAAATCGATCTGGTGCCCGGTGCACAACCCCCTTGTAGCAGGATTTACACCCTTACAGAACCTGAAAATCTGCATTTGAGACAATATTTAGATCAATACCTAGCCAATGGTTTCATTCGCCCATCAAAGTCTCCGGCATCCTCGGCTTTGTTCTTCGTGCCTAAAAAAGAAGGCGACTTTAGAACTTGTATCGATTACCGCGCATTGAACCAGATAACTGTTAAAAATCGTTACCCTCTGCCTCTGATCCCTGAACTCCTTGACCAGGTGAAGGACGCTTGCATATACACCAAGTTAGATCTCCGAGGGGCTTATCATCTGGTACGAGTAAAAGAAGGCGACGAGTGGAAAACGGCCTTCCGTACAAAATATGGACTATTCGAATACCAGGTGATGCCTTTCGGGTTGTGCAACGCGCCTGCTGCCTTCCAATTCTTCATGAACGACGTCCTTCGGGAACTCATCGATGTCTGTGTTGTCGTGTATATCGATGACATTCTTGTGTACTCCTCTTCAGAATCTGATCACAGAAAGCATGTCAGGGCCGTTCTAGAGAAATTGCGCCTGCACAAACTGTTTGCAAAGCTGGAAAAATGCGTTTTCCATACCACCGAGGATGAGTTTCTTGGATTCATCTTGACACCTAAAGGGGTCCGAATGGACTCACGGAAAGTGGATGCCATCCTCAAATGGCCATCACCTAGTTTGGTGAAAGGCGTCCAAAGCATGCTTGGTTTTGCCAATTTTTATCGCAGGTTTATCCCGGAATTTTCACGTGTGGTGCAACCCATCACTGCACTCTTGCGGAAAAATAAACGTTTTGAATGGACCAAGGAAGCCGAACAGGCCTTTCAGGAATTGAAAGCTAAATTTACGTCCACACCTATTTTGAAGCACCCACGTCCCGATCTCACATATATAGTTGAAACCGATGCCTCCAGTTTAGCCATGGGAGCTGTCCTGTCTCAGAGAGAGCCTGAAACTAACCAACTGCACCCCGTAGCATTTTGGTCCAGGAAGTTCTCGCCGCCGGAGATAAATTATGCAATCACCGATAAGGAATTATTAGCCATTAAGTCCGCCTTTAAGGCTTGGCGGCATTACCTTCTTGGCACCCGGCATACCATCACCGTGATCACTGATCACCGAAATTTGCAATATTTAAAAACTGCCAAGGTTCAATCGTCTCGACAGCTACGATGGGCTTTATTCTTTGCTGAGTTCGATTTTGTAATCACCTACCGCCCCGGCTGTAAGAATGGCAAGGCGGACGCTCTATCTCGAATTGGAATGGGAGAAATAGACACAAACTCAGAGCCTGTGCCGATAATTCCCGAACAAAGAATTTTGGGGATTTTACAATCCCTTGAAGACATTCAAGCACGAGAAAAACAATTCCTGGACTCTTCAGCCTTGCAGGATTGGATCAAAAGGGGGTCTTACTTTTCAGTAACCGATGGCTTACCTTCCAAGGACGCTTATTTCTGCCAGAAAAGGAATTGCAAGAACTGGTTATTTCCTGTCACCATGATACCCTGATGGAAGGACATCCTGGCATTGCCAAAACAGAGGAAAAGATTAAACGACAATTCTGGTGGCCTTCCTGGCGAAAGGATGTTAAATCTTTCGTGATGTCCTGTGGAGTTTGCGCCCAAAACAAAGGTCAGAAAACAAAACCCGCCGGTTTTCTTCAGCCCTTAGACATTCCACCAGCACCTTGGCACACCTTGTCACTAGATTTTATCACGGACCTGCCCTCCTGTAATGGTTACAATACTATTCTGGTCGTGGTGGATTTATTTTCCAAAATGGCCCATTTTATTCCATTGAAAGGATTACCTACAGCTTTTGTTCTTGCCAAGGAATTCCTCGAAAATATCATCCGATTGCATGGATTCCCGTCCGTACTAGTCTCAGATCGGGGAAGCCAGTTTATTTCTCATTTTTGGAAAAAGTGTTGTCAACTGGCACAAATCGACGTAAGATTCTCAACCAGCCACCACCCACAGACCGATGGTCAGACGGAGAGAACGAACCAGACCCTTGAACAATATCTACGATGTATATTGCATCAATCAGAGGGTAATTGGAAGGACATTTTATGGGTGGCTGAATATGCATATAATAACTCGATACACTCTGGAACTGGTCAGAGCCCCTTTTATACCCTATATGGACATCACCCTCGTACTTCAGACTTGGACTCACCTCTGAGCCTTGAAATGCCTGCAGTGGACCATTTGCATTCTACGATTACTCAAGCCTTCAAGAATGCAACTGCACATTTGCAACATGCGAAAGGGAAATACAAAAAGAATGCGGATCTGCATCGAAGAGAGGCGCCTCCATACCAAATAGGGGATCGAGTATGGTTGGCTACCAAACACCTATCACTCAAGGGGCCTCGAACTTTTAATCCAAGGTATTTAGGCCCTTACTCGATCAAAACTATAATCAACCCAGTGGCAGTCAAGCTCGATCTACCAGCTAACATGCTGATTCACCCCTTATTTCATGTGTCACTTTTGAAACCAGTGCACCCAGGAACCAGATTAACAAAGCCACCAGAACCGATTCAGATAGATGGGGAGCCTGAATTCGAGGTTAAGAATATTTTGGATTCTAAGATCTCAAAATCAAAACTTTTCTATCTAATTGATTGGAAAGGGTATGGGCCTCAGGAAAGATCTTGGGTACCCAGTGATCACGTACATGCACCTTGGCTGGTAAAAAGGTTCCATCGGAATTTCCCAAACAAACCGAAACCTCCAGAAGGAACGACCTTGGGAGGGGCCTTAGGGGGGAGTGCTGTCATGATGCCTGCCCCCGGAGCACCAGGCCAGGCCCAGCACCCCCGGAAGCAGGCATCATGCCCTCGGGTAAAAGCCCAGCGGCCCCTTATAGGGGCTCTTTGGACTCAGTCCTGGCGCCTTTGGCACAAGGCTCATGTTGGACATCAGTCCTGGCGCCATAGGCCCCAGGCTCATAACGGGAGGTGTTTGGTGCACTTACCTGATGCAGACCATGCTGCACGCTTCAGGCCTCCCTGAGACCTGAAAGGGACTATTTTTTCATAGGGACTATTTTTTCACTCGGGCGTGGCCAGGGAAGGATACATACCTAGTTGGGGAAGGATACATACCTGGGGCTTCTTTGGAGGCTATTTAAGCCACGCCTAGACAGCAGCTCATGCTTCGCGTTGTTCTGCATTCCAGCAGCTGAACGCTCACCGTGTCTGCTCCTGCTCCTGGACTCCAGCCACACCCACCTCGAACCTGGAGCTCCTGTTAGGAAAGAAGAGAAGAGAAAGGTGAAAACCACTAACTATTTCAAACTTCTTACCTGCATCCGGAATCTTCACTCCAGCATCCCTGAAGAAGGACTTCCATTTAAAAGCATTGCGTTGCTCGCTGCAGCGCGCTCTTCACTCACCTGTCCTCGAGACATCTCCCGGCTCCATCGCAGCTGTCAGCACATGTTGCCACATCTCTGCGCCTAGGGGAGAGAAGAAGAGACAAAAGGTGAGCAAAGGGAACACCAGAGGAAAGCTTAATTTACAGCCATAATACTTACCAGCTTTTCTTGGTGTCATCCCATATTTCGGGTCGGCGCCGCTCCGTTGGCAGGTACCGCACCCCAGCCCCTATGGGGAAAGGACAAAAGACATTATTGGGAAATGATAAAGACATTTAGAGGAATCGCCCTCACTAACTCACCTGAGTTTATCATCGGCAATTAACCCCTTCAACGCATTCTTCATTCTGCATCTGAAATAAAGGACAGATCACAAGTTAGGAAGACAACATAAAAGGGGGCTCACTCTTAAACTTTTGAATCTTCATACTTACGGCATTTCGCTCAGAAAAGTCAAGAGGATTTTGCCAGCGCCATTCTGAAAACCAGTGGAGTAACTGGACTAACGTGCGCCCCTGCACCAGACGCAGGATGGAGAGTTCATCCTTCCAAACCATAAGGTGAGCTTAAACCGGGGGTTTGGAGGAGGAAGTTAGAGGAGAACGAAGGGGAACAAGGGGGGACTCAAGCACACTATTCTGCAGACGGTTAATTCCCTTTCTCATCTGCAGAAGGATATTCCTACGGGCCAGTCAAGCAAGATTTGGGGAACCAGTTCAATCGGTGTTCCGGGCTCTGCGCATCACGCTTGAAGAGGCCACAGCAATCCAGACTAGACCTGCGCCTCCGTGGGAACCAGGTGAGCGTTACAGCTATTTCTGACTCTTAACGGGCATTTTAAGCAGAATAGCAGCCTTGTGAACCACTGCTTTCTCACTTGCAATTCTATCCCTTAAAAAGGTTTAGAAATGCTTTCATAAGTGTGCACCACCATGTAATGTGCTCCCAGCTCACATATGGGCTCGCAACATTAATGTCTGCTAGGGGGTTGGTCAGCACCTCATTTGTGCTGTGGCCTAGATCCCTTAAAATGTGCAGGTCACCGTTGTATGGTGTCTGTGTCTTTAAGCAAGACACATGCAGCGGAGTGACGTAATTCTGCCACGTGTGATTAATAAAAGGGGCATGTCACATGCGTGCCAGAGCACCTGTGGAGCCATGGAGCCCGGACGTGGACCAATGTCTGGAGTCTGCTCTGTTGGCCGGGATGGCTTCTGGCGTGGCTCATGGGCCTAAGGAATGCCCCATGCTGATATACAACATTGGCGATGAGGAGGTTGCATCCGATCACACAGATCCACTGGATCATTGTGGCGGTGAGTTCAAAGCGTGTCGGTTTATTTCAAACGATTGTCTTACGGCGTGGGGTACACGTCTGTGATGGGATTGGCTGCCATTTTGTGACAATGTGGTGAGGGAGGTTGTGGCTCCTGCAGGAGTGCTGGTGCACCTCTCGAGCACTCATTTTTGGAACCACCATTGGGGGTGGGGAGACAGTTCTTCACACAGGAGTGTGAGCTTCGTGCTACAGCACGACAAGCAGGGCATTTTGGAACAAAACCCAAAAGTGTACAAAGTGGGTCATGTTACACCCGGAATAATGGAGAAGACATTTTGGGGGCATTTGTCAAACACATCCATCCTGAGTGTGGTCGTGCAGATGCTGTGGGTGGCACTACCAGCACCCGCAGGCCTGTTGACACGCTTGAATTTTCTTAGTGAGTTGCAGCCCTTGGGCAGTGTAGCAAGGGTGCCTGAGCGCTCACCATCATGGCAGACGACCAACAAGCTGCTGGGGCACCTGCAGCAGCAACCCTAGGGGTGTCGGTGGTGCGCGAGACCCACGCCACCAAGGGGCATTGGCGACCATGCCTGGAGTTTGATGTGTCCGGGGCCCCAATAAGTTTGAGCCTGAGGTGGAGGGCTTGGATAGACCGAATGGACATTTACTTCAAGGCCACGGGGGAGACAGATGATGAGAGCAAGGTAGCAATGCTGCTGTACTCTGCTGGACCGGTGGTTCACCAAATCTATCAATCTCTACAGCTGCCTGATGAGACCTACGTGGGGGCCAAGAATGCACTGTGGGAGCACTTCATGCCCCTTGCCAAAATAGATTACAAACAATTCATCATTTGCAGTGCGAAACAAAAGGACAATGAATCCCTGCATACGTTTCATGGTTGCCTCCAACGCATGTTAATATCGTGGGCATGGGACAATGAACAGCGTATGATATGTAACCAGCTCATCCAAGGGTGAACATCTGGCAAACTGCGGCATCAAGTGCTAAGGCAACCGGGCCTCAGGTTGCTGCGGATCCTGGCGCTGGGGAGATTGCATGAAGTGGTGGAAACAAGGGCGTCCAGAATGGATACTGCACTTAGACCTGCAAAGAGCGAGGACGTGTGTGCTGTGGGGAATGACCAAAGCATGGGAGAAGCACGTCGACCGGCAATCCAGCCCAGGGACAGAGGTGGTCAGAACCCTGAATCATGCCTGAAGTGCGGTTATGATCTGCCACACCCCGCGGAGTGCTCCGCCCAAGGAAAATCATGTGGAAGGTGCAGTGTGATGGACCACCATGCGTGCATATGCTGTGCACCGCTGCCGGTAGTGGCACAGAGGGGACCCATTTATGCAGGCTTCTTCAGGCAACAACATACATCGACCGTGGCTCTGGTGGACCAAGAAGAGGAGAGGGCCAGTGAGGTGCCTGAAGAGGATAAGGATGATGGAAATATTTTCTTTATTTCAAGCATCAGTGTGTTAAAGTCCAAGGCCCGACGACAGCCGAAATGCGCTGTACAAGTGGACGGAACACCAGTACCGGTAGTGGTGGACACCGGTGCCTCCATAAACGTGATGGCCAAAGTGCACTAAGAGGCGATGGTCAAGCCCCCAGGTCTGCATCAGCCTAATCCCACATATTTACATTTGGAAGAGAACAGCCAATCCCTCTGCTGGGGGGCTATCTTGCGAAGGTTGAGCATGCCGGCAATTCAAGTAGAGCCCGCTTCTACGTCACGGAGGTGAGCCACAACATATTGCTGAGTTGTGCGGCTGCAGAAGCCTTAGGTATTGTCAGCTATGGCTATGGCGTGTACGCTGAGGGTGTGCAGGACATTCTACGAAGGTTTGGAGGACTCTTTGAAGGGATTGGCCAGTTGGTTGGCGAGCTAGTGAGACTAAACATCGATGAATCGATACAGCCAGTCACCCTGAAACATCAAAGAATTACATTCCACCTGCGTGGCCTAGTGGACAGAGAACTGGAGGACCTGGTGAGATTATATATTATCGAGAAGGTGGACGGTCTGACATCCTGGGTGCCCCCCATAGTGGTTGCCCGCAAACCGAAGCAGCCTAATGTAATTCCGATCTGCGTTGACATGCGGCTACCGAATAAAGCCATCAAAAGGGAGAGACACCTCACACCAACGATAGATTACATCATTGCGGAGCTACAAGGAGCGTAGTTTTTCTCCAAGCTCGACCTCTAAGCGGGATACCATCAGGTCGTTTTACACCCAGACTCAAGATACATAACAACATTCACCACGCACTGGGGATTGAACCGGTACAAGCGCCTTAGTTTCGGGGTGCCTTCGGCAGCCGAGGTCTTTCAGAACATAATACGTGGGGCCCTGGTTGACTTGGAAGGGGTCCTGAACATTAGTGATGACATCTTGGTGTTTGTGAAGTCAGAAACGGAACACATGGCACACCTCGTGAAATCCCTCGAGCGCATTCAGGGTTGGGACTCACCATACACCAGGAAAAGTGTGAGTTCTTGCGAACGAGCATTGAATTCTTTGGTTTTGTCTTCAAGGAGGATGGTGTGTCAGGGACCCAGGAAAGTCAAATACATTGTGAAGGCAAAGCCACCTGAAAATGTGATGGAGGTCCGTAGATTCCTGGGTATGGTCATGTACTGTTGCCATTTCATCAAAAACTTGTCCACACGAGCTAAACCCCTGAGACGCCTCACCAGAAAGGACTCCGCCTGGCAATGGGGCCCTCTAGAACAGGTAGCATTTGACAACATGAAAGGAGCGCTAACAGCTGTGGACAACATGGCGTACTTTGACCCCTCTTTGCCATCGTGGGTGGTAGTGGATGCTAGCCCATTCGGGCTAGGAGTGGTCCTAATGCAAAAGGACAAAAGTGGAGAGGGCGGCCCGTAGCCTATGCAAGTCGGGTGCTGTCTAATACGGAGCAGCAGTACTCCCAGATAGAATGGGAGGCATTGGCAGCGCTGTGCGGGTGCCGACACTTCTGACTGTATGTGCTAGGCTGGCCAGTGACCGTCATGACAGACCATAAACCCTTGCTGCCGATCATGGCAGGGTCATCGTCCATGTCACCAGTGAGGATCGAACGGTGGATGCTGGCCCTGTTGGAATACGGGGTGTCACTGATATACCGGCCGGGAACCAACAATGCAGCAGATTATCTGTCACGACATCCCCGGGCCAGAAGAGATGCAGAGGAAGAAGCAAGTGTCGAAGAGGCCGATGAGTATGTCCAATTCCCGGTAGAATCGGCCTCCACAAATTCCATGCCCATCCAAGAGCTGGAGAAGGCATCCGAAGGTGTTGATTATTTTCAAATCTTGTTAGATGCACTACGACGAGGAGACAGGAAGTCGGTGCTGGAAGGCTTGGGGAAGAGGACACAGGAAGCGTGCATGACACTTGAACAACTCTGGCGAGTCTGGAAGAAACAGACATTCTTGGAATCAGGCCTATTGCTGCAGGGAGACCGGATGGTCTGCCAGCTGGGAAAATACACCAAGTGATTGTACTGGCCCACCATGGATACCAAGGCATGGCCAAAACCAAGGCATGGCTGCGTCTCAGGGTGTGGTTCCCTGACCTGGAGAGGAGAGTGGAGGAGTTTGTGGCATCGTGCGTGTGGTGCCAGTCAGCCTTGCCAGTGCAACGTGAGCCACAAATCAAATGCATGCCCCGGGGAACACAGCCGTGGGAGGTGGTGAATGCAGATTTTGGTTCCACAGAGAGGGGTGTCCACTTCCTGGTGGTGGTAGTCCAATGGTCAAGATACCCTGAGGTGGAGTTTGTGCAGTCAGTGGCCTTTAATTACGTAGCAGTGGCTCTCAAAAAGATATTTGAGTCACATGGACTGCCCCAGACTCTGTGTTCAGACAAAATTTGCCACTGTTCCAAGGTGGAAGCTTTGCTGAGCTGATGGAAGAATATGGGATACAGCACAGAAAGGTTACACCGGTATGGCCATGCACCAATGTTGAAGCAGAGAGTTTCATAAGAACACAAAATAAAGTGTTCTGGATTGCTCACAGGCAAGGTCAGGGCCTATGTCGAGCACTGTATCAGTTCCTTTGGGACTAGAAAGCGACTCCTCATGGCTCCACCGGAGTTGCCCCTGTAGAAGCCATGTTCCAAAGGTGCCCGAGAGGCCTTCTGCCGGAAGCGGTAGTGATGGAGCCGGTGATAATCGATGAAGACCAAGTGGAACGAGAAAGGAGGCAGCGGACAGAGAGTGAGAATGTGAGAAGGGGTCTCCGTTAACTTCAACTGGCTTTGGGCGATGAGGTTCTAATTAGAAACAGCCACCCTCGAGGAAAGATGGCGCTGTACTATGAGCCTACTCCCAAAGACTTTGTGGATGTGAAAGGGTCTATGGTAACAGCATCAGATGGGCAATCAACAGGCACCAGGAATACCAGTTTCTTCAGGAAGGTGGGGGAGGCGGTCCAGCAAGAGGCTACCCCGAGGAGAGACTGCGCCTAGGTACCAGATAAAGGGGGAGGTCCTGCAGGTACACCGGCTCCTCTGGATCGAGGGGACACATGTGAGGAGAGTCCATGCCGGAAGGGGGCAGAAGGTATCCCCAGAAAGTGGCGACGGGGAGGTCTGCCCACCTCAGTGACTATGTACTGAACTCCTGAACTGAGCCGCATGTTAGCATACAGACCCAAGCCATCTGTTGTGGCACCGACAGGAAAATGTACTGTTCCTGTTAGTTTAAAAGTTGGGTAGTGTTATATGATGTGCTTTGTTTGTTGTTATGATAAAGGAGGGTTGTGGTGTCTATGTTTTTAAGGAAGACACACACGGCAGAGTGACAAAGCTCTGCCGTGTGTGATTTATTACAGGGGTATGTCACGTGCACGCCGGAGCGGCCGTGGAGCCCGGACATAGAATAGTGTCTGGAGTCTGCTCTGTTGGCCGGGGGCTCACCGCGCGGCGCATGGGCTTGGGGTATGCCCCATGCTGATATACAACACTTTGGGGAATATTGTGACCTACACATTTCTCAAAGTAACACACATAACAAAGCACATCTTTGTTTGCATTTGTTTTTGCCAATTTGCTGCTTACTCTTTGATGTATTTGGAGCTCTAGTGTACTGGAACCTGGCGTGTCGTGGCAGGTATAAAATGGCGCGAGGAAGGTTGTGCTCCTCGTCGGAAAATATGAAGCTCAGAAACTACAAATTGGCCCATTTAACTGTAGGCCTGTCATGACGCTCCCTAATAAAAGGGGCTCTGCTGGCACATTAGAGGCAGTGCAGCAGAGCAACAGCAAGTGGCAACTCGTGTCTGTGTCGTGATTTCTGTACTGTCTGCTGTGTGACCACGGCCTGGTGCTGCAGACCCGACCTGGGGGACCCCAGGGCCGATGCTGCCATCCACTGAGTGCCCCCAGCCCAGGCATCCGGTCTGGTGCTCCAGACCAAGCAGGGTGCTCCCTGCCCATTGTCAGCATGCCCGCAGCATCCGTTTGTGGATTCGGGTGAACCTGACACAAGGTGTGGCCCACCTGGGTGACCCATGGCGGGCCACTACATTGGTGACAAGGTGTTCTGGGCCCACGCACTTTCCAGGTGCGGGTGCCAGAAGCCTCTGTGGAGGAGGTGACAACTTGATAGAGCCGCGTGTGCGAAAGCAGCATCGGCCGCTGTGGGTTGCCCTGGCATAGCCACATGGAAAAGAACAGTGGCGGCAGTGATCGCGAAGACGGAGACTGCGGCATCAGTCCTGTGGTGAGAGAGCTGCGGCTGCCAAACAAAGGAGTGGGTGGGGCCTAGGTAAGCCTGGGCCCACAGCAGAGTCAGTGAGGAACAGCTGATCCTTGTGCGCCGGCTCACCAAGCAATACTGCTGAGGGAGCTGCTGAGCGGGGGACAGCCGGTACTTCCATGCGGTGATCGGGCTGCAGCGGTGTGAAATAAAAGCAATTCGCCCACAACAGCGGAATTAGAGGGGCATGCCCCCATGATGCCCAAGCCGCGGCAGTGAAATATAAACTCGTGTCGGCCACATATAAAGAGGAGTGGGCGTGGTCCACAAAGTCTGGCTGGTAAGGACATAAGTGCGGGTGGAGCTGCAGCAAGGAAAAGGTGGGTGGGGCCCTCGAAAACCAGGCTGCAGACACAAAAAGGGGGCAGTGAAGCCAGCGGTGTCCCCGGGAGGAAGGGGCGTGTCCCCAGTGAGTCCCGGGCCTCCACGGTAGAGAAAAAAAAAGAAAACCAATTTTCCCTTCATAAAGTTGGGGGAAGGAAGAAGGAAGCAGGGGCCAGCAAACAACCGGACCCCTGGACACTGCTGCAAGGCCCGGTGTGGAGTGCTGGGGTGACCCGGAGACACGGCAAGACTGTGGTGTGGGTAGGAAGAGGGCACAGCAACTTCCCAAAAACCCCTCATGACAGTTCCATCACCCACATGACCCCAAATGGGTAGCGGCTCTGCAGGGAGTGCCTTTGCGTCCTCCGTCACCCACAAAGTGTGCAGCCCAACCAGGGGTCCACCTACAGGAAGCACAGACTGCGACTTTTGCCTATGTTTGCCTTGCCCATGGAGCAAACAGTGCCAACGTATGCTGACAGCATTACAAGATCCTGGCCTAGGGATCTCATTAATCCTCACAGCTGCTTCACGTCTTTCACCCAGTGGAACCCGGAAGGGTAGCGGCTCCAGGAGGAGTGTGTGTGCTCCCTTGGGACTTCCCAGATTGTGCAGTACACCTAGGGGGCCATCACCAGTGAGCGCCAGCGGCAGCATGCCCACTCACCATCATGGGGGATCCAGAAGAATAAAACGAAGGGGCATACCGCCAGAATGTGCAGCTTGCACCGCTTTATCTGTTTGATGTGGTGGGGGCTCCGGCTAGCCTAGGAACCCAGAGGACGGCGTGGGTGGAAAACCTAGAACTGTATTTCGAGGCTGTGAGATTAAGGACAGAGCTAAACAACCAACGCTTCTGTATTAAGCCAGCTCGGACGTCCAGAGACTATTCGAAACCTTGCGGCCCAGGGATCAAACGTATGGCACAGCCATTGCAGCACTGAACGCGTACTTCAAGCCCATGGTCAACCACGATTATGAACGGTTCAGGATGAGATGTGTGAGACAAGAGGAAGGGGAGAGCCATGCCGCATTTCATGGCAAGCTGCACGGAATTGCAACCCTGCACCCTGGGCAACTTCGAGGACGAGGAAATCAGAGCTCAGATAATATACAGCTGTAGCTTGGCGAAGTGGCATAAGCAAGTCCTCAGACAGCCGGGGCTGGGCCTTGACTGAATCCTAGAACTGGGCCGCACCCAGGAGCTGGCGAGGTGCATACCTCAGCGGTGGACCTCTCCAGACAACAGCTCAAGCTGGATGCCCCTATGCAACGGGGAAAGCGGGAAGAGGTATCAGCCATCAGCAAATGGCAAGGAGGTAGGCCAACGCGAAGAGGCGATTGGCCACGAAGGGAGCCCGGTGCCACAATATACCATCAGTGTGGATGGGACCTCCTGCGCGCGCAGGACTGCCCGGCCAAAGGACACACGTGTGGGTGCTGCGGAAAGATGGATAATTTCGCACGAGGGTGCCCAGCCCCAACGCCGGCTAGCATGGCTGGGCCCTCAGCAGGAAGCGGGTTGAAGGAGATCACAGGCAGGAAGGCCCCCAGACTGGCGGCAGTCCAGGTGGCAGTGGAGCAATGGAAGAGGCCGCATGAATATGCCGAAGAGGAAGAAGAGGAGAATGTGTTCTTCTTGTACTGCAGCAGTGCAAGTGGCCAGTTTGATCTATGCATTTTATGACTCCCCGTCATTGGTCACCGGGGACCCAGAGCGGTGTGCGGACTGGAATGCACCACTGTTTGCATTGTTTGAACAGTTTACTGAAGTGGTGTGCAGACTGGAATGCATCATTGTTTGCAGTGATTTGGTAGTTGACGGGTGGTGTGCGGACTAGATTACAACCCAGTAGCAGACGGTAGATAGGGTTGTTGTTTTATGTGTGCTGTGTTTTTGTTTATAATAAAGGAAGGATGTGGTGTGTGGTCCATTTAACTGTGGGACTGTTGACCCTTTAAGATACAGCGTCATGACTGCGTCATGACGCTCCCTAATAAAAGGTGATCTGCTGGCACGTGAGAGGCAGTGCTGTAGAGCCCCAGGAAGTGGCAACTCGTGTCTGTGTTGTGATTTCTGTACTGTCTGCCATGTGACCACGGCCTGGTGCTGCAGCTCCGGCCTGGGTATGCCCAGGGCTGAGGCTGCCCTCCGCAGTGTGCCCCCAGCCCGGTGCTGCAGACCAAGCAGGGTGCTCCCTGCCCATTGTCAGCTGCGTGCCCGCAGCGTCCGTATGTGTATTCGGGTGCACCCAACACTTTGTGTGGCCCGCCCGGGTGACCCCGGGCGGGCCACCACAGAGACCCTGGTTTATAGTCCCGACGTTAACACTTGACCCAATATGGTCTCAACAGGACCTCACACACTAAACCGTTTATTGTCCTGCACCCAATATGGGAGATGCTCCACCTACAATACAAGTACATAAAGGCCTCCACTACTCCTAGGAGCTATAACAGCACTGCGCTTTATTACGTACATAAAAAGAAACCGGAAATGTTACGATGGCACAGTATGCTGCCTAAGGTACCAATTCGTTTGCACACTTGCAAAGCAGGCACGCAGCCAGATGCAGCGCGTCTCTCTGGTTGACCTGGTGAACTGTGTGCCCTCCACCTCTACATCAACACGCCCCTTCACGGTGCTAAATCAGCTGCGTGTTCTCATCTCTTGGCTCTGATCGCCCTTTGACACCCGCCCTCTGGCTCTACGCAGATGTTCACCTTCGCTGTACTTCCCAGGTTATGAAGATGGACTGGGCAGTACACGTACGTCTTCTACGGAGGTGTTAACGACCTGCCCTCCATCTATTAAAGATGATGTGCGCCCAGTAGTACTTCTCTAGAACATCATGCCGCGCGGGTGGTAAACAAACCTATAATTCAACTTCCATTCGAACATGAGGTCAAATGCCGACCTATGTAAATACCCAGGGAATCACGTGTATCGGCGAACTGCCATCTTCATTTTAAAGAAATAATTTTTCACCGATAAAATCGAATCGTTCAGAACACATTTCGCTAAAGGGATACAAAAATAATGCTCGCGCATGAACACACTTTTTTAAAAGTTAAAACAACAGAAGCAGGATTTCGCACGAAAACACCCGTGGCAACGTTTTTGGGGAGTTCATTTTGGTAGCACTTTGTAGAACATGCAAAGGAGAAGTCCACTACCTAATAGAGCTGTGCGCTGATATGCCTAACCTTTTTTTATTTAACATATCTCCATCCAAAAAGATCAGAGACTTTCAGAGAACTCGATCTCAAAGGACGAGCGGTTCCTTTCACAGGAAACGTGCGGTGGTAGGAAGTCTTTGAAGATTTCCTCTCTGTGGATCTGAAGGCTTTGATGTCGAGCGATGCCCACAATTATAATTACAGATAAAACATAATTCAGAAAGACAGCATTTGGAGCCATCCTGATAACAATGCTTGATAAACATGCAGGACGAAAAATTAAGAATCGTGCACCGGCTCGCGGCGCCTCTGATCAGACCTGTAATTTCTGCCTCCCCATGTTCGTGTTTTTTTACTGGAGTGCACGACTCCCAGCTTGCTAGACGACGACCTTTCCAAAAGTGCAATACGCAACACTGAAACAGCAATTCAAAGAAAATGAGACATTTTTAATGTTGTCATTCGCCAGCAAAAACTGCTGATCCTTCTTTGTCCTTCCTTTGCAAAACATTTCATGATGGAGATGGTGTTACTTGCGTTCCGTGCAAGCTTTATATGTTTTGAAAAGTTGTTGGTTTAAGCTGTTTCGCAAGTGGGACGCCTCATAAATTAGAACCCTAGAGATTAGGTGAGTGTAAGGTACTTTCCGCAAATTGACGGAGAATCTCATATCATATATTGTGAAATGTCACCGGTGAGATTTTGATGTTTTAAACAGTGTATAGCAACGTTAGTCATTATTTTTCTTCCGTAGATGTCACTCTAGTACAAGACATGATGCAAATAACCCCACTTACTTAACAAACGTAAACACTTTTTTTGGTTTAAAGTTGTGTGACTAGGCCTGTGTTGTTTCTTTCCAGCTCTGTTGTTATCCAGCAACCAATGAACAACACATTGCAGCCCACTTTCCCCATCGACCTTTAAGACATTGCTAGAAAATTGGTGTCATCTTGCAAGTGGAAGGACATCTCAAGGATCATAGCTTTTAATATATTTGTTATCAATATTTAGATAACCGTGTCAAAGCCAGAGTGTGCCTCAGTCTAAGCAGTCGAATTTCCTCTCGCAAAGGTAGAAGGTTATTTATCTTTTCAGGACGTTAGACATGTCAGTATCCTTTGATACAATTGGCCAGCAACTGCTTATTGAAAGTGGAAAGACGTACGTGAGCAGCACGTTTTCTCCCCTTGTTTTGGAATGTTTGCATCTTAGTTTTGGCTTAAAGGGAGCACTTTCGCCACCCGCGTTACTGAACATGTCTTTTAGCTTGTGTAGATTTGTAGAGGTTTATAGTACTCGGGCAATGTCTCTCATCCTGGACAGCACACAGGAGTTTGATGTCCAGACTGTACTAGGACATGCCTGCATATCTGGAATCATCAACAGGCAGCATACAGCGGCTGTTAGAAAAATGTGCACAGTACATTGTGGGAAAGGGCAGAGAAATGATGCATACACTCCTCTCCCGCTACTGGTGGAGATGAGGCAAGTCAGTGACCTTGTGTTGTAAAATGACTTCCACGAGGCTCCCAGTAAGTTTCCAAAAAAGTATGTCTAATAATGCATATTTTAAGTAACAAGTGTTAGGACAGTTTTTCTGAAGACCAACTAAGGGCTTCCCAATCTCCATCATTCATTTCCTGGGCAAACTCCAGCAAAAGCTGGCCATCTCCCAGCTTAATCTTCACACTGAATTGGTTGGTTGTCTCCATGACCATCAGTTTGGCTTCAGAACTGCCAGAAGTACTGAAACTGCTCTCGTGAACATCTGTGAAGACCTGCTCTCCAACATTTACTCCAATACCCCATGTGTCCTCATTTTACTTCATCCCTCTTTTGCCTTTGACACGGTTAACCATGCCATCCTGCTCATCCGTCTCTGTGATAACATGGGTATCACTGATCAGGCTCTGGCTTGGCTGACCTCTTTCCTCTCTGATCGACCCTCCTAGGTCCAACTTGGGTCCTTCTCCTCTATCTCTATCTCTACATGTGGTGTTCCCCAGGGGTCTAACCTCTCTCCCTGTTTGTTCAACCAATACCTGGCACTTCTTGGCCACTGCATTGCCGCTCTCTGCCCCAAATTTCAGAGCTATGCGGATGACACTCAGCTCATTTTCAGGCTCCCTTCCACCACCTCTTCTCCTTCTCTCATTTCTGACTGTCTGTCCGCTATCCAGGAGTGGTGTGCCACCAACGATATCTGCCTTAATGCCAAAAAGACTGAGATTCTCCTCATCGGCACACCTTCTCCTTCCTTTCCTGTCACTCTCTGGCCAGCCTCTCTTGGCCCTCTTCCTTCTCCCACCTGCTCGGCTAAAAACCTCAGGGTCATCTTCGACTCCACTCTCTCCTTCTCTCCTCACATTGCTGACGTCTCTAAGAAGTCGCACTACCAGCTGCACCTCCTCAGAGGTATTCTTCCTTTCCTCTCATTCCCTCAGAAGCTCACTGTCTCCAGAGCCCTGGTTCTCTTTAGGCTGGATTACTGCAACAGCCTCTTTGTAAATCTGCCTGCTTCTACTCTATGCCCTCTGCAATTCATCCAGAACAGGACTGCAAGACTTTTCCTTGGCCTCAAACCCAGGGACCGTATCTCTCCAGGACTGACATCTCTGCACTGGCTCCCAGTGGCTGCGGGGACTAGGTTCAAAACCCTTTGCATTGTCCACAAGGCCTTCTGGGGCCGGGGCCTCAATACCTCCAACTCTCTCTTCTTAAATTTCTTCCTTCTCGAGCTCTTCGCTCATCCGCCTCCAACTCTCTCAGGGTCAGTCGCTGCTGCAAGCAATGAGTTGGTGCTAGATCTCTTTCTTCGGCTGGGGCCTACCTCTGAAACAGCCTCCCTGCATCCCTGAAACTTGAGGAGTACCATCTCTGGTTCCGGAAGCACCTCAAGACCTTCCTCTTTGCTTCTGCTTTCTCTTCTCCTCTCCCATGCTGAACTTCTGACTATAACTGCACTGGTCACCTGGCTACCCTCTGATCTTGAGCCCAGGTCACCTCCCCTGCCCTGCCAGCTGCACACCTGCACAGCCTCCTGGGCGCCCCCTGCACTTGGCGGCTGTTTCTGTATCCCTTTTCCCCTCCCCTGCACTTGTGTGATCTCTATTTCACTTGGCTAGTAAGATCATTGTCCTTGTCTCCCTCTGTGCCCCCTCCGCTGATTTACCTCACTAAAGCCTCAAAACAAAGTATGCAGATCAATCGCATACTTAAAAAAAATTGGAAGCTCACCAGACTCGACCCTCAACTGTGTAGATTATTTCCAAAACTGCCACTAACTGCATACACAAGAAGGTGCAATATCAAAGACTGCTTAGTGAAAGCGGAAAGGATCGACAATCGCAAACAACAGTTTTTGAAGAAAGCCAAAATATGCCACTTTTTCACGCCTCCACTGCTGACATTGCAGCAGTGTACAAAAGGGTGAACAAATCATATACCCACGCACAGGCCAAAAGATTAAAGTCCAACAATATGCCACATTCGATACTAAGTTTGTCATATATTGACTCATCTGCACATGCAGCCAATACTATGTGGGACAGATGAAAAGGAAAATGAAAGAGAGACTGTCTGAACATAAATCTAACATAAGGACAAAAAGCCCTAAGTTCCTGGTCTATAGACATTTTGAACTCACACTATAGCACAGCTCAAATTTGTGATCCTAGAAAAAATCAACAAACCCCTACAAGGAGGCAATATACCAGATCATATTGCACGCAGAGAGATGTTCTGGATTCATAAACTTTAGTCCTTAGAACCATCAGGAATGAACAAGGTATTTTCCTTTATATCATTCCTCTGAAAGCATACATTTATACCGTCAGCAGCAGGGCAGTAATTAAACAAGAGCGCTATCTCAAACTCTCTAAGACCTAGCTAGATTGTATATGCCCGTAATTTTCTCACTGATGTTCAAAAATCGGGGACCTGAAATCGTTTTAAATATACATGATGTACTTTTTTTCTTTAACAACCAAGTATTGCACAGAGAAGATGAATGAATACCCCAATTGTACAATATTGTATCCAGTTAAATCTATAAGTATTGTGATTCTAAAAAGGATGCTCAAATCCTTTGAAGACTGACGTTGATCATATATTTCTGTAACAATTACATTACAGTTATCACCATTATTATTATAGAAAAAACTATAGATAAACTGCTGGATTTGATATTCATTGTGAATGAATTGACATACTACCTTTTGAAGAAATACATATCTGTAAAGGTATAGTACTCATATATCATTATAAACTGCCGGATCCGATATATCTTTGTAAACTCACTTGATGTATCACTTTGAATAAGCAGATATTTGTACAGAGAATTTGTACTTATTCCTAAATTGTTATGTATGGTAACTAGAAAGATTTATCAATAGTACGATGTAATGCTCACCTAGTATCCACGGGAACGTCACTCAGCCTGTTCAGACCTCTTACGACCTCGAACCCTTCCCTGGAGGATATTCAACTGGAGACTGGGACTTGTTTTCTTGGATAGTGTGCTCTCCGTCCTGCTTTCAGCGCAGGGGCGCATTGATTGATGCCTCGGTGCTGCCTAGTTACTTCACTGGCAAGAGTCTGACAGGTAAGTATAATGAGTCTTTTGAACAGTTCTCTAACTTCGTTCCTTTCCTTCCTTAGATGATGGCTGGCGTCCGGGGATGGCACTCAGGTAGGATAGCACAAAAGCGACCCGTGATTGGTCATTCAGAAAGGCCCCTGGCCTACGAAGGAAGTGCAGGCGGCACTGGTTCATGAACGTTGCAAACCTCTTGGGATCCCCCATAAATCGTTTGGGCGGGGCCAAGGGAACTGCCCCAGGAAGTGTTATCTGAACGGGATTGGCTGATGGCGCTGGCATCGAGGGCATGCTTCCCAGCAATGGTGCATGCCCTGCTTGTGACTGGAGAAGTTGCCGGCTTAAATCATCAGTGCGTTCTTTGGTTACTATCAGCTCTCTCCTCAGGGTGTTGTTCTCCTGCCTGGCTGCATGTACTTCGGAACGTAGCTGCCCCAACATGTGGGCTAACTGGTCGGTTTCTGACATTTCCATGCCGCCAGGTGGATTTTGATGTGATGGCTTTGCGTTCTGTAACGCTCACTTGGTATCCAAGGGGACGTCACTCAGCCTGTTCAGACCTCTTACTACCTCAAACCCTTCCCTGGAGGCTATTCGACTGGAGACTGGGCCTTGTTTTCTTGGATAGTGTGCTCTCCATCCTGCTTTCAGTGCAGGGGCGCATTGATTGATGAGGGCTTGTTGCTGCCTAGTTACTTCACTGGCAAGAGTCCGACAGGTAAGTATAATGAGTCACAGTTCTCTAACTTCGTTCCTTTGCTTCCTTAGATGATGGTTGGCGTCCGGGGATGGCGGCGTGCTGCTGAGATGAGTAGCGCTGAAGGTGAGTGAGAGCGCGATGCGCGATGCGCCCCTTTCGTATTTGTATTGAACTGAGTTTGTTTTCTGTGTCTCTTAGGTGCCGCAACGTTTTCAGCGTGGATGCTGGTTATGAAGAACAAATGCGGTGGGTAAGCGCAGTATGCAGCACCTCTAGATGCTTCCACGCTAACCTGGAGTGTCTTTTCCATCTTGCAGATGGATGAGAAGTTCCGGAGACAGAGTTCCCCCCAGAGCGGCTGCGATTCAGGTAAGCGTTTGAAGCTCGTACAGTATTTAAAAATAAGCGAAGATTTGCAGAATGTTTACTAATGCCTTTTTTCTGTTCTTTTCCCTTTTCCTTAGGAAGCGGCGTGCCGGGATGGGAATGGCACCGCCCAAGAAGCCCGCAGAACAGAAGGAGCGATGAATGATGGGCAGAAGCGCCGGAAGGTAAGGCTGTTCCTAACAGTGTTCTTGTTCTTGCAGGAGCTGAGCGCAGAAGAAAGATGCAGGCCTACTGGAGACCGTTCCGAACACGGTGAGTGTCACGCTGCAGGTGCAGAAAACGCAAAGCATATTTCTCAGCCTGGGTGTGGCTTAAATAGTCTCTGGGTATCCCAGGTGTCTCTGGGCTGAACCACACCTGAAAGACTACACCGCACATGCAGTTCTGGGAACCGAAATATGTGGGGGCATCCATCTTGTCCCCATCAATGCACTACAAGTCCAATCCCCAATGTTATCCTATGGGAGGGAGTGAGTCTGGTGCCACAAGCACCAAGTCTGACTCCAAGTGGGTCTTTGGAGGGATGGAGAGGCCCTTGAGGGCCATGTAGGTGATCATGGCCTGGCTCCAGCCTCACATCTTGGAGGGCTGGCGACATGAGGGGCAGGAATCATGACATACGATCCTAGAAACAATTATATTTATGAGGTACCCACTTTCTCAACATTTAGGATGTCCATTGATATATGTTATTCTCTACATATAAAGACTTTTCTATATGAGATGCAACATTAAGAATTTTTATTGAATCTTGTATTGTATTGAGAACTACTACTCGAGGTATACAATATTGTTTCATAACTAACAATCGAATCAAGCAACCTTGCAGCAATGAAACTACATATTCCATAGAACTAGTACATGATAGTCTTGACGTTAGCACGTCAATCTTAACACCCACATTCAAATCTGCAACCTTGCAACAATTAAACGTTCTTGCAATTGGAAACTACATATCCCTTGGAACCTTTACGCAATAATCGTGACGTTAACACGTCCACCATAACACGTAACATTGCCTAGGAACTACTCAATACAATATCCAAACAACGAGTCGCTTTTGCCCACAGATTGGCACATCAAAATCGTAAGTTTAACCTAAAAATCAAAGACTAGCTAGCTGCTTGTATATATAAAAACATACCGAGCGATGGCTTACTTTCGCCGCTTATACATTCTTTAATAGGAAATTTTACTCCATGTAATGTTGGCATAGTAACCATTTCCACAATGAAACATCTATCCTACTGTGACTTCACTAGTGCTGCATATACTCCATGTAAGTAATATGTGGTTGATACCCAATATAAGCAAACAATATCTCTATGTGACTACTTAATGAGAACGAGTTTAACTTAAAAATCAAAGATTAGCTAACCGCATATATAGTACAAACGTACTGAGCTATGGGCTCACTTTCGTCGCTTATACATTCTTTAACAGGAATCTTTAACTCCACATAACGTTGGCATCATACAGCGACCTCACTAGCGTGCATATACTCCACGCAGAGCCAAACAGAGGAAGTCCCACCTTTGAAGAGTAAATTACAAACATACACTTCAGAGAGATATAATCACAGGTGTGTCAAATGAAATGGGTGCAACAAGGTAGGGCGTTCTCGCTTATAGAACCTTTGAGAATAAACTAAAAGCCCAAGCATGATCGAGGCTACTCTTACCAATGTGTTATTCACAGGTCGTCCACCCAAACACGGTACTTCTGCCGCATCGGGTTTTCACTGTACCTTGCAATGAAGAAAAAAATGCAGCTGAAGACTTCTGTTCCTAGCAGTTCCTGCATATCTTGCTGTACCTGAGCCTCAGTCGTGGGGACAAGAGGGAGGACGTTGGGAGACTCCTGCACTGCACTGGGACTGGTCAAAAAAGCTGGCAAGGACAAATCTTCAATTCCGGTAGCTGTAGACAAGCACACAAACTGGTGTCCCTCTCCCTGGTTATTTGGTTTTCTGCAGCACTCTGAGGAAATAGAACCAACCCTGAGAATGCTATCCAGGTGGCTTACGGGTCGAGTTGATTGGTCTCACCAACTCAAAAAGAGAAGTTGTCATAGTAGGGCTTCTCTGTCAAGATGAACTTGGCGATTCGGACCTGCAGCAGGGCTTCACCGGGCAAACCAATGGTCCAGGAGTTGCAGCAGCTGTCCTCTTCAAGTTCGTCTTTGGTTCTTTCATTCCAGTGGTCAACTCTGCCTTCCAAGTCAAGAGACTCGCCTTTTATCCAGTTTTCTCCCATTCATTCCTGCCTAGCTGCCACTCACCCAGCAGGGTGGCTGTCCTTGCCGGACAGTCAGTCAGCCAATTACGCTAGCGTGCATTTGGGTCTCCTAGGAGAGTAAGCACAGGGAGTTTTGGGCACCTCCCTCACTTCCTGCCCACGCCAGACACTCGGGCGCCAGAGGCGGTCTTCAGTCCTGAAGCCTGCCAAAGGCGTAGGAACAAAGGGACCAAACCTGGTTTGGCGCACAGAGGAAAACTCTAGAAGGACCTTTCCAAAAAGAAATGGCATAAAAAGAAGGCCAGGACCTGTTTAAACAAAGGTGAAAAACATGGCTCCCGCGAGTTAATGCTAACGGTGTTCGCCATCGGGAAAATCATGGTAGTTTATTGTAAAACCACTGCCACCAGCCATTTCGAGAGGAAATGGTAGCATTTGACTGCTAGATGAGTTTCTTGACATAGGGGATAGTAAGTAACCCCGCCAGCACTCTATTGTAAGAAGGGTGTGCTGGGTCTAGGAATTTGAAAACACTTGTAAAGTCAATTTCACTTTAATTTCTCTGGGAAACAGTAGTTTATCAGAGAGAAGGTAATGAAATCTTGGGACAGCCTAAAAGGCTTCCCATGTGTCACTGCACTGAGGGTGCTGTGGGACACACATGAAAAGATGATGCCTATGGAGTTGTCTAAAACTCCATGATAAAAAAGAAACAAACACAGAAAACAAACAGAATTAAAAGTACAAAGTCCCAAAGTTCAGCAAAAGAGCCGTGGGTCTCTAAGGTAGAGAGAAATTAGCACATTTATGAGAATTCTCCCTACCACTCCTCAAAGGAGTTTAGAGCAGTCGTACTTGTAAGCCTTTTCTCACTTAACTTGCTGCATAAATTGCTCTATGGCACATGAATAGGCACATAAAAGATGAAAAATGTATGTGAGAAGTGCTAGGTGCTTTTAAGCGCTAATGCAGAGTTACAGCAGCCAAGGAATGACAATGATTGAAACATTTTTGAAGCAGCCACTATGATTTGCAGGAGACGGCTACACAACCACTATAGTAGCGTTCCTAAATTTTTTTTATATTTGTGGTGATCACTCGTATGCCCCTGGGAAAAATGCAGCAACTAAAGAAAAGCAACATCTTGCACCCATAACATTTGGAGAACCTCAAAATAATTGATTCAAATAGAAACTCTGATTTCTTCAGCTCCACCTGAACATTAAAGAAATATTCAACCAATAGGGAGGCAGAGAATCTGGTGCAAATAATACTAGCAACACATGTACATTTTAACAACCACAAAAAGGGTATCCTTTGTATTTACAGATATAGCAACAGTAGTAGACCTCCAACAGGAACAATTCAATGCAGAAAAAAAAGCTCCATCTTCATCATGATTAACTTTCCCAAACATCCTCTCAGTAATAAAGGACGTTGTGTGAAGAGAACTCATAATGCTGGTATAACATTAAGAACCATTTCCAGTGAAATGAAACTTGAGGTGAGTATTACCCCACTTTACTTATAATAACAAACTAACCTTTGGCAGCTGCACTCTGCCAATAATATAAGGCAATTTGGGGCCCAATGAGAAGAATATGAGTTTGCTTACTGGTGTCCCTGGGACGCATCACAATCACTGAATGCTTGTTTTGAAGAACACTTTCTTTGCACCCGCACTGCAGCAGGTGGCTCTGATGAGAGGGTAACCTCTCATGCCCCTCATGAGGAAGGACAATGAGACATGTCTCCCTGAGACAGAGATGTCAAACTTAATGAACATTTCATTTGTAGAACAGCCGCTGGCCGCTAGTGGCTTTGACAAGAGGATTCTTTGCAGGCTTTCAATGCTAGGGCCTAGAGGCAGGTCTCCCTGTGGGTCAGAGCAAGAACAAAGAATTGTAAATCTCTTTACGTGGTTGCATACACCTTGCAGCGGTCAGCAATGAGCATCCTGGGAGGTCTCCCTGTGGGGAGATGGAGAACGTATACTGAGTTGCTTTATGTTGGGGGGAGCAACCATGGGCAGGCCACAGATGATGTTGTCCTCCATTTTATTCTTTTTTACCTTTTTGGGAGTAAAAGCTGTGAATGAGAATGCTGCTAATACCCAAGAGATGGCAATTGCACCATACAAAGGAGGCGGTGACATCAGGAAGTTGGGAATGATAATAATGGCAGGAGGTTGTACCCATGAACTGTTGGTTGGTGCAAGTGCTGGCTAGGCAGAGGGCATTAATACTGGAAGTGGTGGTAGTAGCAGAGAGAGAGAGGTGAGATTTAGAGTAGCTGGTAGTGAGAAGCCAGAGGAGAACAAACAAGGGTTCTGGGCAGAAGGGCCCTCAGGAAGGGGCATAGGTTTGTAATTCATTGGAGGTGGTCATAGGACATGTGAGGTAGAGGAAGAAAAAGAACAAGTGATCAGGAATGTATTTAGCTACTGTTTGTGATGCCGTGGTGTTATTTATTTATTTTATTTATTTTATTCGGATTTGTAGGGCGCACAACAGCCCGGGGGCATTGTGGCGCTTGTTACAGGCGTATCTTAGTTACAGATAAGTGATCATTTGCAATTTACAGTATTTACAGTATTGTTACAGACCATTTACAGTGACAGTTAAACATAAAAACAGTTGCAATTTTACATACAGAAAGTGAGGTTTTGAGTTTTCTTCGGAAGGCGAGGAGAGAGTTTTCTGCTCTGATGTCTGTGGGTAGTGCATTCCAGGATTTGGCAGCAATGTATGGGAAGCCTAAGCCATCAGCTTTGGCCCTATTGATTTGTGGGATGTGGAGTTGGTTAGTATATTGTGTCCTGGTGTGTTGTGTAGAGGAGGATTTGATAATTGTCTCTGCTAGGTATGATGGTGCAGAGAGATTGAGGCATTTATGTGTGAGGGTGAGGATTTTGAATGTGATTCGCTCTTTGACCGGGAGCCATTGAGCTGATTGTCTGGCCTGGGAAATATGCTCCCTTTTTGGCATGCTTAAGGCTGCATGAAGTGCATTGTTCTGTGTGACTTGTAATCTTTTTAAGTTGTTTTCAGATGTACCTGCTAGTAAAGAATTGCAATAGTCCAGTTTAGCACCAATAGTTGCTCTAGCTATTGATAGACGATTGGGTTTGGATAAGGAAGATTTTATGGCGTTTATTAGGTGGTGTGCGCGGATGAGGTTGTGATAGCGCTAACGTGTCTAGTCATGGATAAAGTGGAGTCTTAGTAGACCCCCAGGGTCTTGGCAGCTGTGGACACAGCGATGATAGTGTTATCAATGGTAAAGATGGCGTACAGTTTATCAAGTTTGACTAGAGTATTTTTTTTTTACCTAATATCATTATTTCTGTTTTATCCCCATTGAAGCAGAGGCCATTGACTGCCATCAAGGCCTGGATGGTGGAATAGATTGTGAGAAGTGCCTCGGCGTCTTTGTGGTATGAACCAGAAAGAGGTAAATTAGAGAGTGTGGGAGCCAGCATGACATTGAGGGGACAGGAGTAGGCGACATCAAGTAGATTTGGATTGTTAAACATAGAGTGAACACCTGATGAAGGAGTCCTGAGCTACTCTGAGGCTCTTTATGAATACCAGCATCCGGGAGGTAGAAAAGACTGGCCAGGGTGGCCTAAAGATGATAAACGGGATTACTATGAACATCTATCAAGGGAGTTGGGAGGAGGAAGTAGAAGCAGCTAGGAGGAAGAAGGAAGAGCACAAGAAATTAAATGAGCTGTCAAAGGTTAGGTAGCTAGCTTGGGTAGCTTCTGGCGAGCAGGCAGGCATAAGTAGGACCAGATGGTAGGAGGAAGTACACAAGAGTGTCAGAATGGAGAGTATCGGTATACAGCAGAAAGTAGGGAAGAGGCCGGATGAGAACTGAGGAATACCAGGTTTGTCAGACTACTTGTAGCAGGGGTGCTAGACCTCTCCCCACCCCCTCAAGCTGGATGTGGACGGCATGGTGAGCTGATCAGTGGTTCCAGTATGGCATAAATCACAATTAAAGTGCTTTTTGAAGATAAAGAGTGCATAAAAGGGTCATATATATTTTTGGGGTCAGAATGACTCAGGAAGTAAAGGGTGTCTCCAGTATTACTCACATATCATTAATATGTAAACACGTCGTCCAGAAACCGGATAGAAAATAAATTATGCTCAAAAGTAAATTGGTTTACCGTTTGGTAGCTGAACATCTAGGCTGAACAGACTGAGATATTTTCTAAGATGGATGCCAAAATACAAAATGGCTTTGGGAACAGGTGTCAAAAGTCGTTACTCATGCAGCTAATTAATTTTCTTTGGCAGCAGTTCGCTGTAGATAAGCATGTCTGCGATAGGTATATTTAGAACTTTTAGCAGGGAAAGCAGACAATGATTGATAGTAAATCAGATATAGGCATGGGAAAGCTACCAATTAGACAGAACAGCTGCTTAACTAGCAACACATAAGATGAGCACATGAGGTTTCCCACCATAGTAGCTGACAAGTAAATTTGTCAGAGCCACGAGATCTGATAAGAACTGTTTCGTGGCAGGATTTTAAAGATGTGTAATTATGTTTAGCTGAGACGGGAATGGGATAATCAGTCTATGTGTCAGTCAGAGGGAGCATGCCAAAAATTAGCTAATGTGGCTTGGTGAGCGACAGTTAAGCCAACCAATCAAAGACAAGAAAGGGTTTATTTTTGACTGAAGGGACCAATCAGCTATGTATTCTGAATTTGTATGAAGTACTGCATCATTCTCAAAGGCCTATAAATGGCATGCTGATTGTAGGAGCTCAGTGTGCTTCCAGTGATATTAAAGATGACTGGGAACCCGCATCCGGGCATCTGTCTTCCTTTGTTCTTGTTCCAGTGCCATTGTCCGCAGATGTCCAGGCTGAGAGAGAGAGGATGCAGAGAGTCCACCCTTTACATACTGCTTGACATCTCTGTGACTGTCGTCAAGAAGACACCCCATACCAACCAACACCAGCTATACTCTTTATTAGATAGTTTTGGAGTTTGTATCCACGAAAATCGTGCATCCAGTCACTCATCTGGCCACTACCAAAGGAAACTAGCTACAAAAGGTAGCAGGATCCCTTGTTGGACAGAAAGCAAAGGACAAACTTTTCTTTTATAAAGCAGCAGAAGCTTGAAGGAACCTGAACGTACAAAGTAGCTCATCAGGGTACAGCCAGGGTTCAAAGTGGCCCCACTTAGAAACCCATATGCATCCTGACACTTTTCTTTCAATGGAAGAAAAATGTTTTAGTTAATCAAAGCTGATTAATCAAAGCATGGTTGATCTTTGCCCTGGCACATCCTACGTGACACCCCCTATACCTAGACCTCAACCATGTTTGAGCATTCTTGTTAGGTCTCACAATGTAGGTCACTTGTTAACTCTAGTCCAAGACCTCACATGTGGTGTAACAGGTGAATTACCTGGTTCAACTACAGGTGACAAGTAGTTGCTGCTTGTGTAGCACACAACAACTATTATTTAATACATGCCACACATGTAATAGAGATCATTCAGAATTGTACAACTAAAAAGTCCTATGGGACTCCATGAATGGGGAGTAACAACATCACCTATGCACTCAGTATCCAGCTGTAATACCGTCAGACTGAGTGCCTGTAATGGTATTACCATTTGCTGGTATCTTGGTAGTTTTACCGCAAGAATACCGGCAAGGTCATAATGAGCTCCTTTGACTTAAATCTCCATTGCGGCCTTGCGAGTGGGGAGCCAACAACTTAACACCGATCAGAAGGCACACTGATAACAGTATGCACACGGTAGGAACTGCACCATCCTTACTGCCTTCCTTATTACGGTTGAGTACAAGAAATCTATTTGCCAGCAGGACTTCTGTAGTGAAAGGTGTACTGTCAAGGTTGGAGTCTTACCTCTACATGTCCATCATCTCATAAAACTCAGTAGGGGCATTGACAGGCTTCAAAGGTCCTTTTGCGTTGATGAGTTGATCTTATCATTTGTGCCAACATTTTGTTTTAAATTTACCTCTAGAAATATATCACAATTCTGTAACAATAAAATGGGGATATCCTTAAATTGTGCAACATGGAAGTATAATGGTATTGTGAAAACTGGGAGTTTAAACTGGATTTGTGTAGAAAGTGCTACTGTGCAGAATGAGAAAATGGTGGGGGTTTTAATGGAAAAATACTGGAATTGCGAAAAACTGAGAATGCCCTGAAATTGCACATACTGGGGTACTCTGTCTAATGGTGACGTTTTCAGATTTGTCAAACTAGGAATATCCTGGGAGTGGAAACATTGGAAATATGCCCATATTGAAAAAATAGGAATATATTGCTTACATATCTCATCACCAAAATGTACAAGGGTTGCTAAACTGGGAATTAACTAAAATTGGGCACACTGAGATTACTTTGGAATAGACAATTCGAATGTGCTGTCATTGTGCAAAAAAGGAATTTCAAACTTCACTTGAAAATTTAACTTGAAGTGTAAATCTGACAGTATATCAGACGTGTTAAACTGAGAATGTAGTGGGTTTGGCAAACTCAAGAGTAAATTGACCTGACCCTGTGAAACTGAGTCCACTGCGATGGCACAACTATCAGAATACTATTATTATGACACGTGTGTGTTTGTGTGTGTGTGTGTGTGTGGTAATATACCAGGATTGTGTCTCTCGTATCATAGTGGAATTGTGTAATTGTAAGTTAGGGGAAATATTAATATTGTGCAAATGTGATTGTGAAACTGGGAATATATATTACAATTGTGCAAGGTGATAATATATTGAGAATGGATAAACAAGGAAATACTGCCACTGTGCAAACTGTGGTATATCAGGGTTGTCCAACTGGGGGCTTACTGTGTCTGTCAAACTAGGATTGTTAAAGTAGGAACAAGCAAAAGGTATTGCATGCTATGCAGTACTGGTGTTGTCGTACTGGGAATATTCTGGAATTGTGCACGTGTGAGATATACTGAGGTTGTCAAAATGGGAATACACTGGGATTGTCAACCAATGACGTGCCATGGCAAGTTCAGCCCAACCCAGTCAGCCAGCCAAGCCAAGATAAAACCCGGTTTGGAGTGAGACTTTAATACAGAGCAGCCTGAAGGCTGAAGACATGTTTTCCTTTAAGGCTTTAAACCAGCGCTTGGATCACTAGCCTTCCCTCTTTTTTGTCATCTGCAGCAGAAAGCACCTGCTGGGAGAGGTAAGGCAAAGCATAGCAAATTTTGAGTTCACTGAGTTTAATGGAACCTGGTCGTGATGTGCTTGCAATTTAAGCATAACAGAAACTGGCAATGATGTGCTAACTGGGATTTTGACAAATGGCAACAATGTACTAACTGAGCAAAGTGGAAACAAAATCTTTGTCTATGTACAAAAACACATTTCTGAAATGATATAATCATGGGCTAAAGGCAACTGGAAACATTGTGCTAAGCGTGTGCACAGGAAACTGGGTCTGAAGCGCTATGTGCGTTTGTTTCAAACTGGCAATGATAAGCTAGCTTTGCTCAAATAGACTTGTAGTACAGTCAATAAATACCCAAGAAAGAATACAAATGTTTCATCAAAATATCTGACATCTTAAAATGTCATGACCACTTTATTATGTGAAAAGAAAATGGCTTGTCAAACAAATAATGTGTTCGTTAATAAATGCTCATACTTTAGTATGGTCGGCAATAAGATGCGTTCCTGCCTTGCATTGTTTGTTAGCCATTGGTTTGTGCAGGTTGTAGAATGCTTTTAAGTGTCAACATTGATATGTTGTAAACCCCTGTTCACCTATAAGGCCATATAAGCATGAACAAGTCTTGAATGACATGGAATGTTCCTGGGTTTTAAAACTTCGCTCTGAAGCTATTTGCATGGTCTCTTGCTGCTCTGAAAGATCTGAAAGGGGGGGTTGATTTGGCACAGTGGGCCGAGAGTTAAACTCCAAGATAGCTTTGCCTTTCTGTAGATGCTTGAAGTTTGGAAGTGCATATGAACTGCACGTCGGTTTGCTTCTGGGTGTTTTGTGTTGAAGGATTGAGGCATTTGTGTCCAGGGATGATCTTTATGGACTGTGATATGTAACCTGGTTAGAGGGATGAAGCATCCTGATGCTGTCTGTTGGGAGGGGCATGCAGGGAGTGGGTTAATCGGCATGCATATGGTTTGTTTGCATGCAGCAAATGAGAATATTAGTGCAGGGACATGTTAGTTAAAAATACAATGGGCTACTTCCTAGACCATCCATTCGGTGTGGCCATTGCAACTCTCTGTAGGGTTTTCCCTTGGGTGATGTCCTGGCTGGTTGTGGTACTGAGGTAATTGCGAGGCAAGGCATTTGAGGGGAGGTTGACACACAGTGCAGCCCTGAGGGTTGCCACCATGTCAAGCTTCTGCCAGTGTGCTCTTGTAATGGCAGAAACTTAGTATTCAGTCCAGAGAGTGCATTGACTCATTGTGAGGTTCTTCTGGGGCATCCAAAAGCGGCCTGATGCCACTGGTGATAGACATTTCGCAGTGATTGGCGCTGAATTGGAATGGGTAAAAAGGAAAGAGGAAAAATGTATGAAGTCACCAAAAATAGTTCCAGGCGAGTGCTCAAAGTATGGACACCCACAAGCGAGTCCTGGCGGGATCCCTTTGAGCAACTCAATGCTAGTAAGGTCAGGGTGTGATATGAATGATTACATAAATTAGAGTGGATATCTGGGAGCCAAATCACACCAAGGCATGATTAACATTTGGACACCTAGGTGCAGAATCACAGTAGGGCATGAATTATATTGTGACAGCTAGGAGCACAATTATCCAAGTGCATGAATTAAATTGGGACACCTTGGAGCAAAATCAAATTAGGGGATGAATTATGTTGTGACATGTTGGAGCAAGCATGGTAGGGCAGGAATTACTGTGTCCAGCACTTTGTCCTGAGACAGTGGGAACAAAGGGGAGCAGGGGGGAGAACATAGGGGAGCAGCTAGCATTGTTGCGGAGACGGATCTATGTGATTACTGGTGACCAAAAAGATTGTAAACAATCGAAAAGCGCGCAATAATAATGAATGCCTTGTAAATTGTCAAAAGGACAGCTGCCGTGCAACGTGTGTGAACATGCGAAACACTAGCAATATAATGAAAAGACCATTTTTGTCAACGTCTAACTGTTAGGCCCACGATTGCGTCAGTGATGTATAGATGTTGACTCATTTCTGGAATGCGAGATCTCGCAAGGCTACGCAACCACCTCAAAAAACTATACTTTCATTTTAAAAAGCAGGGGACAACCGCACAACCCCCAATCATACTAAAGAAAAGCAGGTGACACCTTTTCAAGCCCCACAACCTTCATCGCACCATCCTACCCTCCTTACCAGCACTGGGGATGGAGGAAGTAAATTGACTCAGCGGCTAGTTGCTCCAATAAGGTGGCGGCAGCAAAAGTAGAAGTAATGGCGTGGCGATGAAATTACCCTTGCAGAAAATGCCGTAATAGTGCGTTCGAAAAAGAAATGTTCCATGTTATCTACATATACTGTTGAGACAACAATGAGCTATACTTTATCCAGAGTTTGAATAGAATATGGATACCAGGATTATGTAATATCGGGCACAGTTGCTGTAGGTCACATATCAGGAAATGATTGTGGCTGGGATCAGAATGGGGCTGCAGGAGCAAGATGGGGCACCCGTACAGATTGCAGCAGGTAGCATTAATGTGGGACCTTTAGTGCTTACAGTGTAGCAGGTTCTTATGGAAATCCCAGCATGTGGAATTACTGTAGGCCCTATTTTGCACTGGTTCTGAGAGTGAAACCACTTTCATCTTGTGAGATTGCTCAGTAGTTGTGCCTTAATATGCAATCCAGTAAGTGTTGTAATACAGAAAGGGGACAGTGTGATGCCCTTGATGGTGTGGTGCTAAATCCATCTCCATCGAGTGTACCGCTATCATTGCTTCTCCCTAATGTCTATTCTAGAGGTAGGCACAGATTGTTGTCTGGAGGTCTGGCACCATGTAAGCTTCTGTTGGTGTGCTGTTGTAATGGTGGCTACTTAGTATGCAGTCCGGTCAGTGCAGTACTCCTGAATGTTGAAAGTGTGATTCGATGTGAGGTCATTTAATAGTTTGGTGCTATATACAGCTTCTGCCGATGTGATGCCATAATGACAGTGCCTTGGTGTGCAGGACAGCAGACGAAGTAGTCCCAAAGTTGGAATGTGCTCTTTGGTATGAGGTCCCTTGATGGTTTGCTCCTAACATCAGCTCATGCGGACATACTGTTGTATTGGTGGCACCTTGATGTGTAGTCCCTACATGGACACTCAATGAAGTTTGAGGCACTTTAGTGGTTATCAAATAATATGAACCAGGCTTGTGGTGCACCTCAGTTTATATTTTGTGAGTTTGATTGGTAGGGAGGTAGTCAGGTTGTTTCTGTTCTATCCATACAGAATTATCTTATCCATTATAGCACAGTATTGCCCAGTACTTCTTGCTGTAGCCTCCTGATTAGGGAAAGCTGGTTTTCTATGTGAAATTCTGTTGATATGTTGTGGAGTCTGATGTCCCATAGGGACCTCGAGTTTTGTTCCTCGTGTCGAGACCGGTTGAGAAACATTTTTTGTTTCTCTTCCCAGTGAACATGGTTTACAGCTTCGTCAGCAGGCACCATCTCGCAAAAATCCTCTGGAAAAGTAATTTCACCTGATTCAGCAGACATTTTTGTTTCTCTTCTGGGTGAATATGGTTTATGACATTGTAGAGCTTGTTTGGAAACTACATGTTCTGTTCCCCTCCCCAGTGAACATGGTTTACTGGTTCGTCGGCAGACACCATTTTGCAAAAATCCTCTGGAAAAGTAATTTCACTTTATACGGCAAAAATGTCAAAACTTATGAAATGCTACCTACCTTCACCTTCACCTCTCAGGCCCATTCACCTCCCATACATCTTTTGTTTCCGTTCTGGGTGAACATGGTTAATGGCTTCGCCGGCAGGCCACAACCCCACAAACAGATGTTAACTTTTGCTGATATCCAGTGAATGGGGTGGGGTGTCCAAATGTCATGTAGCCAGTAATGTCCTGAAGGTCCTAAGAGGTAAGCATGCAGAATTTGGTGCAGATTGGTGAAACAGTGTGGAATTGTATAAGTAAAAATGCTTCGCCAAGCGACACACCAACAAATCCTGCCACAAACCCACAGACACATTTTGACTTCTTTCCAATTAATATTTGCTGCATCTATGCCTCGCTGGATACTCTTGGCCATTTTTTGGAAGTGGTTGATGTTGTCGTATAGTTTTTGGGAGGGTGTCAGTGTTTTGTTGCAAGAGGTAGGATTTCTAATCTCTTTGATGATTTTGGACATCACTTTCTGCAGTTGTGTAGCCTTTCTGTTGGCTTCAGCAATGTGTTGATCATTTATCTTTAGGACCAGCTCGCCATTTAGGAGCTTTTTGACCTGGCAGATGTTTAATTTTCTTCTGTTGAAATCTCCTAGTATAACTTTGCGCTCAGCTTCATCAGAAGGTTAGCAGCCATGTATGTGAGTGTTTCTGCAAACATGGGGTTGTATGAAGGTGATCTTTATATTAGCAGAAAGGATAATTGCGTTTGGTGATTGGGATTTAAGGGGATGAGGAGTGACTCACATACTGGTAAATAGCTGGTGCTGCTATTAGCCTGAGGTGATCTGCATGTACAAAACTAATTCGCTCTTATCTTCCCCATTAGTGTCAAGGAGTTTGACATTGGTTGGGGTGGCTTTTTGTGATGCCACATTGTAGACATCTAATAGTCATGGAATTGGCCTGGCCCTTCTGTGGGTAGGTACTAAGCTGCCACTCTGTGAGCCAGACCTGCTCACTGCTGGGACAAGCCTGCACTTCAAATGAAAGTGACACTATTCCCGTGCACCCTCCTTGGAGGTCCCTGCTGCAGTCTCATCATCACCACTGATATAGGGTTTAGGTGGGTGGAACTTGTCGTACACATCCTGGTGCCAGAGCTGCAGATGGTCGAGGAGGGCCATGGTACCCAGTGCATCGGTAGCAGCTATCTGGCCCTTCATAGCGGCCTTTGGCCGAGGCACAAGCTGCACCCCACTAGGTACAATAAAGTAAACCCATGCCCAAGAAGATGGTGGCAAATGAGAATCTGTCTTGCCACCCTCTCTGTACTTTCAGAGGAACTCCTGGGCTTTGCTTGAACCCTCATTGGGATTTCTGTCTCCTACAGAGCTCTGCAGTACTGCATCTTGTCCTCACCCCTGTGGTACTGGATGTGAAGCTGGCTAAGGGTCCTCCCCCACCTCAGTTTCAGTGACACCACCATTCCCACCATCACCCTCTTCACGCCAGGAGCATCCTCATCACCCCCAATCCCACCAACTTCTGCCGCAGCAGTATCTGCTGGAGGAGGCATATTGTCTGTATGCCTTAGCCCGAGATTGCTCATCAAGTGTGCCCTCCTACTGATTCTAAGTAGGATAAGAGTTCCATGTCTACTGAATCCAGATCACTGGACTCCCCCTGTGCCTACAGCTCCACATCAGATTCCTCCAATACACCCCCTGCATTTTTCTCAACATAAAATAGAGATTGTCCTTAACAAAATAAAATAAAAAACACATTCATTTTCTGTTTAAAGAAAAAAAGGCCTCTTAACAAAAATTTCAAAGGTCTTGCAAACAGAAAAACTGGTTTCACACATAAACTAGCTTCCAAAGTAAGAAAAAAAAGCTTTCCCAAACTTAATTAACAAACTTTTCAAATGTAAGTCAGAACACAAATGAAAAAGGATTCTTGGAACTAAGTAAGAAAACCCAAATAAAGGCTTCCCAGCTAAACACAAAAAAAAAATAAAAAACAATATGACCAGTTCCCAAAGACAAGAAAATCCTTCCTATCCCCTCAAAGATCTCTTTCTCCAAGTCGTGGTGTGGATCAGCTCCTCGCACAATGCTTGAATCCAAGTTATGGCTTCCCAATCTCGTTTGAACGTGCATGAGAGATTCAGACATCACAATTCATTGTTGGGCTACCACAGTTCCACATGAATTAGGTGACTGAGCCTGCAGGAATTCACATGGGGTGGGGGGTTATGAGATTTACATAGGCTTAGCAGAGAGGAAAAAGGAGGTGAAAGACTTTGGAGACAATAAGCTGAATGGAGGAAGGGAGAGTAATGAGAAGAGAGTTTAAGGAGGAAGGTTGGCGAGAACATCAAAGAGGAAACATCAACGAGTAGGGTAGAATTAGGTAACAAGGGTTGGTGGAAGTTGTGATGAGTTGGAAGGAACTTTGAAAAGGGGGATGGAGAGTACATCCGAAAAGAGGCTGGAAGGAGCTATTAGGATGAAGTTAGCAGGACATGTGAGAAGACAGCTGGAAGAGGTTGTGAGGAAGATGCTCATAATGTAGCAGTTGAGAGAATTTGAGAAAAGATTGCTGGGTCCCATGAGCAGCAATTGGAAAAGGATAGGAGGAGACAGGTGAAGAGGCTATTGGGGAAGAGGTTGGATAGAGTAATAAGAGAAGAGTACAGTAAGCAGAAGGCTGGGTGGTAACTCAGGAGGAAGTAGTAAGCAATACAATGGAAGAGTAGTACAAAAACGCAAAGGTGAAAATAGAGAAAAGATAAAAAAGTGGTTAGTGTTATCACAAAGGAAGTGGTAGGTAGAACAAAGAACATACAGGAGGAGAGGCATGAGAGTGGGGAGGAGCATACATGTATAGGAAGTGTAGGTCACCTTAAAAACACAATCATTGTGAATCATTGAGGAGGAATACAAGGTGGGGATTTTGGGAGATAGAGATAAAACATAAGCACAGCGAGGAAGTGAACAAGAGAAGGAGGAGGGAGATAGATTATCCAGTTCCTGAAGGACACTCTGGGGATTTTTTCAGCCTCCCTAAGCTAAATCTTCAGCCCTTGTGGCCTGCCGTGCAGGTGCCCATGGACCTGTAAATCCTTGGGAAGCATCTCCCACTGTATCCAGAATGGGAAGGACATGACCAGATTCTACAAGAATTTTTGGGGACATGTAAAATGGACTAATCAGTGGGTAAATGTACACCAAGTATCCTTTTGGGGAATGGACACAGATTTAGCTTTATAAAACCAAGAATGGTTGAACTTTTGATTCTTATCAGGGTGAATTCAAAGAGAAATTATTCTGTGGATATTGCTGAACCTTATTTGACTGAAACAAACATGACTACTGCCTGTGGGTCTTGTTAAACCTTGCAGGGACTTTCTTAAACACAGTGTATTCTGTATTTTGGTCAAACTTTATCGAGTTGAGCTCCAGGAGAAGGTATCTTCTTATTGTTGAACATTCCTTTATGTTGAAAATCACCAGTTATTTGTTCAATCTTGTAAATATGACTAATAACCCCAACTTGAATCATATATCTCGTGTCTGCCTGCTGTTGATCCACATGGCTTTGTGACGGCAGCCAGCAGTCCTAATGTGTTCTTCATTCTCTCAAGGATGCCAAACAGGAGGGTGAATTAATGTTACGCTCACCTGGTCTCTGCGGGGCTGTTGGAGCACGGTTGGAGCCCTCCAATGAGTTGACTCCCTCGGATCGCTTCTCTCTCCCAACTGCTGCGTTTTCATGGACCCGGAATGCTGGAACTGTTCCTGAGAGAAGGTGAGAGGCAGTGAGGATAGCTTGATGGTGTCGCGGTTCCCCTCAACCCTTTCGTGCCAAAATGTAGTATGCATGAGTTTGCCCATGCAAGCTCACCTGTTTTTATGTAAGGATGAGCTCTCCGTCCTGCTTCCTTCAGCAGGGGCGCTGTGGATGGACCTAGTTGCGTCACTGGTCCAGATCGTGGAGTTCCAGCAACCTTTCTGTCTTGAAGTGTTTATAACTATTTTTATTGTCCGTATTCTTTAAGTTAATTCTTCCCCAGTGATTATTGTTCATAACCATGTATTGTTCTCTCTTTCCCTTAGTGATGAAGATGGTTCAGGAGCGCATAATGGCGAAAAAGTCTATTCCGGATGACCCACTGACGGCAAGTGGACAGTTCTAGAAGTTACGCCAAGTTCGTGAGTGGTGCTGCTTTAACGTGTTAAAGTCTATGTGATTGCTCACCTTGTGTTTCTTATTCCCTTTGCAGGTGCGGCTGATCAGTGTTAGCTAGTGAGCGTTTTTCGAACTCCTGCAAGCTGCCGGAGATGAAGATCCGCATGGGTGATATGCTCGAAGATGGCCCCGTGTTGCTGGGAGTTCAGGACAGGTAAGGATGTTGAGCGACACCCGCGTAGGATTCGAGAAGACAGGTAAAATGAAGGCGGCTACTGCAAAGTCAGAAGCGATAGCAGGGCTTTTTCGGGTGGTGGCATGGCTGAATCCAGGTAAGATGCGTGCGGCGACCGCAGAGTGGGAAGCTGATGGCAGAGCTTCGAGCGATGGTGAGGCTTCAAGGAAAGATGCGTGCGATGGCTGTAGAGTGGAAAGCTGATGGCGGTGCTTCCCGTGATGGTGTGACTGCATCCAGGTAAGGTACTGGAGGTTTCCGAAGACTGGAGATGCACGTGCTGGACAAGGTAAGATACTGGAGGGATCCGGAGACTGAGGACGCATGTGTTGAACCAGGTAAGGGTCTTCTGGATGACGGTAAGCGTTACGCTGCTCTTAGCAGACTAACGTGAAGCGCCAGTATGCGGGTGGGGCCGGCTTATATAGCCTGGCCGCAGCCACTCCCCTTAGGCCCCGCCTTGTGGCCCCACCTTGTTCCTCGTCCTTTCTTCTGCACGTGCCTTGCCTGGTACTAATAGGGCCCCGCCCGGCCTTGTTGCACGTGCCTTCTGTGTTCTGTGTGCTAAGCACACTTTGTAATGAGCTTGGTGCCATAGGTGCCAAGACTGAGTCCATTGGGACCCTGCAAGAAGTGAAATACTGGGCCCTTGCCCAGTAGCCATGGCAATTAATGGGTCATGTTCTCCATGGCCACCTTTATTTTGTGTCTCCTGGGAGTATTTATTGCCACCATTGCTTCCAGCAGCAAACATTGCTTCATCAGGTACTTCCTCACCTTTTTCTACAGCCATGAAATTCCTTTTATGTATCCCATGTATTTTCTTCATGGTTAATATGGATTTCAGTTCATGTTTGTTCCATGCCAGCAACCTGTCCCATAATGATTGGGCATAGTAATATAGTAGTAGATCCCAACAGACTATGGACCTGTTCCTCTCATCCCTGCAGGTGATGGTGTTTATCCACAAGGCAAGATTTTCTAGTATGAGCATCAACTTCAAAATGACCCCCTTCCTTATCTTTGGTGGTTTGTAGATACTCATCCTGAAAAGGATAACATGAAGGTTCCTGGGAGTCCTGCTTAAGATCATAGTAGGCACCAGTTCCTCTATACTACTAAACATTCTTCCCATTCACGTCCCCATCCCTGACCTTAGAGCAATTGGGTTCCAAGCCCTATTTTAACATTACTGCTCTCCTGATTTTTATATAGTACCTCAATATCCACAAGCTTTCCTTTCCAAGATGGCACCCTGACCTCAGGCAGTCTAGACTGTGCTACAGGGCATGTATGCCCTGAGGTCTTAGTACTTCAGCCACATGTATGTGCTGTCTTCTCCCAGATCTGTGTGCTGCTATGTTACCAGAGGAAAGCCCATTTGTGGGGGCTAGAACATACCATGTTACCAGGCTCTAGACATTGAATCAGAAAAACTGACCAATGCCAGTCATGACCACTTTACATTCTGACCCTCTCACTAAAGACTACTCCCTGCACCATCGATTTGATAATAACATGCCATATTTTAAATAGCTTTGGCCTAATCCCTAGTTATTAAAGCCAACATTTCACACTGCTACTCTGCAAACGTTATTTTAGTCTTTGGACTCCCAGGCTGACCCTACTTTTGCCCATGAACTAGCTAAGCGTTCAGCCCAACTTTCTGTCTTTCATAAAAGCATACATGCCGAGGTAATTTTAACACATGGGCAAATGATATTTCTATCCATGCTGCATTCAACTTACTAGATGAACTTGCACCTTTATATTTTAACCTAGTGCACAGTCCTACGTATTGGGCCAGACACAATGTGGACCTCTTTTTTGACCCACCGAACGTTATCACTATTTGTGCACTCCTGCCACTAACATGGTGGGACCACTCTTCTTATTTTTATGATTCTTCTTCTGAATGCTTCATTGAATATTTAATGTCACCTTGCAATTGCCTTTAAGGAACTGGAAGGCATTCAGCCAGTCACAGTTCACTGATTTACTTGTTAGAAACAAGCCTCTTTTCTGTGCTACTAATCCATCTGATTACTATTCTCAATACTCTGATTTGATCACTTCATAACTAGATCTGCTAATCCCTGTGAAAATGGCGAAAGCCACGATGTGCACCCATGGTGTAAAATGTGAAAACTCCCTGAATGTACGTTGTTGAAAACAAAAAATAAGTTATTGAAATGCAAGTGACAGGCACACTTTGATCCTACTGTGAAGTAAATTTTTAAGGACCATTTTCAGCTTTACAAAAAGGATATCTTCCAATCAAAAAAACGGTGTCTCAAAGATCACACCATCTCCCAGTATGCACTAAGTATTTTTCATTCTTGCAAAATATCTATCTTCACCCTGTTATTACCCACCTATACTACCTAAGAGATCCACACATATATAGGCACCTTCTTTCATGATAAAGTATGTAAGATGTCAATTTTGGTCAACCGCATGTTTCCGATCTTGTCACTGATCCCCTGTATTCCACGTTCTCTCTGTTTCTGTCACATGTGTCTGTTTGTTTTTACTCTCTCTTGGATATGTGGCATTCCAAATTGCCCTTGCAAACAGGGAATCTCCTTTAGATCACTGTCTAGGAGATCCACCTCTATGCTTTCCTTCCTTTGATCACTTATATGGCGAACCTCTCTTTAATTACTGGAATAGTGTTACATACTTTGACAGTGGATAGAACTGTTCCCTAACAGAAGAAGCCCACCCTTGATTCTTCTGGTCTTTTATCCTTCCGTACATTGTGAAAATTACTGAAAAGACAGTTACTCATTGGAATCTGTAATTTCATCAAGGCCAAATATGTTCTTTCCGACCAACAGGCAGGGTTTCTATGATTCAAGCAATCACTGATTCAAGGTTTCTGAGTAAAAGAATATACATTTATTTACACCATCAGTTATAAAACAGTTCACTATTATAAAGCAGCAGAAAATCACAGTCTTAATACACTACAACAACACCCCATCAATTCTGGACAAGTTAAGCTCAAAATGAAGTGTGAGCAAAATGGCACTCAAGCAATTTAAAAAGGGGGCGGAAAGACAAGGGGCCTCATTACGACCCGGGCGGTAAGTACCGGTCATTACCGGCATGGCGCAAGTACCGTGTCCGTGCTGGCAATAGACCGCTAAAAGCGCCCTATTACGAGTACGCGGGCATGAGCTTTGCGCCATGCCGGTAATGACCCCACCGCCATGCCATAAAAGGGCAAAAAATCCCCCTTTCCGGCATCGTTTGTAGTGCAAATATCTCCTCCGGCACCCAAGCCATCGGCATTAGTGGTGACCGCTAATAGCGGTCACCTCTAATAGCGGTAACTGCTATTAGCGGTGACCGCTAATAAGCGGAACCGGAAGTAGCGTCATCCCACAGGAACGGGAAAGAGCACGGCGGCCATCTTTAAAAACACAATCCATTGCCATCCACCACAACCAGGAGCCATCTGACCCCCAGAACTCTGCCACACCTCCAACACTACCTGCTGCATCTCACCATGCCGAAAGCTGTCAAAAAATCCACTGATCGCCTGCGCAAGGAGCGCTTCTCCCGAGAAGAGTTAACCATGCTGGCAGAGACGCTGCAGGAACATGCCGATGTTGTGTTTTCCTCAGACATGTCCCATGCTGCAGTGCAGCACAAGAAACAAATATGGGTGGAGATCACCCAGATAGTCAGTGCCGTTGCCACCACACCCCGCACTCCCAAAGACTGCTGTAAGCGCTGGGACGATCTGCATTTACGCGTGCGGAGCATCCTCTCTGCCAACCGCAACCTGGGGATAGCCACAGGCGGAGGTGCGGAGTCCCCATCAAATTGCAACCATGGGAGGAGATATGCACCACCACCATAGGGACATAGGCAATTCAGGGAGTCGGGGACATGGAGCGAGGAGCCCCGTCATCAGCCGATGCAGGTAGGTGTCCCAAATGATACAATGCTAATACCACCACGATGATGTCCACCTGAACTGACAGTGCAATGATGTAGAGCAGGGTCCATCAGACACATGAGTACAAGACCGCCTACAGGCAGTGCAGAGCATCACCTTGTCCACATGCAGAATGCACCCCGTATGTGTCAACCCAGACACCTCCATGCATCACCCACCCAAAAACCAAGCAACCCGTATGTTACTCCCCCAATGTCAATCATCTGCCATTTCATATGAATGCAGCCACCTCAATGCATGCCTGATGCCTGTAGACCCATCACCTACCCTCTCCCTCTATTGGTCCCCCACAGGCATGCATTCAGACAGCGGTGACGAGGACACCAGGGAGGAAGATGCCACACCACGTAAGAAGGCCAGGGGCGAGGAGGGAGAACACCGCCCCTCCACTTCAAGGGGTAGAGGCCAACCGGCACCACAGCGAAAGGCCAAGTTTCTGACGATGAGGAAGATGATCAGCTGCATGGTGCAACTCCCGCCACAGGCCCCCTGCATTCCCCACAACTATCCCCATGCAGCATGCACAACAGCAGCATGCACGGGCTGTCCCCGGTTCATTCATGGCCTGCAACTCACACTCTTACCAGGTGAAAAATTTAAATCCTAGAAATCCAGCAAAGCTGCTGAGGGACTCAACAGGTAAGGGAAATTAGACATTCTGGAGAATTCTCCCTAACAGTTGGCCGCCAACTTCTTCTGCACGGCACTGACAAGCCGGTGATTCATGGTTTCACACTGGTCTGGACCCAGTCTTTCCTGGCAGACCAAATCCAGTCAGTGTACATGGCACCTTTATCATCTGAACCTAATGCTGTAACCTCTTGGGTACCACATGGTTTGACCCACAGGGATTATCCCTTCGCCCTGTGCATTTGGCCTGTTTTATTCAATCCTTATAGCTACAGTTGCACTCCTATACCAAAGATACCCACCTACACCTCTGATTGGAGGGAGACACTGGATTGTATGCAAAATCTGTTCAGGAGGAGTTTTGTTGTCACATATAGCTTGATGAACACAAGCTGGCTATGCTTGAACTCCATCAGACAGTGCTGCTAGTGGTCAGTGCTCCCAACCACCTCTGGGGCTCTAAATCTTGGCATGCATCATAAGGCCACGTGCCTTTTCTCTTGCAATGAGTAAAAAACCTGAGGTTTAAGTTTGACAAGTCCCTATCACTTATCCATATCTTACAGTTTAATCCATTCAAAGATCTTGCAGAAACATTTACCCTTCCTTTTCTGCAACTGTGGATGGCAGTAGTACAGCTTTTGTGGCTAAAAGATTTTACAGCCTTCTTTATTATGCACCTACACGTGGTACAGAATTTAGCAACCTGACTTCTCATGGGTGTAACGAGCTGTGATCACTTACAGTTGTCCTTTGCTACCTTCTCTTGCTTTCATTGGCTAGCTGGATTCAGTTAAAGGCACTTTGGCCGCATAACAAGTTGGGCTGTGTGGATTAAATGTGGCGGTACTAACGCATCCTGCTGCATTACTGCATCAACCAGCTATGAGTTCGACGAAAAGTTGGAGGATTCACCTCCAGCTCTGAGCTGGGGGTAAATCCACCAACCTTTTGGCCAATTTTGGTGGAATTACTGGCAGCGGAATTAGCGGCATGATATTTCCATCAAAATGCCTCAAGGGGTCCTATGGACTCCCCATAAATGGGGACTAACATCACCACTTGTAATCCGGCTCTTATACTGCTAGATCATGTGGTGGGTAATGGTGATATAGTTTGGTGGTATCTCAGCGGCTTTACTGCCAAGATACCACCAAGCTTGTTATGAGCCCGGTCTATGAAGTCTGTTGATACACAAGCCTGTATTTATGTCAAATAACTTCGCTAATTTACGCCTGATCTGCAACCTTAGGTCAAGTTTGGATCATCTTCTAAAACCCATACGTTCCACAAAGTTAGATTAGGGTCTCATACCTTTGTGTTATTTCCAACCTGCTTTTGAACAAGCTATCTTGGGCTACTTGAAAACTAGGCCTTTCTCTCTCTCCATCTAGCTTCTACTCTTCTTTGCTGCTTCCCTGATGCAATAGAGCCAGGGGACCTCAGGGTAAGAAAGTGCATAATCATTTTCAAACTCAAACTTAAACTTAAATTTAAGCATAAACTGAAACTACATGCAGCATTTGAATGGGTCCTCTCGGGCTTGCAGTCTTCCTTTAAAATAGTTTGTAGGACACTTCATGTCCCAGAATCCAAAGAATTAACTTGGGACTGTCCTAATGAGGCCTTGACCATCAAGCAATTGTTGTTTTTAAGCCGAAACATGAGTACTTTAGCCGACATACTTGAAGCAACTTCAAGATATTCACTGGAATACTGAGGATGTGCACCTCAGTTATTGTATGTATTCCCCATTGCCTATTGACTGATTGAGTTGTTCTGTCTATCTGACTCATTACGAGTTTGGTGGCAATTCAGTGGTAAATCCAGCAAATTATAGACAAATTTGTTTACCTTTACAACCAATCGATCCTTAATCCCAATTTTTGGAGTCCAAAGGACTTAATGGCAAATTTTGACGGAATTACCGCAAGCAGTAGTTTTTGGCAGAAAAGTGGAAGATTTACCTCCGTCCACTTTTCCTTTAAACTCAGAATTTAGTGGTGTGGTAAAAATAGCAGTAATTCTGTTGCCATGAAAAAAGTGGCAGTAATAGAATTACTGCCACTTTGTTGCCACACTGCCAAACTCATAAGGAGGCACAATAGACTACATTGTCCTCATCATGAGGTTGGTGGTATCCCGGCGCTAATTGCGACAGGATACCGCCAATGCAAAAAGTGTTTCCATCACGAGTACCGGTAAGGCGGTAAAACCCCAATGGTCCCAATGGGGCTGTGGAGTGCTATTAGCGCCAGCGCAATTTGTGCCAGCGTTAATAGCACCGAAAATCCCCTGTCCCCAGTGTATTCACCTCTAGCTCAGAGCTGGAGTTTGTTGTGGCCATACTCATGATTGGGCCAGCTCTTAAATGCAGCAGTAATAGCGTTATCACCACATTTAAGGGCTACCACCCACCTCGTGATGAGGCCCTATATTTCCTATTGACTGAAACTTTAAAAAATATGTGTTGGCTGTTTGTCTTCTGTGTTGTATCTGATTGCGGGTAATGTTTTTTGGTATCTTGTTGATTTTTTCATTTCTCTTTTATGCAGCAGTATGTGTTACAACTGACAGTATCATTGCATTGTTACAATTTTTTAGGAATTGCTAGTTTTTGATAATGCTTCTATTAAATATTCACTGTATTCGTTCAATGCAGACCACCATATCTTCAGATAATGCGGCAGCCTCGTTAAATGCACAGTACATTATTCCACTGATTTGTTGACATAAACAAGCCAAGTTCAGAACACAATCTCGCATATAGACTGTAAATCGCCAGTTTAAAAATGTTTTTTTTTAAATCGAAAAGTACAGTTGCGTTAAGTCAAATCCGATTCACAAATGCTGAATCATCAATGTATAAACATAATTTTCCATTGAGTACAATATGCTTAAATGTGTACATTTGCTATTAGGTTTCCAACATTTGGCTTTTCGACCAGTGCGTCAAATAAGGGCAAATGAAGAGAACTTCAAATGTTTGTAAGCAACCACCATAACTTGGTCATTCAGAAATAATTGCAAATACATTTGGGACACTTATCTGCATGACTAACACCTGAGTGATCCAGCTGTAAGTGGTGGCATGAGTTTAGGACAGAGCACCAGTTGCTGTCCAATTTGTTAGTGCATGCAGTGATGACAATCACAGAGAATTTATTTTGAGCCAGCTGGTGAAGGGTCATTTCAAAAGTTAGTACTTTAAAATTCCAGTTTCACACTTACACACTGCGCAGTGTGTGCAAGGCATAGAGCCATTTCACAGCCATTAACTTTAATACACAGTAACATTGTTAGTTGTTAGTGTATTGTCTTAACAAATACAAACAGATTCCTATTGTATGACTCTTAAGCAATGCATATCTTAGACAAACGTTTCTGTGACTACAATGCCCAGTCATTATTTGTGATCAGGGGAGGTCAGGCTTAAAGTGTTCTGCTCGGATCATTATACAAATCTTTAAAAAGATAGTTTGAATCAGTCAAACTTTATCCTGAAGCCTTTCGAAGAGATTCAAACCCCACCATAAAATAACCCATTGATATGATAAAGATTTAAACAGATTTGACCCATACAAAGGCTTCACATTTGAATAAAATCGCATGAAATTAAATAAAGCGAAAATTAAAACAAAATAAAACTGAAAAGAAGAGAAATTAAAACAAAAAGAGATGCCAAACATTCGAGTAGGGTTGAGCCTTCAAGTTATTTCAACTTTAACACCCACTCTACTTGGGGGTTGAAATCTTTTGAATCTTTTCGAGTTTCAGCTCAAATGGTTTGAATTATTTGACGGGATCTTAATCCTCATTGTTTAAATAGGATCAAATCAGATCAAAGTTGATTAGTTTACACTTGTCAAATGTCAACCTTTGTGAATCAGCTCTTTAACAGCACCTTTAATCCAACCGGCAAGAGTGCCTGGAGTTTCCCCAAGGTTCAAGGTTAGGGATTGGACAAGGCTCCCAAAATACACAAATAGGACTCTGCTAGCATGCCTTAAGAGATCTAGGTCAAGGTCTCATGTGTGGTGTGGGGTGATTCAAGATACAGTGTAACCCTTATCGCAATGAATGTATGGCGAGCCAGGTAGAGCTTTATTTTAAATAGGTTGAATTTCCTCATTTCACAAACATGTGCAATGTACTGGGAAACAGTGCAGTTCATGGAAAAGTAATTTGGTGCAAGCATTCAAATAATGCCTATCAATTAGGAATAGAGAAAAGCATGGGGGATAGCTCTGTAGCTTACCAACACAGATAAAAGCCATACATGAAAGCAAGCGTGTACTCTAGGCCCTTAGACAGCTGCAGGTATGACTGTGCATTTGGGCAGCTTAGTTTCCTTGGTTGATACCAACTGAGAACCCGTTAGACAGCAGCATAGCTGGCCATGCTTTTGAAACACTTTAAAAATGAATCCATGACCGTGTACATAGCCGTGGTTGCTAGCAGCCACATGATCTGCCTATTGTGGTCCAGTTCTTTAAGGTCCTTTCTGGAGATATTGGGCTATCTCGAAATCTTGAGAAAAGAAGCTGAGTTCGGCCAAAAGAAGCAACATCTGTGGTGAGTGTCTCATGGTTGGGGCCTTAAGGAGGCTGTCAACTTCTGATCTGGTGGATTAGGAACTTTTATGGAAGCATTATTGGTTATGTTGACTGTGGAGGAATTTAGTTTCATCATTGTTACATTCCTCTAGTTTTGGTGCAGGCTTTGTGTCAGTTGTAGATCTGTGGTGGGTGTTGAAGCAGTCGGGCATTTACCGATGCTCATGTATAGTGTTGGACCTCTAGCGCGACAGAGAAACAGAAAAACATCTCACTTAACTGAACTTTAGTAGGTAAAGATGTCTCCCGTGGAGTAGGAAGAGATGTGGAGGCACTGCAGAGGAATGTGCACACCCTTAAGAACTATTGTTAGGCATCAAAGTTAACTGCATCCTACTATGATTGCAGACTTAAACCTGATCTTGATGTACCACTGCAGGGCTCTTGCTCCATGGACTGCGGGGCATCTCTGTTGCCCGGTGGTTAATTCAGCCTACAAGAGTGTCAGTTAACTGGTTGAGACTGTGGAGCAGCTAGGGTATGATGATTAAGACTGTTGCTGCTTCTACAAGTGAAGTGAGTTCTGAATAGTGTGTGGTGTGGTAACCTGGTGAAGAACCTGCACTGTCCTCATCAGCAGCACTGTCATTCCATGCCTGCATTTTTTCTTTTTGCCTGCCTGCCTACCCTGTGATTTTCTACCTTGTCCTCTGGGGATAGCTAAATCCCAGAGATGAACAGTGAAACAATTCCTTACGTGCATCCTGAGAACAATTCAAAGTCTCTTTAATCATATCAGGCATCATCAAAAACCGCCTGTAATATGGAGTATATCTCTTTATTTGACAGGTCATGGTTGGGCATTATGACGTCAATCAGTATATATCACCTATATCTCCAATACACTGTGGCCCTCATTAAAACCCTGGCGGATTTTTTCCGCCATCGACGGACTTTCCGGCCATGGCGTAAAGTCCGTTTACGCCATGGCGGATGGTGGACTTACCGCCCCATTCTGAGGTCGGCGGGGCGGTAAGTCCCCATTGACCCATTTACCCTTCCCCATTCCCATTTCGGTCCCATAGGGTATAATGGGAGTGGGGAAGGAGTTAATTACGCCACCGTAAATTACGGTGGCGTAATTAACACCAAGGTCCCATAGCGCCATGGATTTCTCCGCCCGCAAAAAGCGGGCGGAAAAATGACCATGGCGCTTTGGTAACTCGTAGTTGGCGGTAAGGGGTCGGCGCAGCTAACGCTGGCGTAGACCCCTTACCGCCAGGGTCCTAATGAGGCCCTGTAGCTATTGTCGGGGTGATTGTCCCGGGGTCGGCTGAGCCGTCCGCGGACCTCCGGGCTGGGAGGCCCCAACTCCTCCCGTGTTCCCCAAAAATGAGTATGAGACACACACAAGAAGCAAGGTGGTTCTGCTGTTTATTAAAACAACGGCAGGGATGGGTCTAGGATCGTACGCGTCCGTCCAGACTCTCAAAATTCGTGGGGCTCGCAGGCCCTTTTTGCCTCAGTATGACGCGCTACTTGCGTCACCTGGGAAAGTTAGTGAAAAACCTATTGCCACTCCGGATTGGTTCCTCGAGTGGTAGGGTTAGTATAGCATACATATAGAGGGCAATATTAGTGGTTGAGGATGAGTCAGGTGGTATACTCGGGTTGTCCCTCCTATTAGATAGTTGAAAATTGTTACACGAAGACCCCTGATGATTGGCTAATGTTAGTGACGTCAGTGATGAGTGCCCCCATGTTCTGATTGGTCCACCCGCGAGCCCCCCAGTCTGGGACCATCGTATATATCACCTATCTCCAATACACTGTAGCTATCAACCCAGCTTTGGGGGGGGGGGGGTAGTAAACCAAGCCTGTTAACAGCCCTCCAGCCTTAGCATTGGAAAGGGATCTGGGTCATTAAGCAGCCCAGTAGGCATCCAAGATGGAGTGATGAAAGATATTTGCAAATAGTTTCTGTTTATTTCACAGGAGACTGGCCCCACACGTATTACACAAGCCCAATCACCAGTGAAAAAAAGAGAAAGTTGGCAGCCACCATTGTAAATGGGAAAGAGACTTAGTTCCTTTTCTATTTCTATGGTGGTTGCCGAGAAAGGAAAACACCAGACCAGCAACAAAGTGGGTAAGGAGGCAGGGTGGGGCTGTGGTGTAGGATGTCTTGGGTGCCAAGAGATCAGTGAGGGGCCTAGGGGCAGGTGCATGCAACAGGGAGGGGCAGGGAGCCATCCAGGAAACCAATGTAGTGGCAAAGGCTCAGGTGGCTGCAAGAACGCTGGCGGGATATTGGCAGTCTGGCTGAGCATTCTTACACAGGTGCGTATGCTTATCGAAGGCAGAATGCAACAGTATGATGAACACCACTGAGTTCAAATGTGATCCGCTGGTGCCTGTTAAATGCAATACTATTTTTACAGTTAATTGGGATTTTAGTATTCTGCATGTTTTTGTCAAACTATTCTGTCTATTCTGACCATATATTTAGGAGGTTCGAGATATTCAATTATCACCACCCATTTCTTTTCTTTGTTTAATACTTTATTTGTTGCTTAGCAGTGTTAATACATGAACAGTTGAGCATACATTGATAATACAATATTCATTAGCGATTACCCATTACGTTTAGTATATACGTCATTACAATTGGTTAATGAGGGGTGGTGGAGGGGATTTCTCAGTTGCACTTTGTATATGTTACAGGGTTCGGAACCTATTCAGTTTCATCGACATTTCCCAGGAGATATGACTTGAAGGCTGGCCATATAACTGTGGGCCGATTTCCAGTTGAGGATAGAGATATCCAAGTTTCTTCCATATTGTTGGACCAGATTACATCTTTCATCCATTTGTCTTTCACTGGGGCTTTTCGATCTGTCCAGCGCTGTAGAGTGCATCTTTTTGCTAGTAGGAAGCACAGGTTCAACAGTTTGCGTGTGCGTCTAGGGGTTTTATCATATTGGCTAAACAAGCATGCATCCGGTGTGAATCGTAGGTTTATAACAGTTATAACTTCTAAGGTTCCATGTATTTCCTTCCAGTATTTTAGCAAGTTTGGGAACAAAGCACGTGTTTTTAATTTGCTTCATCTGTACCACATCCGGGGCATGCAGCTGCACAGCCCTTTGCTGGATGCTGTGTAGTGGCAACTATTTAGAATTTTAATTTGGGTTAGCCTAAATCTCGAGGTCAGGGACACCTTCCAAGTTAGAGAGCACATTGATTGCTACATTTCATCCGTCATCTCAAAATCCATGCCTGTTGCCGACTTTATGTGGTTTCTGGACATGTGACCTGGCATCTGGTTCAACAGCAGTTATGTGTATACTGTATGCCTCCCACTCCCCACCTATACTATGTATAACAAGCAATGGTTGACAGGGGGTTCTTCATACTATGTATGATGATCATTAGGGAAAATATACGTTATTGGGTTAAATCCCCCTTCCGCATTCATATCACCTAGTGTTGTGTATCCCAGTTTTGACCAGCTTTTACGTATTCCCCTGTCCATGGTGGGTGCTATGGCCTGACAGATGCATAGCGGCATTTCCCTGCAGTATGGCTGTTCTACTTTTATCAATTGGAATATTTTCTATCCATTGGCCCTGACCTGCCTGAATGGGCAATCGTCCTTTGGCATGGGGGGCAGCAATAATGATGGTATGTTGCTGTCTACAACTGTATGTGGGGCCCTACGGATCCCGGTGTATATCGGTGGGACGCATGTTTAGCCTGCGCTACAATGCAATATATCTTAAAGTTAGGGGGCGGCAAATCCCCCTCTGCAATATGGATTCATCAGGTCTGCCCACGTTATTCGGACAGCCCCGGAGTGCAACAGGAATTTCAACATCAGTTCCTAAAAGAAGGATCGACCTGGCCCTATTGGAACATTCTGAAATTAATATTATAGTTTCGGGTGGACAATCAATTTCAAAAGTTATATCTTCCCCAGCACCGTGAGTGGGATGCACACCTATTTATTTACTTTGAATGATAACTGTTCTAGGTATTCATCAAGGGTATCCTTATAGAGTGATTCCCATACACTAGATATCTTTACTCCCAGATAGGTAATGCCCGAGGTGGCCCATGTGTAGTCAGTAGTACTTATTGGCCTATGCGTGGCTTTAGTCAAGATACGGTTTATGCATAGGCCTTAGCGTGAGCTGAATTCTGCAATTTCTTGCATTATCGGTTCTAGGTTCTCATGTGGGTTCCTGATGAATAATAGGACACCATTGGCATACAGGGAGATTATATTTGGGGTCCTGCCAATCTTTCTAGTATGCTTAAATCTTACCATTTCAGTGAGGGGCTCAATAACTAATGCAAAAAGCAGAGAGATAGTGGACACCGTTTCCGGGTGCCCCTCCCAACTTGATGGGGCTGGACAGTTCACTGTTAATGCACATCCTCACCACTGGAGACATATATATTGGATGTCAGAAATGAATCAGAGCCCAAACCCACATTGTAATAATACCTCATATAGGAATTGCCAGGATACTGAGTCAAAGTCTCTTTGTGCATCGAGAGGTCTATTTATCCCAGAACATGAAATACTCTTCGTATGTTAAGGCTGGTTGATTGGCCTGAGATAAATCCTGATTTATTGGCATGGATCATATATTCCATAGAGGGCATGAGATTATTCGATAGCACTTTCGCAAAAATATTAATATCTACATTAATCAAAGATAACGGTCTATACGATCCACAATCGTCTGCCGATTTCCCCTGCTTCAACAGTTCTGTGATAACTGCTTCTCACATTGTGGGTGCGAGTAAGCACTTCTCCAAAGCTTCTTCCCTTACCTCCAGTGTTTAGCCCATCCAATCCTGGAGCTTTGCCAGCTGGAAGATCGCCTATAGCTCAGGGTATGTCTACTTCAATAATAGATTGCTCTAGTTGTTGTGTGATGTCCGCAGGCAACTGGCTTAGCGGCAGTGGCTCCAGAAACCCTCATGTCTCTGCTAGGTAGCATTCGTCCTGTTGTGTATAAAGTTTGGTATAAAACTCTGCAAACACACTGTTAATTTCTGTACCAGTATATACTGCCTTGCCACGTTTATCTTTCACACAGGGAATCCCAGCTCCCTCTCTTTCCTGCGTCAACATCCTAGCAAGTGTCCTACCATGTCTCTCGCCTTCACTGTGAGGACGAGCCACAGCCGGAGTTCCCAGGAATCTGAAACTCTCAAATCTGTATTACTATGGAATAACCCATTCCCCTTGTTGATTTCTTTCAAAATACTCCTAGATGGGTCAGAGCCATGCTGTAACTCTAGTCTTTGTATTTCTTCCTCACTCTTGTGCATGTCTTCAAGACTTCAAATTCTGTGGACATGGCTATCCCTCCGATATATGATGTATTCTTTCCATAGAGTCCCTAATTTACTGACGGTGCTTATGTTTGTCTCAAAATACAGCTTAATGTGTCATGGATATTGGATGCGAAGGCTATGTCGTGTAGCACTGCAGGTTTAAATAGCCAACGGCTGTAGGGGTAATGGCATTGTGCCATTGCTAAGGTGACTAATATGAGTGGACTGAGTAGGTTCTGGGGAGAATCTTGGTTGAGGACACCCTTAGAGTAGTAGAGAGCAGCCACATGTCAATCCTGGACAACAAGTCCTGTGTGTAGAGTATTAGGTATTTCCACGGGAGGCCGGGTGCAGGGAATCCTAGATCTTTTATGCCCTCTAGGAGGCCCCGGCTGCCCTTGCTAATTTCCTCAATATTGTAGTAGAACACTCTAATGTAGGATTCAATATCATAGTAAAATTCTCGGTCCCATAATATTGGCACCATGGGGAAGGTATGGGATATATTGAGTTTTGTGTGCGTAATTGAGGGTTGTTGAAATTTTGACCGTATGTATTATTCAAGAGGATTTTGTTACCTTCTATCCTACCGTATACTATCACATAGCGTCCTAATGGGTCTGTCAGTGTTTTAATGTGCCTGAAGACTAGGCATTTGTTTAATAAAATCAGCACCCCCTTCGATTGCATGGAGTAAGATGTACAGTATTTATTTCCCCCATGTTCGGGCGAAACGTGAGTTTATTGTTCCAATGGCATGCACTTCCTGCAAAAAGAGGATATCAGCCTTATAACATTCGATATGTTCTAACAGTTTCAAAATTTGTATAGGGTTCCCATGCCACTGATATTGCAGCTCGGACATACCACCTCATGCATAGTCTCACATCAGTATACAATAAACAGTGCTATATGTTTTGTTTACACCCCTTTCTGTACCCCCCCTCCTCCAAATGTATCAGCTGATTCCCCTTTGCTCTTTATAGTCCCTAACAACTACTGCCAAGTATAACTTTTAACCCGTGGAAATACCTAATACTCTACACACAGGACTTGTTGTCCAGGATTGACATGTGGCTGCACTCTACTACTCTAATGGGAAGGGTGTCCTCGACCAAGATTCTCCCCAGAACCTACTCAGTCCACTCATATTAGTCACCAAGAAGGTTTTAAGCTTTGGTTACATTTATTTTCTTTTTTTATTGCATATAATCAACTTCTGATTTTTACAAAGACGAATGTAATGAGTTGTGAATTGTGGAATTGGGAATTAATCTTCATATAGTTAGAAGTATACACGCTAAAAGAGGAGATGGTGATGAGGGAGTGATGAAGATGAAGAGAAGAAGAACATGATTATTCTATTTGTTACTTTCTTTCTTCCCTCTTTTATGTTGAACCTTCCTTCATTTTATCAAATGCAATTGTCAGAAACTTTGATGTCACGATAGACCATGTCGTCTTTTCACCCGACATTAATCTATTCCACCAGATGTCTTCGTCTAAAACTGAGGTCGTCATCCCAAGAGGCGAAAAATAGGCACTTCTTTCTTGACATAGTGCATCGCAGTGTAGTAGCAGGTGCTTCAGGTTTTCTGGTTCCTTTACTGATTTACATAATCTGCATTCTATAGTCGACGACTGTAGTCTGATGTTAAGAATTTCACGTGTTGGTATTAAGTTTAGGCGAGCTCTCAAGAGTGTCCACATTATTTTTTTTTCCGGAAATTTCGAACAGTATGGCAGTGGTACTTTTGATTAAAAGTTGGAGGCAAATGCGCGGTCAATTTGTTTGCTTTGGCCTTTTCAACTGTTTTAATCCAATCCATGAGGTGCATTTTTCGTTTTATTCTCTGTGGATTTCTCTGGTTACATTGCTGTGCAGTCAAAAATGCATACAGTATTAACGGGATGTGTACAAGTAGTGGGACATAAAAAATACAGTGTGATCATATACAAAATATACAGAATGTTTAAGGAAGTATAGCAAGGGAGATAGGCGGGGTGGGGAGGTGAGGAGTGGTATATGGCAGTGGGTTAGCGGTCGTTTTCCTTGATCCAGTGGATGAGGTTGGACCTGAAGTGTAGGTAAGATTGTTCTTCCCTCAGGGCTGGGGGGAGGGAGTTCCATTCTTGGGCGGCTTTAACCTGGAAGCTGCTTCGTCTGGTTTTGACGCGTTTGAATCTGGGCACTGTTAGGAGATTGGCGTTAGCGGTTCTAGTGGGGCGGTTGGAAGTCCCACCCACTCTATCACCACTATCTTTTCTTTAGTGGTGATAGCTCGGGGGCTACGCATTTGTCTTGGAAACAAGACAACGCAGTGCAATACAGGTTCAAATCCCGATCCTGTGAACCACTCGATATTAAGCGCATTATAAAAAAACACACATATATAAAGAAACACTGGCATCTCTTGAAAAGAGACCAGGACATTACTCCATACTTGCCAACACATGCCACTATGACTTATAGAAAACCACCTTTGATACAAAGTAAACTATCACCGAGTATGTTCCGATCGCCCAAACAAAGTACTAACACCTGGCTACCCACCGACATATCAGGTTTTTTTACTTGTGCTAAATGTAAAGCATGTCGTCATGGAATAAACATGAAAATATTTCTACATCCTCGGACCAAGAAAGAAGTTAAAATCAAACAAGATCTGAGATGTTTCACACAATTTGCCATCTATGTGATTATTTGTTCCTGCAATTTATGGTATGTAGGTGGCACTAAACTAGAAGCTAGGCTAAGAATATTGCAACATCTACGTGCAATCAAAAATCATGACATGTCTTACCCACTAGCTAAACATTTTAAAGAAGTACATCAAAATGACATCAGTTCTTTTAAGTATTTCATTATTGACTCAGCTAAAATTCACCCAAGAGGAGGGGACAGACTACGAATACTCAGACAAATGGAATCCAGATATATAGTAGATTTTAACACCAAGTATCCAGGAGGTCACAATCGTGACGAAGAACTATATGCATTTTTGGGATCCTAAACATTTAAAGACTTCAAATCTCAATCATTCATAGACCTGAGCCCTTCCGAATTTTTCCAATTTTTCTGCATTTTTCTTCATTTTTGAAAATACTATATATATTATTTGCATTTTTTGTATATCTTGTCTATTTGGTGGATATGTACAATGAAATAAGGTTTTTAGAAAATTGAGTCTAATTTGCACGCCTATGCATCCCTACACGGTTTTCCCTGCAAGCAGTTTTTCACTTTGATTGTGTGGTGTTTCATATCACCAATCATTTTAAATTAACATCTTAGTTCAGGGAGAGGATGTTTTATCTTTAGCTCTACCAAGTGCTGTTTTTATCAATATGTAAAGTGCATTTATCATTTAGTTGTCAAATGTATTGCAAGTTCCCTCAAAACAATGTGCATCAACCGCAGGATTGTTTTAAATGTAACCGATGGGTTTGAAGTATGGGAGAAGGCAATAATTTGAATGTTAAAAATATCATGCCCCATATCCACTAAAAAAACTTTCAAGCATAAAACACCAACACATGAATGTGACATCCAGCACTATGCACCTTAAATCGTTTGTACTTGAATTATAAGGAGTAATTTTAACATATAACATCAAGCAACTTAACTCTTTTCAAAACTTTTTTCAAAACTTTTTTCACAATATGTCCGTACAACAATTTTAGAAGGCAATATTTATTCTTGCATTTGCATTAATTACTTTTTACTACCTTGCTAAATATAAAGGTTGGCATAGTCACAATATATAGGCGCCCGCAAGGGTAACACACTGCCTATGTGTACACATTAGACCACCTATATGTTTTATTATGAATATTCATAATATATATCATGGATCGTATGTCTCTTCCAAGTATAGTTATGCACAGTAGAATCGACCGATATGTGAGGCACCCGCAAGGGTCATATACAGCCTCATGTCACAGCATCTGGGCGCCCGCGAGGGTAACACACTGCCCATTAATATCAACATTTTTTGATACTTATGATATACAGAGATCTGAGTGGGATAGAACACACATTAGAGGCACCCGCAAGGGTTAAGTACCGCCTCTAGATTTAATTCCCATTCACTTGCGATTTTGCAACATGCACTTTATACTATGCACTTTATTGATAGCACTCGGCACTTTATCAATCAACCGTTTTTCAATGTTTACAAAGCATGCAGCACTTTATTACCTATAAAACACCTGCACACCTCAATTTTGATGTCTGCAACATATATGTTGTAAAACAATTTTTGAGAGCACACTTCAGTCCATGTTGAGACACCGTGTCGGCCCACTTGGGCTGAACTAAACAAACCCAGCACAATAGAAAACGGTGTACGATCATCTTACCTAATTTTATTGACATTGCCAAATACCAAGATGATACAGCATGATTTAATATCAGTGATTCAATATCGGTAATTTCAGGCTTTCTGTCCACCCCTTACCCACTTGGGACATTTGGTTTGATCAAACAAACATGTTTCAAACCGCTACACTGTTTATAAAAATGCAGTGTTTCTTATAAATGCACTGAGATGTGTTGTTATTTAGGTTCCAACATGGCTGCATTCTTGTCTACCACTTGTTACCTCATTTTAGCGCAAAACATTGAAAAAGGACTCATATACTTGTCTATATAATACCACAGTCCTCTCTCTATGTCACTTACCAGACGAAGCCCGAGTAGGGTGAAACGCGTCGTTCCTTTCTTGCACTTAAGACCGTTGCTGCCTCCTTTGTCCATGTATCTTAAACAATAAAGGACACTTTAACTGCACGGAATACAAGTCTGTGTGTGGATTTATTGAAGACATCCAGCCTTTCGCTTTCATCACAGCCGGAGTGCCGATGTAACCTGGATTGGTTTCCAGTCCTTTTTTCTACATATATATATATCCCTCTCTGCACAATTTAACAAACAGCACTTTAGCTCAGGGTTGGCTGTATTAATAGTCGTGCTGCCATATTAACCTCCATCAATCTGAATATGTTAAGCTATTATATAACCTGATGCACCCTTCATTATGTAAATTTAGTCAAGAGAATGGAAACTGTATCTGGATTGCTGTAGTGCCTCGATTAATTTCCCAGGACCCAGGATATTGGTTTTGATGAAGGCTGAGGCTTCCTCTGGCAATGTGAAACAGTATGTTTTGTTTTCAAACTCAAATCTCAGCTTCGCAGACTATAGAACTGAGTATGATATGGAACACTCATGCAACTGTTTTTGACTCCCAGGAAGGTTTTCCTTTCTTGCTGAATGGAGAAATCTGAGTATATGCTGATTTTACTGGATCCCAATCTTAGCTCGCCCTTGTGACTAGCTGCCTACGGGATAGTGTCCCTGTCTCTGAAGTTGAAGACTCTGGCAATGATGGGCCCCAGGAGTGCTCCTGGCTTAGGTGACATAGTCAAGGATCTATGTGCCTGCTCTATCATAAAAGCAGATGACAACGCTGGTCAGTCCAGCAGTGATTGAAAGGCACTCTTCACACACGTTTCCCTGCTGCCAGTGATGGGACCTTCTGGAATGCTCAGGATGCGGATATTATTGTGACAGGATTGCAACTCCAACTCTATGCATTTCTTCTGGGTTCATTTGACCGTTTTGACAATGCCTCCAAGGGGGCTGGGAGGCTACCCCTTCGGTGGTGTTGTCTTTCTGTTGTAGTAGCTTTAGGACAGATTTTGCAAATACATCTATGTTTCCCTGTTATTTTGCACTCCTTTTGTCATTTTTGCAGCCTTGCATTAGGGCCACGTCTGGCCCACCTCCACAGCCGCAGTCTGCAGTTGATTGGTGTATAGGGAGCACGGCCAGCTCTGTCATTTCCTCAGGATCTTGCAGATGGGCTGTCCTGTGTTACAGGCAAAAGTGGCAGGCCTCTAATGAAAGGCCACCTGCACCTATTTTATGCCACCGCACCATAAGCGCTCCCACCAGTGTTGCCCTCAGTGCCATTCGACTAGTGTCAATGGCGTGCGTTGGTTTACTCGCTCACCTTCTTGTGCCCTATGCACCTGGTCTAGGCTTAGTTCTGCTCTCTAAAGGGGGCCGCATGGCATGCTCCTTGAGTATGGATCCACCCCAAGGACCAGGACACCAGGCACGGAGGACAGGCTGGGCTAACCCACAACGCCGCTCCAGTTCACCCTGTAGCTCCACACCCTCTCCAGTCTCTCCCATTGAGCGCTGCATCCTCGGACCTCTCCCTAGTTATGAGCTGCTATTCCTGCCACACTGGGGCACACTGAGATGCTGCCACACTCCCAGGCTTTGGAGATGAGGGGCCATCTGTAACTTAATTTGGCCCAGTCAGCACCTCGACCCCCAAGCGGGTACACCAGGCCAAGCATATTGGTGAAACTGGCACTGCGCCGGAGCTGAGCTCTCCACTGGGCTGTGCCTGCTTCCTGCCACAGCCTTCTCACTCCTCTGAGTCAGCGAGGCGTATCTGGTAGCTGCCACTTCCACAGAGCACATGACTTTGCCTGTGTGTTCCCAGCAATTTATGGTGCATCACCAGCAATTTCCAATGCCGCTCCCTCAGTATTAACAGGTGCTAGTTGTGTTAAGAAGGCATGTGGCGTGGAGCGTTAGCAGTAAGTCGCTATCTTGCTCACTGTGCAACAGCACCCCCACAACTGCCCTTTTCTGCAAGTGAAAGTGTCAAATTGGATGCTGCAAGATCAGTGATGCTGAAACAATTTTCAGACTGGCGGTGCTGACCCGTGTATTGCCTTGCCAAAATCATAATGACTTAAAAAATATATAATACTAGTGCTACTAAATCAGATTATAGTAAATGAACTAAGCTCCTTCTGCTGTGCTTTGTGAGTGCTATGTGGGTTTTCTTCTAGGTGTTCTAGCGACAACTTGAGTTTGTGGTCCTTTTCAAATCATATTAACTGCCTACGTGGGTACATTGTGGTATGTAAGGGTAAAGTTATTCCTAGAGAACATGCTCCATTAAATGACCTCTTAGGACTGTGAACAAAAACAATGGAAATTCTGCTTGGACTCGGAAAGTAAAGGTTATAATCATTTTACTCAAATTGATGATCATCTTTCAAAGATAAGAATGATATTGACCTCTTGATCTTCATTAAATCTTCGCAATTTCCCAATATACGACAAAAGTATTGGTCATTTAGAACTTCAAAAACTTATTTTTATTCCAATCAGAAACGTGTTTGCCCAGTTGGAGGCTTGACTGCACAACTGGAAATGATTTGTGTACTAGCAGGTTTTTGTAAATTTGAAACATTGAGGCAGAGGTCAGGCAATGGCCATCATCAGAAATACTGTGCCAAGAGAAACAATGATTAGTGGAATTACAGTGCTATTTTCAAATACACCTAAATGAATTTTAACCCATGAAAAATACTCTCATCAGAAATACCGTGCTTACAAAACAACTATTGCAATTTAACAATACTTTAGTAATACTTCATACGTCTCATGTACCATGAAAAATTCAGACAGGAAATCTGGGCCCAGAACATAATCCTGGGATATTGTTTTGCAATGCTGTGCAGTAGAATCAATTTCTTTATTCTGAACCATCACTACTATGTCTGGTGATTAGCCTAACACCATCCTATTTGCCTTCAATATCTATGCTTTATTTGCTTCTTGTGACCGTCAATTCTGAAAGTCTTTTTATATTGTTTCTATATTACTCTCCATGCTATAATGCTGATTGTTCACAAGGCAAATTCTACATTTGACTCGTAAAAGTATTGATGATCCTTCCTCACACATGATCAGAAATTGCACGTTTGCACTGATTGATCCCCATGAATACATATTTGGAGATAGCTGCAATGATGGTAATTAGCACCATACAAAATAAATAAATAATCAGTAATTGTGCTCTAACAAACTGACATAAATCTTGATAATACCCAGTGTCACCCTGAGCGCTGCGTTTGTGAACACTCAGATTTAGATTTCTATTCTTAATACCAAGACTAAATGAGAGATCTGAGATCACTTCCAACTGCACTCTTGATAATAATCCATGACACTAAGCACTGTGATCCTGATAATCCCCAGATGTAATATAGTCCTTCTCTTTATAATACCCTGAATCATTCAAGGTTCTGCTCCTACAGAATCACTCAGAACTGTGCTCACTATAATCCACAAACCCACTCAGAATCTGCTCCAGATAATACTTAGGTTCAGTCACAACTCTACTCCTCATACTACTCAGGCTCCCACACAATTAGCTCCTAATAATCCGCAAACCTCAAATACGGTTCTTTTTGATTTAGCACTCTAATCCATTCACTCAGAGTTTTTCTTGGTTATTCATGCCAACACATATTACAACTCAGTCTCACTCAGACCTCTGCTCTTGGGTAATAAAAGGATGCTAGCAAATACTTTGTAATCCTAGTTTGTATGTATGTCTTCTATCACAGCAGCTATCATCAAAGTCCATTCTCAAATTGAACGATACTAATCATGTTAGTGATGCTGGGGCATTGACTACTAATTAACATTTCATTGGAGCATAATATGCTCTTTCATTTAAAAGTGGTGTCAGTGGTATCTCTTTGAGTGTTGCATGAATAGTATGTCAAGTGGAGGAAACAATCATGCTGGAAGATCGATATCTGCAATTTAAGAGCACACGCACGTGACAACAAAATACTACAAAGAAACCTTCTGTATCATGGGGTCCTTCACGAGCCTGTAGACAACACTGTACCAAAGTAATCCAAAAAGGAGCGTACACAAGAAGTAACGCTGTTTATTACAGGTGAGCAAGCACAAATCAAACAGCACAGTGCAAGAGAACTGAGTGATGTGGGTTGACAAAACCACCCGCTGCGGTCGAATCCTTTATACAGTTAGAACATTATTTGCATAGTGAGAAACAGTTGCAATTAGTGTTTCAAGTTATTGTATATCCTACTTAGCTGATTGGTGGGACCATGTCAGTCCCCTATAGATAGACATGTGTTAGTTGAAGATGATTGGAGCAATCGGTACTGTCTCAGCCCCTTGTTCATCACCTCCACTGCAGTGCCACATTCCTTCCAGCTCCAGCCCATGAGTTAAGCCAAGAACTTTATTTGTCTGCCGTTGGTCAGCACACATAGGAAAAACATGAGACATCCTAAGCTGGTGGGTAGAAAGACATTCACACAGCATCCGACCAATCATTGAGGACACAATATACTTGTTGCTTTTTGGGAACACTAAAACACACCTTCTGATTGGCTCTTTACGGATCATCCCTTCATCCCACATCCTTCTTCCCAGGCCCAGCTGCCAAAGGGTAATTTGAAACCGCTGATCGTGCTGTGAGTGTGCCTCTCTGAACATATTCTTGTAAATATAATTCCCCATGGTCTCCGCTAGCCCCCGTGTGCCGTGCTTGCCAACGTTGTATGTATCAGCTGGTTCTGTTCCTTGAGACTGCTGTCTCCTGGGAACGGCCCACTTGAATAATTCTCCCAGCACCCCACTGCCTTAGATCATCCACACAATTTTTTCCCTTTGGCCTACCAGGCAGGGCCGGTCTGTGTTTCCCCCATGTGAAATACCTGCCTCGGAAGGATAGCTCAGGGGCAATGTGCTCGCTTTGGAACTAAGACGACAAGGAGCAACACATGTTCGATCCCTGGGTCCACGCTTAGAAACCTCTGGGTATTAAGCGCGTTATAAATAAGCAATCAATCAAACCTGTGGTTTTTACATGACCCTGACAGTGCGGCGACACCCCATGTGTCATGACCCCATATTTATCTCTCGACCCTACCCCCCACAGCCCAGAGTCCCGTATGTCCCCCCTTGAACACCCCTGCCCCGCTCTGCTCCTTTGCCTTCTCAGGCTGCATGTGTGCCGTAGGCACCTTTATTACAGCCATCAATGATATCCTGTCCCGTGTCTGGGGTGCTCCTTCGTGTTCCCATTATTCGCGTAGCTAGTAGGTGCACCCTCCTGGACAGCGCTGTATCAGCACCTTCACCACACTAAAATAGAATGTTAACCCAGCATCGTTGGAAACCACTTAATTAATCTGCAGAGTTCAGTCATGATTAGATATTTTTAAAAAGCAAGTGTTTTTCAGGGGAGACTGGCTTGCTGTGCATCGTCTGTCAAATGATGCTAACCTGAGAAGGAGAAGCTGTGAAATGAGTGGCGTGTACTCCCTATGAGCGGGTATCATCCCCTCTAAAAGGAAAAAGGAAGGCCCAGCCCGTGTTCATTCAGTCATTGGTCTCTCTGTTGAGGTAGGACTGGAAGATAAACATACAAAATCCAAGATACAGTCTATTAAAAGTCTACAAGAATGGTAGCTGTCCTACGGGAATGAGAAGAACACCTAGATGTGACTGCATGGAGTGGGGGGCTGAGAGCGACGGGCGTTCCACACTGCTGCGAGTTATGCCGCAGCCTAGGGGATAATGTATTTGTTAGAAACGCGCACCTGCAGATGTTGCTTGAGAGCATGGCCTTCCCATGTGTTGGGTTACAAGTGGCTATGTGGGTGCCCTTCTTATTGTGTTGGAAGCAGCAACACATTTGTGAGAGAGAGCCAGCACTTTCTGATTGTTTTTTAAATTATGTTATGGTTAAAAATAGAAACCTTTCACCACAAATTGATCAATATCTATTTACAATTCATATAGAAACACCAGCACAAAGATGTCGTTATATGAACGGTAAGATGTAAATGTTGATCAATTTGTGGTGAAAGGTTTCTATTTTTAACCAAAACATAATTTCAAAAAATTCAGAAAGTGCTGGTTCTCTCTCACAAATGTATTGCCGCTTTTCGGTGTAGTGCCTGTACAAAGCTGCGAAGCAGGTGTGAGCTGCATTGAGTCCTATTCAAATCTAAACTGCATATCCAATGACAGTATTGCAGGACTGCTGAGGAGTGTGGTTCGTGGTTCCACCTCATTATACGTACACAAGCCTTGCCTGCAAAGTGTCCGTACTGTCCCACTGAAAGCACTCCCGATAGGCAGTTCACGGTTAAAACGGCCAAAATGGGATTTGAACAAGTGGCCTGCATTTTTAAGACAACTCTGCAGCAGGCGTGTTTACCCACCAAGCTATCTCACTAGGACTGTAGGTGAAACAGAGATCACCGATGCTGATGCATTAACTGACTAAGCTAAATATTCCACCAGGCCAGGGCCTTTGGAAGCCTATAGGGCGAGGACAGTGCCACTTCCATTCAAACCATATCTAACACGTGACAGGGCACTCAACGATTCTGAAAGGGAAATCATGTATATTGGGATAGTTAAAAATAGGCTAGTGACTCTGAAATGCCTTTAGAGTGCCTTGCTAAACAGCTCTATTACCGTACCATTAAAAATGTAACATACATTCTAATGCATGCCAGAGGCATCACAAGTTTCCTACCGTTATACTGTACATTAGCACCCTGGGTGGGGCCGCTAGCCTATGAGGAGGCTCAAGATGCGAGCTGTACTCTAAGGTACAAGCCTAGGTTTCAAGCTGCCTGGGCAGCCGGCACCCCTTCCCTTCCCCACTCCCCTTCACCATTCAGCACCCATGTAGTCTACTACATGGGTGCCAATGGTGTCTTGGAAAAAAAAAAATGTTCTTTTGGTGTGCCGCACGGCGCCACACATTGCTGCTTTCTTTGTTGTCACAGTCATCAACATGGATAGAGGACTTCCCTGCCAGCAGTACTCCGTAGTGGCGAGCCGCACACCAAAGGTAAGTTTCATAGTTATCGCTTTGCTCCTGCCCTATACTTGGGTGGCGGGCTGTTACCTATAGGGGTGGCCCACTGCCTCGGTTAATCTCGGCTCATTCTAAACCATCTGGTGGGTAAAAGTGGAGAAACAAGGGGGGGTTCTGGGAGTTTCTCTACTACCGGCCTATATCCCGGGTTAGAGACTCAACCAGAGTCTTTAGCTCACCATCCTTTCACAGAAGAGACATTTCCACTACATATCAGTCTTTGTCCTGCCCTGGGGCAGTCCAGCACCGAAATGCCTGGCAATTCTCTTCTGAACAAGAGTACCAACAGCAACCCCAGTAAACGTGAAGTTCATACAGAATACTTGTCATTCCTGACCCTCTCGTATGAACCACGAATATACCTTCCCTTTCCCTCCTTTTTCTCTTGCACTATGTCTCTGTTTCTCCTCCTCTCTTCCTTCCTTTCCCTCTCTCTCCCTCCCCGCTACTATCACTCTCCCTCTCTTCCTTCCCTCACAAACATATTGAATGGGACTCTAAGCCACGCAGGCCCTCATTACGAGTTCTGTGGTGCCACCACTTTTACTGCAGTGCCCAATTCTGAGTTTGAAGGTAAAGTGGAGGGTTCACCTCCAGCGAGAGCTAAATTCTCCACTTCAACTCCGAACATTGGGGGATTTGCCCTGTAGAATTACTGCTTGCGGTAAAACCTCCTTAAATCCCCATGGATTCCTGTGAACTACAACATTGGGAATGTTCACGCCATATCACCAGTTGTAATCCTGCGGTAGTTAAAGTGAATAATGTTGGTGGTAAATCAGTCGATTTACCACTTATTTACCACCAAACTCGTAATGAGCCCCACAGTCTTTTACAACTACATAACCAGAAATGCTTCCTGTTTTACACATAAATGCTTGATGTAACCACTTGCGGAGACTCCTCCCTAAAACGTCCACACATCCCAAAACCCAGCTCATTAAAAGATGTTGCTTTACTTTACATACAAGGAGATATCTCATTATTAAGGGCCTGTGTAAAGTCACTGCTAAACCCAGTGCCACCCACTGTTTGATGCGTCCATTACAGACAAGGGGAACAAAGGGAAAATGCAACCCCTAATTCCAGCGAAAAAATAATATAGTCAAGTACTACATGTTCTGATCACCAGGCTCTGTAAGGGCAAAGCTTTAAAATATTTGCAATGAGTTATTCAACTATGTAAATCCAAATAATAGAGCGACATAAAAGCCAAATAGTAACAGGAAAATCAAGGATACTCAAATCAATGAAACAGAGACTCAATACATTCGGAGGCCAGCACAGACTTCCTCAGCCTTCAAATGAGTGACAAACTGCACCACATATGCTTATTCAGCACTAATATTACCAACAACCTTGAAGGTTATCTACTGCACTTCTGATGTGATTGACAAATCACAGACCCTTGACACGTGTCAACTTCTCCAGCTGAGGAGCCCGTTAGTAGTCTCATAAAGTAAAACAAAATGAAGGCTAAGGTACTGCTGCAGCCCATGCCTTGAGCTGTCAACACAAACAAGGGAGGGTTCTGGGAGTTTCTCTACTACCGGCCTATATCCCGGGTTAAAGTCTCAACCAGAGTCTTTAGCTAGAGCACATCCACCAAGCTTTGTTCTGGCGAATCAATGATTTGCACGATGTTCTGCCTTTGCAAATCCTTCCCGGTTGTGTCTTGTTTCCTTGCATTACGGGCAGTTAAACATTAAGCATTCATACATGGTTAATCAGCACACCTGGCGAGCCAGTATGTTACAGTTTGTCTTCATTTTATTTGCATTGCTTGTGTGCTTGTTAATTCAAAACTTGATGGCAAATCTGTAAACACACAGCCATTACCGTCATCCCAATAACAATTGAATGTTACCAAATCACCTGCAAGCCCCTTATTACCTATTATCGCTCTGTCCAACAGGTGTGCGGTTTGAGCAGCAAATGTTGCAGAAATAAACGGCTGAGAATGGCAAATGAACCACAGGAAGAGAGCAGGCACCACAGAGAAGAGGCAGGCTCCTGAAGTCATTTGGCTGCCTCATCCAGATTTTGGAGTGCCCTGGAGGACCTGTGCTCAATAAAATACTTTATTGAGAAGCCAATTAATATCACACTCGATGTACACTTGCTGTCCTTCAAAAATATGCCCTGCATAGCTGCTTTCTTCATTATTGTTGAAAACAAAAGAATACTGTTGAGGGCCATAAAGGAAGAGAACAGTTTTAGATTTGCTGCAGGCTGCGGATCATCGGAAAGTTTCTTCGGCGGGAAACATAAAGCATGGCAAAGATATATAGAAGTATACCATTTCAATTAATATGATCTGTAATAAGGGACGGCTGTAAAAAGGAACGCGATTAACAATTGTAAGTCGATATTGATTCGGCTTACTGAGTTCTTGACAATGAGACGGCCATCTTGGTTTTTGATGGTTGAAAACATTGTGAAAGAATAACCTCTTGCCTGTGCTTCATTAAGGCAGCTGCCTGTGGTGCCATCAGCATTGTGGCCCTAACAATTCAAATTCGACCTCACAGCACAACGAGGGCACCAACATTTCACTTCACCTGGTGCGGCGCAACTCCAGTGGTCGAAGTCCTATTACCATGGCCTTTGACTTTGCTGGATTGATTTCCATATCATTCAGTAAGGCAAGGTTATCCATAGAGCGCTTCAGACTGATAGGTGTATGATTGAACAACACTGCATCGTCCGCATAGCTCATCCAAAAGAAGGGCTTGTTGCTGATCTTTGGTGGAAAATTCTTGCAGTTAGTAATACTTTTGTCCAGATCGGCGGCGTAAAGATTGCATAGCAGGGGAGCTAATATGCACCACTGCTTGAGGCCTTGATTGGTTGGGATGCTTTTACTTAAAGAACCGCTCTGATTGATGTGTATTCTCACACGTGTGTCCGAATATAGTAGTTTAATAGAGTATAGATGTGCGGGGTCCAAGACCCAGTGCTCCAGTTTGTTGCATAGTTTTGGACGGGACGCATTGTCAGACACTTTGGAATAGTCTATAACTCAAAGGAACAAATGTTTCCCCATGAGAACCCAGCGTCTTAGCCATTATAAGTCGCAAGGTACATATATTATGAGATATATTATGTCCCTGTTGAAAGCCAGTTTGATTTTTTTTTAGTAGTGGCTTTAGTAGTGGCTTCTCATTTGCCCAGTTGCTCAACTTTTTTAGTAAAAGAGACACAAAGATTTTCGAAATGGTGTCTAGCATTACGTGGTTTCTTATCCAGTTTTTATAACCTGTGGCCAGTGAGGCCAGTCGTCTCTTACGATCAACCTGAGTTATACTGATGGATTGCTTGAGCAGAGAGACCTCCCTTCGATAATCTCTTTCACATCACATATGGCAACGCAAGAGGGGCCATTGTTGCACAGTGCTCTTCCCAAAGGTAACATAGATACACATTTGGAGATTTAATCCCCCATGCATCAATTACTTTTAATCAGCAGTTGTTTGCAGCTCTTACTAATAGCCGATCTTTTGAATGTCGATTTCAGTCCATATTATTATGTTCCCTTGCTGGGAGATAATGTGATGTCACTAGGCATTGCGTGCAAATGACAGGGTGTGCCTAAAAAGGACCTGTGCCCAAGGTGTTGCGCCGTAATGTCCGGCTTTGTAGTTGGTGAGTACCTGCACTTCTTCTTTTCTTTTTAAAGCACTGGCTGTGCAGCTTTCATGGACTAATCTTGGTGAGGCCACAGTTTCACCTCCCAACCTCCTGTGGCTCTCTAGAGACCAACAACAATCAACACCCATGCAACATTCCTTACTGAATCAGATATGGAGTGTGGAGTGTAGAGTATGGAATGCTAGAGGAAGAATGCACTGGAGAAAAGTTTTTAGTCATTTGAAGACATTGATGTCAAGTAGCCAGTGGGAACTCATGCATTACTCAATAAAGAACAATTCCTACCATATATTTTCCTGAGACGTTTTACTGGCGACGAGGAACACAGCACGACACCCCTCTGAGTAGCCATGTGTTATCGAACCCAGCAGTGCCACATCCCTGCCTCCACCAGTTCCTGCTTCCATGCGCAAGGGATCTAGTAAGGGACGGAGGGACGGCCAACCATACACCTCTGTAAACGGAGAAGTCCGAAGTTCCAGGCCTTCTTTACTATACTTAAAAGTAAGTGAGCCCAGCGACACCACGCCCAACAGCACACCAGAGGGAAGGGGCATGCAGAGAAGCCAGCACCCAGCTCCCGTACCAGCGGCAAACCGTAGCACGCATGAGGGCAAAGGGAGGCAAGGGCCCCAACATTGGTGGAATTCGCTGGGGCAAGGACTCCTACAAGGTGAGCAAACAGCTCCACCCGGTCCTCGAGGAAAGGACCTACGAGCGTACACGTTCGTGATGCCATTTTGGTTTCCATGGAAACCTAGGAAAACATTGAAGGTTTCTCCGTACACCTTTGTTGGAGAAAAGCAGCAGCATATTCGTTACACTACGCCATTTTTGTCTCCACGGAAACCTAGGAAAACATTGGAAGTTTCTCCGTGCAAGTTCATACGGATACGGAAACTGCTAAATAAAACAGCAAACAGCCATAGCATTGCCCCAATTTTTATACAAGGCACCATGAAAGAAAGAAAGTTCAACACTGTATAAACAATAAATAAAGGGAATACAACAAGGGGGCAATAAAGAAGGAAAAGACAAGGACAATGTTATACAAACTTATACAAGCAGCTATCCCCATCACATATATCACAAAATAACAACCATGCAGGGAATTCTGCCTCCCAACTACTTTTTGGATACCATGTGTGAGCCCCCCATACTGTGGAAGCATTGGAAGAAAACTTTGCAAGTGAACGGGAGAAATGTTTACTTGTGCATTGCTTGGGCAATTATGGTCAGGAACAATTTGAGAATCTTCCTTCACTTTCCGATGAAGAATCAGCACGTCTCACTGAATATGAAAAATGCATCAGAATGCTTGACAATCACTATGACAAATCTGTAAGCAACATACTTGAGAAGTACCACTTTGGGAAGAGAAAACAAGAACTTGGAGAGATGGTTGAACAGTATATTACAGCTCTTAGAGGTCTAGCTTCCTCATGTGAATTTGGCACCATCATCAATGTGAGGTTACGTGATCAATTCATGTTAGAATGTAGTGATGGGAAAGTGAGTGAAGCTTTATGGTCGAAAAGCAATTCACCTATTGATGCGGTAATCAAGGTAGCTAAAGAAATACAACACACCAACAAGTGTGTAAGAAAGTTAGAACAGAGAACTGAAATGCAAATGAACAAAGATGAAACACCACAAGTGATGGAAATTCTAGCTGTACAAGAGAGAACACATGCAGAAGGAAACAAGGAACTAGAAAGGAAAACATGATAAAAAAATGAGTAGGCAGGTTCAAAGAAAGAAAAGATGAAAACGAAAGAAGATGCTTTTGTTGAAACACTTTGCATCACTTGGCCAGCAGCGACAAATGTCCTGGATTAAGGCAACGTATAAGTGGTGCAATAAAAAAGGTAATTTCACTAACTCTTGTAGGACAAAACCTGAGAACATTGATTGCGTCGATTAACTGTGTGACGAGTTAGAAGAGTGCACATGTGTCATCGACGATGAAATAGAAACTATAGGAAACGTGGAGGATGAGGATGCATATGTAGAGTAGCCTAAGTCAACCATAGATATCGGTGGTATAAATATGGAGATGGTTATTCACTTCGGAGCAAAGTATATCTTACTGACCAGGGCCATTTTGGAAGCAAAAATGGGGAAAGAGATCACACTCAATAAAATACAGTGGATGTAAAACAAGTGGCCTATGGAGGCAAAAATATTGACTTGGAAGGTTGGGTTTGGTCTATTATATGATTTAAGAACAGGTCAGCAAAAGGAAAGATTTATATTTCCACCAAAGGCACACATCCACTCCTTAGTTGGTCACACCAGAAGAAACTCAAGATAAAACTTGATCCAAATGCAGAAGAAATTATTTATGCTGTTGATTATGATACATCCTTGGATTTGATTACTCAACAGACAGTTTTCCGAGAGGAATTGGGCAACTTGAAGGGATTTATGCATAAAAAAGTTGTATGAAATCCAATGCCATTCCTGTTGTGCAAAAAGTGAGACCAGTGCATTTGGCTATCAGAGCTGCCGTAAAGGAGGAACTGGATCAAATGGAGAGACAAGGTGTTATTGAAAGGGTTGATTCCTCCGAATGGGTCTCACCTTTAGTTATTGTTCACAAACCCAATGGGAAGCTCAGATTGTGCATATACTTGAGGTGTGTTAACCCTTCTGTTATACCAGACAGAATATGCCTAATATAACAGAAATGTTAGGTACGATGAATGGTGCAAGGGTGATGAGTACCTTAGATTTAAAGTCTGCGTACCACCAAATTGTTTTACACCCACACTCTAGGAATATAACAGCCTTTATTACCTCTGAAGGGCTGTTTCAATGTAAGCACATGCCTTTTGGGTTTGTATCAGCAGCAGCTGTGTTTCAACGCATTGTGTACCAATTGTTTCACCTCATGGAGGGAGTATTATGTTTCCAAGTTTATGTATTGGTTTATGGGAGAACACTTGAAGAACACAATCCCAGGCTTAAGAAAGTGTTAGACACTTTCAAAGAAGCTGGTTTAACACTGATTAAAGATATATTCAAGTTTCATAAGTCTGCCATACAATACTTAGGACACAAGATATCTAAACAGGGCATTAGACCAAAGAAGGATCTAGTAAATACCATTTCAAAGTTTCCCAGTCCAAATAACAAAGAGAAGATTATGTCCTTTTTAGGAATGGCTGAGTACTATGCCACATTTATTCCTGAGTTGGCGGATAACACCTTTCACATGAGAACGCTTGTGAAGAAAGGAGTAAGATTCCAGTGGGATAGTGAATGTGAGAATGAATTTGATGAAATCAAGCTAGCTTTGAGTAATGCACCCACTTTGAAAAGTTTTGATCCCAGTAAGAAAATAATTCTTACAACAGATGCGAGTAATCATGGTTTGGGAGCGGTGTTGTTTAAGAAAAATGAAGGGAAAGAATGTTCGATTGCTTTTGCATCCAGAGTTTTAGAAGAGGCAGAACATAACTATTCCATGATTAAAAAAGAGTAACTAGCTATTAACTGGACGATGGACAAGTTCTGGTCAGATGAGATTACATGCCATTGAAAGAAATGTTGACGACTAAAGTTTTGGATAGAGTATCTTCCAGGATACGTAAATGGGTTGCAGGTTTGCAAGATTATGATTGGGAGATAGAATATGTACCTGGAGTGAGAAACAAAGCTGCAGATTGTCTGTCAAGGATAACCAATGTGGTTGAAAATTAAGCTGATAATAGCGAGGATGAGGATCAAATATTAAGTGTTAACCAAGAGGTTTTATTGGAGAAAGAATGGGAGGAGGCTATGTTAGCAGATGAAGTACTGAGAGATGTCATGGAGCGTCTTGAATGCAGTGTCAAAGGTAGTGAGATCAGGAAAGGAATGATGCCTGATGCTCCAAGACATGTGTTTGATGAGTTACTCATAAATAAAGGTATGATTTTGAGGGGGGACAAAGTGGTTCCCCATGCAAGCGTGAGAAAGAATATTCTAGAGATTGCACATGAGGGACATCAAGGCATGACTAAGACCAAACAACTCCTAAAACAAGACTACTGGTGACCTGGAATGGTTTTGCAGGTAGAGTAATTAATCAGAAATTGTCACATGTGTGAAGATTCTGCAAAGGGTTGTATCGCAAGGGTAGAATCCGTGTCAGTAATGTCTATTCCATCCGTACCTTGGGACTGGGTAGGGTTAGACATTGTGGGACCTGTAAGGATCAAGGAACTCTACGATTTTTTTTTTGTATTAGTGGATATGCTTTCTATATGCATGGGCATTTCATGGATTCAGAATGTGTGCTCCAAGGATGTAATTAAGTTTTTGGAAGACAGTTTTAGGAGAGAAGGTTATCCAACAACCATTGTGATGGATAATAGGGTACAACTTGTGTCTGAAGAAAGGGAAGTGTTTCTGAAGAGAAATGGTATAGAGCATGACACCAGTTCAATTTATCACCCAGAGACAAACAGAATTGTTGAGATTTTCAATAGGGTGATAGCATAAGAAGAGCATCAATTGTGCCATCTCAGAAAATGGAGATTTGATGAAAGCAGCAGAAGACACAGTAGTGGCATATCGATTTACAACCCATAATACTATGGGGTCTCTCACTTTTGATGTTAAGGGGGAGGAAACTCAATACCAGGGTGTGTGCTCCTTGGTTGGATAGAGTATGACAAATAGATATAGATTTTGATGCTGTCAAGGAGAATGTTACCAGGAGACAAGTATGTAATAAAGCCTGTTTTGACTTTAGAAAGGCCACAAAGAAATGTATTGTTGAGGAAGGTGATTGGGTGCGGGCAAACTTTCCCCATACCAGAACAGAAAGAGGTTTTGATTGGTTTGAACCCATGAAGGTGTTGCAGAAGCTTCATGGAGCAGTTATGGTCTCATATGGTAGAGTATGGAATGTTAACAGGCTAATCAAGTGTATGAATGTCAAACGGAGTGGTGCCACAGAAAAAATACACCAGAAGGGAGGAAAAGTGTCTTGGTGATGGGGATGGAGGAAGGGGTCACTGTGTGGCACGTGTGAAACGTGTGCATACTAAACCTTCATACTTGAAAGATTATGTAGATTGAGATTGGATATGCCATATCTTTCCCAACCAAATGTCAGCCATATAAATTACCAGCAACTGTACATATATATAAAATTACCCCTGTGGTTTCTTCACTTAGATTCACATTTTGTTGTTTTTTTATACTTTATTTATAGTTTCCAATAAAACATATAACAAGATCAACAATAGGTAACAATTCTCAAAAGTCCTAACATCAGTATTTACAAAATTTACAGAACCATCAGTTAGTTAAATGGGTAATTCCTAAAATATATATAATTATCCAGTGAATATATTAACATAAATAGCAATACCCTACTGTAGTCGACCCTCTATACACAACTAGTCAGTTTATATAAAAACCACAACCAAAAAGGAGAGGGAGAAAACATGGAAAGAAGAAATTAAAGAGAAAAAAGAAAAGAGCAAAAAAGAAAAGAAAAAGAAAAGAGACGACAAACTAAGTCCCCCACACAAAACATAAACACACCCCACACCCAGCATGCCATATATTTATCATAACCCACATGAACATGCAAATATCAGACGTCATTCACCAAACTCGCTTCTATGCATCATTTAAATCCTTAAAGGGTGACCAGATATCCAAATAAGCTTCTTCCTGATTTCTCCTGTAATACATATATTTTTCAAAATCTGATAACAACTGCATATCATTAACCCAATCTTCCAACCACAGCTTTTTCCCAGTTTTCCATAGTTTTAAGATTTGTTTTACCGCCACTATTAAAGCCTTTTTAATCCAACCCCTATACCTTCTAGCAGTTAGACATCTTCCTCTATCTGATAAAAGAATAGTTGACAAGGGTGTTCTCGGAAAGCTTATAGATAGTACTGTTTCCAACCTGTCTAACACATCCGCCCAGAAACTCATCGATCTCGAACAACTCCACATCATGTGAACCATAGTCCCTCTCTCTTTCCCAAACCCCCAGCATACCTCAATATCTAGGAGACCAAATCCATGCATACGCACAGGTTTCCAATACAGACCACCCAGAAATTTCTGGTGAATTAGGCGTAAGTTCAAATCTAACTTGCTACTATTACCTGTCCGTAGTATCTTCCCCCATTCATCTTCCGAAATTGGGCACTGCAACTAATTTTCCCTTTTTTCCTTCAGTCTATCCCATGACTTAACAGTAGTATCCTCTGAGGCATTAAGTTGACGTAAGTAGATACTGCATGTGAAGACGATTTCAGCACTTTACATAAGATCAGTTCAGTTCCCAGTGAACCTGACAACATTCCTAGCCTTTGACGGAGCAGTATCTTAATTTCGTTATACCTAACTAACTCTCTCTGTTCCAAACCAAACTTCCTCTTCAACTCCAAAAAGGAAACCATCCGTCCATCCTGTATAATGTCCTCTATCTTTAAAATACCTTTAACAATCCAACTACTCCAATATAGAGCTTTGTTTGCCAATTGAAGACCAGGATGTTCCCAAATTGTAGCCTTCAAATGTAAATAAACATTCTGATCATTATCTCCCAACCAAGAAATTAGGGCCACACGTGTTGCATTTATAGTTTGCAATCTTACTTGTTTGATGACATTTTTTCCATCGAGTAACTATTGTCCAATTCCAATGGGCAAAATAGCTCCCTCTCATTTGTAAGCCACATTGGCTCATACCTTTCAGTGGAAGCCATATAATAAGCAGCTTTTTTAAAATAAAACCCCTATGGTACTTAACAAGATCTGGATAACCGAATCCACCCTCCTGTATTTTACGCAACATAATATATTTAGGAATTTTTGCTTTCCCCTTCTCACCCCATAGGAATCTCTGAAATGTCTTATCAATCTTTTTTTAATAGTTGCTTAGTAAAAGGTAAGGGAAGTGATTGGATTAAATATAACACTTTTGCCAATAAAGTAATTTTAATGGCATTAACCTTAGCCCACATTCCTAGATTCAAGCTCTCCCATTTTCTGATATAATTAATCAGGTCACTAATCAAAATTTCAACATTTAACCCAACAATTCCTTTCAAGTCCCTGGCTAGGAATACCCCTAAACACTTACTTTTCAAATCCGACCATTTACAATTCAAATCCTCAAAATCACCCCTCATACATCTCTCTGAAAATGGAAAAACCTCAGACTTTTCCCAATTTACTTTGTGACCAGAAAGTTTACCCACTCTTTCAAAAGCTCTCTTCAGGGCACTACTCCCCTCCCTTGAATTTGATAATATAAACACCATGTCATCGGCATATGAAAATACTTTGATTTTTGTGTCCCCAAACGTCAATCCCTCAATATCATTATCCCTAAGTATATATGCAAGAAAGCATTCTAATGCCAAGTTAAACAAGAACAGTGACAGCGGGCATCCCTGCCTTGTACCCCTCTCCAATTTAAGTGAAGCGGAAGCCTCATTGTTCACCCAAATTGTAGCTGTCGCATCACCATGTAGACATCTAATAGCCTGCAAAAACTGTAACCCAAATCCTAACTTCTGCATTGTGAACTCTAAAAATGCCCAATTCACTCTGTTGAAAGCTTTCTCTGTGTCAATAAATACAAACACTGTTTCCTGAAGCACATCCCTTGGTAATCCCAATATATCAATAATGGTCCTGATATTGTCATACCCGAACCTATCCCTCATAAATCCTATTTGCGATGTGTGTATTAGGTCCCCAATATATTTATCCAGCCTATTAGCTAACACTCTAGCGAATATTTTAATAACCACCTTAAGTAAAAAGATGGTCTATATTTACCACATATCTTATGAACCTTTCCTGGTTTCGGAATCAACATTATAAGGGCTTCCCGCATTGATGGGCAGATCGTTCCTTTACAGATGTAATCATTATATAGATCACACATAATGGCAGCTAATGTATCCCCATAAGACCTATAAAACTCTGAAGGCAAACCATTCAATCCTGGCGACTTGCCAACATTAAGTTCTTCGATGGCTTTTAAGATCTCTTCTAATTCATATTTTGCATCTAATGCCTCGGTATCTTCAATTTTTAGTTTGGGAAGATCTAATTCACTAAAAAGGCCTCTAGTTCTGACTCCAATGGAATGGTATCTTCTGTGTAAATAGCTTTGTAATAAGAACGGAAACATTGGCAAATGTCTGCATTCTTAATAACAATTTCACCTTGCGCATTCTCAATATTTTGTACAAATGATGATTCCAACATCCATTTCGGTCTATTAGCCAGTAATCTGCCGCTCTTATCCCCACTCTCCCAGTACCTTTGCCTCATAAAAAAGATACCCTTTTCAGCCATCATATTAGTTTTGTGTTTCAGTTTTTCCTGCGTACGAGACATCTTTAGGTGACACTTTGTATTTTTAGTTTGCACATATTTCCCTTGAAGAGCTGCTAACTCCCCCTCTAATTCACGTACCTCCTGTAACCTGGTTTTCCTAGAGTATGAGGTCCTGTTAAATAATTCACCCCTTATGGCAGCCTATCCCACACTATTTGAATAGCCATAGAGCCTATGTTTTCCTTGAAAAACATCTCAATAAATATATTGAGGTGAGTCATTTCTTTATAAAGTTCATGCTCCATCTTAAGAAGTCTAACTTTTGTACACATACTGCCAACTTTAAATCCACCAAGGCATGATCAGAGTTTTCACATTCCCTAATATTTGCACTAAGTAATTTATCAACCAATCTCTCCGAAATCAATATATGGTCAATCTGGGAAAAGGAATCATATATTGGGGAATAGAAGGAGTATTCTCTACTAGAGGAATGTGTAATTCTCCAAGCATCTGCCAGATTGAATCTTTCAAGAAACAAACCAAACTCTACACTGATATCATAATTCACGAATCTGCACACTGCTGACCGATCAAAAGCATGATCCAGAACTCAATTAAAGTATCCACCAATTATAATTGTGTCACCCTGCATATCACGTAATAACTGTGTAATAATCTCAAAGAATAATCTATTTGGAAGACATGGACCATTTACACACCCAATTGTAATAACCTTTCTACTATATAGTATGTCAACCAAAAGTCACCCAAAAGTACCCTACCTTCCCCATTAATTCAATCTTAAAAATAAGTCCCTCCTTAAAGAGGACACTAACTGCCCTTGATTTCGCAACATAACAATTCGATATTTCACATGGATACTTATTATTGGTCAGATAGTTCCTAGTTTCATCCAACAAGTGAGTTTCTTGTAAGAAAACTACATCTACCTTTGTTCTCCATAATTTGGCCATCACTCTCTTCCTTTTCTTGGGGCAATTTAGGCCCTTAACATTCCAAGACACAAACGTTAAGTCATCCATCCCATCACAAACACCCTATATACTTTAAACCAACACGAGCTAAGTAAATATCTCTGTTTAGACATCTCATTCAGTAAATTGTCTGTTAGTTATATGTGAAATCATCATGCTCATCATATTTGCACTGTTCTCCATTATGCATGCTTCCATCTAACAACAGACAACCAACACAAAAAACATACAAAGACAATACATTACAAGAACAAAAAATAAAGGAAAGAAAGCTGCAAAAAATGTGACCTATGCGCGTCCAAATAAGACTGAACCATCTAATAGTATTCTCCTGAATTGTCAAACTTTGTTCTAAACCTTAGACTCACGATAAATGGTGTCCATTGTCAGAATGAAATTCATCCACATTTCTTCTCCTGCTGCATCCTTACATTTCATAAACTATATTACAAAATCCATTCACAATCCCAATTCATTATAACCTCCCACTATCCAATGCAAACACCATAACATAGAGTGAATCTTTACACTCTAAGTTTCCCTCATCCATTCAGTTGAATCTATTAACCTTTTCCCCTCCTACCAATTCCACATCTAATATTATGCAAATTCCCAAAGTTTGTGGCTATAAGTACCACATTACACTCTCAACCTCCCAAAACCTTTATGCTCAGCAAATGCCATGAGATCATCATTGATTATCTGTGACTTCCACTTACATCCAAATGGACTACCCTCAATTTAAATATTTGAACATTTAAAATTTTTACCATATAACAACTATATTCAATTTTTTCTTTGACTATTCCTTTCCTGAAATGTAACAAATAATATATATAAACCTTCTCCCACAATGAACCTCCCATTCCAATACCAAGGACTCCCTCTCTGAATCTCAATTATAATCTCTTTAATGCGCATTTGCTGTCCAACAATAAGCCTAACCCAGTCATTATAATATGTGGTTTGTGTAACTCGGTAAATATTTAGATGAAGATAACACTGTGTCAATTTGAAACCACTTCTGCTCTAAACAAATTTGACAACACATGTAACATTTGTCCATTGTCTACTTGCAAGTTAAATCCTTAAATACACAAAATCAATACGTACTAATGCATTCAAACTCATTTTCGAAGCTTCATGGTATCATGGTATCTCAACCATCAAAATGAAATGCATCCCACAAATGTTCCAACCACTGATTCCACCTGCATTATAATAACACTGTTTCATACAAATTTGCTCGCCCACAAATCCAAATGCAGGTTCAGTCACCTATAATACCCATCCAGAAGCCATGCCTCGTACATCTTGTTGCACGAATGAGAACATATCAAACTCTTGTGGCCTCCAAAAGTATTAACTACAAATATCAGAAATGCATGCCTTGTAAACTGAATATGTCGAATCTCTACAATCTTCATGTGTTGAACATAACATATGCAGCCAAAGACTCTTCCAGGATTAATAGAGTGCATGCTCGTCTTCAATTATACAAAGAAAGACACACCTGCATTGGGATTCCTTCCTGATAGTGCTTGTGAGGACTGAACTCCAATGCTGTTGTACTATGAATGAGAAGTGGAGGATTCTGAAATGATGTAACTAGCATGCTGGCTAGGAGTAAGATTGCTTGCATGTTGCACTTCAACTGCCCCAAAATCTACCTGTGTTAAACGGAGATAATTATGTGTCAAAATTGAAACAACCCTTTGACCCCACTCCCACCATAATCTTGTCCATAGCATATGAACCTACGGGACTTCATAGAATCATATATGTAGTAGGAAGCATGGGCATGTCTGAAACTAGCACTTCTCCCTGACTGTATAAAAGTGCTCACTATGACTTCCCCGTAACTATTCCCATGGCCCAGGGAAATCAGTAAACTCAAGCTAATGTCAGTAAAAAAAAACACTCGATCCTCACTAATAGTGGAACCTCTCCTCCCCTGAAGGGAGTAAACAACAATCACTGAAGCAGAATCATTCCAGAGCAGCACAAACATATATCCTGCACATAAAGAATCCCAAATGACCTAATCCAGGCTGAGCAAATCACATTAAATACACCCTGTTTTGTTTTTTCCCGTGCTCAGGACCTGTGCCTGCATTAGTAACTCCCTAAAATACTTTGCGCTTACATATGCGCTTCATCTCACATCACGGAATGCAGATTAGTAATGTCAGCGCAATCGTGATATAAATGCACGTTTAGAATTAATGTCAGTCAAGTAAATTGCCCGCACCCAGTTCATCCACAATCACAACGTTCCTCCTCATGCCGCGTGAAGACTCCAAGACTCTAGATATCTTTACAATCAATATCTACTCTCACCGTAACAGTACTTGTATAAAGGTCTTCCTCCGAATAGAAGCTTCCGATGCTGGAGGACCCATACGAGTTTCTAAACATACGGGCATCCAGCACACACTGTTTACCTTCCAGACGATCAATGGAGCAACTTCCCAGATTAGGTTCTCACGTGATAGGGTCCTTTAGTTTAAACCGCCTGCATACAGAGCTTTCAAACAAAAGCAAATGCACCAGCAGTTTTTAACAAATACTTTACCAATATGTAATATTAAAAAAACAAACTCAAGAAGGATAAATAAACTATAATTAACACAAACCATATCCAAAACCTAACACTAAACTGGTGAAGGCAATCATCTCTTCTTTTTCCCAGTCTTTTTGTGTCCAGATGTAGCTGTTGATACTTCTATAGACTCTTGATCCAAATCAGAAAGAAATGCTTCAGCTCCTTTATGTTCATTAAAAGAGTGAACTTGTCCATCAATCACCACCCTAAAAATTTCCGGATAAATCATATAGTACTTCAACTTTTTATTCCTTGCTTTCTCTTTTGCCAAATTAAGCATCTTGTGCTTCTCAAGGATATCCCTGCTTAGGGCTCCAAAAATCATGATTTTGTGACCCCCCCCAAGCGAGATCAATTATTTCTCGTGCTCTTTTGACAACAAATTCCTTTACAGGAAATCTCAGGAACTTTATGATAAACTGCGTTGGTCTTTCACGCTCGAACACAAGTGTTTTAGAGCGCGACTAGGGAAGGGAGGGGAACAGGGGAGAACACAACACAACACAACAGCAATCTTACCAGGCCCACTGAAATTGAGAACGCGCAAGTGCATGGGAAAGGGAAAAGGGAAAAAGTGCATGGAAATTCCTTTGGACCCAAGGATCTATGCGCTCTTTCAATTTCAAAAGGCATTTTGGGGTGTAACTTAAGCAGTTTTATCAAATTCTTCTCCAGAAAATCTACAGGACCGTTCCTCTCATTATTTCCACGAAATCCTGCTATTCGGATATTTTTTCTCCTAGAGAAGATTTCCTGTTCAGAAATTTTGAGGTATAACCTCTCATTTTGCAGCTGTAAATCCCTTATCTGCTCAGTCATTCTCTGTGTGTCTTCATTCACTGTAGTTAGATGGCTCTCCAGAGAGTTAACCTAAGTGGTTAATTCAGTATATCTCTCCTCTGAAGCAAATAGTTTTGCTTTAATGCCCGCTATATCTGAGATAACCTTGGTTAAAAGCTCCAGGATTTTGTCTTCCCTTGTTCCTTCTTCTGTGGCATCAACATCTCCACCTTTTTTCCGCTTAGCAGGTTGAGAAGATTCAGCAGTGATAAGATCAGTCATTGTAGATCAGCCAATGTAGCAGTTGGAGATAAGCTCAGGACACAGGAGCACCAGCCTCAAGCTGACATTGTTATTTCCTTTATTTGGTTGCCATTTTACTGGTTGCAAAATGTCCTTTGTTACACTGTAAATAGGTCGTCGTGAGCATTTTTCCTTTTACAGTGCCAATAGTTGTCAATTCAAACCTTATCCATATGTTACACAGTGTTACTGTTGTAGTGTAAAAAAGGGAGATGTGTATCATTCCATGGTCTACATGAAACATTCCATGCTGAGTCAGGTATAGAGTGTGGAGTGTAGAGTATGGGATGCCAGAGGAAAAATGCACCAGAGAAAAGCTGTTAGTCATTTGAAGACATTGAGGTTTAGGAGCCGGTGTGCGCTTATGAGTTACTCAATAAAAAACAGTTCTTGAGAAGCTTGCTGACCTCAGAAACAACAACAGTGTGTGCCTAAAAAGGACCTGTGCCCAAAGTGCTGTGCCGTGATATCTGGCTTCGTATCTTGGTGAGTACCTGCACTTCTTTTTTCCATTTAAAGCACTGGCTTTTCGGCTTCCATGTACTAAGCTCGGTGAGGCCACAGTTTTGCCCCACAACCTCCTGTTGCTCTCTAGAGACTAGCAACACCCACTCCCAGCGGACCATCGGATGTTGAAGGTCCCTTTATGACTACTTATCACTTTCTTTCTTCACGCAGAGCATTTAAAGTGGGGGCGATTTACAAGTGATAGCCCCTTTAAGAGACCATTGCTTTGGAGGAGATGTTTGTTACGTTTCTGTTAAGAAGTGCAAATATGCATATTAATTCTGAAAACACACGCAAAGCACCAGTTAGCTGCCTAAATCTATGCTTTCCTCCAGGTCAATTACAATATATCACACAACACAGTTTTAAATTAGCTACATTCTTTTCAGATGTTAATAGTTAACACACCAAAAAGCATTTATTATTGGTAGAATGAGAGATTTTCATCACATCATAAATGAACCCTGCATTCGTCAAATACCGAAACACAAACAGGTAACCTTTTCAAACACTGTTGGTATACGTCTTGAAAATACAAAGGCCATTTTTGGCCTTTTGCTGAACTGCATTCTGGTATTTGAAGTCTAACAGTCAAGATAGGGGCATAATGCCACAATTGTACACGTTTTGCTTAACATATTTCTGTCAGGATTTATATATTTGAGTCAGTACCTTACTGCGGTATGTGTACTTTTCTAGTCATCATCATAAACCGAAGAACTGTTGAACGCCAGGCATGGGGTTGAGAAGGGGAAAGTATGAGATGCCAAGTGAGTCCGAATATTTGTCCAGGATGTGGCAAGAGAGGTTGCAATCCTGGAGACTGGTGGAGTAATTTTTCCATGATTGTGGCCATGTACTGTTTTTCAGGGCACTAGCAAAGCATACATGTGGGTGGACAGTAAAATTTTTCAGAGTGCAGACGCAACCCCCTTTGTTGTTTTTGAGGTCAGCAAGCTTGCTCAAGCATTTGGCCACCAGGATTTTAACCAGGTTGTCATGTTTCCAGTGCATATTTCAGTACATATTGCTGGGCTTAGAAGGTGAGCACCTTTTATATTTTGTCAGCGTATTTATTTGAAAATGTCCTCTCTCAGGTTATTTTTCTGTTATTGATTACTTTTTTTGAAAGGCCAATGCTCTTTTGTCTAATGCACTTTCTTCTAAGGGGAAAGGTCATTTGAACTAAATTTGTATCTTTCACTTTAAGATATGTTCACTTACTGTACATATATTATTGGGTGGCAGCTTTCGATTTTTGCTATAGGGGCACAAGTTCACTGAGTGAAGCGAGGGAGCCACTCTCATCCCCATGTCAAAACACCACATTTTACAGCAGATGTTTCTGCAGGAATAGGAAAGAAGACATCTAATTTACAGGAAGGTCTAAAAGTATAACATCTCAGCAACTATCTCCTAACCCACTCAGTTGCCTTAGCAACTTTCTGCTATAGGATCTCCTGCTATTCCACACCAGCATACAGTTTTGGCATGCTCATCCCCTCCAATCAAGGCTCAGGGGGTACATTAATGAGGCTCTGTTCTCATTTTGTAGTGAGCAGCACTTCATAAATGTAGCCATTATTGGCTATTCTTTTTTTTTTACAGTCAAAATAATCCTCATCTGTAGCTTCTGAAATGAAAGCATATTGGTAATTTCGACAATATTTACATTTTATTTGTATTTATTCAGCTATTTGCTACTTAAAAAAAATTCTCACTCCTGATATTGCCACATAGCTACATAATATTGACAAGTCATATACTGGACGTCACAGTGTATTTGTCTACTACCTTACACATGGCAATATGTTTCTAATGTGACTTCCCATGATATCTTTGCGTACTAAAGACTCATCCTGTGGTATTACTGATGTCACTATTTTATCAAATTAGGGGGGGCCCACACATCTTTTGAGGACCAGGGCCCCAAAAATCCTAGTGCCGGCCCTGCCGGAGTATTGGAACAAGGAGTCACATGTGTGCTTGTCATTCGACCCAAGCCCATTATGTTTGTTGGAGAGATCCACTACAGGCTGAGATATTGTCAAGTGGGTAGGCAGAGAGGAATTATACAGACCTAGCATGGTACTACTAACCTGCCACTCTCCCAAGGTTAAATTATGTTCTATTTGCAAGTCCTTTGTTAATCTAACCAACTACATTCATAATGCAGTTTTCTGTATGAACCTTATTGTGTCAACCCGTAAATAAAACAGAGATTTTTACGCCTGGGGTCTAATTTTTGGGGCGGGAATATGCTGTCGATTTCTCTCTCCATTTCTTCACAGCTGTATAGAAGTAAACCTTTCTCTGCTGCCCTTGGCTGGTGTGCTATATTGGAGTCATTGGCAGGTTTTAACACAACCCAACACCAAGAATTGTAATCATGCATTCATTAAGAAACAACATTACATTTCATAGTATTTCAATCTTTCAAGCATCCTTCTATTTTTTGGACTTCCGATTTCTCCTTGTGCTTCATTGATCTTACACCCCTGCAGTGTACGTCTTTGTAGATTCTCGTGCTCTTATTACCTGCGCTGCACAATCTACTAAGAATTCCATATCTCGGCCTACTATCTGAAATTTATCATGATGACATTCATTTTTTTTCCTACATATTATCTACATTTGCGCTTCAAACTATTCATCCTTCAACTCCATTATCATCATTGCTTCATTCTTCAACACATTTTAATAACATTTGGCAAGATGATCACTACATCCACAGCTCCTGCAGACTAATCTGATCGCCAAAGTCCTGATTTTGAAATATGCCCAGTGATCCCTCATTGAAAACATGCTCTGAAATCTCTTGATATAGTGTCATATGTCCAGGCCTGTATCTTGCTATATGACATGATTGCTTATTGTCCTTCTCCGTTGACTGCCTTCAATAATTGCATTCTTTTCTTCTCATCCCTTTTTACTTCTATATGCCAGATTTATCACTGTATTCAGTCAAAGGTAGCATTCGAGTCATTACTCTTCACTCATTTTTTGCCACAGCAACTTTAGTGTACTCTGTATAATGTTAGCTAGTGGTTCACTTAGACTTGACATGCCACTCTCTCACTTCCACTTAAATGATCCAACCCCATAATTCAGGGAAAAGAAAAGACTGTAAGGTATTCAAAAATCGAAATGTATTTAAATAAATTGAAACAATTTAAGCAAAGTTGGTCTCCAGGTTTACCCTGGAGCCCACTACTTTATGGTTTATATATACAAGCATACAAAACAAAATTGCACCTGCCTATATTGAGCTCACTATTATAAGTCTACAAAGGAATCAATTTCCAATCATGACAATCTCCATATTAATATGCTGTATTCTAATAAACACTAAACATACTAACATTTTACTCAACGCAGACTTCTCTATGAACATTACCAACATTTCAATGGAACATTTCACATCATGTAGGTATGGTGTTGGAGAAAGGCACATCACGTACATTCAAATATACTCAGACACATTCAAATATACCCATGCACCAATGCTCCTGTGCAGGCGAAAGGCAGGGTATGTTAAGCTATGTAGAGGCCATGTGACATACAGGCAAGGACTGGCTAACATAGGGCTATGTTATAAGCATTTACATGCAAAAAGACTTCAGAAGTTAGAAGGAAGTCTCTCTTATGCACAAGGAAAAACCCTGAGAACTCTGGCTAAAAAGAAACTACAGGTGAATTAACCTGAGAAGGGATTAGCCTGATATTGACTACCTATCAATACATTATTTAAAGCAACTTAAATGAGTCTGGCTTTCTGTCAATGTCACAGGTGGTGGCAGAGGTGGGATTGACAACTCCATGGAGGGTCTCATAAAAATATTGACGGATGGCCAATAACAGCTGTAACAGCTGATTCAAGTGCAGATGCAGTAGGCCCAGGGAGATAGGCAGGCGTTCCAGCAAATCAAACAAGTACAAGGAACCTGACAGATAACAGACCAGGAAAAGCATCAAAATGCCCTTGTACAACTAACAAATGTCATGGCATCGACAGAGGCACATCCAATGGGCCCATCGTCTGTTCGACAAACGTACCAGAAAGGAGATGATTTAGCCTTCTTATTCACCAATTTTGATAGGATAGCTTGCAATGCGCAATGGCCTCAAAAACAATGTGGTCAATATTTGGCTCCTTTACTCACTGGACCGATGGAAGGAGCCTGACATGTCGCAAATCCTATGGGAGACACCACGTATATCAATATAAAGTGGGCATTATTGAAGCAACTGCGGCTAAACCAGGAATCATATCACCCCAAATTCAGAGGGAGACATTTAAAATCCAGAGGAAACCCAAGACAACTTTATTGTAGGGTAAAAGACACAGCAGAAAAATGGCTACAACTGTCCACATCTTCGATGGTGGGAATAGCAGACAAATCATATTAGAACAGCTCCTCGAAGCCCTATAAGGCTCTATTCGGCACTGGGTAAGGCAACACCATAGACCTAGCCTTGCTGAAGCCATTCATAAAGCTGGCGCTTATCAGAAAGCCGGTTGCAATAAATTACCTATCCCAGGAATCCTGATAAGACCAGTCACACCTGCACCATCCTTACCAGCCATCAGACAACCATGACCCATGCAGACAAAATTGACAACATCTGAGGAACGATACATATGAGGAAAACCCCAAGGTACTCATCTCCTGAACATATCCCATCAGTAATAATGTTTCAAATGCGGGGAATGGGGACATATAGCATGAATATGCCCTAAGAATAGTATCCTGGAACCTATGGAAATAGGCACAGTGCAAGCCCATAACCCAAGAACCTGCAGGTATCCATATACAATGGATGTATAAGTAGACAGGATTCCTATATATGCCGTGTTGCACAGCGGGAGCCAACAAACAGCCGTCAGCACCCAAGTAATTGTCCCTGACAAAGATTCCCCCTCTACAGTGCAGATTGTGTTGCGTACAAAGAGACGTAAAATCGTATCCCACCAAGGTTCTCAATTAATGGTGGAAGGAAGAACTCTTCTCACAAGTAGACCTAAACTTACCTGAACATAAGAGAAAAACATCCTGAAGCAGATTAAGAGAAGAGAAGAAAAACTGGAGATGTAATATCAATCTGACAGATCTGATTGATTGCAACCTGGAACAGCAGAGCTCTTCCACAAGAGCGGAATCAATAACCGATCCATCTCTCAGAACAGGCCAAATGAACGCTGACCAAAGGGAAAAACCAAAGACTGATGGAAACCCGTCACTCAGAAAATGGAATGGGCTTTATTACTGGCTGTATAAAGCAGACCATGGGACAGAAAGGGAGCAATTACTGATACCACAGAGAATGTTAATATGGATAACCAATGACCATCCTTGTGGTGTTCATCTGGCTGCCCTGAAAACACAACAGAATCTAACAAAAAGGTTCTACTGGCCAGACATCTGTAGCGATGTGAACACGTTCTGCAAGGGGTTTCCACTATGTCAGATGACCAGTAGTACACTCCCTACCAGAATGCCTTTACAAAAGATGGCTCTTATCAAGAACCCTTTTCCAGCATATTGGTATAGTCATCATTGGACCCTTTTTTGCCAGGTTTGGTTTTCCGGAAGATATACTCACCTAATAGGGAACCAATTTCATGGCTACAGTCATTACTCAACATTTGCAAATAAAAAGTCTTCATACATCAGTTTATCACCCCCAGACTGGCAGACGAGTTGAACACTACAATAAAGTTCTAAAACAGATGTTGACAAGGGCAATGGGACCAAGAGGAAAATATTGGGATATGACCCTTCTGTTATGGCACTGAGAGACACCCTGCTGTTGTCCGCCACAGGGTTCTCTCCCTTTGAGTTATTATTCGGGAGACAACCCAGAACATTGCTAGACCTAATACGACAAGAGTTGGAATGATAAGAAGCGAATTCCCTCCCTGAGTATGTGGAAACCTTATAGGGACATGCAGAAAAGCTAAGAGAATTGGCAAGAGACAATTTAGGGACTGAGTATCATCATCCAAGCCTTATGCCCTGTCAACTATATGGTAGATCAACCATAATGTAAACAACCTGAAAATGTATACAATGTTCATCTTTTGAAGGAAATGAATGAACCAGAAGTAGACATCAGACGTATTACTACAGAATTTTCAGAGTGCCCCGACATTTTTATGTCTCAAACCAACCGCGACCCTAGAAGACATCCAATGGGAAGCCAGTTTGACTAACAAGGAAAAGGAGGAAATTCTAGGTTGTCTCAAGGAATATGTGGATAAGGTCTTGAACATAGAAAAGCAAAAGAGGTGATAGATGTAAGGTTTAGAATTAATCGAATGTACCTTGTATGTACTTTATAAGCCAAACACTCCATCCAAACAGTGCCAAATAAAGTTGTTTGGGTAAGACCCTATCAGGTCTTGGAAGAAAGGTGCCATAAGGTAAAGAAAGAAATAGAAGAGATGCCTAGAATGGGCATAATATAACCATCTGTAAGCCCTTGGTGTTCCCCAATAGTTATGGTACCAAAACCAGATTGTTTAATATGATTTTGAATGGACTTCAAACAATGAAATAATATATTGGTGTACAAAGCATACCCAATGCCTAGGGTGAATGAACTTATCGAATTGCTTAAATCAGCTATTTATCTCAGTACCACTGACCGCACTAGAGGTTACTAAGGTTACTAGCAGATTCCTCAAAAGCCACAAGACAAAGAAAAAAAAAGCCTTTGCAAGTCCACACAGATTGTTTCACTTCAAAGTGTTGCTATTCTGACTGCCTGGGGGCCAGCAACGTTTCACAGATGAATGGACTGAATACTACAAGATCATGAGTATTACACTGCAGCTTATTTGGATGATATGATCATCTTCAGTGGCACATGGAAAGAAATCATGGGCCACTTGCAACAGGTGGTAGACACACTGGCAAAGGCAGGCTTTAGAATCAATCCGAAGAAGACAGTAGTAGGCGATACTGAGGTCATCTATCAAGATAAACTATGGGACGTGGAACCATTTGTCCACAAACGGGCAAAGTGGAGGCCATTGGAAAAATACTGCTACCGCAAACAAAGACAGAGATACAGGCATTTCTGGGTTTTGTGGAATATTATCAGCGATTCATTCCATGATTTTCTGCAATCGTAACACCGCTGACAGATGCATTGAAGTCTCGCCATAAAGGGGATCTTACTCAGGATATTGCAGCACAAAATGTATTTATACAATTGAAGGATGCCATCTACAACCAGTCCTACGTTTCCCTGACTTTGCTGAACATTTCTGCCTCCAGACAGATGCTTCAGGAGGTGGGAGCTGTGTGCTGTACTCTCACAACAGAATCCGGAGGATCTCTGCCCCATATGTTTTATCAGCCAGAAACGGCTGACCCATGAGCGACTTATTCCACTATTGAAAAAGAATGTCTGTTTTTTTACACTTCAGCCCTTTGAGTTCTTGACATTTCATTTTCATTGCCTTGATCGGTTCTAAGGGGTGGCCGATTATCTCTCAAGGGCCGAGTTCCTGTCTGAACATCAGGACCCTATTAGGGGGATATGTGAGGTTGAGTCTGACAATATAAGAGTATAAATCTTTGTGGATAAGGAAGACTTTCTTCTCCCTTCTGAAGTCTTCTAATAGGTCCACCAGTGTGCAGGTTCTTCTCTCTGTGACTCCTCTGCCTGCAATGATGAAGTGAGTGAATGTCATTAGTCCCAATTCCTCGTCCTTTATAGTGCGTCATCGCACATTCATAAATCCCTATCCATTTTGCATGTGGTGTCCTTAGTCCCTTTACACAAGTTATTTACACCTCCTCCTATCAAGGCCACCATCCTTCCTTTCCCATCCCTGGCCGTAATGTCACTGTGCTCTTGTGGCATCGGCTTGGCTTTTCCTTTCTGCCATGTGTCTTCAGACCATTGCTTGTGCTTGTCCCTCCAAGTTGTTGTCTCAGCCTACATTGCCAGCCATTCGGCATGGAACGTCTCCAGCTGCCTCCGTCCATCATCCTAAAACTGCCATGGGGTTTCCCCCCCAGTGCCAAGGCCTATTTTGGTGATTTCAGTATGTCACCATTCAATGCTTTCTAACATTTTCTCCTTCATTAACTCCTTAAGTTCCAAAGACGAGCTATCTCGTACTTGGCACCAGGGAGGTAATCCCATGGATGAGATACCTCGTCCTTGGCACCTAAGGGGTTAAGTAGGGTCTTGGTTGGGGGAAACGTATTCAAGTATGACTTGCTGACTTCTGTCAGGCTCTGTGTTTTCTGTAGAATGAAAATAAATACTTCCATCAGGGTTTGGCGTTTCAGGATGTGCAGGGAGGAAAAACTTCAGTGTTTTTCCTTGTCGATAAGAGACTTCCTTCTCCCTTCTGGAGTCTTCTAATAGGCCCACTACTGTCCCAGTTCTTCTCTTTGCATCTACTTTCCCTGCCACGATAGAAGTGATTGAACAACATTAGTTCCAATCCTTCACCCTTTATAGTGGTTCTTCTCAGGGCCATCCAATCCCTATCCTTGTTGCATGTGGGGTTCTTAGTACCTTTAAACCGGTTAGTCTCACCGCCTCGTGTCATGGCCTGGCTTTCAGTGTGCAGAGGGAAAGAAGCATAGTTTGGGCCCCTTATATGGTCAAAATCAACCCCAGAGTTGAACATTCTCTTCACTCCCCATTACACATGACTTTGCCTATATATTGAAAGACAGAAGAATGCAGAGAATTTGCACTTCACACAGTTCTTAATCAAATTAATTCTTGCAACATGCATTTAATCATGCAAACATCCAGACTATGCTTTGGATCTTTTCAGTCACATTAACTGTGTGATGTCACTCCAGACAATAGGACCATGAATTTATACTATGACCCGATGTGGCTCTGCACCAAATCAAACCACGACTTATATTTCAAGTAACTGTACAGCGGCAACCCCATTCTAAAGTGTCAGCCAAAATTAATTCAGTTATGAATTTCATTTTTCAATACAAAGCCAATTAGTCCTTTAATGACAACCACTCACTTTTCATTCAATATAGCTATGGTTGAACACAGCTGATGCAATTATAAATAGCTTTATTCCTGTTTGTAAAATGCACCTCTTTGCATTCCCAATCCTTTTATATTCCCACATTTTACCCAGTTTTCAATTTGGATCATGTGGGGATTGGGGTTTATTTACCTTTTTAGATGCAACTTCTGCTTTGGGGAAAACCAGCTAGGGACCCAGTCAGCCAGACCTCAACCTGTCAGCAAACCATTTTCAGGTGTCCCTTTTTGGAATCAATCACTAAGTGCCAGCTATTAATCCCTCTATGGGCTCATCTGGCTTCCTTCTCTCAGTAGACAGGTCAGATCTCATGGACTGGTCTGACAACTACTAAGACTCAGCTTTCGTGCCCTTCAATCATCAGTTGGTTCCTCTCCTGTCTCTTCCTCACCCAATATTCCATAATCCATTCTTCTGTCCTATGGGCATGCCATTATATTTCCCTCTAAAATCACACCTGGTTTGTCATAGAGGAGTGGTTTGTTTTCCACATGACCAAAAAAGGTGGGAGGGATTCTTACTCTTCTGAAAGAGAAGATAATGGGCCTCATTACGAGTCAGGTGGTCCGGAAATAATGGTGGCGGTAAACCCGCCGCCACCGTTGTTTCCGGATCGCCTGATCTCGAGTCCTGCAGACGGAGGTGTCATTCCCGCTAGGTCTGACATGGCGGGTTTAACACCGCCCACCTGCAGGCAGATGTGGAAACACCAGCACCATCACGAGATGGTGCCGGTGTTTCCATGGTCCCCATTCCAATTGAGTCTTATGGGACTCAATGGGAATAGGGATTTACCGAATTCCGCCTCTAGAATTCTCGGGTCACTGGGGTTGTAATGCCCCGGTAATTCCGGGAATCACAGAGGCAGAATGGTAATTCGAGTCCAGCAGTAACCGAGGCGGAAAAACCAGCAGGTTACCGCCGGAATCGTAATGAGGCCCAATTTCATTTTGTGCTCTAATTTCTAACTCATCTATTCTACCTTGAAAAAACTTATATTTGAGAGTTTCTTCATGTCGAGTTGAACATTTTGATATGTTAAATGATTATTTTCTGATGATTTTACACATTTTCGCTGTTTTTAAGCAATTCCAAAATTACCACATATGATTCCATTCGAGGATTCAGATAGAGCTTATTTTATGTAAATAATATCAAAAGCTCACATCATTCCACGCTTGCATGGCAATGTAAATCTTAATTTTGTTTGTAGTCATTTTAAGTGAGATTTTTCTCATGTAAAGGTATTGGGATTACTTTTGTGTGCAATTGCCGTGGTTTCCCATAAGAAGCCAGCTGGCATGAAACTTGGCCCAAATATTCCCTCTCTATGTTATCCTATCCAAAGCAATTTATCTTTAGCTATGCGTGTTTGCTTTCAAAGACCTTTAACTTTGCTAATCCAAGGCAGATGGCTGGTGCCATCCATCTAAATGTCAGTGACCCTATGTGTTAACCTTTCATAGGCCTGAATGCATGGAGAATATTTATAGTGTTTACATGCTTTTAAAGCCTCTGTTAAATACAATGGAGGTGCATCTCAGGGTGTTCTTAAAAGCCAGCTGGCATGACCATAGCCTGTAATTATTTTCTACCCAGTTCCAGCTAGACTGGAGACCTTTGTTCTCTTCACTAGGTCTAGAGGTGGGAACAGAACTGAAACTACAATTTGATTCAGTTATTTCATCCATCTCCTGTGGGTTTTGTTTCTTCATTTATTAATGCAGACCTGTATTTTCAAAGCACATGACCATTTATATTCTTGAGTTTCAAACAATTTACGGCCTAATTCATGTAATAAATCTCCGCTGAAAACGGGGCGCATGTGTGCAAAACGCACGCAAGCGCCCGTTTTCATTGCGCATGGCTTACCTGAGACCTGTCTGTAATCCGCATGGGCCCAACACGTCACTGCGACAACACGAACGCCTTGCGCGAGACACCCAGTGAAGGCGCACACCGTCCAGCACACACACCTAAAAAGGGGGTGGAACACGTGGAATGGGGAACAACACGCGTAAATAAGGGCGTTACGTGGGAAGTACCACAGTAAAATAGTTGCAACGCCCACACACGCGCTAACAACACATATTCATGGAATTGAACAGGGCTAACCTGCACGCAGGAAAAGACGCGCTAATCCGGACACACATCCGCCAAGCAAAAGCAAGCGTAAGCATCACCACGCACCTAAAACAATGCATACAAATCATGTGTGAACACAAACGCGCGTATACAGCTACGATGAATGTACCATTCCTCGCAGCAGTGATCGTGGGACACCGCAGGAGGAGGAGGATAGCCAGGCCCGCATTTTCATACCCAGGACCAGCAATTTTGGGATGCCTAATGACCAGGTCTATGGCAGGTATAGGTTTCCACCTCACATCATCCTAGACCTGGTCACTGGGTGGGAGGATGACCTCACATCACCCACCCTGTACTCCCAAGCACTGAGCCCCTTGTAAAAGGTGCTCAATGTACTGCTTTTTTGGCCACTGGGTCATTTCAGCAGACAACTGCCATAGTTGGGGGTGTTTCACAGCCCACGCAGTCACGCTGCCTACACCAGGTGTTGGCAATCATGACTGCACGCCCCCCAGACTGCAGGCACATATACATGCCCAGAACACCAGCAGAAAGGCAGGCCGTGGTCCAGGACTTGTATGGGGTGGCACATTTCCCCAAAGTGCTTGGTGCCATCGATTGCACCCATGTGGCCCTACGTCCACCTAGGGCCACAGAGCACATCTATCACAATCACAAGCAATGGCATTACATCAACGTGTAGGGAATCATTACCTCTTTATATGCCAACTATCCAGGGTCCACCCATGATAGTTTCATATTCAGAATGTCACCCCTGCACTGGGACATGGAAGCTGGGAGGCATGGCAACACATGGCTCATTGGTGAGCATAAAGGCCTGTGCACATGCATGCATGTTAGACACAGACAAATAGACAAAGCCAACTAATGACAACCATTCTCAACTCCACAGGGGACAGTGCCTACCCTCTGAGCAGCTACATGATGACGCCAATACGGAACCCCACCACACCACCCCAGGTAAAATACAACGCAGCCCATATAGCAACTAGGCCCATAGTGGAGCACACATTCAGAGTGCTAAAGTCACACTACCGCTCACTTGACCACTCCGGTGGACAGCTACTATATGCACCACCAATAGTGTGAAGGATCATTGTGGCAGTATGTGTCCTGCACAACGTTGCAACATGGCATGGCGTACCGGTGGACATGTTGGTGCCCCCACATCCCCAACCACATGCACGGCTGCTGGGCATGGGAGAGGAAAGGGCACGGGGTGAGGCTGCCCGTACTCAGCTTGTGGTGCAATTTTTCGCCTAAAATCCCACTCCGGCGGAGTGCACACAGGCCTGGCATATTCCAGGTGACAATCGATGATGACAAAGGGACAATCAACTGTCCCAACCTTACCAGCCTGAGAATGTGTCCTTGGAAGTTCTACATTGTGTGCACACCTAGCTACTTAAACTAACCCAATCCCGTGTGAACCAACGGCACACAATGAAGATGCAGTATGCCACTAACCCCTTGGAAAACAGCACATCTAAATCCTGGTATGTCACCTAAACCCTCCCAAACTTGATGTCACCCGGTTGCCACACCATGCCATGGCATGCAACGTCAAAAAGTGACAAATAAATGGCCAACACATAACGCTACTGTCACAAAGTGTAGTTCGACAAATGGAACTAGGTCAGAAATAACTCACTCTGATAAATCAAAATGAAATCGTAAACAGGAACATCTATCTTCCAGCATAACATATCATAAACACAGGACCCAGCAGTGATAATGTCAGACAGTGACCAATCACAACAGCACAAGTTCCTCAAAGTGCCAAAGCTACAACATGGCCCCCTTCTATCTTGAGTGTGTCTCTGCTAGCTAAAGGGGGAAGGGTAACACATACAGCAGGAAGGGCATCAATGAAGGAGATAGTCAAGGTAATACATGAAGATGTACCATGAAAAAATGCACATTAACCAATGTTCAAACAAAAAGATATGCTAACCATGCACTGAACAAACAATCATGAATCCCCACTAGGGGTGTATACGTAGGTTGGACTTCAGGCTGACCACAGAACTGATGGAAGGCCAATGCCCCTATGTAAGTTACTTTCACATGCTTCCCTCCTTGCAAGCCCATGGAAAGGGGAAGCATGAGTGGTATATGTGTCTGGACCCTAAGGCACAAACAAGGAGTGTACCAACATGAGACAAGCCTGTATGGGCCCAGCCAGTACACACAGTGGATGCCTTCGGGTGCCACACAAAGCAACACACTGTCACATGAATGCACAATAGACAGAAAATAAAGAAATAAAATGGCCATGGTGGACCAGGGGGTTGGGGGGCACCCAGGAGGGAGTAAGTGCAGGGTGCACCTCAACACCCACATGAGTGGATGTTGAGAAAAAAAAAATAAACCTCCATGGGTTCATGGCCTGCACGGCTAGCATGGAGTGGGAGAGCTGTCGATGTTGTCATCACCCTCTGCTGTAGCATTAGGGGGTGTGCGTGGTAAGGGAGCCTGACCACGTATAGCCCTGGTCTGCTCCTCAATGGCATCGAGCATGCAGGCCTGAAAGGTTTGATTCTGCATCATGATGGCCCAGAGGTCCGCATGCAGCACCTCACTTGATGCACGGAGCTCCACCTGCAAGATGTCACAGGATGCACGGACCTCCGCTTGCAAGGCCTCACAGGTTGCACATAGTTCCACAGAGATGTTGTACGTCACCTGCTCCATCTGCTGTTCTGCCCGTCTACTGCAGGCCGACTCGAGTGCAGCCAGAGTAGATCTGAGGGAGGCATTCTCTTCCCTAAGGGCAGCCCTGTTGGCCTCAGCCTCAGCAGCAATGGCTGTGCGCCGAGCCCCCAGTTCAGCCCATCGGTCCCTGTTGCTGGCTAACATGTCCAGCCTGTGCGAGTGGCATGTGGACTCTAATGCCTGCTGCTGGAGCTCCATCTGTCTTTCAGGGAAGAGCATGGAATTGGCCACCCTATCCATGCCCTCTTCCAACATCTCAAATGATGCCCCCTTGTGCTGTGCAATAATATGCATGGTTTGCTCCCACACAGTATTTCTGGGTGGCACACAGCCACCGCGTTGCCGGACCCCACAACAGCCGGACCCAAGGATACCCAGTCCTTGCTGGGCTGGCGCTGCCTGTGGCTGCAGGTGTGCATTCCTCCCTTGATCAGCTATCCCAGGAACAGCAACCAATACTGTGGATTGTGACCCTTCATCCGTAAACACCACAGACGGACATACCAACACTGACTGGCCCCGTGAGGGGTTTACACCTCCTGCAGGTGTTTGGGACAGAACAGCATCCACATTAGAATCACTCACCTGCGACAGCAATGCGGGTTGCATGTCTGATTCAGCACCAGAGGCATATGCTTGCTCAGAGGTGTACTCTGAGAAACCTCTGGCCAGGATGGTCTGTAGCACCAATGGATTCTCAAGGGCTACCACACCACGTCCTCCACTGGTGCTTGGTTGAGGCTGAGAATACATTTCCTCCTCCACCCTCTCCTCGTCCTCCACTTCCTCCTCCAATGCATCCAGTGCCTCATTACCTGCACAAATGCAAAAAAGAGACATGAATACACTTGTTAATACCGTAGGCCACACACAAAGGCATTACAATGTCATCAGCCAACACATTAACCTGCCATGTCACACATGACACAAACTCAGGCACGCATGCAGTGTCAAGGAAATGGAAGGGGAGCCTGAAAGCAGACACAAATGTACTGCATGGTGCATAGCACCTGCATCACACACAAGCATATCACTGGCATAGTCCTTCCACAAAGATGACTGATGTCCATACACAGATGGCACGTAGCATAGCCATGCCAGAACTCTCAACCAGCCTCAGATGGAAGTTGAAAACTACTGTCCATGAGCCATGTACAATGCATGTCAGACCGTGTTGTAGCAGGCAGTGTGGTCAGCTGGCAAGTGCATTCTGTCAGTCATCTGCGACTACAGCAGGGGAGAGGAGGACAGAAAGCACAACACATGAGAATGCATCAGAAATGTCTCCAGACCCCGAGAAGCTACACCTCCAGTTACATAGAGGCAGGGAGGCTGTACCAGAGGGAGGCACCGCTCACCACAGACCAGAACCAGAAACTAATTTCCATGAGGCGCAACTGACCCTGAGGGAGCATGAAAAGGATGATGAAAGACAATGAGAAGGAAGTAAATACTGAAGATGGAGTTGAAGGACTTGCTGGCCCAGGACACATAGAGACTTGCTGAGAATGCACAGGGTTCAGGAATGAACACTAATAGCCACTGTGGGTCTGTGCCATCATCACAGTCCTAGGCAGATACCTTGCACCAAGCCTAAAGGACTTTCCACACATTCCAGCTCTGGTGGAGTTGCAGAGGGAACAGTGTAGAATCACAGAAATCCTGGTAAAACCCATTGCAGTAGTCCACCACAGGAATTACCAGTCCCCTGGAGACAGTGAGCTGCTGGGGAAGGAGAGGAAAGGAAGAATGCCTCTGAGGAGGAGCAGCTTGCAGGGTGACCTCACAGCGATGCCAGTCATGTAACTATAGAAGGCGAGTGTTGAGTGGAATATCATCACAGGCTATCCGCAACCGCAGGTTGGAGCAAGGATAGGGCCAAGAGAGGCTGGATACAGAGTGTCAGTCAACATCACAGTGGTCATACATGGCAGTCATGTCAATGTAGCCTGAACTGGCAGACAATCATAACACATCACCCAAGCAACATACACATGGGTTGGACACACATGCATCACCACTCACCGGACATTGTCTCATACATTGGCAGGTCTCCCATGGCTTGGAACTGCCCCACTGCAATGAAATCATTAGCAATCTCCTCATGTCCAGTGAGTTCATCGTCCTCTGGTGCTGACCCACCACCAGTCACCTGAGTAGAGGCAAACTTGGCAGCCACCTTGTCTTTTGCTCGATGCTTGAGGTCATTCCAGCACTTCAAGACATCACCAGCTGTGCGCCTCTCATGGCCCAAGGCGCTAAAGCGGTCTGTGAGGCACTGCCAGTGGGCCATACGCTGTGCAGGCATATGTTTGCTCCCTGCCACCAGCATGTCACGGCCGTTTTCCAACATGTAGTCCACGAGTGTGTCCAGTTCCTCCTCACAGAAACCCCTCTTTCTCGATGTGTGGGATTGCTGAGCCAGGTCTGGGGTCACAGCCTGTACTGCTGGAGCACACTTCTGCCTCTTGCGAGGTGGTGCAGACACTGAGTGGCTTGTACCGCTCTGGATAGAAGGGCTGGAGTACAGGGGGACTGGCCTATGGAATCAGCCACTGATGTTACTACAGAAGGTCGGCTTGCAGGTATTGGTAGCTGGGTGCTTTTGCCAGGACCCTGCACCGCACGTGACCTGGCCTGTTCCGCTCACCTGGTTCCCACAGGGGCGACGATCGGACCTGGACAGCTGCGGTCTCCACAAACGTGGTGCGTAGTGAAGAGATGACAGTCTGGACTGGCCCACCTAATCTTGTCTGCTGGACTCGTAGAAGTATTCTCCTTATGTTTTTAAATGATGAGCTCTCCATCCTGCATGGCATGCAGGGGCGCGTAGATACCAGTTACTTCACTGGTTTGAAGGTACTGGAGGAGTTCCGGAGGAATATTGACTCCAGTGTCTATAAAGTTCAAAGAGTTCAATATGTCCGATGTTCACTCTTGTTCCATTCCCTCATTAGGTTGCAGCTGGGTCCAAAAGAATATTGCCTGGAGGCAGCTGATGGCGTTCAGGTAAGTGTCTGTATTACCAAACACTGTCTGGTAAAAGTTGCATGAGTTTAACTTGCTGTTTTCTCTCCCTTTATAGGTGCAGCATAGAAAGATGCAGCGAATTAAAGGATAATACCTCCGGTGGTAAAGCAGATAAGCCTATGGTGGCAAAGAGATTGTCTTTGTCGGTTTTCTCGGCTCACCTTGTTATTCCTTTTGTTTTCCCCCCAGGTGCTGGGTTTCGACGAAGAAAATGATGGAGGCAGCGCCGAGTTGAAAGATGTGGTGGACTGGTGAGTATAACGCGGCTCTGCTGCTGGCAAAGCGACGTGTGCTGAAATAATGTCCTTTCCAGGCTCGGAGACGTGGTGGGTCCGGAATCAGGTAAGGAATCAAATAATGTCCGTGATCTAACCTCTTCTCCTTTCTTTTCCTTTTGTCTAGGAGCTCCGGATTCGAGGCGGGCGTGGCAGAAGACTGGATGCTGACTTGCAGACACGGTGAGCGTTACGCTGCTGGATGCAGAATAACACGAAGCATGAGCTGCTGTTCGGGCGTGGTTTAAATAGCCTGCAAAGTAGTCCCAGGTAAGAAGTTCCCCAGAACCACACCGAAGTAAAAAATAGTCCCTGTAATAAAATAGTCCCATCCAGGCCTCACGTTGGCTTGGACTCATTTGCAGCATGGTCTGCATAAGGTAAGTAAAGTCTATGAGCCTGGCGCCTATGGCGCCAGGACTGATTTCTATGATGAGCCTGGCGCCTAAGGCGCCAGGACTGAATCCAAACAGCCCCCAGCCGGGGCTGTTGGGGTTTTAATGAGTATCTGGATGCCTGCTCCCGGGGCTGATGGACTCGATCCGGATGCCCGGGGGTAGGCATCATGACAGCACTCCCCCCCAAGGCCCCTCCTAAAGTTGTTCTTCCCCTTGGCCCTGGCTTGTCTGGGAAGACCCGATGGAATTTTTTCATCAATCGAGGGGCATGAACGTGGTCACTAGGTTCCCATGACCTTTCTTGTGGTCGGTTCCCATGACCTTTCTTGTGGTCCGTAACCCTTCCAGTCGATTAAATAAAAAAGTCTTGATTTAACCATTTTAGAGTCCAGGATGTTTTTTACCTCGAATTCAGGTTCTCCATCTATTAGGATGGGGTCAGGTGGTTTGGTTAATCTTGTCCCGGGTTGCACTGGTTTTAGAAGTGAAACATGAAAGACAGGATGAATCCGCATATTAGAGGGTAATTCTAATTTGACGGCCACCGGGTTGATAATGGCCTTAATGGTGTAAGGTCCCAAATATCTAGGATTAAAAGTCTGAGTTCCTTTCAGAGGTATATGTCTTGTAGCCAGCCAAACTTGGTCTCCGATTCGATATGGTGGGGTCTCACTTCTATGTTGATGAGCATTTTTCTTGCTTGCTTGTTTCAAATGTTTTATTGCCTCTTTAAAAGCTTGTGTAATAGTAGAATGTAGATGAGTTACTGCCGGCATTTCTAAATGCTGGGGCGAATCAAGTTCTGAGGTTCGAGGATGATGTCCATATATGGTATAAACGGGGCTTTGTCCGGTTCCTGAATGTGCAGAATTATTGTATGCGTATTCAGAAATCCATAAAATGTCCTTCCAATTACTTTCGGTTTGGTGGAGCATACAACGTAGGTATTGTTCAAGAGTCTGGTTGGTTCTCTCCGTCTGACCATCGGTTTGAGGATGGTGACTGGTTGATAACATTACGTCGATTTGTGCCAATTGACAACATTTCTGCCAAAATTGCGAAATGAACTGACTACCTCGGTCAGAGATCAATACGGAAGGAAATCCATGTATTCGAACAATATTCTCGAGAAATTCCTTGGCCAAGATTGAAGCAGAAGGTAATCCTTTTAAAGGAATAAAGTGGGCCATCTTGGAAAAAAGATCCACAATAACTAGAATGGTGTTGAATCCATTACATGGCGGTAGATCTGTAATAAAGTCTAAAGACAAAGTGTGCCATGGTGTGGGTGGAATATCTAAAGGTTGTAAAAGACCAGCCGGTTTCTTCTTTTGACTTTTGTTCTGGGCGCAGATGCCACAAGACAGTACAAATGACTTTTTATATCTTTTCGCCAGGTGGGCCACCAGAATTGTCTTTTAATTTTAGCTTCAGTTTTTGCAATACCTGGGTGCCCTTCCATCAGAGCTTCATGGTAATTGGGGATGACTTGTTCTTGTAGTTCCTTGTGTGGTAGAAATAGACGCCCTTGATAGTAAGGTTGGTCATTGACAACTGAATAATCTGGGCCCTTTTTAACCCAGTGCTGCAGGGCTGCTGAATCGAAAAGGTGTTGGAACTTTAAATGAATATCTTCTAAGGTCTGTAGAGTAGTTATCCCAAGAATTCTTTGTTCAGGAATTATAGGCACCGGTTCCGGGTTCGAATATGCTTCTCTCATCCCAATTCGGGATAAAGCGTCTGCCTTACCATTCTTACAACCTGGTCGATAAGTGATCACGAAATCGAATTCGGCAAGGAATAAGGCCCATCGAAGTTGACGCGATGATTGGGCCTTGGCTGTTTTTAAATACTGCAATTTCCTGTGATCGGTGATTACAGTAATGGTATGCCTGGCACCGAGAAGATAATGCCGCCAAGCCTTGAAGGCGGATTTGATGGCTAACAACTCTTCATCGGTAACCGCATAGTTTAATTCGGGGGCCGAGAATTTTCTAGAACAAAATGCTTCTGGATGAAGTTGACCGGTTTCCGGATCCTTCTGGGACAGGACAGCCCCCATGGCTAAACTGGATGCATCGGTTTCAACTATGTATGGGAGCTTGGGGCATGGATGCTTTAAGACAGGTGCCGACGTGAATTTCAATTTCAGTTCTTGGAAGGCTTTTTCAGCCTCTTCGGTCCACAAGAAGCGTTTGTTTTTTCGCAAAAGTGCTGTGATAGGGTGTACAACATATGAGAAGTCAGGAATAAATCTGCGGTAGAAATTAGCAAATCCAAGCATGCTTTGCACCCCTTTAACTGAACTAGGTGATGGCCACTTGAGAATTGCGCCCACCTTTCGAGAGTCCATTCGGACTCCTTTTGGAGTCAGGATAAATCCAAGGAATTCAACTTCTGTAACATGAAAAACACATTTTTCCAATTTTGCATATAACTTGTGCTGGTGTAGTTTCTCAAGGACTGCACGAAGGTGCTTAACATGGTCTGATTCTGAGGAGGAGTACACTAGAATATCGTCTATGTATACGACAACACAGACGTCAATGAGTTCACGAAGGACATCGTTCATAAAATACTGGAAGGCTGCTGGTGCATTGCACAACCCGAAGGGCATCACCTGATATTCGAATAATCCGTACTTGGTGCAAAAAGCGGTCTTCCATTAGTCGCCCTTCTTTTCACGTACCAGATGATATGCCCCTCGGAGATCTAATTTAGTGTAGATGCAAGCATCCTTTACTTGGTCTAGTAGTTCGGGGATCAGAGGCAATGGATATCGGTTCTTCACCGTGATCTGGTTTAATGCGCGGTAGTCTATGCATGTTCTGAGGTAACCTACCTTTTTGGGCACGAAGAATAAAGCTGAAGATGCGGGGGACTTAGATGGACGAATGAAGCCATTAGCAAGGTATTGGTCCAAGTATTGCCGTAGGTGACGGTTTTCCGGTTCCGTAAGGACGTAGATCCTACTGCATGGAGGTTATGCACCGGGTATGAGGTCGATTTGACAATTGTATGATCTATGAGGTGGTAAAGTGTTTGCCTGTTCTTTTTGGAAAACATCCTGGAATTCTTGATATTCCTGAGGTAACTGCATGACTGGATTAGCGACTGTGGCCAGGCTTTTGTTCAAGGTTTTTTCCGGGTAACAGGTGTGTGCACACTCTGGGAAGGTTACTCTCTTCTCTCGCCAATCAATACAAGGATTATGTGTTTCCAACCAAGGTATCCCCAGTATTATTTGGAACTGCGGGGCTTTGATTAAGTCAAACACAATAGTCTCTCGATGCCCATCTTGACCCAACAGTGTCATCTCTGTGGTGGAATGAGTTACAGGCCCACAGGCAATTTCAGTTCCATCGACTGTGGTGATAACATCCGAAGTGGTCTTTTTGCAGAGAGGTAGATTCATCCTAGATGCCAATTCGTGGTCCACATAGTTTCCTACGGCCCCGCTATCAATGTATGCCCTAACTGCGTGCATACGTGATGGCTGCCTTGGATCAATAAGGACCATTGGTATGATTAGGTACGAGGTCTGATGTCCTTCTTTAAGCTCGGCAAGCGGACCTCTACGCTTCTCGGGCGTGGTCGTTTCCCGAATCAGGCTCTGTTTGATTTCTATGAGCAACTCCAACTACTTTCTTGGATGGTTTTATAGGGCAATCCCGTAGAAAATGTCCTGAGGCCCCACAGTACAGACACAACTGCATCTGTCGTCTCCTTTCTCTTTCTTTTTGAGTTAAGGGTCCCTTGACCCCCCCGATCTGCATTGGTTCTGATGCATCTGTTCCTTTGGGAGTAACATTGGGATTAACCAATACCCGATTCTCGAATTTAGCTCGATCAGCTTTTCTATTCTGAAGTCGGTGGTCTAGCTGGACCACTAAGTCTATATATTCTGCGCAATTCTGAGGTGGGTTCAAAACTTGGGCCAAAACATCTTTGAGTTCACCCCAAAGTCCACGATGAAATAATGTAATTCGCTTGACCTCTGGCCATCTGGTTTCCACCACCAACCTATTGAAGGTTGCGATATAAGTTAGCATGTCCTGGTTTCCTTGTCGTAGGGATAGAAGTTCGTTGAAAACCATGAAAATCCCGAAGAAGAGGGTTATCCTGGTTGACTAATGGAATTGACCAATCCGCTGCGCTGCCACTAAGGTATGACAGTACAAAGGCTACTTTGGCTTGGTCGTTTGGAAAAGCTCCTGGTCTGCATAAAAAGTGCAAGCGGCATTGCTTCATGAACACGGCAAACCTTTTTGGGTCCCCAGCAAAGCGTTCAGTTGGAGCTAAAGGAATGCTCCCTGGTAGAACCACTTGCACAGGGCTGCTCGATGAAACAGGGGTTGAATTCCCCCCAAGTCCAGCTAGTGGTGTTTGCCTGGCTTTGTTTTGCAGCAGTTGTCTGGCAAGACCATCAGTGCGCTCCTTTGGCACAATCAGTTCTCTCCTGAGGGCATTAGTTTCTTGGCGCGCGGAGTGCACTTCTGCCCTAAGTTCTCCTAACAATTGGGCTAGTTGGTCGGTTTCTGAAGTCCCCATTACGCCCGGGTGGGGATTTGTAGATAGGCTTTGTGTTCTGTTACGCTCACCTGGTTCCCACAGGGGCGTCGATCAGACCCGGACAGCTGTGGTCTCCACCAACGTGATGCGTAGTGAAGAGATGACAGTCTGGACTGGCCCGCCTAATCTTGTCTGCTGGACTCGTAGAAGTATTCTCCTTATGTTTTTAAATGAGCTCTCCATCCTGCATGGCATGCAGGGGCGCATAGATACCAGTTACTTCACTGGTTTGAAGGTACTGGAGGAGTTCCGGAGGAATATTGACTCCAGTGTCTATAAAGTTCAAAGAGTTCAATATGTCCGATGTTCACTCTTGTTCCATTCCCTCGTTAGGTTGCAGCTGGGTCCAAAAGAATATTGCCTGGAGGCTGCTGATGGCGTTCAGGTAAGAGTCTGTAATACCAAACACTGTCCGGTAAAAGTTGCATGAGTTTAACTCGCTGTTTTCTCTCCCTTTATAGGTGCGGCATAGAAAGATGCAGCAAATTAAAGGATAATACCTCCAGTGGTAAAGGAGGTAAGCCTATGGTGGCAAAGAGATTGTCTTTGTCGGTTTTCTCGGCTCACATTGTTATTTCTTTTGTTTTCCCCCCAGGTGCTGGGTTTCGACGAAGAAAATGATGGAGGCAGCGCCGAGTTGAAAGATTCGGTGGACTGGTGAGTATAACGCGGCGCTGCTGCTGGCGAAGCGACGCGTGCTGAAATAATGTCCTTTCCAGGCTCGGAGATGTGGTGGGTCCGGAATCAGGTAAGGAATCAAATAATTTCCGTGATCTAACCTCTTCTCCTTTCTTTTCCTTTTCTCTAGGAGCTCCGGATTCGAGGCGGGTGTTGCAGAAGACTGGATGCTGACTTGCAGACACGGTGAGCAGACTGCTCTGAAGCCATTGCCAGTTACCCTGTTGTTTTGACCACTTCTGCTGATCCTGAAGATTCCTGACTGCCATACAACTGCTCCACAGCCCAGCCCCAGGACCACTTTTCCCAGCCACACCTGCCTCGGGGGTTGCCATGTCCGACCCCCCGGCAGAGAGGCAGAGGGCTGTCAGCTTCTCATCCAGGGAAGTTGGCATCCTCTGGAGCAAGTCCTGCGGCATTATGATGTCCTCTTCCACGGCCCATCGCAAGTCATCAATGAAGGACGGAAGAAGATCTGAGAGGACATCGTGGGTACCATCAATGCGGAGGGGGTGGCACCCCGCGACTACCAACATGTCCACACGCGATGGGAAGACTTAAAGTCCAGGACCCACAACAAGGCCCGGTGCCTCCTCAATGCTGTTGATGATCGAGCGAGGTGCCAGGGCTGGTTGACCACCGACGAGATGAGGGTCCTTGAGTGCTTCTAACCAGTGCTGTACCCCCAGGTTTGGAGTTGGTGCTCTGTCTGGAGTCGACTGGTAAGTGTTCATGTGTTCTTGTCCACCGTAGTGCATGTGCATGTTGACGTCTGGCTGGTGTGTGCACCTTGGCCTTGGGTCTCATCACGAGTTGGGCGGTAACGCTGGCGCTAATAGCGCCGGTGCTATTTGCCTACCGCCAAACCCCCCGGCGCTATTAGCGCCGGATCACGGGGTTGGCGGTAATGGAATTCTCCACTGAGCCCATTTGGGAATGCCCCATTCCCCATTGGCCTCAATGGGGAATTTTCGCGCTCATACCGCCGGCGGATTTCCTGCCGGCGGTATGAGCATGAATTTTCGGTGGAATTCCCCCCAGCTCAGAGCTGGGGAGAAATCTGCCTAAGCCCTGATTTGGCGGACCCTTAAATCTGGCGGTATTAGCGCGACCGCCAGATTTAAGGGTTACTGCCAAACTCGTGATGAGGCCCCTTATGTCTGGCATGCCTCCTGTACAGATGTATGTGTGCATGTTCCTGACAGTGCTGCATGTTCGTCTATTCAAGCGTGTCCCACATCAATGGTGTCTGTGTTGCAATGCGTGATGCACACCGGCATGTAACAACACACACATGTTTGCATACCTGTTTCTGGACTGGGGCATGCAAGAGGTGTGACACATGGGTGCTTATGTCACCATCATGGACATGCATAGTGTACATGTGCGTGTGTCTGAGTAGTGAGTGTGTGACTGCCCAACACTCTGGGATGTATATCACTTGAGTTCTTGATTTGTGATTGCCTCACGCTGCCAATTTGCCCTCAAGTGCACTGTGACGTGATATCTCTATGGGCTGCCTCATGACTGTCAGATGATGTGTGTGAATGAGATGTGGATGTCTCATGATGTGTGTGAGCTGAATACACAATTGTGATCTTGTGTCAGTGCCTTCTCCAAGGATGTGAGTGTGTTGTGAATGACAGGCATGTTTTGTGAATGTGTGTACATTTGTATTGTGACAAATGCATGTTTTCAGTAGCCTGATGTTTGTGTTCTATGTTTCCCTATCCACAGCGACGATGGGAGAAGAGGGCGAAGAAGGCGCTATGGAGCACCACAGCAGGGATGCCTCCACCAGGCACAGATGCAGGTCCCAGTCATCCTCCCAGGCACCGTCATCTTCCGGGAGTGAGGAGACAGGTTCCATGTCCACGACAATGGCTACAGCTGCTGAGGGGAGGCTCAAGAGGGCGAAGTTGGTGGTGGGCTCCTCAGCATTGGGAGGGACAGTTGAGCCCACACAGGGGTAATCCGATGCGGAAAACAGTGGGGAGTCATCCATGTTGGTGCTGGTGGAGGAGGCCACATCTGCCCAGACCATGGGGCACAGCATGGGTGATGACGTAGGTGTGACTGCTGCAGTCCAGGGTCAGGGGCCGGAGGCAGTGCAGGTCGCAGTTGAGGTGCCTGTGCCTAATCCTGTCCCTGGTATTGTGACTCCAGCAGTATGCACCTGCAGGCATGCCCCATGCTGTACCCGGCCGCAGGTGGCAGATGTATCCACGGAAACTGATCATCCACTACCTGCGGATGAAGCAATTTGTGACCGGGTGGAACCAGTGCTAGCCGGTATTGCGAGGCATACAGCCAGCATTTGTGATGATGTGCAGGCTTCCAATCCTGGGCTTGCACATCATCACGATAAGGTCTGTCGCCTCATTAACTGGCTAGGACAGTTCATGGTAAAAAATGTGCTACGTGTGCTGGCCACTGCTGCAACCCCCTCCTCCTCTTCTTCCTCTGTGTGCCAGTCGTCCTCCCTGCCGTCTTCTGACCCAGATACCACCAGGGCCCACTGTGTACCTGTCCCAACCCCGGCGGCCAGTCTGGTGGAGACCACATCCCTGCCACAGTCGGGAGTCAACGGAGGATCAGCAGAGGTGGTCACCACAGCAACAGGGCCAATGGCAATGGAGGAAGTGCAGGCACCAAGCAGCAGGGCACGTGCATGACAGCCCCAGAGGTTGTCATCATCCCGGAGGCTGTCCCGGAGGCGCAGGCACTGGGCATTTCAGCAGCAGCAGGCTCGACATAGGAGGCGACAGGACTCGGGGCTCTCAACATCATTGGGGCAGGTATCGGCCATCGGGCAGGAGGGAAATGTGGACCTTACCACAAGGATGTCTTCTGTGTTCAGTGAATAGGCCAGCAGATCGGAGCAGAGCGGCAACGGGCACAGGGGGCACGACTCACCATTGCCAGTGCAGAGAACACCCTGCGTCGGGCGGAGAGGCGGGCCGAGTCCCTCAAGGAGTCTCGCAGAGAGTTTGAGAGGAGCATGATGGAGTCCTTGCAGGCCCTCGAGGGGCGAGCACAGGCCCGTATCTGCTAAATTGAGCAGAGTTCGATGATGCCCTGGCTGAAACTCTTGGGGGAAATGGTGAGTCGTAGGACTAGCCCGCTGCTTTTGTATATAGTGCTTTAGGAGTAGGTTTCATTTGTTTTTTCTTTTTCTTTGGAGTTCCTGGACTTTGCTCTGCATCTTGTATTTAGTTATTTGTTATAGTACTTTTAGTATGTTTTTGGATTTTTGGGGATCATGGACCCGTGAACTTTGGATATAGTTGGGATCTTGTCGTTTTAAAACAAAACATTTTTTAACCATGGAGCAATGGTTTTATTCAGATTTTTCTTTGCAATTTCATATGCTACAATGGGCATGGACCACAATTTGGAGTCTTTCATTTTTCAATCAAATTTTCTTTTTTTTCTGGAATTGCATTTCATTAGGATTTTTTATGATGATAATTTCACTGGTTTAATTTTAATTTGTTTAATTTTGATTCATGATCATTAATACATTTCTATACGTTGGAGTACAAGTGGTGTTTGCTCTCGATGTTTTGGTGCATGGTTCAATCTTCATTGTCTGTATTACGTGTCCTTGCTGTTGAGCAATGTTGTTTATGTGTGTGCAAACATGCATGCATGTGTGAGTTTGTGATTCCCATGCCATGGGGCATGTAATGGGAAGCAGGAACAATGAATGAGTGTTGAGGTGCACCGTGTGGGTGCAGCGTGTGGTGGGATTTTGGTGGACGTATGCTAAATGATTGCATGGTGTACAAATGTGGGGGGGTTCCATGAGTCGGGGCCTGCCTGCAGGTTGCTGTCACTGGTGAGGGTGGGGGGACATGAGTCAGGGCCTGCCTGTAGGTTGCTGGCACTGGTGGGGGTCGGGGGAGCTGAGTCGGGGCCTGCCTGCAGCTTGCCGTCACTGGTGGGGGGCCATGAGTCGGGGCCTGCCTGCAGGTTGCTGTCACTGGTGGGAGTGGCAGGACATGAGTCGGGGCCCGCCTGCAGGTTGCCGTCACTGGTGGGGACATGAGTCAGGGCCTGACTGCAGGGTATGGTCATGGGTGGGCTGCCTGCAGGGTATGGTCGCGGGTGGACTGCATGTGTAGTATGGTCACGGGTGGTGGGGGGTCCCATGTGGTGTGGGCTGCCTGCAGCGTATGGTCACAGGTGGGCTGACTGCTGGGTATGGTCACGGGTGGTGGGGGTCCCATGTGGTGTGGGCTGCCTGTTGCTGTTACGGTTGCAATGTTAGTTTGAATGCTTTTGCCATCTCCTGTTCACATTGTCCCCAAGTCCTGCTGTACCTGCAGGGAACAAGTGCAGAACGGTTGTCTCAGTGAATAACATCTGTCACCCCATGTGATATTGGTGTGGGGCAGGGGACAGAAGCTATGCATGATAGATTCATCTGCCTCCCAACATGGGCATGAGCAAAAGCATGTGGAAGTGCTTTCGGCAAACTTTCTATGTATTGATGGGTTGTACAGGCGCTGGTCAACACCTGTCCCTGTGTTAAATATAATGGAGGTTGAGGCAAGACTATTTTCCTACCAGGCATGTGTTCAAATGGGGACATTTTAGTTGCAGAAATGGGTGAAGATGTAAGAGCACCCAGGACTAGTAGTAGCCAAACACCCCAACTGGGTCCAGAATCCACCATTAACTTCTCTAAAATGGTTTTATTGTATCGCTCTACCCACCACTGAGTGCAGAATGGGAGGCGAGATGGTGTTTTCTCTTCACTCTGAGAATTTCTCACATTTTAGTCATTCCCTCACTGGAGACGTGACTACCTCAGTCGGACTCAATCTTTTGATGGAGGTAAAAATGAGAGAATATATGGTTCATTAATAAAATAGCTGTTGTTTCCGCTTTGCAATTCGGAGTCGGAAGACATTCGACCCATTCAGTAAAGGGACACGTAACGGTCAAAATATACTTATTGCCACATTAAGAACATGTCACTGGACCAATGAAGTCAATCAGAAGATCAGATCATATTATGGTAATTCCGCTTTTTTGTAGAAAAGCCCGGGTGGACTTGATTGGAGTTGAGCATACACTAGACATCCCTTTTGACTACATTTTTAAGTCTTCAACCATGTGTGGCCAATAAGTGATCTCACATAGGATTTCCATTGTCTTTTGAAAACCCAGATGACCAGTTGTTTCTGTGTCATGGGCATGATTCAAATTATGCTTCAGAACCCAGTAAGTACCACTTTGTGATCATAAACAGAATGGGAATTCCTAACAAAAGCATGTTTTGAATTCTGAACATCTTTTCAAAACTCATCAAAACCTGAAGATTCTCCTTCCCTTTTCAGTCTGGTTTAGCTAATGGAAAATGTTCTGTGTCCCCTTTTAAAGATTGGAGGGCGCTGTCTGTACTTCTGCCCTCTATATGGTAGCGTAAAGGCAATGAACACCCCAGCCAGAGCTCTCAATTTGGTAGCAATGGACAGCAACCATGTTTAAGCTTTCAGGAGGTGATGCAGACTGGTTCTTAAGTACAGTGAATCCCCATAGCCGCCACAAAGGAATGTCACCACACTATGTTAGGTGATAACACAGCTTCAATATATAAAATAAGGTTTCTACCCCTACAAATATTTACATATAAATAATACTTTGTACTTGAGTACTTATTCAAAGAATGGCAAATATATACACGCTATGTAGTACAACACAATACTTACATTCAGTAATAGATTCACTAAATGCAGACAGTTTTAAAATGGCATGTGAATTCTTAAGTGAGGTGTATCAGCATAGAATAGGGAAGAAAGGCAGGTTAGTTGTGAACAGTGGCAGAATTCTTTCTTTAGACTAGATGTACAATACTGTGTGAAGATCCCCCACCTTTAAGCGAAAACTTGGGGAGTAACTTATCCTGTCTTTTACAGCCCAGTCCAATAATGTCCAAAAACCTGTTTTTTGTAAAAAAGGTTCTTCCACCCCAACCTACCTGAGAAGCCACAGGAGGACAGGATCCAAGACGAATCTGGGAACCCTGGACGACTCTTAAGGTTAGGGAAGATGCTCTTCCTCATCACAGTACCTTTGGTGCATTGGCAGGAAAAGTGTCAGAGTTTCTCGGTTTCACCCAACGATTCCCTCTGTGGATGGACCCACCTTGGAAGAAGAAGCTACTGGGATGCCGAGCTCAGGTGAAAAATTGAACCAAAGTCTTTATGAAGTCCTGCAGTTTTAATCTTCGTTGTGCTCTCCTTTGGTCGACAATTTCTCTGACTGTAGAAGTCCTGTGAAGATCAAACTTGATGTGGGCTCCTTAAAGGCTTGGCAGATAAGAGTAAGACCCCTGACACCCGTTGATGACTTCTGGTGGTGACGAATGCATAGGTCACTTTTGGTGTACGGTTTTGGAATATTGCTGTTTTCTGACTTTCAGTTCTTTGGTGCTGCAGTTGCAGCACGGACTGCTGGATGGCTTCTGATGAACTGGACTCGATTACTGTAGTGGACCTCAGACCTTCACCAAGTCTGGACCCTCAGGGCGTCTTCATTAGCTTCCGGTGGTGAGAAACCCACCTACGGACCTTCCTCTGCACTCAGCGACTCTGGACTCTCTCCGGTAAGAAAAAGCAGACACGTGAACATTAGGCAGTTTGGAACTTTTGCAGCTATGCCAGGTTACCCCCTCTTCCAGCGGTCACAAAATGCACCTCCGGACCCAGGATGATACCAATGGACTTCATTGACTCGAGATGTCTGGGCAGTCTTCTTCAGGACTCATAAAGACACATGAGGTGTGTGGCAAAAACAGATTTTCTTTCTCCATCAAATCACACACATCTTCCCTCTGAAAGGGGGTACGCTTGGAGGGGTTGCCTACTGTAAACAGTTTTCCCAGGCATGACATTCATTGCCCTTCATACAGAGGGTGGGGAGCTAGCTTCAAGCTGACACATTGAATATTAAAGAGGTGTTGGGGTTTCTTGCCCTTTGTTAGTTCTGTGACCAGGCCTCTTCACAAGCCTGCTTCAATTAACTCTCATCAGTATGCTCTGCCACCACGCAGAACTACAATGGGAGGGGCGGTTCTATGGAGCCTTTGATGTTTAATTAGGCTGGCCATGGCACGAGGAAGGCGTTGCCTTTGCCGTTCCTGAGATGCTTTCATGTCCTCCGGGCTGTCACATTCCAACTAAATGTGACAGGGAGGACTGCACATGTAGGCTGTGACCCCCGAGAGTACACTTGACTATGTGTTTGTTGTGAGGCGAGCACAGGAAAATGTGTGCAAATTAGCCCCACATATTTTCCGAGGTTGATCTCCCATCATTCAATTCCTTACAAAAAAATAATTTTTTAAAACAGGAGAGCACACACTCGCTGTGCAGATGGTCGAATTCCTCACACCCCCTTTCACAAAATGAACCAAGGTTTGAGTTATTTCTGCATAATCCTCTCTGAATTTATGACTATAGTTAGCCAGTCCTAAGAGGTTATGTAATTCCCAAAGATTTGTGGGGTTCTTCAATTTCAGCAGTTCATCCACCTTCTTCTGAGGATTAATACTCTGAGCTGTGATTGTATGGCCTAGAAACTTTACTTTAGTTTTGACCACTGTGCTTTCTGAAGTGATAACTTTGCACCTACAGTTCTTAGATGAGTCAATAAATGGCGGATTTCCTCCAGCTGTTTGTCAAAGGTTGGATTACTAATGAATAGATCAACCACATAAGCCAAATTCCCTTTTGCAACGAGGTTAGACATGGCCTTATGTAGGAAGATATTGTACTAATTTTCGCTGTTAATGTACCCTAATGGAGCTTTCGTCCATTCGTACCGCTGCCCGGCAAAGGAAAAGGCACGTTTATACTGGTGTTCACAGAGTACTGAGACAGTCTAATATCCATTAGTCAAATGAAGGCCAGTATATACTTTTGAACCCTGTACCTGTGCAAGGCTCTGATCAATATACGGAAGAAGATGCCACCTTGACATGTGTACCCTCTTGTTAAGCTCCTTTAGGTCTGAACAGACTCTTCATTATCCAATGGGTTTCAATATTTCTACTATTAGATTATTAAAAGTACTCTGGATTGGTTGAATAATTCCATATGATTCCAAATTCTTCATAATCTCTGTCAGTGATTTCATGGACTCCAGAAGTGACCGGTATTGATTAACAAACGCTGGGCCATATTGGGGTCCATGGGTATGGCTGTAATATGAAGAGAAGTATGTTCACAGTTATATGACTCAACAGAATAAACGTCTTGAAAACCCCAACATATTTGTCTCAACTTTTGTGTCAGTTCTTCTTTAGCACAGGCATCAGCCATACACATCTGCTCTTTTACCATTTGGCGGAAGCCTGGAAATATTTCTGTGATGGCTATTTCTGAAATATCTTCTAGTTGGGCGCAGAGTTCTTTATTTATGGCATCTACCTGTGCAGTGAATTCCTTAGGGTCAAGATAATTACTTGTGACTGTGAATACTATCTCATTTTGTTGCATCCCACATATAATAGTCTCTGCTCCATTGGCGCACAGGGAGTACACCATAAAATACCCTCCCTGTCAAGCAAAGATCAATACTGGCCTGTTACCATAAGTATTGTCAAAATAATCTTCGGTTATCAGACCAATTAAGGTATTTAGAATCAATATCCATTCCAATGGTGGTATCATGGGAGACAATGGGCCTCATTACGAGTAGCCCGGTAAAAACGGGTTCATTACCGGCATGCCGGTAAGAGCGGGTCTGTGCTCATAGCGGGTGATTACGAGTGCGCGGGCATGCGCGAACCCCCATGCCGGTAATGGTAATACCGGCATGCCTGTAAAGGCCCTCCAACCCCCCGATAGTGGCATCACGGGACCCGCCGATAGCGGCACCGCCTCAGAGCAACCCCTAAATACCGGCCCGGTAATACCACCATGCTAATACCGGGTTTGCAAAACCGTACCCGGAAATTACGTCATCGCGCAGGAACGGGAAATGGGCCGGCGGCCATCTTTAAAAACACAATCCATTGCCATCCTCCCCAACCACCAGTCTTTTTGTGTCGTGCTGTGTCAGAAAACCCTAAGGATGTCCAAGGCTACCCAGAAGATGACCCCCTGGAAGCGGAAATAGCGTTTCTCTGACGCTGAGCTCAAAATGCCGGCGGACACTCTGGCCCAGCATGCAGACATAATCAAGTCAAATGAGTTGAAGCATGCTGCCCAGATGAAGAAAAAGCAAATCTGGCAGGAGGTTGCCCAGAGGGTGTCGGCCGTGGGGATCACCCCACGCATTGTGCGTGCCTGCAGAAAGAGGTGGGACGACCTCCGGTTGAGGGTGAGGAACATCCTGGCAGTCAACAGGAGGGCGGCTATGGCGACAGGCGGGGGGCCACACTCACCAGCAAAGCTGATGCCCTGGGAGGAGACTGCCAGCTCATTCATTGATCCCGAGTCAATAGAGGGATTCGGAGAGATGGAGATGGGTGCCGCATCATCCCCAGAAGGAGGTGAGTGACCCTGCACACCCCTGTAGGGGAAACCATGACGTAGCACAAGTGACGTGGAAGTGAGACTAGGCAAGCCAATGCATGTCCCAGACCCACATCAACATATCCAGTCAATAATGCGTGCCACACTCTGCCACACACAAATGCATGCTGAGTGCCAATCCCAATCCCAACACACGGGCAACATAACATGACCGTGCCCATGTAACTCAACACACAGACCCCATATCAATGGCATGCCACCTGCCATGCATTGATGGCCTGCATGCCCCCTCAGAACACCAATTGCCACACCCCTGTAATAAATGGATGCATGAATGTATAAATATATCACAGTGCAATAGTATGTCGCTGGCATGTGACACCATCACTGATGACCTGCATCGCTTCTAACCCCCAGGCACCGATGAGGAATATGCCAGTCAGGAGAGGGGCGCAAGGGCATCAACATCACGCCATGGGACAAGGGCCACCGCCACCACCACCCCCAGCCAAAGAAACAGGCCAGACCAACACGCAGTGTGCCAGACCGGGTTGAAACCCAGCAAAAAACACCTGCTGCCAGTGTGGGCCACACACATCAAGACCAGCAGCAGCCACCCACAGCAGTGGGAGGGGGTTCCATTCCTGCACCACCAACCACCGCGGACATTGTAGATGCAAATGTGGACACCGAGGGTGTCACAGTCGTGTCCACTACACCCACCCTAAGCCCCCTGACCACCTCCCCACCCCATATGGAGGCCGACAGCAGTGACAATCCCTGCCTCCGCGACTCCAACCTCGGAGATTCCGACATGTGCCTCTTCGAGGAGGAGAGCACCCTGGATGTGGGCCCCATGCAAGCGCCATCCACCACCCCAGCTACCACCACCCTGGCTACCACCACCCCGGCTACCACCACCCCAGCCACCAGCACTCCGGCTACCACCGACACCTTTGAGGCTCGCCTGTCAAGGGTGGAGGCACAACAGGAGTCAATGCTTGATCTAATGCGGCAGTATAATGCTGATGGGGAGGACACCAGGAGGGCCATTGCTACTGCCATTGGGGAGACCACAGCAGCCATTGCTGTGAACACTGCTGCCGTTAACGCGTCTGCAGTCGTCATGAGGGACTGTCTGGGGGCAGTAACGCAAGTGCTAACGTCCATCCTGCTCCATGTGCAGCGGCCACGCCTTGGAGCAGGCGTGGAACCTGCCTCTGACACGTCCTCTGCTACAACACCTTCAACCTCAGCCCACACAAGCCCTGTGCGGATGACCCGGAGGAGTGCACGGCATGCGGAGATGCCACCTCCGGATACCAAAAAGGCCAAGAAGTAGATTGGCCAAACAATGGCCGTTGGACACATGGTTTTTGGTGAAGGGAACAATCATCAGAGTACATTTGTGGACATTTGGGGTTTGTAGGGTGGGTTAGGGAGTTCACTGTGGGTTATTGGGGTTTGTAGGGTGGGTTAGGGAGTTCACTGGGGGTTGGAGGGGGGAGTGTTCACATTGCTGCCTGTTTGAAAAATACACCCGTTGTGTGCCAAAAATTCAATGGCTGGACATTCTTCATTTTGTGCATGTACATTTAATGTGTGATGGTGTTCAGTGGCCAACTCCCAACAATACAAGTGTGCATGTACACCTGGAGCCAGTGTGTCACTGACACATGTCTATCATAGTCCCTGTGTTTCAGAAGTATTCGTGAATTAGTGCTTGGCGTACAGCATGGCCATCCCGTGCATCACGTACTGGCAGGGGGGCTACTTCACCTCCGTCTCCATCCTCATCATCCTCACCCGGGCCATGCATGTCAATGTCAGGTGGCAGTGGTACATTTCTCCGGACGCACATGTTGTGCAGCATGACACAGGCCATGGTGATCTTTGCCACCTTCTCAGGCCTATATAGGAGTGCCCCATCAGAACTGCTGAGGCAGTGGAACCGTGCCTTCAACAGGCCAAAGGTCTGCTCAATCACAACACGGGTACGGGTGTGCACACGATTGTACTCCTCTTCATGGCTGTTCTGCGGGTTCCACACAGGGGTAAATAGCCACAGCCTCAAGGGATATCCTCCATCACCTGCAAGCAGACACAAATAGGTGTGTGTCAATCTGAACTGCCACCTTCAGGGAGCACAGTCATGGAAGCAGCAATTTGGTGTGGGCATACACATGTCCCTGTACGCATGCAAAAATGTCGCCTAGATGCAATCTATTCTGTAATGAGGTTTGGTAGTCTGGATGGCGTTCAATAGATGATGCAGGGTGTAATCATGCATGCTGAGGTAGATGTGCTGTGGCATTGCAACAATGTTTAGCCTCCAATTCATGCTGTTCATCCTTCACTATTCATGGTCACACTGACCACATTGCCTCAGTTGCCATCCTGTTCATTCATGCATTTCTTGCCATCACCATGGTGGCCTGGTTGTGCCTCTTATTTGTTGTCATCGATATGCATAATTTGTGCAATGTGGCCCAGTGATGTGTCATGTTCCGTTTGGCCGGTTCAGGTCAGGAGTGTTTAGCTCTGCATGCATTCCCCAATCACTGGCAATTGCCATCCAGGTGGAGTATGCCCCCCCTTTCCCACCCATGTGGGATATGCCCCCCCTTATGCATCCCTACACATTAGTACCCCAAAGCACAGCAGCCAGGCACGTGGTCCAGCATGTTGCTCCATGTGACAGGGTAGCGTGGAGTTGCGCAGTACCATGGCATCATGTGTTGATCCGGGATATCGGGCGCAGCAATGTGTGATGATCTTGCTGGAGTCACATACCATTTGCACATTGATGGAGTGGTATTGCTTGCGATTGCGGTACACCGCCTCTATGGCATGGGGAACTACCAATTCCACATGGGTGCAGTCGAGGGCACCAACACAATTGGGCATGCCTGCCAGTGCATGGAAGCCTACTTTGGTGTCGGCTATCTCCTGGGCAGTCCGTGGTAGGGACATGTGGCTGCTTGCGTGCTTCAGGAGGGCATCCAGCACTTGGTTCAACATGCATGAAAATAGTGGCTGTGAAATGCCATGCAGCTGGCCCACTGTGTGTTGGTAGGTGCCTGTGGCCAGGAAGTGGAGCACAAACACCAACTTTAGTAGCGGGGGGATGACAGTGCGTATTTCTATGAGGCTGGCAATGTCGTTCTGTATCATTTCCACTATGGTGGTGATGGTGTCACGGTCCAACCGGTACAGGGTTTGGATCTGCTCAGGGGTTAGGTTAATAGGGCTCAGTCTGGTGCAAGGGATTGGTGGTAGGCACTGCTGGATGCGCTGGTGGTAATTTCTGGGCCTGTCTCACCCTCTTTCTCCTCCTGCGTCTCCTCTGTGTTGCTGTTGTTGCTGTAGTTGAAGCAGTATGGGCATGTCCTCCAGCGCCATGATTGCAACAGCTAGTGGTAGCATTTTGGTGTTGGAAGGGGTGTGGTGTGTGGGAGTGCTCATTTTATACTGGCCCAGCCTCCATTGACTCCACCTGTGGGGATTGTGTGCACCTGTGGCAGTTGCCTTGTATCCTGATTGCTGTTTGCGGGTGGTCCGCGATGCCTGTATGGGCGGCATAGCGCAGCCCGTGATTACCGGCTTCGCGATGCCGGTATTTGCATGTCCGCGTGGGTTGGGATGTCCCCCTATTACTGGCATGCCGGTATTTGCTCCCCGAAGGGGCACGTGTACGTGCCCATGTCGCTATTAGCGGCGCCATTATTTAGGGTGGTGCTAATACCGGGTTGCCGGGTCAGAATACACCAGAGCGGTAAACGATGCCGGTATTAGCATACCGGCATCGTTTTTGCCTTATCGCCAACCTTGTAATGAGGCCCAATGACACGCTGTGGCTCATTATTCACCAGAATTCTGATTGTGTCATCTTTAAGATCCACTAATGGGGTTGGATGCAGATAGAGGCCTTGTGGTTAAGCACATTACTTAAGTGTGTCCTTTTCTCATTTATGTCTTCTTTGATTAGAACATCAGCAGCATAAGGCAGCAATTGAGCTGACAGAAATGTCTTCTTTAGATGATCGAAGTCCATTGGGTTTCTGATGATTTGGGACAAGATTTTGCTATTCATCATATCTAAATTGATTGCAAATTGATGCAGTATGACATTTCCCATATACAAATCAGACATCTGTGGGAGGAGGCCATGACCACTAAAGGGCTCCCCTTAACAGTATGGGAGGCTACCATTATATTGCTGCTAAAAACTGGTAAGCCTCTTTTTAAATGCGGCTTGTATCGTTGCCCTTCACTAATAAATATGGATATCAAAACATACACGAAAATATTGCCTAACCTCCTTTACCCATATTTGAGTCACAGGACTCTTCCTCCTACGCGCAGTACAAAGGATCCTCCCACTCCTCTCTTTCACACATAAAACTCTCACCATCATCACTCTGATCAAGCCCAGAGTAGACTATGTCAATAGCCTATACCTAGGAATGCCATAATGACTCCTAAAAAAAACTCCACCGCACCAAAACGCTGTGGCCAGACTCTCGCTCAAACTACCACGAAGAGAACACATTACACCAGCCCTGAAAATGCTACACTGACTACCAATGAAACAACAAATAAAGTTCAAATCAATGCGCATAAGCACACAGAGCATGCCATGACCAAGTAGCAGAGTTCCTAAACGAGAAAATAAACGTCTACCAGCCAACAAGACCACTCAGATCAAGCAACAAAATCCGCCTAGAACCAAAACCATACAACAAAAGTACATTTGGAGGATCATCTTTCTCTCACCTGGCACCAATAACCTGGAATGAGCTACCAAAAAACATACCTAACACAAGAGATCATCTTCAATTCAGAAAACTAGCCAAAACGTGGCTCTTTGCCCCAGAACCAGAAGGAAACAACAAAGCATATACACAGTAGAAAAAAAGAATCCCAGAGAGGGAACCCATCCTCCCTAACTTCCTAACTTATGTTCACTAACCGGAGGGCGGTAGGGGGGTGCATTACCGCACACCCTTATGCCAAAGAGGCAACGTAGGTAGGTTAGGATCTCACTTGGGAATAGGCAAGGGGGGACCAGAAGAACAGGGGGAGGATGCCATATCCGCATACCGCTAGTTCACAGAGGTAACGTAGGCAGGTAAGGACTAACTAATACAGAAATGGGCAGGAAGGGAGCGGAATCCTCTAAACTGTAAATCGCAAACTCCAGGGTGGGGGAAAAGCCTGCTTCAACCAGGTACACAAACCACTAAAGTAGCTCAGAGGAAAATTGCAACCCCATCATAACTGACAACTAGACGGACAAACTACAATACCAAACGCACAGGATAACCATAGATGAGGAACACAAACTAAGAGGTAAAACAAAAACAAAAAAAAAACACTAATCCCAGAAAACCTCAACTTTCCCCATACACTTCTCACACAGAAACTCACACAACCACTTCTCCGCACAGCAATCTGCACCTACTTCACCACACCGCAATAGACAATACATAACCTGTATCAACAGCACATGGGAACTCTCACCGATCCGATAACTGCACTCAAGCTCAGCGCACAGTGAAAACCGAACTGAAGCTGCCAACAGGACATCGCAGCTCTAACTCTGCTACTCCCACTACACCATACTATGCCCCCCCAGACTCCCTGCACTTTCAGATCCGCCAGAGCGCTTGGGGACCACTTCCGGTGGTGACAGTGCATGGTACAAATACCTTTGACATATAACATTTAACAGGATAGATCATGACCAAGTCAGATTCATTCCCGGCCGCTCCACAGCTTTAAACACTCACAGACTGTTTAGTATAATGCCACAGAAAAATCCCTCAGCCCATGCGGTGGCAGTGTCACTGGACGGACAAAAAGCTTTTGACATGGGTCTCATCATAAATTGGGTGGAGCAGTAAAAATGCGGCAGTAACGCTATTACTGTTACATTACCGCTCCGCCCAGCTTTACCTCCAGCTTTGAGCTGGAGGTAAATCTGGTGAGTTACGCCAATTTGCATTGCTATTATCGTGGCGCAAATTGCGCCGCAGTAATTGCTTCCAATATCCCCATTGGGTCAAATGAGGACCCCCCCAAGCAACTCAAGATCCGGCACTAATTGCAGCGGACCGAGTTGAGGTAACGCTATTAGCATTGGGCGGTATCCTGGCATATTTTTTGCAGTACTATGGAAAAGTGTCTCCCCTTTTTATCCAATGCATTCAAATATTGTACACTCTACCTAGTGCTAGGGTGAGTACAAATGGGCAACTTTCTACATACTTTTACCTTACCAGAGGCACAAGGCAAGGCTACTCCTTGTCCCCATTTCTTTTTGCACTAGTTATGGAACCGCTTGAAGTCCTAATTAAGTTGAAGCATTCCCTTAGAGGTGTGTGCATCACAGCGGCGCCTGAGATCATCTCATAATACACTGACGACATCCTGTTATATATTAGTGACCCACATGTCAATCTGATCCATGTACTTAACAAGGGTGTCAATTATTGCTCTTCCTCTGGTTTTAGAGTTAGCTAATCTAAATCTGCAATTTTCCCACTCACCAATGCCATGCTAGAGCTGAATGAGTTGAAATGGTCAGTAGAAAGGATAAAATATCTACGCGTCTGGATAAGCAGAAGTCAGAAGTTACTATTTACCATTAATTATGAACAATACAGTGAACAAATGGTCGACAAATCGAACAGATGTAAGCGTATACCTATGCCAGCAGCTGGGCGAATAACATTGATACAAAACACAAGCAGTTATATCTGTTTCAGAATGTTGCTATCTGGCCTGGCAAGGAGTATTACTGCACCCAACATAACACATTTTCTCGATGCCTCTGGCACTCTGGGGCAGTAAGAAAAAAGTGGCAATGTCTTACTAAACCTTTTGTAGCAGGAGAGTTTAAAGGAACCAGACTTGTACTGGATGGTAGCTCAGGCACACTACGCTTCCTACTGTTTCTGGCCCACACAACACCATCCTCATGTAAAAATGCAACATGGGGCAGTAGGTGACTGTGACATTCGCACTTTGTTTATTGCCTGCATGTACATGGATCCGTGTAGATTTTGTCCACTCAAAACAACACGCCACTAGACACACATCAAGACACTCTAAATATAATCAGTAGGTTACACTTGTGGTTAGCGAACCACCGGTGGAAATGTTGGCAGTTCTACCACCTCTCACAGACCCTTTATTAACCTGGGGTTAGTGGGACTTCCACCACTGAATGACACAACCGCTAGCTGCTGGCACCATCTAGAGCATGCATACAAACTATAGGAACACATCTTCAAATCCAGTTAACTAGGACCACTTTAAGCATATAATTTACATGCAGGCTCACAGCATCTAGCCACGTTTGCTGAGTCTCTTCCGAGCACTTGCGGGATTGCAGGAGACCAGTTCACTTTGCTTCAGTGTCCGTTCAGTATATCCATTACCACGGGTCCAGGTCCGTTGTTGGTACATTTCACTAACCGGCAAAGCTGCACCTGGGGGTACCAGTGGCCACATCGGTTAAGTCCCATGATGTTAGAGCAGGCAGCGAGACATAGTTGATGCTGGCGGGGCATGCAGTGACAGCATGTTCCGCTCCTGCAGGCTGGAGTGTCCCTTTACTGCCATGGCACATGAGGGCGCACAATCACTCTTGCAGAGCTGCAACCCTCACCTGCCGTCACGCTTCCTCTTGGTGGCGCGTGTCAGGGGTGGATGACGCTCTTTTGCCAGACACCAGTAACGGAGTGTCTGTGCCATTCCTTTCCTTCCCCTGGGCAGGAGTCACGACAGTTGATGGGGCAGCAGTTCTCGCCAGACGCTCTTCTAGGCAGGACAGTTGGGCAGGGTACGTCCCAGCTCAGGCCTGGCCCAAATCGCACCTGGGGGCACATTGGCCTAGGCCATGGATGGTGAGCCTGATCGGGTGACACTCATGACAGGGTGTCAAATCCACCTGCGGGGGCAGTCAGCGTGACACTAGTGGCAGAGCATTCAGCCCACTTGCTGCTTCGGTCTCTCCTCGACGCAGCAGTGTGGGCTTAGCCTGCTCCCTTTCTTGTGCCGTTTCACAACCTCTCACGCCGGGCAGAAAGCAACAGGGCCTTCTCAGTGCCGGTCTGATCCTCTTTTGTCTTTGAGGCTCCTGTAGCAGGGCACACACTCTTTCTTGGGACAGCTTTTGTGCCACTCGTGCTGTGCATGGAGAGCCTGTAACTCTTGCTCCTGGCCTCTGAAACTTCCGGTGCAGCTCTGAGAGGTTATGTCTCCTGCTAACCCTATCATTATTCCCATTGGTGCAGTGCAGAGAAGCCTCAGTGTAGGACATCTAGAGGCGATCCTCCCTTGAGGGGCAGCGCTGGGATCCCAAGATTTCCCCTTCTGCATTCTTTTACTCGCTGGTCTGGATGTTAACCAGTACTTGCAGTGTGCTGGAAACACACCGTGCGGCACAATGCAGTGCTGGTAAAGTTCCTTTGGTTGCCCTGGCCTCACTTCCCGGTGTTTTCAGATGCCTGTTCCTTTCCCCCATTGTGACACATTCTAACATCCAACGCACAATTACTAGATTGTGCTGGGATGAGGTTTACTTCCGGACAGGCCAGGTCCTTAATGTCCTGTTCATTATATTACTAACTTCTTTATGAAGAGCCAGGCATAGGCCTGCAGTTTGCTGGATAGTGAGACTGCTCCAAGGCCGCACCAGCATCACATTCAGTCTTGCAGACACAGTCATGGCCCATCTTAAAAGGGCAATACACATGAGAGGGACAGAGCACATTAAAAGGGCAACACACATGGGTGGGTCACAGCACAACAGTGAGGTGCAGACCTAAACACACTTTAGGATATGTATGTAAATGGGGTATTCATACTGCAGTGTCCAGTTGTGCTATGACACCACTCTTTAGTCTACATTACTTTAGAATGAGAGCAGCATTTAGGGGGAAGTGGCATATGTTTCCCAATAAACCAGCACAGGACCCCCGCCTTACAAACATTGCTACCTCCCAGGGTTGCCAGTGAGTAGTGGCTACACTGTATATCCTAGTACAGACAGCTATGCCTGTAAATGTAAGCAAACTCTGTGAGAAATGGGCTATTGATTTGTTAATAGATATTTCAGAGGCAGAATAGGGTGACATGCAGTATCTCCCTCAATTCAAGCTTTTGTGTCCTAAAATGTAAAGTGTTAGGCTACATTATACACTGGCTAAAATTAAATGTATCAGGAGAGATAATTGTGGGCTGTGCCCTAGGTGTAATGCTGAACTGGCCGATCACATCCACATGCTTTGGTCCTGCTCGGCATTACATTCTTTTTGGATAGGGTTTTGTAATACACTTGCAGATTTGTGAACCTGTGATTTCTTTTAGCAAATCATTGCATACTTAGGAACTGGAGTCGTAAATTACCTCCTACAGTTGATAAATGGCTGACGGACATTACTTTCTCAACTGACAATGAGGAACTGGATATTGCCATAATGCCACTAATATCCAAGCCCAAGTATATATGGGCATATTACAGACTCTTCCTGTTGAAAAGATCTTCTGCCAACCTACCTACTTAAATGTTGGGACCACCTGACGGTTGGAACTACCGCTCTAGTTGTTCAAACCCAGCTATTTGAATACTCTCAAGACAACGCGAGGCACAGGCTATGCTGATAGGTGTTGACTGCATTTGATTGTGCTAATGTATGTGCTGTTGGAAACGTACCACCTGTGCTGTATATGATCTACACTAAGGCATAGCACTGCCAATACAATAAATACATTCATAAAATCAGACATGGCATCTCTCACAACCCAACAATTATGGTTTACTATTTTATTTACAATTTGAATCTCCAGCATTGACCAGCTGGTGACCATATATTTTGAATCTATTGCATCAAGTCCAGACTCCTATTTTTCAATCAGATACAATGTGGGAACATTGTAATCCTTTTGTAGTTTCCTGAGGAATATGCTTCTTATGAAGCTTCCTACTTGAGTTAAGCAAACTTTGGAGAGAACTGTTTCCTTACCTCCATCAAATTGAATTGAGAAGTGTATCAGTTCTGCTTTTGTTTTTAGTGGAGCTAGACTGCCGATTCTGTTTCCTAAGTCACCCATCAGTCAAACTTGGTCTCCAGTGGAGGTCTGCCATGAATAGAATTTCAGGGTATTTCCTTCTTGTTTGGAGGTAGATGTGTCCTCAAAGGTTCAGTAGAAGTCTCTTCACTTCCATCTTGTTCTTTCACAGATATGATAGTGACATGAGTGTGTGATTTGTTTCCTTAGAAGCTGCGCTTCACGAACGAAGCATTGTTGTCAATTGCAGCCCAGCGTGAACCCGGCAGCACTGCAAGCAGAGCTCTTGCTGCTTTCCCCTGCTTCCTGGAGGAGGCGGGGCTTATCGTGGACACGTGAGTGGTCACGTGTTCTCAAGGCCGCAATAACTGCCGGCATATCCGCCCGAGCGGCGTGTGATTTGTTTCCTTAGAAGCTGCGCTTCACGAACGAAGCATTGTTGTCAATTGCAGCCCAGCGTGAACCCGGCAGCACTGCGAGCAGAGCTCTTGCTGCTTTCCCCTGCTTCCTGGAGGAGGCGGGGCTTATCGTGGACACGTGAGTGGTCACGTGTTCTCAAGGCCGCAATAACTGCCGGCATATCCGCCCGAGCGGCGTGTGATTTGTTTCCTTAGAAGCTGCGCTTCACGAACGAAGCATTGTTGTCAATTGCAGCCCAGCGTGAACCCGGCAGCACTGCGAGCAGAGCTCTTGCTGCTTTCCCCTGCTTCCTGGAGGAGGCGGGGCTTATCGTGGACACGTGAGTGGTCACGTGTTCTCAAGGCCGCAATAACTGCCGGCATATCCGCCCGAGCGGCGTGTGATTTGTTTCCTTAGAAGCTGCGCTTCACGAACGAAGCATTGTTGTCAATTGCAGCCCAGCGTAAACCCGGCAGCACTGCGAGCAGAGCTCTTGCTGCTTTCCCCTGCTTCCTGGAGGAGGCGGGGCTTATCGTGGACACGTGAGTGGTCACGTGTTCTCAAGGCCGCAATAACTGCCGGCATATCCGCCCGAGCGGCGTGTGATTTGTTTCCTTAGAAGCTGCGCTTCACGAACGAAGCATTGTTGTCAATTGCAGCCCAGCGTGAACCCGGCAGCACTGCGAGCAGAGCTCTTGCTGCTTTCCCCTGCTTCCTGGAGGAGGCGGGGCTTATCGTGGACACGTGAGTGGTCACGTGTTCTCAAGGCCGCAATAACTGCCGGCATATACACCCTTGCGGCGTTAAGCCCTGGAGGCAGTAAGGGCTGGAGACACTGTTTTGCTGTTTGGCTGTGACCTGGGCAACTGGCATAAGCTAAGTTCCTGAGTAGTATTGTCTCGTGATAGCGCACAGTGTTTAATTTACTGTTTACCTTGTGAAGGGGGTTAGTTTACGTTCAAATTTTCTGACTTATTAATAGGAAAGGTGTTTTGCTTTTTCAAAGATTTTGTAAAAAGTTTTCTTGTATTTGGTGTACCTCTTTTTTTTTTACTATGGCCAATGGCCTGCGAAGTGGGCGCCGCATTGAGGAAATAACTAATATCCTAACTTCTTCAAGCATTGACTCCACGGTATGCAAAGGTCGAACTTCATATCATGAAGTGCCATTAGTTGACATGGTGGATGACAATACATCCACTGTCCCTGTGGTTTGCTTAGATAATGGTAACTGCTCCACTCATGTAGCCCAAGTGCATGCTACTTCCACTGTTGACATGTATGCCCCAACAAAGGTTGAGGAAAAAGTGATTGTAGATGCAATCATGAATGATAGTATGATTCGATCAGACTCACGCACCCCTAACAAAATGCAATTTAGCACTACTTTGCAGAAGATGGCTGCATTAAATGCACAAGTCAATCAAACTATTAGTATGATGACTCCACTAGTATATGGTATAACAAATTCTGGTACCATCGGAAATACTAATAGGAGTTATCATACCAAAATAGAGGATGACGTATCGGATGAGGTACCAATTGGAGTAATTCCGCGCACGCTTACATTCTCGCCTGATCAATATAATGCCACAAATAAAGTATTAATTGAGGATCTTGGAGTAGGTACGAATAGCGTGCGCGGAACTGAAGACCAATCTCCATCTCCTCTTCCGGTGATCACCAAAATTTTAGATCTCCTTGACAAGGGTCACGAGCTCACTCATCTTGAATTGAAGGAAATTAAGGCCATCTTGCACTATCTTTGCTCCAAAATGGATAAAATCGAAGGCTTTATCACTGCAGTTGACACCCTAAGATCCATTCAATCTGAAATTAGAGGGCAAGGCCACAATAATGTAGAGGCAGGGAGTCACGCAAACAGTTTGGAACAGTGCAATCAGGACACATTAATTGAACCTGTGAAATGTAAGTGCGAAAATGACTTGAAAGACATTAAGGCATCAGTCGATGCAATGAATCTCACAATTACATCTCACTTTACTAAAAGAGAACCTTCAATGCGGTTTCCCGATAGCCCATCTGCGCTCCTTGAAGCAATTGAATCACAAAACAAAATAGAGACAGAACGCTGTGCTTCTGAGGAACCTCTTACCTTTATGTCCCGTCGAGTCAAAAAAAATCACTTGAGAGCTATTAAGAGATATGCTAAGCGTAGGAAGGAAGCACTACTACATAAGAATGACGGACGTGGAAAGGATACCTCTTTGGTTCCTAGTATAGAATTAATCGAGGAAGATCATATCGATGTAAGACAACTGTCCAAAGAAAGCCAAGATGCTCTCACCCCGGTTATCAATTCACCGGAGGAAGAAAGTCAAAATGGTATTATTACCAAGTCACTAATCTCTCCTCAGATTGCTAATCCTAAACCTGGCATCGTTAATTCAGTGAATAGCATAACGGAAGGAATTATGATTTCTAAACCTAAAGTATGTGAAATGTCCCTAAAGGTGTCAGATAATCAGGATAACGGATGTGTAACAACTTTAATTGAACCTGCTATCGGCTCTGTGGTAAAAAATAATCTAAGGGACTTTTTCCCGACTATAGGGAGATGTCGCACCATGAAAAACAACATTATTCAATCGCGCCCCCATGGTAATGACAATTCGATTCCATTTACTAGGAAAACTTATAGTGAGGTATGTTCGAGTGTTGTGACTAACAAACTCTCTGCAAACAATATCCCTGCACAGTCCAAAAATATACCCTCAGTCGCTACAAATGGCATTGGTAAAATAGGGAAGGTAGAGGTAGATGAAATAATTAACAAAGAAGTGGAGGGGAATATGTCTAAGTCGGTAATCGTAGCAAATGGCACGGGAAAAAGAACTACTTTGGTCGAGGCATCGGTCGTACTTCATAAAGAGAGTCCTAAGCTCAGCTGCTTCGATCAAACTGGATCAATCGATAATGCAAGGACTCTCTATCCTATATTTATACACGGCCCCGCGCAAAGTAGAACACTACCACAACATATGAATACCAATCCACTCTTGTATAAGACCGGCGAAGCCTCTGTAGCACTGAGTAAAACCTTCTTTATGGACAACCAGAACACAAACAATTATAATAAAATCCCATCAAAACAACCTAATAAATTACTAATCAATCCTGCTATCGAAACAGGAACTTCAGTTGCCCCAGCTCCAATTTCACACAGGTTCTTGCACTCAGATGAAAGGAAGGAATACATCATAGGATTTGAAGGTAATGCCGAGGACTTGGTAGATAAACGTATTAATCGCTCATTTATCTTCTCCCTTTTCTCAAAAATACCCCAATTGAGAATGGTTAAATCTAATGATATTACCAGAGTCTCCCTGGCCAGAATTAACAACTTCAGGGCCCTGTGTTATCTTGGCTCTGAAGCAGTAATGAAATTCATCTGGTCCAACAGAGAGGAAATAAAAAGAGAAGGTTTGGTTTTACTTTCCTTTGGATCCGAGGAAGATGCTGCCCTATTCCTAGATCCACCAAAAGAGACTGATGGAAATTGTATTGATATGACCATACCCACTGTTAAAACAAATACAGGTTCCGGACTTGACTTGGCTGAGATTCTGAAAGTTGTAGCTCAAACCAACGGCCTTCCTTGGCTGGAACCTATGCTCTCGGCTATATTGTCTTCTAATACTACTTCATTACCTATAAAACCAGTCACATAGCTATCTAATCACAAAGAACTTAAAATCATGTCTTGGAATTCGTGCGGCTTTGTGAATTTAATGAACTGGCATCTCAATCTCAATAGTGATGAACCTCCAACTATAATTATAATTCAAGAATCGATGAAAACAATACCACTACTTATTCCTGGTTATGTTACTTTTAACTCATTAGCTAAAAGACATCTCTCAGGCCGCCCATCTGGGGGCTTATTGATTGCAATAAACACTTCATTTAAAGTCCAACCTAATGAAGTGTGGAACTCTCCGAGTCTATTAGGGGTCCATCTTAATATACCCACAATCAGATACCCATCATTAATTATCATCTCACTATATTGGAACCCTGCCAATTTAACTATTGAAGAGATGCTTGATGATCTTGAAGCATGCTTGGAACTCTCCGCTAGTACATATCCGAAATGTGAGATTATTCTTGGTGGCGATTTTAACTGCGACTGTAGAAATATGAATGAAACTAGTACATCCAAACTCGCAACCTTAGCATGCACTAGAGGAGCCAAGTTTAGAGAACTCTTAACCGATTGGGACATGGATCTCTTGGCGATACACGATATGAAATCTAAATTTACATGGGAAAGAGGAGTCAAGAAGTCAATGATAGATTTTATCTTTGTATCTCGCAATCTTATAGCCTACATGGCCCCATTAGTAATAGACCCTATATTGATCGGTGATCATGCACAACTTATAACATCATTGAAATTGAAATGTCAATTGTTAGGGGCAAATAAATCATTAACAGCAGTAGAAGTCGATCGCCCTCAGCATTCAATTAGGTGGAACAATGGTTTGTGCGATCAGATTGTTAAACACATATCACGAGAAACAACGCGAGTCGATCAATATGGTACCAACTTAAGAATTAAACTATCAGATAGGGATTACTCCGAAATAGTTGACACTGTCTTGCTTAAATTTTATAAAAACCCCAGTAGTGCGAAACACACACACATTTACGATCAGAAATGTAAACTGTTGAAAAGGGAAAAAAACAAAGCATTAAGACAATTAAAAAATAAAGTTTTAGGCACTGAAAGACTCAGAGAAAGGCGGAATCAAATCATCTCACAGTATAAACAAAATTTAAGATTCGCCCGGATCTCGAGACACAACGAAGATAACTGTACTTTAATTCGTGCCATTACGTCACACGATACTCGAGTCATATGGCGTACTTTAAAAACTGACCCAAAAAATGCCGTGTTACCAATGCCAAACTGTATTTCTGATCAGACATGGCAGAAGTACTTAACTGCAAAATTTCAACTTCCTTATAAGTTCCAATTTCTTCCTGGTATAATGTTAGACTCTACCACAATCCCTCGTTTTAACTGGAGTATCAGTGACATAATTTGGGCAATTTCGAGGCTGTCGTATTCTAAGGCTGCAGGACCAGACGGGCTCCCCCCTTGTCTTTATAAAGCGGACCCTGCCATGTGGGCAGAAATTATAAAGACCAAACTAGAAACCATCTTCAATTCTGGGGAAATCCCACCATCTTGGTTAACTGCAAACATAGTCCCGATATTTAAGAGGGGGGACCCTTCCTGTCCTGAAAATTACCGCCCAATTTCTCTAATCGATACCGAGGCTAAAATCTTTGCGATTCTACTTCTTCACGATTTGGAGAAGATTATTGAGTCCAAGGGTCTTTATTCTAAATTTCAAACGGGTTTTAGAAAGAATATGAGCACCACCTTAAATGCAACTATTCTTGCGCATGTCATTGCTGGGGCCAAGACCAAGAACTCCAATCCGGTCTATATTGCAATGATTGACATGAGTGCTGCCTTTGATAATGTCGTCCGCAACTTACTGTGGATGAAAATGTTGTCTTTCGGAATTCCAAAAGATTTAATGTATTGGATCATGAAATTGCATATTAACACATCTTATAGAATAAAAGTATCACAGGACGGGGGCACCACAGCTCCAATAGGAACAGCACTGGGCCTGAAACAGGGTTGCAACCTTGCACCAACCCTGTTTAATCTATATATGGCGGATCTGGATAAAACCTGGGAAAAGATGAACCTGTTCTCTGTGAAGGTCGGGAGGATATCCTTACAATGGATCGCCTTTGCAGACGATATTATTCTGTTTGATCCCACTCCTGCAGGCTTACAAACTAAATTAACACTCTTTGAGGAATTTGCAAAGGACCACAATTTGACTCCCAACCCGGCAAAGACTGCCATTATGAAATTTGGAGTGGTGCAGAAAAAGGGCAGTTTTAGATGGCATATTATGGATACGCAGATATCTTGCATTAACAACGCCATTTATTTGGGATATTATCTCTCTGATCAGAATTCTATCAAAGTATGGACAGACTTAATTAAATCCAAAACCAGGACACTCCTTTCGCAAATGAAAAGGATCTATACCCGGTTTTGCAAATTTTCACTAACTCCGTTAATTGAATTTATGTCCCTGAAGACTGAGAGTATTATTCTTTATGCCCTAGATATATGTTTGTGTGATATGTCTAACATGTTGGATTGTGTACAAGGCTCACTTTTAAAAGCAGCAATGTTTTTGCCTATGTCCATTCCAAATGCCATCATACGCCATGAATTGGGATTAGTGGCACTTTCGACTAGATGGAAATGGAGACAGTTATCCCATTTTGCAAAAATGAACTATCCACCGAATAACTCGCTATATGCGGATTTGCATAAGATGCTAGGTACCCGCTGTCCTCCTTCCTTTTATAATTATCAATTGAAAATGCAACAACTTTTAAGTGAAGTGAATATTACAGTGAATGATATCCATTTTCGCCCGTGCTATGCAAAAAAAAAACTTTTTGACTTAGACTGGTGCGTAACTATTGATAGGATTATGACTTATAAATCTTATGAAGATTATGGCGCCTTTGTTAAACAGCGCATCCCTCGCTATGCACATATCACTTTATTTCCCTGTGAAATTACCAGGAAGGCTTATATTCGATTTAGATTTAATCTATTCCATACTAGAGACAGAATAAAAAATTGGCGAACAAATACCACCACATTTGCTGTGGGATGTCGATTTGATGAGTGTAATGAACCACATGAAACAATGAAGCATCTCATTCTCTACTGTCCTCATTTTAACAAATTGCGAACAGCAAGATTTATGCAATTTGTTGATATAGGGTTTGAAGATTGTCTTGAGTTTTTATGGTCTCGTATGATGCAAGGAACTCACAACCGCTTAATCTATGAATTAGTAAGCTTTTGTAAGCATATAGAAAAAGAACTTATTCTGACTGGAGAATGAATTGCTGAGCTGATAAACTGATTGGTATATCTTTTTTTTTTCACTTGTATTTTAAACTGTATTTTAAAGCATTTTAAAGTATTATGTGATAATGTAAAATAATGTAAAAATCAAATGTCTAAATTTTCTTCTCTTTATACATGGATTTTAACTTGTTCTTTTGCAAAGGTTCTACTTGAAATTATTCTTGTAATTGAACTAAAGGCAAATAAAAAAAAAAAAAAAAAATAGTGACATGAGTATTTTGGAAATTACCTCTGCTCAATCAGGATGTCTTTCGATCAAACAACAGGTGCCATTCAAACTCACATAGTTGGCACTTCTTTTTAGTTAAATCAGCCAGCAAGTTGGTGTACAGAGGACCTGGTTTATGCAATTTATCAGAGACGAAGGCTTCTGATGTAAATCATTTACTAGTAAAACAGGTGTGCGCTCTGGGGAGCCACGACTATCACCGGATTGGTGAGACGGTGTTGTCATATTTTTATTTTTATTTAAGTAAACCCATCTACTGGGATCTGGTTGCTGTCACAATTGTGGAGCTCAGTAAGAAGGGGTTAAGAAAGCTTTGGTCACTTTTCCCACTTCCTCGGTTCAGAGCCTCAAATACATCTCTAAATATCAACCTTGCCTGTGACCGGGTATCTATGAAAACAGGTAAGTCAAAGTGTCTGTTTTAAAGTCCCTGCTATTGCTTTGACCACAAGACCTAGAAACACCTAAAGCAGGAGGAATATCCTTTTGCTTTGGGGTTTCTGTTCACCTTAGTGAGTTTTGTTCATATTGGGTCTCTTGTCTAAGTGTTTCTTTGATACTTTCTTTTTTTATTTCAAGTTCTTTGTTAGACTTCTTTTCACTCAGATCCTCTCTTCTTTTGGATAAGGAATTACATCTGGGAAAGAGTCAAAACTGGGTTTTATCGCCTCACAGTTTGCTTCTTTTTCAAATGCAAAGGTTACATTTTTCTCCTCACTGAATTTCACTCTTCTATTTTTCTCTGGTTTTATTTCAATGAATCAAGAGGGTTTGCCATAGGCCTTTGACAATTTTTCAGCAAACCCTGCGGTATTTTTGGGGAGGTAAAAGAAACTTCCTCTAAGGCTAGGCATATCTTTCCTGTCGCCTCCCCCATTTCCTCTTCCCCTTGGGTATTTTGAACTAGAACTATATTATCTTGTCATTGTCCACCCTGACCTGTTGCTTCGTTCTGATCTCGGTTTCTATGCGCCTTAGAATCAGGATTTCTCATGAATTGACCAATGCACTCTGACAGTTGTTTGACCTTTCCCTCCAGTTGTGAGAATGTCTCCACTTTCCAAGCTAAGTGGGCTTCTTTGTTCATAAGTCTGTTCTTCACTAGAATGGTAACTGTCTATTCTCGTTGAGAGGTTTTGGTAGTTCTGGGACTATTGTTGTATTTATGGTTGGATCTCCACTCACCGTTGTACTCCAGTCTGTTGGAACCTAGGAAGAGGTGGACGGTCATTTTCTTGACAATTGGTTCTAGAAAGTGGTGCTTGGCTTCTCTAAATAGGATCATTCTGATTCGAATTTCTTTGTGAATTTGTTTCTGGGTTCTGATTATTACTATCTGTGGGAGGAACGGCTTATAGCCCTGGATGGATGTTGAGCCTAAATACTGAGGTGTTATGTAAGTCTCTGGTTTTGTTGGGACTGTATTTTGCATGCCAGGTGGAGGTCTAGTCAGTTTTAAACAGAGGGCTTTCTAATTCTGTTAGGTTCTTTAACACCAGAGAAATCCTGTTCACCTTAGCAACCTTAATGGTGGCTTAAGTAGATGTTTGGGGTTCTTTTCCTTGTATTTAGTGATAGTTGGGTTCTGTACTTTATATATCTTGTGACCTGCAAGTTTATCCACTCAAGGCTCCTTGAAACATCAAAACCACGTACTACCACTTATTTTGGAAGGGCATGAAGAATGTGGTTTTGAATTCTCGACTTTTGTTTTCAAGATGCCGAGTAACCTGGGCAGACACTTGCTTGAGTTCTTGAGCAAACTCCCTAGGGAATTTTTTATTTTTTATTTTTTTTAATTTGATTTATTTATATGTAATGGCAAAAGCCCACAGAGAACACTTACAAGAAACATAACGGCAAAGACAAAACAGTTAATTAAACAACAAGGTTTTTAACTTCATTCTAAATGGGGAGAGGTTTTCCTCCTTGTAGAGAAATTCCGGGAGAAAGTTCCAAGCCATGGCTGCTTTAACAGAGAAGGAAATGCCTTTCCCTCTTGCTCTCCTTATCCGAGGGACTGTGCGCATGTTCGCTGTACTGCAGCACAATGTTCTGCTCGGAATATTCCTAATTAGCATTTTAATAAGGTATGTTGGACCCTTGCCAAAAAGTAATTTATGAATTAGTGCAAGGATCAGCCAGTGGAGTTCTTTCCTATAACTGGATACATGTTCTTTCCTTGGGATGTTACAAACTACTCTTACCACGTTATTTTGAACAATCTGGAGTCTGTATATACTCTCCTTAACCCTCCTCCCACCCCCCAAGGATGGCATTAGAGTAATCCAGCCGAGGCATAATGATTGAGCGAACCAGGTTTTAGCATTTTTTCGGGAGACCAGTGGGTTTATTTGTAGTAATATTTTTAGATGTTATTGGGCATTTTTAACGATGTTATTGATGTGTGCATCAGCACTCATAGATGCTTCTAACACTGTACCTAGAGTTTAACTTTTTTTACCACTGGAGTATGAGTGCTATAAATCCGGAACTCTGGTATTGTCCTTATGCCGTTGTAATTATTTGTTGAGTAGAACCCTCTGTGGTTGTTTATGTAATAGATTCCTTGTTGTTTGCTTGTAAGTGTCATCCTTAGACCTAGGTCTGGTTATTTCATTCCTCTCTGTGGTTACGATGCACTGAAGGAACCCCACTTGTAACCACAGAGAGGAATGAAATAACCAGAGCTAGGTCCAAGAACGACACTTACAAGCAACCAACAAAGAACCAATTACATAAAACAACCACAAAAGGTTCTACTCAATAAGGAATTCCAACGGCATAAGGACAATGCCAGAACAATAACGCTGTACGAGTATGATCTTACCTTTTATTCAAAGAACCACAACAAACCCGCCCACTCAGCATCTTTGACTATAACAACATGAAAAGAATGTATATTTAAAATAAATGCTGCATGGACAAGACAGGTGACTAAAGAAAATATATTAATTGTTTTATGAACTGCATTAATTGTGCCTAGCAGAGTTTGTTGGCACTACTGTACACTACTGTACAAACGTATAGCTACTGAAATGTCTATGGGCCTCATTGCAACCTATCTGAAATGTCTATGGGCCTCATTGTGACCCTGGTGCTCCCCTAATGAAGGGGGCCGGTACGAGACCGGCCCCCTTCATTACGGGAGCACCGATTACAAGCTTCCCATCGCGGGACCCGGATCGAATGCCTGGTAAAACCAGGCATGCTTTCCGGGTCCCGCGAGGGGAAGAAGAAGGTAACAATGGGCCAGTTGTAGTGGGGAATGGTTCCTGCAAGTAGGAATTACCGGGTCCTCCAATGTTGGAATGACCCGGTTATTCCTCATTGCAGGAACCCGGTAAATGAGCCCGGTTTGGTGGCAGCCATGGAGCAAATAGCTCCATGGCTACCGCCAAACTCGTAATGAGGGCCAATATGTCTATATGACCACTTTTTTTTAGAATTGTTAATAAAACAATTATACTCTGAATAACAAAAGTATTCACACTGACTCATTTGGTGGATACTAATAACAAAAATACAAAGCCAGGCGCAAAGGCTTATATAGAATCTTTACAGGCCGATTCATGGAATAAATGTGCGCCGAAAATCCCGGCGCAGAGGGGCCAATACGTGCGCTGCGCCTAAAATCAGCGCAAAGCGCAGGGAAACCAGCGCACGTCGATTCATGGAAGTCCCTGCGCAAGAAAAGCAGAGGACGTGCGCGGAAAAAACGCGCGGCGCAGGCCGGCGCACAGGTCAACCAACGTCGTGCGCCACGGCCACTGCGCCATCACTCCGAGCGCAGCGCACAGCTCTAAAGTAGGCGGGACACAGGGCGGGACACTCGGAATGGGGAATAAAATGGGGCACAACACTCGGAATGGGGAAGAATGTGGGCGGCACGGGGAAAGTTAAGGAGGCAAGTGCGCGGAACGCCCACACGCTCGCATACAACACGTATTCATGGAATAGAATAGGGCAAAAAAGCGCACGCTCAAAGCAGCGCACAGGCACAAACAGGCACAAACACGACCGCCACAAGAAAGCAGGCGGTAGCGTCTCTGCGCCTGCAAGAAATGTGCGCTAAAAGGTGCGCCAACAAATAGCACCTATATACAGACATGATCAATGTCCAATACTGTGGCCCTCCAGGACAAATGACGTACAAAGGGGTACCCACAAACACAGACACGCGCAGAGAGAAAAAATAAACGTGTGCGTGCATACCGGGGTGCGCGGTAAGTTGCACACGCGATATGGCCGGGTACGTGGATTTCAGGGGTGCGCGGGAAGTTCCACACGCGATATGGCAGGGTACGTGGATTACAGGGGTGCGCGGGAAGTTCCACACGCGACATGGCAGGGAACGTGGATTTCAGGGGTGCGCGGGAAGTTCCACACGCGATATGGCCGGCTACGTGGATTGCAGGGGTGCGCGGGAAGTTCCACACGCGATATGGCAGGGTACGTGGATTGCAGGGGTGCGCGGGAAGTTCCACACGCGAAATGGCAGGGAACGTGGATTTCAGGGGTGCGCGGGAAGTTCCACACGCGATATGGCCGGCTACGTGGATTGCAGGGGTGCGCGGGAAGTTACACACGCGATATGGCAGGGTACGTGGATTTCAGGGGTGCGCGGGAAGTTGCACACGCGAAATGGCCGGCTACGTGGATTTCAGGGGTGCGCGGGAAGTTCCACACGCGATATGGCCGGCTACGTGGATTCCAGGGGTGCGCGGGAAGTTCCACACGCGATATGGCAGGGTACGTGGATTCCAGGGGTGCGCGGGAAGTTGCACACGCGAAATGGCCGGCTACGTGGATTTCAGGGGTGCGCGGGAAGTTCAACACGCGATATGGCAGGGAACGTGGATTTCAGGGGTGCGCGGGAAGTTCCACACGCGATATGGCCGGCTACGTGGATTCCAGGGGTGCGCGGGAAGTTCCACACGCGATATGGCAGGGTACGTGGATTGCAGGGGTGCGCGGGAAGTTCCACACGCGAAATGGCCGGCTACGTGGATTTCAGGGGTGCGCGGGAAGTTCAACACGCGATATGGCAGGGAACGTGGATTTCAGGGGTGCGCGGGAAGTTCCACACGCGATATGGCCGGCTACGTGGATTCCAGGGGTGCGCGGGAAGTTCCACACGCGATATGGCAGGGTACGTGGATTGCAGGGGTGCGCGGGAAGTTCCACACGCGAAATGGCCGGCTACGTGGATTACAGGGGTGCGCGGGAAGTTCCACACGCGAAATGGCCGGCTACGTGGATTCCAGGGGTGCGCGGGAAGTTCCACACGCGATATGGCAGGGTACGTGGATTGCAGGGGTGCGCGGGAAGTTCCACACGCGAAATGGCCGGCTACGTGGATTACAGGGGTGCGCGGGAAGTTCAACACGCGATATGGCAGGGTACGTGGATTGCAGGGGTGCGCGGGAAGTTCCACACGCGAAATGGCCGGCTACGTGGATTACAGGGGTGCGCGGGAAGTTCAACACGCGATATGGCAGGGAACGTGGATTTCAGGGGTGCGCGGGAAGTTCCACACGCGATATGGCCGGCTACGTGGATTACAGGGGTGCGCGGGAAGTTCCACACGCGAAATGGCCGGCTACGTGGATTCCAGGGGTGCGCGGGAAGTTCCACACGCGATATGGCTGGGTACGTGGATTGCAGGGGTGCGCGGGAAGTTCCACACGCGAAATGGCCGGCTACGTGGATTACAGGGGTGCGCGGGAAGTTCAACACGCGATATGGCAGGGTACGTGGATTGCAGGGGTGCGCGGGAAGTTCCACACGCGAAATGGCCGGCTACGTGGATTACAGGGGTGCGCGGGAAGTTCAACACGCGATATGGCAGGGAACGTGGATTTCAGGGGTGCGCAGGAAGTTCCACACGCGATATGGCCGGCTACGTGGATTGCAGGGGTGCGCGGGAAGTTCCACACGCGATATGGCAGGGTACGTGGATTTCAGGGGTGCGCGGGAAGTTGCACACGCGAAATGGCCGGCTACGTGGATTACAGGGGTGCGCGGGAAGTTCCACACGCGAAATGGCGGGCTACGTGGATTTCAGGGGTGCGCAGGAAGTTCCACACGCGATATGGCCGGCTACGTGGATTACAGGGGTGCGCGGGAAGTTCCACACGCGAAATGGCCGGCTACGTGGATTCCAGGGGTGCGCGGGAAGTTCCACACGCGATATGGCAGGGTACGTGGATTGCAGGGGTGCGCGGGAAGTTCCACACGCGAAATGGCCGGCTACGTGGATTACAGGGGTGCGCGGGAAGTTCAACACGCAATATGGCAGGGTACGTGGATTGCAGGGGTGCGCGGGAAGTTCCACACGCGAAATGGCCGGCTACGTGGATTACAGGGGTGCGCGGGAAGTTCAACACGCGATATGGCAGGGAACGTGGATTTCAGGGGTGCGCGGGAAGTTCCACACGCGATATGGCCGGCTACGTGGATTGCAGGGGTGCGCGGGAAGTTCCACACGCAATATGGCAGGGTACGTGGATTTCAGGGGTGCGCGGGAAGTTGCACACGCGAAATGGCCGGCTACGTGGATTACAGGGGTGCGCGGGAAGTTCCACACGCGAAATGGCGGGCTACGTGGATTTCAGGGGTGCGCGGGAAGTTCCACACGCGATATGGCCGGCTACGTGGATTGCAGGGGTGCGCGGGAAGTTCCACACGCGAATTGGCTGTGTGCTCCCAGGCATTACCTGTACACCCTCCACGGCCCCTGCAGGCAGCACACACAACAGGGAACTACCCTGCACACCTGCTCATGTCTCCCACCACCCCCACCCCCCATCCACCAGGGACACCCTCCACCAGGCCCCCACCCATGTCTCCCACCACCCCCACCCCCAGCACTGTGGGGAACCTGCCAGCAGGCCCCCACCCATGTCCAACCCATGTCTCCCACCACCCCCAACCCCCCATCCACCAGGGGCACCCTCCACCAGGCCCCCACCCATGTCTCCCACCACCCCCACCCCCAGCACTGTGGGGAACCTGCCAGCAGGCCCCCACCCATGTCCAACCCATGTCTCCCACCACCCCCACCCCCCATCCACCAGGGACACCCTCCACCAGGCCCCCACCCATGTCTCCCACCACCCCCAACCCCCCATCCACCAGGGACACCCTCCACCAGGCCCCCACCCATGTCTCCCACCACCCCCACCCCCAGCACTGTGGGGAACCTGCCAGCAGGCCCCCACCCATGTCCAACCCATGTCTCCCACCACCCCCAACCCCCCATCCACCAGGGGCACCCTCCACCAGGCCCCCACCCATGTCTCCCACCACCCCCACCCCCAGCACTGTGGGGAACCTGCCAGCAGGCCCCCACCCATGTCCAACCCATGTCTCCCACCACCCCCACCCCCCATCCACCAGGGACACCCTCCACCAGGCCCCCACCCATGTCTCCCACCACCCCCAACCCCCCATCCACCAGGGACACCCTCCACCAGGCCCCCACCCATGTCTCCCACCACCCCCACCCCCAGCACTGTGGGGAACCTGCCAGCAGGCCCCCACCCATGTCCAACCCATGTCTCCCACCACCCCCAACCCCCCATCCACCAGGGGCACCCTCCACCAGGCCCCCACCCATGTCTCCCACCACCCCCACCCCCAGCACTGTGGGGAACCTGCCAGCAGGCCCCCACCCATGTCCAACCCATGTCTCCCACCACCCCCAACCCCCATCCACCAGGGACACCCTCCACCAGGCCCCCACCCATGTCTCCCACCACCCCCAACCCCCCATCCACCAGGGACACCCTCCACCAGGCCCCCACCCATGTCTCCCACCACCCCCACCCCCAGCACTGTGGGGAACCTGCCAGCAGGCCCCCACCCATGTCCAACCCATGTCTCCCACCACCCCCAACCCCCCATCCACCAGGGACACCCTCCACCAGGCCCCCACCCATGTCCCCCTGGCCCCTGGTCCTGACGATACACAATAATGGCAGTAATGGCCAGCATACCCAGCACAAACACCCAGGCAAGGATTGCATGCACCCACATAGTGAATGCAATCACATGACACAACCCCAAAGGCAAGTATGCAAAAGAACACATGTCCGCCACACACACATACACAATGGGTGCAAGTGAATGTCAAAACCCATATCATGACATGTAAGAAACCAAAGAAAAAATGACACAAGTGTAAGATAATATAAAAATGTATTAAATAAAAAAATAAGTAAACTAATACAACTATCTGGCAAAGCAAATAAAAGGTCCATGTCCGGGAACAAAAATGAGAAACCAAAAAACAAAGGATAGAAAAATCAATAGATTTTGTCCAAAGCAAACACATGTAGCATGAAATCAAAGAAAAACCATTACGACATGGTGTAAACAATATGAAATTAAAAAAATGTATCTCCCAAAAAATAACAATATATACAGGAATGTTCAAGGGTCCATGAGCCCAACACCACTAATGAAACCTAATACTAACTAAGTTAAAAAATATGTACAAAAAAGTGGCCATTGTCCAAGCGGTCCAAAATAATAAAAAGAAATAAAGGAAACCTAGCACTAACTAACTAAAAAACTATATACAAAGGCAGCGGGCTAGTCCTGCGGCTCACTTGGTGATGCTGGCCAGGGCATCCTCGAACTCCATGTCAATGTCCTGGAGGCGGGACTCAGTCCTGGCCCCGAGGTCTCGCAGGGACAACCCCATGTGCTCACCAAATTCCCTGCGAGCCTCCTCGAGGCACTCAGCCCGCCTCAATGCCTGATGCATGGAGATCTCCGCCCTGGCCATGGCGAGCCGCTCCTCTTCCGCCCGCTGCCGCTCCGCACCTATCCGCTGGCCAAACTCCTCCCACACGGAACACACCGCCATGCCAGGGTTGCCCTGCCCTCCGGCCGATGCCTGCCCCTCTGATCTTGATGGCCCTGAGCCATGATGCCTCCCACGTCGAGCCCGCTGCTGCCTCCGACGCCACTGCCTCTGCCAGCACGACGGCATCCAGGCTGATGGTAACCACCGACGCCGTCGTGCACGTGCCCTGCCCGATGATGCCGGCACATCTTCCATCTGCTGGGGTCCACTTGCTGTGTCGTCCACCCCTGCTGGACCTCCGACTCCCAACTGCGGCAGGGATGGGATCCCCACCGAGCTGGCTGCATTGGTCGGGGCAGGTCCACAGGGGGCCATGGTGGCATCTGGGCCGGAAAACGGCAAGGAGAACGACCGGTGGATAGCCTGCACAGAGGAGGAGAGGGCCGTCAGATTGGCCAACACATGCAGGAACCCCCCGAACATGGCCGATCCCAATTGGGCCACGTCGGCACGGTGCACTTCGTGATGACGTGCGTGCTCCTCCCGGGAAGCACGCACGGCATCACGAATCACAGCCGTGCGCATCGCGACCCCAATCAGGACCTGCTCCACGCGGCCAGGGGTTCCCACGGCCGCAGGTGGAGGGGAGTCAGTTGACATGGACATCCCCTCTACCTGCGGACGGGCCTGGGACGGGGCATCCCTGCTGGTGCATGGTGGTGCACTCACAGGGTCAGGGACAGCGACATGCACAGGCCCCTCCACGGTGACCTGTGCTGCCTCCTGCCCCTGGCCCTGGACTGCACCACTTGCACCAGCAGGGATGCTCCCACCAGGCCCCATGTGTGCACCAGTGTCGGCCTCCTCCTCCTCTGTGCAAACCACCAACCTGGATGGCTCCTCACCGTCTCCCGCCGTAGCAGGCCCCTGTGGGGGCTCACCCACCCCTTCCGCTGCAGCCGTGGGGGCATCCCCGCCGCCTTGCTCCACAGCGCCGTCTCCGCCCTCTTCTTCACTAGCCGCTGCGTAGAGGGAGACAAAGGACACAAGCATCAGGCTACTGTACAATGGTCCCCTAGACAGGAAGCAATAGCAGATGAGCACCCCTGTCAAAGTACACTTCCATCATGTCCCTCCACAACACATGGGTCAGTCCAGGCAAAACACACACAGTAACAGGCATGGTGCATGCCATGCACATTTCCATGCATGTCCAATTGACTCTTGAAACATTCAATGATATGTAACTCACATGCATCATGGCTCATGCATATCACATGCACACACTTCACCTCAGTCACATCCATCTGGCCCCAATCACACCGAACACAGGCAAAACAAGGGGAAGTTGGGTGCGTCACTGAATCTGTGCATTGTCAAACACATGTGTCATGCATCCATGGCATGCACAAGTCACAGACATGCAGGTCAGGCACACAGACATGACTACCATATATGTACCTGGCATCAGCACCCATCCTTCACCCCCATCCATGTCCAGGTACAGAGACTGGCATGCTCTCATGTCCCAAATCTGCATAGTGCTCCCCATGCCGCATTTCAACACATGCAACAACCATGTGGGTCACACATCACTGGTCGCACATGCATTACCATGATGTCCCAGCACACATACATGCATACATGGCCCATGGCACACATACAGGCAAGTATCATAGAACCAGCACACCGCAACATGCACTGTCTCACACAGTGATGCTTGGACACTTACCGCTCAACTCCAGACGGGTCTCCCTCTCAAGGATCTGGGCGTGGAGCGCTGGGCGTACGCGTTCCAGGACCCTCTTCTGGATGGAACTCATGTGGCCCCGGCCCCCCTCCACGAGGCGCCGGGCCTTCACAAGGGTCCTGGACCTCAAGTCCTCCCAGCGCTTCTTGATCTTCAAGACGTTGCGGGTTGCCACCCCCTCCGCGTTGATGGCAACCACACAGTCGGCCCAGATCCTCTCCCGTCCTTCCTTGCTGGCGCGGGACGATCCAAAGAGGGCATCATACTGCCCCAGGACATGCTCCACCAGGACACCAACTTCGGTGGCAGTGAAGCTGGTGCCCCTCTGCCCCTCTGGCCTGGGGTTGCCACTGGTGCCAGATGTAGAAGTGCCCGACATGGCAACCCCAGAGGCAGGTGTGGGTGGGCAACTGGGTCCTGGGGCTGGGCTGTGGAGCGATGTAATCCCAGTTGGGAGTCTTCAGTTCCAGCAGGGGTGGACACAGCAACTGGACCCCTGCAGATGGCTGATGTGCAGGCACCAAATGGCAGGGCACGGTGGCAGCAGGCAGGCAGGCAGGCAGGCAGGCAGGCAGCAGCAGATAGCACGTGGGAGGCTGCTCAGGGCACTGGGGGGGCAGTAACTCGGCCTTCGGGGCAGGAGCGTGGTGTTCCGTGTGTTTTCGGGTGGCCAGCTTGATACGGAGTGATTTGGCACGTGAAATTCCTGCACGTCAGCGTGAAATCCGAGGAAAGGCCCTTAGCGCGTAAGTGCGTCAGCACGCATACGCGATTCTATTGGACCAGAGTCCCTCATCGCGTAAGCGCGTCTGACGTGATCCGCACGGGCGTTCCCCACTCAGCACGTGAAGACGGAGCACACGCGGAAATACTGCACGTCAGAGTGTCATCGCGTGTAATTGGCCAAAAGTGCGCGTACACGCCATTGGCCTATGTACGTGTATTTCATCGCGTGTAATTGGCCAAAAGTGCACGTACACGCCATTGGCCTATGTACGTGTATTTCATCGCGTGTAATTGGGCAAAAGTGCGCGTACTCGCCATTGGCCTATGTACGTGTATTTCAGGGGTGCGCGGCCACTTACACAAGCAAGTACGTCAGCGCACCTGTATGCCTGCTGCGTGGGAATTTCCACACGCGATTGGAGTGGGAACTCGATTCCAGGGGTGCGAGGCTCACACGCTCGCCTACAACACGCGCAAGGCATTAATTTGCGCACTTTTCAATAAACAAGCCAGATGCCAGGATGAACATACCGTTCCTAGCAGCAGTGGCAGTGGGCTACCAAAGGAGGAGGAGGAGGAGAGTCAGGGCCAGAATATTCACACCCAGAACCAGCCTATTCGGGATGCCTGATGACCAGGTGTATGGGAGGTACAGGTTTCCAGCACACATCATACTGGACCTGGTCAGTGAGTGGGAGGATGACCTCACATCACCCACCCTGTGCTCCCAAGCACTCAGCCCCCTGCAGAAGGTCCTGAATGTACTGCACTTCTTGGCCACTGGATCCTTTCAGCGGACAAGTGCCATAGTGGGTGGGGTGTCACAGGCCACGCAGTCACGCTGCCTACACCAGGTCTTGAACATCATCACTGCACGGCCATCAGTCCGCAGGCACATATATCTCCCCAGGACTCATGCAGAAAGGCGGACGTGCATCCAGGAATTCTATGGTGTGGCTCAATTCCCCAAAGTGCTTGGTGCAATTGACTGCACACATGTGGCTCTACGTCCACCCAGGGCAACAGAGCACATCTATAGAAACCGCAAGCACTGGCATTCCATCAACGTGCAAGTTGTATGCAATGCCAAGGGAATAATCACATCAGTATATGCCAACTATCCAGGGTCCACCCACGACAGCTTCATCTACAGAATGTCTACCCTATGCCGGGACCTAGAGGCTGGCCAGCATGGAGATACATGGCTGCTTGGTGAGCATGAATGCCACTGCACATGCATGCATGTCAGATACTGGGTCATGACACAACACCACTAATGATACCCATCACCACCTCCACAGGGGACAGTGCCTACCCTATCAGCCCCCACATGATGACCCCAATCCGGAACCCCACCACGCCACCCCAGGTAAGGTACAACACAGCCCACATTGCAACACGGGGCATAGTGGAGCGCACATTCGGAGTGCTCAAGTCACGCTTTCGCTCCCTTGACCGTTCTGGCGGGCAGCTGTTATATGCTCCCCGAATAGTGTGCAGGATCATAGTGGCAGCATGTGTCCTGCACAACGTTGCAACACGCCGGGGCCTGCCCGTGGACATGGTGGTGCCCCCACATCCACAACCACATGCACGCCCGCTGCGCATGGGAGGGGAAAGGGCACGGGGGGAGGCAGCCCGTACGCAACTGGTGGCCAACTTCTTCACCTAGGAATCACAGTGCTGGCTAGTGCACACTGCTCTGGCACATACCATCTGACAATCAATGATGACACTACCTGACAATGTCTGAAATTTACTTGACAATAAACTGTCAGATACACATCAGCCTGAGATTGTTAACATGGAAGTGTCAATATGTGTGCACCCCTAGCTACACATACACCAGCAATGCATCACAACGCAAAGACACAACTCCATCAATCTAATATGCATTGCCACAGGCGATTCACTACATGACAACATTGCCATGTCACCCATTCCCTTCACAGTCCCGCCACTGAGGACACCATGTCATGGTATGTGACAGCAAACAAACTGGCCATCACAACATGACACCAGTGTCACAAATAGCAGTGCCCCAAATGGAACATAGCCGCACTTGAGCAGCTAACGGACCTGGAGCCACTACTACACACCTGTGTAAGAGTAATTTCAATCAAATTACACACCAACCCACCCTGAAGCCCACCCAAACAAGACACAATGCATGTAATCAATGGTAGTCTCATTACCTGATTCTGCTGGTATGTCCTCACCGTCCAGATGTACAGTGATGGCGCCATGCAAAAGTGTCAGTGCACATCTACCGACATGTAGTCTGACTCCAGAGAATATGCCCTTGTGAAGATCTGTGTGAAATACCTGCAAAACATGAGCAACATATGTAAGTAGAGGCACATATCAAACCATCATGCATAGTTAGGTGCAACAACAATGAACACTATGAATGTCTACACAGTATTGACTATGGACTGGCCAACAGCTCATGGGAGTCCAATGTCACCGTGTAATTTGATGTCACTTGGGCACACCCTTTGCAAGCCCATGGAAACGGAAGCAGGAGGGGTGTGGATGTCTGCTACCCAAGCATCGAAACCAAACTCAGGACAAGCCTGCATGTGCCCAGCCACAATACAGTGTATGCCCAGGTACCCACACAAGGCAACACTCTTGCAAAATAAAAATAAAATAGAGAAAAAATGGCCATGAAAGGGCCGGCGGGGGGGGGGGGCCACCTATGAGGTCCGAGGACAGGATGCACGCCACAATCCACCTGTGTGGATCATGGGAAACGAAAACACCCCATAGGCTCGTGGCCCACACGGCTACTCTGTTGTGGGAGATGAGTCGCTATGGCTCTGGCCAGACCCTGCAGCTGACTCTGGAGGTGGGGGAGCTGCCTCAGAAGATGGTGTGACAATGGGAGGCAGCCCACGCAAAGCACGAGTTTGCTCCTCCATGGCTGCAAGCAGGCGGGTCTGGTAGTTCTGGTTCTGGGTTATAATCATGCGGAGGTCCCCATGCAGTAACTCCCGGGATGACCTGACCTCCGCACGAGTTGCCTGCATCTCGGCCGAGAGCGTCCGTGTCAGACGCTCCAGCTGCTCCTCTGTCCTTCTTTGGGATGAAGCCTCAAGCTCTAACAGGGTCGACCTGAGGTGACGGAGTTCTTCCCTCAGGCCTTCCCTGTGGCGCTGGGACTCCATGGAAAGTGATTCCCGCAGAGTCGCCAGTGCCGCCCGCCTGTCCATGTTGGACGCCAACATATCCTCCCTGTGTGCCTGGCAGATGGACTCTGTAGCCTGCTCCAGTCGCTCCATCAGCCTTTCTGGGGGGACAATGGAAGTGGCCACCCTATCCATGGCCTGTGCAATCATCTCGGATGATGCTGCCTGTTGGGTGGCCATACCGTAGATGGATTGCTCCCAAACGGTATTGCCAGGTGGCATACGGCCACCACGTTGACGGGCACCACACCTGCCTGGGGCAAGGCGGACTGCGCCTTGCTGTGCCGGCAAGGCCTCAGGCTGCAGGACTGCATTCCCTCTCTGATCTGCAGCCCCAGGAACAGGATCAGAGATTGGGTGGTGTGGCCCTGCATCCGTAACCACCGGAGGCTGATCTGCCGACACTGACATCCCCATTGAGGGCAATGGCCCGGCTGCAGGTGGGTCGGACAGAGGAGATTCTCTCCCAAGAACACTCACCTGCGACTGCACATAGGTGTCATCCTCCGAGTCTACACCTGAATACTGCTCGGGGGAGGAACCCCCAGAGACACCCCTCGACAGCACGACCTGCAGCACTTGTGGGTTTTCACCCACAAACACACCACGTCCCTCACTTGTGGTAGGTCGGCCCGGGTTGCCCTCCTGGGACGGCTCAACCACCACATCCCTAGCATCAACAAGTGCTTCGTCCCCTGCAAAGACATGAAAGAGAAAAATGGAAACAGGCATTAGCACCATGGCATGCAACAAGGGCTGATGAACAACAGAGGCAGTAGTTCTACGACACATGTCCCACATGACTGGGAGACCTCCTATGCATTCACCATCACTGGGTCTGTAGGGGAGGCTCAGGGCATACAATGTACAGATTGGAGAGCAACGCCTGCTCACCATGCTGCCTAGCACTGCCATCACACATTGGCCGGTGATTGCCATGTCAAAGGCACATGCCATCACACACATGGCATGTGACATAGCCACCAAGTGAAGAGGGAGAGGAGGGCGAGTTTTTTGGATTTCAACCACTCTGGTCCTGACATTGCATCGTCACTTCAATAAGTATACATGTTGTACATGGATCTGCTAGTCCAAATAGGCCACGATGCACAGTGCCTTGTCTACATCAACAAAATGCAGTAAACAATGTGATTCCACCTCCCCATCACCTGTAAAGGATTCATATTGCATTCGTGAAGCACCGGTCCAGAAATGTATGAAGGTACAGCGGAGCACTGAGGGGTGGTGGGGCAGAAGGGGATGCCAGTCAACAATCCTACTGGTGCTGGTGTCATTCATGTCACGCAAGTGCAGGGGTGGGTGGCACAATGAAGTGCAAGGGGAAGTGGCGGCTGGAAGTGCTGTACAAGGTAAGTAGGACTTGACGTCAAGGGCAGATGGTGTTAGGCGCAGACAAGTGCTGGGGGGGTGGCCTATAGGGGTACAGAGTCAATCATGCAGTGCTGTGGGCTCGGAGGGGACAGGGGAGGTACAGACTGCATCTGGCTCGGCAAGGTCCTTGCAGATTTCTATGTGTCCTGCAGAGTTGTCACATGCCGCAGATATGTGCCCTTGGATTGGGGATCTCATCTTGGTGAAAAGGGTGAGGCGCTATTGCCTTTGGAGCATGTGGCAGGCCAGTTTGCCAGAGGATGGCCATGATGCAGGACATTCCCTCTCTGCCACCCGGCACCTGTGGTTTGGGTTCACAAGATCCAAGTCATGCCAGGACTCTGCATTGGCATGGGGCTTCAGACAGGTGGTCATGACCGTGGCAAAGACATCCAGTGTACCTGACATGGAGTGGAGCATGGAGTGGGCCCTGTCAGAATGGGAGTGAGCCTAAGGGGGAGCTGGATGGGGGGGAGATTTTGGCAGCATGAGCCTCGACTGACACACACTTCATGGGTCGGAATACCAAGAAGGTGTGTGACAGTGGTGAGGGTGGCTTTGCCTGTGGGGTGGTGAGGGTGAGCTGGGAGGAGAGGAGAATGTGATCACTCCAGGAGAGAGGAGTGCAGAGATGGACGGAGAGGGGAAAGTCAGATGAGATCAGAGCATCAAGAGTGTGCCCTGCAGAATGAGTAGGGACAGACGGGAGTCTAGAGGGTGAGAGGGAGTTGCTGAGGTCACAGAAAGGTCACGTGGGGGCGTCAACAAGCATGCAGGTGGATGCGTACAGCACCAAGGATGAGGATTTCTGTGTCTGGGGACATGAGTGAGGAGGAGAGGTGAGGACACTCAGAAAGGAAGTAGTACATTTGACCAGTTTTCCCAGACACAGTACGCACTGTTTGAGAATGTCAAGGTGTGGTGGAGAGAGACGTCACACAAGCCATTCCAGAGTGGAGTAGGTCTAAGTAGGAGTGACAGTGGCAGGAATACCCTCAGGGAAGCCAAGGGCACACCCCCCCTGCACAGTAGTGGCGGGCCAAGGAGAGGGTCTCCTGAACATCAGGTAGGAGTGTGTGAAGGATGCAGACAGAGCTGGCCGTCAGACATGTTTCCATGAGACCAAGGATGTCAAGGTGCATAACCTCATGTAAGTGACAGATATCGGAGGAATGCCTGATGCAGCCGCAGTGAAAGGAGTGTAATTGTGGAGGAGGTTGACAGCCTTGTAGGACTTACGGGGAGTGCTAGAGATCAGGGGTGCAGCATGTGTAGGAGTTGGAGTGGGAGGCGGAGAAGGTTCATGGGAGGGTGCAGGGAGGCAGTGCAGGATTGATGAGGAGGGGGGACAGCAGGAGAGGTAAGGAAGTTGATGAGATGTGGGTAGCATTTCTCAAGGAGATTGAGGTTGGCCTAAGGACCTTGGACTGGGACGCTCCCATTACCATGCACATCAATAGTGGCCTCTGAGGATTGGAAGGAGGCCAGGAGTACACCCCAACGGGTCCCACCATTGATGGTGGAAGAGGAGCAAGGAGAGAGGACAGGGACCATGTGAAGGGTCTATGGGACAGGCAAAGGCATGTATGAGCAGATGTCAGTGAGAGTTAGCTTTGAGTAGGCTCAGATGCACTGGTCAGCAATAGGGTGGGTCGCATTGGAGGGCAGGGTGCCCTCATTTGACTTTTGGCAAGCAGGTGTCGTGAGTAGGGCACGATGGTCTGAACTGTAGAAGTCATGGAAGATAGACCATGAAGAGCAGCATGGAGTGTGAGGGAATGGGGCTCGAAACCAGACGGTACCAAAGCCCACAGGTAGGAGGTGGATGTCAAGGCAACATCCACAGTATGACAGCATGTTGGTTGGCATTTATATACAGAGGACGCATTAGCATGTGGTATCATTGCATGTCAGGCATGTGAAGATGAAACTTGAATGGCTGGGGGAAAGTATAGGAATGGTATGTAAGACATCAGATGAATAGACAGGGGAGTATGAGCAACAATGTAGTGACAAAATGACAATTCAAGGGCAACTTCCATGGTGTCGGGCCATATGTGCACTGTTGCCAGTAGGGATAGTGCTGTGGGCAGATGGTGTTGCACTGAACATACTGGATGGGGCACATGGGTGCCACTATCAACTCTGCCACACACCCCCTTGACAGGCACCCAACATGAATGCTTCACACACACACCATGCACATGGATAATACACACATGCATGTGCACTCACCGGATGATGCCTCGTAATCAGGGAGGTCTCCCACACCTTGGAGTTGTCCCTCGGTGACGTAGGATCCAGCTACGGACTTGTGTGGTGTGAGTTCTATTTCCTGTCCTGGGGACCCACCTCCAGTCACCAAGGTTGCGGCATGACTTGAGGCCAGCTTCTCCTTTGCCCTGCGCTTAAGGTCATTCCAGCGCTTCTGGCAATCACTAGCTGTGCGCCTCACTACTCCAAGGGCACTTATTCTGTCAGCAATGGTCTGCCAGTGTGCCTGGCGTCTGGCATGTGTGGTCTTGGACCCTGCAACGATGACCATTTCCCTATCATGATCTGACACATACTGAACAAGTGCATTCAGTTCGGCGTCTGTGAAGCTTGGCTTCCTTGATGGGCCGGACTGTGCAGCCGTGCCTGGTGCATCAGCCTGTGCCGGACGTGCACTCTTCCTCTTGCGCTTGGAAGGGGGTGGGGATCCAGAGTGTCCTACGCCGCTGTGGACACTAGGGGCAGGAGCCGTGGTGGACTCAGTACTGGGTGTGTGGGATTGCCCACTCAGCATGGGAGTAGGTGCAGGCATTGGGGGTAGTGGGATGGGGTCAGGCCTGATCTGAGGTGCATGAACTAGGACCGACACAGTCTTGGCAGGGTGTATGAGAGGTGGGGTGGATGGAGCCACACCCTGGCTACGGGGGCCAGCAGATGACCTATCTGGCATAGATGCGCCTGCCCTGATGACACCAATGTGCACCGGTGCACGTGCAGTGGACCTGCTGACCTGGATGTCAGCGATGGGATCACCCTCGGACAGGTCTGGTGCCACAATGGCCTGGTCCGACAAGGGCTGATCAGGGTTGGTATCAGCCACATGACTCTCAACTGGGGGGGGGGGGGGCATGGGTGTCCCTGACTGGTCCTCCAGACTGGGGGGGACAGGGGCACCCTGCAAGTCACAACCACGTCCCCTAGTGGATCCTCCACGGCCACCACGTGTGGCTCGGCCACCTTTGCCACCCTTACGGCTTGCACGCCTCCCAACCATGGCACTGATGGTATTGTGCGTATGGGAGTTGGTGTGCACAATTGTCCTGGGCAATTGGGTGTCAAAGGGGTTGGGTACCAGATGGTATTCGTACCCTAGTGCAGTGGCAAGGCTATATGACACCCCTGGGGAAAGATGACGGGTCACGCAACGCACAGGCACCCCAAAAAAGTTAAGGAACGTGCACAATACCCCTCCTAGACCACGTGTGCTGATGGAAAACCCTGCACTACGCTGTGGCATCCAGTAACACAATGAACGTATGCGTGTCACACGCAGCCTAGAATGACCTCTGAAGGGGTAGGCTACACACGGGGCAAGCACAGAAGTTAGATACGTGCGTGACTCACCGTCTGCCAGGTAAAAGAGCGTGAAAAATGAGCGCGTTTGGTTGGCAACACCCCCGCCAAAAGAAGATGTGTACGCTGTCTGAGGAGACAGGACAACAGTAGAAGGGGACACTGTTTGAGGGAACAGGCCCAGGTAAACCAGTACTAGAGGAAAAAGAGAAAAAGCTGTCAGAGGTAACAGGGAGTACGAACTGGAAACGCCGTGAAGTCAATCGCGTGTGAAACGACAAGAAGTACAGAATTCACCCACTCGCTCTCCACGAAAAGCACGTACAAGGAAATGGTGTTCAACACTACCTTTTATACAGGCCCACACGTACAGCGTCACTTACGGCGTGTACGTGCTTGGCCCATGTTCACCAATCACACGCTTTGTCACTTCTGCGTGTGGATCCTTTTTCACCAATCACACGCTTTGACACTCCTGCGTGTAGCTCACTTTTCACCAATCACACGCTTTGTCACTCCTGCGTGTGGATCCTTTTTCACCAATCACACGCTTTGACACTCCTGCGTGTAGCTCACTTTTCACCAATCACACGCTTTGTCACTCCTGCGTGTAGATCCTTTTTCACCAATCACACGCTTTGACACTGCACGTGCAGGTAACTATTGACGCACATATGCTGGGGACGGCTTTTCGCGCGATTCGCTGAGTGTGGGGTTTTCACGTGCAAAATCACTCCCTATCAGGCTGTCCACGCGTTCAAACACGAAAGACCACGCTCCTGGCCAGGAGGCCAAATTAAAGTCCCCCAGAGCCCTGAGCACGCTCCCACCTGCCATCTGCTGCTGCCTGACTGCCTGCTGGCCACGTGCCCCACAGTGCTGGTGGGTGTGGGTGGTGGGAGACATGGGTGGGGGCCTGGTGGAGGGTGCCCCTGGTGGATGGGGGGTGGGGGTGGTGGGAGACATGGGTGGGGGCCTGATGGCAGGTGCCCCTGCACTGCTGGGGGGTGGGGGTGGTGGGAGACATGGGTGGGGGCCTGGTGGAGGGTGCCCCTGGTGGATGGGGGTGCAGGGGGACATGATCAGGTGTGCAGGGTAGTCCACTGTTTTGTGGGCTGCCTGCAGGGGCCGTGGAGGGTGTACAGGGTACACCTGTGAGGGCCCACCCAGCCTATTCGCGTGTGATAATTCCCGCGTACCCCTGTGATACACGTTCCCTGGCCTATCGCGTGTTCTACTTCACGCGTCCCCCTGTAATACACGTTCCCTCTCCAATCGCGTGTTGAACTTCCCGCTACCCCTGTAATACACGCACCCTGGCTGTTCGCGTGTGATAATTCCCGCGTACCCCTGTCATACACGTTCCCTGGCCTATCGCGTGTTCTACTTCACGCGTACCCCTGTAATACACGTACCCTGGCCAATCGCGTGTTGGACTTCCCGCTACCCCTGTGATACACGCACCCTGGCTGTTCGCGTGTGATAATTCCCGCGTACCCCTGTAATACACGTTCCCTGGCCTATCGCGTGTTCTACTTCACGCGTACCCCTGTAATACACGTACCCTGGCCAATCGCGTGTTGGACTTCCCGCTACCCCTGTAATACACGCACCCTGGCTGTTCGCGTGTGATGATTCCCGCGTACCCCTGTAATACACGTTCCCTGGCCTATCGCGTGTTCTACTTCACGCGTACCCCTGTAATACACGTACCCTGGCTGTTCGCGTGTGGTGATTCCCGCGTACCCCTGTAATACACGTTCCCTGGCCTATCGCGTGTTCTACTTCACGCGTACCCCTGTAATACACGCACCCTGGCTGTTCGCGTGTGGTGATTCCCGCGTACCCCTGTAATTCACGTTCCCTGCCTAGTCGCGTGTAGTACTTCCCGCGTACTCATGATTTGAGGATTGCCCGCTTTGCTTTCCTTGTTTGCCTGCCCTGTGAAGTGGTCCAGGGTTAGCGCAGCCCTTAGCGATGATTTAGCGATTTTGATGGCTTTTCCTTGCGCGAGGGCGTTCTTGGGGGCGTTACTGGCGCTGCTGCAGGCTCGCTGCGATTCTCTGCGCCACGGCTGGTTTGGGAGCTTGAAATCCATGAATACGCTGTGCGCGGAAATCTGTTTTAGCGCACGTGCCTGGCGCAGACTATCGCAGGCGCACGCTGTGCGCCAGCCGCGTGCGCTACTTGTGCGCTGGATTCTATGAATTAGCCTGACAATGTCTTGCCTCAATCTAACATTATGATTCATTTAAATTATGATTTGCAGTTGACTTTGTATTAACTGTTCCCTAGATTCATTCTAGCCTGGTTTGTGTCAAATTGCCTAGTTTTGGACTCATCCCAATCTACTGAATTGTAAAATAGTTGTGCTTTACCATTCAAAGCACAATCATTGCGAAAGAGTTTGCAGGCACATAACACGGCGGGGTATACTTGTGTCTTTATAACTTTGGTACAGAGATATTTCAATAAAAGGATGGCCCATATATACCTCTGTTTTTCTGAGTGAATTTGCAAACTGGCGAACGGACGCATGCCTCATACAAATTAAGGTGAGCCACTGTGTTGCTTTTTGGAGTCTGTTTGATGCTTTTTTTTAAATATACCCCCAATGAATTAATTCCCTTTGCACTAGATGAATGCATACTGGTGCACCTGCAAACGAACACTGTTTCTTAATTATCTGTAGCATGCAATTAGTGAACACCGGCTAATTACATTACATTACATTATATGTCTAGCTTTAATACCTATTCCTGAAACTACAAACTCAAGCCTAATGTTTTTTCAGTTTATGTTTCACATATTTTATCGAAAACACATGCCAAAATCTGGTATCTAAACAGGAACAGAGAGATAAAGGAGAGAAAGGAAATTGTGGTGGCTGAAGTAACAAAGGTTAAATACTTTGATAACCTAATACGCGCAAGGCATCTTTCTTAAAGTAAATCTTAAGGTTATCAAGGTAAACATATAATGCTATTTAAACAGTTACAAAATATCATAAATTCAGGCATGACTATTATTAAACATAAATGGCAAAGCGATATTAAGCATTATGCACTACACAATGTGGCCTTTTAAAGCGATATTAAGTTAATCGTTACATCCTAAGAAACAGCAAAACTGAATGCAATTTTGGAAAAATGTTTTGTGGAAGCATAAACTAACCTGTTCAGAAAAATTGAAGATGAGAATGATTCTGAGCAGATCAAACTCCTGATGTTTCCCTAACATTGTTGAGCTGATGCAAGATACTTCTGGAAGGGTTAATCGGTTGAATGGAGTTCTGTCGATTCTTGGTTGAGTTTCCATAAAATCTTTCTTGCTGCCCTCTCTGCTTTATTGTAGACTGTTGAAACTTTGATTGAGTTCTCACTGCAGAATGTTCATTGTCCTGAGATTAAAATTCTCATAGTACAATTTTTATAAACGCAGAGAACCAGGCAGGATGGAACCCAGGCAGGTAGCTTTTGGTTTTACATAGCCAAATGTTACACATCAGTCACCGCACCTGATGATCAGGTTATGCTATGTGTTAATACTCAATGCAAGTCCTTTCTGGGGTATCCGTTTGGTTCAGACAATTGCATGATCAAGGCCAAATCCCTGACCCCAATTCACCAACTAGGATTTAAAGGAGAGCATGTAAAGCAAGTTTAAGTCAACCTTGCCCCCATAACGGGTCCCTATATAGGACATTTGGAGCTAACTACCACAGAATATGAGGAACTTCAAGAAAAGTTTACTTCACAGGGCCATCAACTCTCCCAGCGTAGGCAGTCCTCTCACAACACTGTGTGAACCCTAGGCATAGGAATTATGATGTGTTTGGCAGCAGACAATGCCTGGCCCTAGTTTTCTGAACAGGATATGGGATGAGTATGGATATTTTGTTTGTAAGGATTGTTCCGACTAATACAATTATGAAAAGGACTTTGGATGGCAGTTAGGGGCGGTGTATCACCAGGTTTGCTGTGACCAGGAACTTTTCTATAATCAGACCTCTACTTCAAGCCATATCTTCCAAAAACAATGGATGGAAAGGGGAGCTATGGGACTGCAATGCTGACTATACGAGTACAGAACATCTACCCATCCAGTGAACACAAATGTCATATACTGTAAGTAGAAATAAGAATAATTAGACTTAACAGACTCTCATTGACGAAATGGACAGTAATGATATTAACAACGGTTTTATTAGCTGCCACACTCACAGACACATACATATGATTTTCAAACCATCATGACAAGTGTGGATGTTCTTTTTGTATCCTCCTATTTTTTATAAGTATATAAGTATATTTGATTGAAATAGGTTCAAATTACAACAACATGTCCTTTTAGGAATAGAGCATAACAAACAGGGGTCATACAAAGAGTGACCGGTCATTCCTAGAACACAACAGTGAATCCAGAACAATGCTGTACCCAAAATTACACCCAAAGTATATATATGTAATTTACAACAGCAAACCATTAAAGAGCTCACATCCCCACTCAAAGAGAAAGTAAAGATATGAGGAGATGAAAAAAAGGAAAAGAAAAAAAGAAAACTTGCCCCAGAATTTATGGCTGTCAAAGGCTCAGGCCCTCATCATAAGGTTGGCGGAATGGGTTTACCGGCACCGGTAAAGGTGCCGGTGCCGGTAAACCCATTCCGCCCTACCACGAGGTCTCCTCGCGGGACCCGCAATGGGTGCCTGGAAAAACCAGGCATCCATACCGGGTCCCGCGAGGACACCAGGGAGCTAACAACGGGCCCGTCATTAACGGGCCCGTTGTTAGCTCCATCCCCATTCCCATTGAGCCCTATGGGGGCTCAATGGGAATGGGGATGGACCGGATCCGGGTTCCTCGGAAGGGGAATTACCGGGTCCGCCAAGGTTGCAATGGCCCGGTACGTCCTCATTCGAGGGACCCGGGCCCGGATTGCAATAAGGAGGCAACCATGCTGCTAAAAGCGGCATTGTTACCTCCAACCTCCTGATGAGGGCCTCAGTCTGTTGATAACATGCACATCTGGAGGGAAGTCCAAACAGTGTTCATTAGTAAAAAACGGACTTCTTGGGATCCAGTTGCTGGTGAAGCATGTAAAGGTGCAAGGGCAATGTGGTGTCGATCCTCTGCCCTGTCAGCAGATTTGGGGGAATTGTTTGGACCTGTATGGTTACGTTTTTATCTAGGTTCTCCTCCCGCCCCATTAGCGTGAACGTGCATTGGATATGGGAATGCAGCTAATTTCCTAGCCTGCTATCCCCCCACTTGAAATGTCGCCGACACCCACATATCTTTTATTTTTATTTTTTAGCCTTTTCTAAAAGGTTTCAGGTGCTCACGAATGTATAAAGAGCTCTCTACAAAAGTGCAGAAATCTGGGAGAGTTGCAAGGCAGATGGACTGTATGTATTGTTTCTGCAGAATATGCCCTGAAGTGATTCACATGTAATGATATTAACAGACACACATTCCAATACCAAGGAATCACAGTGGCCTATTCCTAGATATGTTTGATAAAGGATCGAGACCTTTTTGATTTGATTGTTGGTTTTGGCGCATTGGTGGCATAAGCCACCTATCGCTAAAACATTGTATTGAAAATGTAAAAAAATAGGAGAAAAGGGGGTCAGGATTAGTATGGCATTGCCATGGCAACTTGCAGTGCGTGCAATGAAATGGCCAAAGCACAATTTGGGCTTACACCCTCTCGTTCACGTCTGGCGGCCTATCGCTGTTGTTGTGGAAGCTGTGAAGCTCCGAAGTGGGAAGAAAATGACTGCACTTAATTATTTGCCGGTTATTTTTCTCATTTGTATGCAATAATGTTTTTTTTGGTATCCAGTCTTTATATTGAAAATTTATATAGAGAAACACATATATATCAAGGATTGTATACCGAAAATCTGTATACCGAATGTATTTTTGGGTGGGGTAAAGGGTTCATTTTTTGGAGGTGAAGTTTGGGTTGGTTTTTTAAGGGTGGCAAATGGGGTTTGGCGGGGGGACCCTCCCAAAAACAATATGCATTCGGTATACAGGTTTTCGGTATAAAATACTCGATATATGTGTGTTTCACTTTAAAATTTTCACTATAAAGACATGTAACCATTTTTTCCCTTAAACTCCAGTTGAAAAACGTTTAAAGTCCACTGTGGAGTGATCTAGATCATCTCTTGCACGGGGATGGCTTCAATTACGAAGGTAGTATAAAACAAAGAAGCACAGGAATAAAATACCCCATTCTCCACAACGAAAAGCAAAAACTGATACACACTTGTTGAGCTCATGAACAAAATGGGAACATTGTTACACAATTTATCAGCTCACAAAGTAAATGTGAATATTGTTACATGGTAACACTGCACCCTGTGGATAACGTCACATTGCCACGGTTACCCATGGCATCTCACTGTGATGCAAGGTTCATGAGCATTGAGCTGCTACTAATTGTTTACACAGAGCTCAATGAAGCAGACGAAAGGGGAGGGGATCCCACCGTGCCATCAGGCCAAAAGTCAGTGTCCGAAACCTATGAACCTGGTTCCACGTGCCAAGGGTCACAGCTGCATTAATAGAGCTTGAAGAATGAGAGCAGCTGAGTGAGAGAAGCAGAGAGTGGCAGCAGGGAAACACAAAGCCCAGAGAGCCTGTCATGAAATATTCAGGTGCAATTTGTTCTGTCAGGGCCCTTCTGTTGGGTTTCTTGAAGGCAGAACCTCTAAAGTCAGCAGATAGTGCAGGGCATGACTTCCTTTGAAGGAACATTAAAGCACCCCCTTAAAAAACTGTCACACACTTTTCAGTGCTTTGAGCCACTGTCTCCCCACCCAATTCTTGCTACAAAGTGTTAAGCAATTCAATCACAGTGCACAACATTCCAGGTCTGATCTGAATTGGACTTGGACAACCGCATTTCTTGCATGGCGAATGGACAGTGGAATTTGGGCATGGTGGCTGAATGCCATAATTGTGGCTCTGGCCATGCTTGTGTAATCTCGACCGTATCCTCGGGGGCTGGTGAACATGCATACACACAGAGACACACTGGGGGTCATTACGAGTTTGGATGTAGACATGGTGCATTTAGCGCCATGGCTGCCTCCAAACCCGGGTCCGGTCTCACTGAATGGGGACTTACCGGGATATTCCGACCTATGCAGACCCGGTAAATCCCCATTCAGTAAACCATTCCCCATTCCCATTGAGCCCCGATAGGGATCAATGGGAATGGGGAAGGCACTAATAACAGGCCCGCAAATTGCAGGCCCATTGTTAGCTCCAGGGTCCCTTAACGGGTCCTGCAAAAAACAGGGCGGTAAGGGTTTAGCAGCAGCGGCATCCTTACCGGTGCCCGTAAACCCTTACCGCCCAACTCGGAATGACCCCCACTATCTCTCCTTCTCTCCCGTGATATCTCTCCTTCACATGCTGTGCTGCGTTAGAGCAGTTTCCTCTCGTGTGCTTGCACATTCACTTCTCAGAATGGAGGGACAGGAGAGAGTCACATCCTGCGCGGTTGATGCACTCCCATTTCTTTGCTTGGTTGGCTATGGGAAGATTGAATGGGAAAGTGTTTAAGGCACACGCAAAGTGGCCTAGGTTAATCGTGACAGTGTGCACGCACATTGATCCACTGCATGATGGGCAGCAACATCTGCCTGTGCTGTGGCTTCTGTGTGTTGGGGAGGTTAAGACTGGGAACGGTGGTGTGCATGTGCACCCACTTCTCTTGATGAGAGCTTGATGAGAGCTAGTATAGTACTCTCCCCAGCGGTAAGCTTGCTGGTGTGCTTCGCTGCATGGTGTGCTGGAGTAATGCTGGCTCAAGTGGTATTTATTTATTTATTTTATTTCTTTCATTTGTAAAGCACCTAAACCCTGAAGCACCAGGATGATTTTGTAGACCAGTTACATTTATACACAGGCTTGAGTCATGGCAGTAAACAAATCAACAATTAAGGGCAAAAGACGTGGATTGCATGCAGGGCATGGGCTCGGTGGGAGATAGATTAGGCAAAGAGTCAGGTTTTCAGAGATTTTTGGAAAACCTAGTAAGAGTTCTCTGCTCTTAGATCTGCTGGGAGGGTGGTTCGCTGCGACTGTTGGGAAGCTATCCCCCTCCTTGGGCTCTTTTCACTCTTGGAATGGCTAGTTTGTGGGCATGTATGGATCTTATTGGCCTGTTGGATTTAGCTCTTTCTATTTTCCGGGGCAGGTTTTGTGGGGCAGTCTTAATCAGGCATTTGTGGGTGATAGAGAGAGCCTTGAAGATAATTCTTTCCCTGATCGGGAGCCAATGCACCTTTTTTTCTGGCAGCTGTGATTTGGTCCTTTTTAGGGATATTTAGTACTGCTCTGAGTGCATTGTTCTGTATTATTTGTAGTTTGTTTCGGTTCCTTTTGGAAGTACCTGCATTGAACATTGCAGTAATCCAGTCTAGCTCCTGTAAATGCCCTGGCAATGGACATGCAGCTTTCTTTGGTAAGGAAATGTCTTGCTGGGTTGATTAGTTTGGCTGTATAACCTGCCGATCAAGCAATAGCACTGACCTGTTTATTGGGGGATAGGGAGGCATCCAGGTGTACACCTAAGGTTTTTACTGTCTCAGAGACAGGGATCTGTATTCCGTCTATCAGGAACAATGTGAATTGCGGGCTGAGTTTGTTTTGCGCTGCGGGGGGGGGGCCTACCAATAGGATCTGCAGGGAGAGATGCACGGCATGCATGCCTGCGTGCTTCTCTGCATGGTTGTCTGGAGTAATGCAAGTTCAAGTGGAATGCATGCATGTGCTGTCACTCTCTCTCCCTGCAAGCCCTGTCGCTCACACTCTCTCTCCCTGCACATGCTGTCGCTCTCACTCTCTCTCTCTGCACGCGCTGTCACTCTCTCACTCTCGCTGTGCACACTGTCACTCTTTCTCTGCATGCCCTGTCACTTTCTTTCTCTCTCGCTAGCACTCTCACTCTCTCGCTGGCACTCTTGAAAAGATCCCCTTATTCTGTCTTTTCCAACTCTCAGCCCTTCTTCTCTTATCCTTCCTCTCACACTCACTTTTTCTATTACTCTCTCACACTTTCTTGCTCATATTTCCTCTTGCTCATCATCGGCACCCTGTACCAATGGTTACCTCTGTTGCCCTAGTCCCCTTCTCAATCCATTGCACACCTACAGCCCTTATAACATCCTCCTTTAAAACCTTGGACTCTCCTCCTTGCACCTTGGTGCCTATAAATGCAAAATGCAGAGAACAGCAGTAAATACCGAAACTATTGCCATTGCTTGTTTTTAAAATGTTGCTGGTATTGTGCTACATGCATGGGTTTCAAGTGTATGTGAAATTTAGCCAGAATCTAAGTTCCTATTCCATTGTGCTTTGTTCAGTCAGTTGGGTTTACAATTCAAGAATTTGAACATAACATAAGTATGAATTTTTTATGTGCCATTAAACAAAAAAACAACCACTATCCGCCACTTCTGCTGGTCTATCACCTGCCGCTGTGCGGAAATTGCAGGATTGTACACAAGGACCCGACGGTAGAGCCACATGGCATTTCAGTATCAAATCAGTCATAGTGTATAGTCCACAGAGCCATGTACACTTTTAAATAACATTAATATTGTATAAGAAAAGGTCTTTCAGGTGCACCCCTGTAAAGTAGCTTTTCTTTGTTTATTCCTCGACGGCCTATGAAACCGCAGGTGTTTTACACTAATAGTAAACCGGTGGTTGTGGTATGGAAGATAATGTGGATTTTTATGAAGAACGCAAGCCTAGATCACTAGTCGCCCGAGTCACAAAACAATACAAAAACATCTGCTCTCCAAATGACCTCAATTTTATTCAGTCTACTAGCATAGTAAACAACCGTTTTCATAAAATATACCTCATTTTAATGACTAGCTTTATTTTATATACTTTCCTTTGAAGACGAGATAGAAGCAGGAACATAAAATAACTGTGCCTACGTTCATTTAGAGGTGGCCATGTGCAGGGATACTCACTATAGCCTTATGGACTGTGGGAGGGATCATTATCGCAGGATAATGACCCACCCACAAGTTAAGTTGTAGAGGGGTTATTATCACATGTAATAAGACTATTGGCACAAGGGATATCATATTGCTCCCAGACCTAATTTGATGGCGGGGGTCTGGTTTGTTTGCGCTCGGGTGTTGCCAGGTCCCCGCTGCCAAATGTTCATCATTTGCACTGCGGGGTACAAATGTGAAGGGTAAATGGTGCCGTACACACTCGCACGCTGCCTTTTGCCCTTCACATTTGCACTCTCCAGTGCAAAGTGAGTAAACGCTGCCCGGCATGCGGTGCTCACAATTACAATGATATGCTCTCCGACATGCTTGCATGTCGGAGAGTGTTTAATTTTCATTTGTGAACAGTCACAATGACAAATACTGTCCGACATGCAAGCATGACAGACAGCGTTTTTTTATAATTGTAAATGCTGTCTGCCAGGGTTCGCATGACAGGCAGAGTTTACAATGGATCCATATGGGGTCCACCTGCTTTTTTCTGGTGCATAAAGCTGGCAGACCCCATAGGGATCTCCAGCATTTGCGCCGGCATGAATATCCAATGCCGGTGCAAATGCTGGAGAATTATGACGGAGCATAAAGAGGCGGCGGAAATGCAAGTTGTGTTCCCTCCCTCCTCCTCTACACCATGCTCCAAATTGCTTAACAATGAGCTGTGACGTTAATGGGAGGAAAGCCCTACGCAAGCTCTTTACTTCTTTCATTAACATTAGAGCTCTAATGAACATGAGCTCCATACTGGTGATAGTGATGTGGTTGTAAAGTAGAAAACATTGTTTAATAGTGACTAAAATAATAAGCAAACCGTGCTAGTAAATTAAATATGCTTTTATTTTGAAATCTTTTATAAACAATAGTGTCTTCATAAATTCAGCAATTTAGTTGCAAACATGAACTGGAAAGGTTTTAACTAAAGCATGCATTGGTTACTGTCTGCAGTATTAATATTCTGATTGGTGGAGAGAAAGTAAATAATGAACTGCACGTGCTTTTAGGGTATAGGGTGGAAGTTCATCGTCTGATCCGAGCAGTACTTGATGAAACTTCACTCAAATGATACATCAGCAAAATTATAAGGTGAAAGGTGGTTTGGTGCTCAGCACTATTCTTGATGTTTCTCTCTATGACCTCCATAGAGTTTATTTCACAGATAAATGAGACACAGCACGGACATTCTAAACCAAACCCAATGAAGTTTAGGTCATGATGAAAGCAAAGAGATATTTATGATATTTTACCAATATTAAGTGTGGTAATAGTCGTGGTGCCTAACGTCATGCCAGAATTTATGAGCAATATTGTTTACTGGAGAGGAGGCTGCACACGATCTTTAGTGGTTTCTGGAATTATTGATGATACGATTTATGTGACAAATTATTAAATCTTAACAAGATGTACTGAAGCTTTTACTTGGATCACCTTAACCAAGAATAGCACAATCGAACTGGGATCTACACTGCATACAATATTGTGTGTACCCACTGTTTCATAGCAATCTTTATTAGGAATATTAATCTGAATTGTAGCTTTCAGTAGTAGGCCCAATTTGTGTGTCTGCAGAACACATTAGTAGGCGAGGCACTGAATGTAGCCAATTAGGGTATAGCCTCTGTTGACTGCCTTTGGATGTTCAGGTCAGAGGACTTTGAAATGCCCGCAGACTGATCCAGTGTGTAGAGACAAACTGGCATGACCATATGCTGTTAACTGAGGTTCAAAGAGTAATTAGTGTCAGTGGTTTTAGATCAGGATCCAGATGCGATAACTCAGTTCTTAAAGAGTCAAAAGGGCAGGCTGTAAAGCAAGTCCAGTGGTCAGCACAGGCTGTAAAGCACGTCCAGTGGTCAGCACAGGCTGTAAAGCATGTCCACTGGTCGGCACAGGCTGTAAAGCACGTCCACTTGTTGGCACAGGCTGCAAAGCAAGTCCAGTAGTCAGCACAGGCTGTAAAGCATGTCCAGTGGTTGGCACAGGCTGTAAAGCAAGTCCAGTGGTCAGCACAGGCTGTAAATGTCAGCACAGCCTGTAAAGCATGTCCAGTGGCCAGCACAAGCTGTAAAGCACGTTCAGAGGCGCGCACAGGTGTTGCAGCGCACATTGAGCAGAGGTGTATACTTTTTCTGATAGCACTATGCGGAAATGATAGCATATCATGTTCAGTGTGGTCTGTGGATGAGGCTGTTGCACTTGCATCCTGACACAGTGTTCATCCATGTGAGTGGGAGTGGGAGTGGGCCAAGGCCGAAGCGACTGACCAGGATCTTGAATTTATTAAGCGATGGACCATAGATGGATGGCCGGATAAGGAAGTTCTTGATAGGAAGTTTGAAGCGTGGTGTGAAGTAAGAGATGAGCTGAGTATTGTGGGAGGTAGACTAAGAAGAGGCAACTGTGTTGTTCCCCCAGAGGGTGTGCGTAGGAGTCTCCTAGAGTTGGCTCACCTAGGTCACTTAGGAGAAGGGGCAACTAAGAGAAGGGTATGACATAGCTACTGGTGGCCCAAAATGGATAAAATGTTGGAGAATTTTGTAAAAAAATTGCAATGCTTGCCACCAGAGTGAAAAATCGAAGGTTGTGCATGAAGTACCACTGAAACCTAATAGTGTGCCAACTCAGCCCTGGCAGAAGTTAGCTGTTGATATCTTAGGACCAGTTGCAGGTCTGGGAGATGGATTCAAATATATCTTTGTGCTAGTTGATTTCCACTCTAAATGGGTGGAGTGGGAAGTATCTAGAGAAGTAATAGCCAGAGATCTAGTCTCCATTCTAGAGAAGGTATTTCTCAGGGAAGGGTGTCCATCCGAGCTGGTGTCTCACAATGGAGTGCAATTTGTATCTCAATTCATGAGGTCAATTTTGGAGGGCTATGGAATCAAACACATCAGGACTGCACTCTATCACCCAGAGGCAAACGGATTGGTTGAGAGGGTTAATAGACTTATCAAGGGAGGGATACAACTAGCCATATGCTCGGGTCAAGACTGGAAGGAAATGTTGAACCACATGTTATGGATTTATCTAACTACACTTTATTCAGTGACCAAAGTGTCCCCTTTTGTGTCGCTTAAGGGTAGAGAACCTGGAACTAAGCTCTGTCCCGGATGGTTGGGTTTGGCAGGTTCTGTGGTGGTAGATAGAAGTGCCATCATGAACCTCATTAAGCAAGCACAAATTGTCAATAAAGATTCTTTTGACAGGAGGGAAAGTGTAAAGGACAAGGAGTGGAAGGTAGGGGATTAGGTATTGGTGAGAAATCCAAGGTACTCTCAGAAGTGTGTGGAAAGCAAATACATTGGCCCCAAGAAAATTGTTGAAATGCGAGGGAATGTGGTTGTTTTAGAAGGTGGTGAGGTGTGGTCACAGGGCAGGTTGGCAAATGCAAAAACAGGGAAAGAAAGTGTGGAAACTCAAGCTGTGGATAAGGAAATAAACAAAGACAAAGTTTCTAAGGAAGGGTCTCTTGTTGATGAAAATGTTAAAGTCAAGGGGCCTCATTACGACTTTGGAGGTAGCCATGGCGCTATTGGCGCCATGGCTGCCTCCAAAACTGTGTCCGGGTTCCCTGAATGGGGAAATACCAGGCCATTCCGAGTATGGAGGGTCCGGTATTTCCCCATTCAGGGAACCCGGACCCAGACCTTCCCCATTCCCATTCGAGCCCCCATAGTACTCAATGGGAATGGGGAGGGAGCTAACAATTGGCCCATTACAAGAGGGCCCGTTGTTAGCTCCCTGGTTCCCTCGCGGGACCCGCTATGGACGTCTGGATAAACCAGACGGCCACACCGGGTCCCGCGAGGGAACCTCCTAATAATGCGGAATGCGTTTAACGGCGCCGGCACCATTACCGGCGCCGTTAAACGCATTCCGCACAACTTGTAATGAGGCCCAAGGATGGATCTATTTCTAACAGACTAACCCACAAACCAGGTTGGTTAAAAGATTTTGTGGAATGAAAATTACCTGGAATATTATCTTATACATTTTTAGATTTTTGGGGAAGGAGATATGTTGTGATCTGTTATTCTTGTATTTTAATTGTCACGGTTCATTCATGTAATTACCTGTTATTAATGTAATGTTTACGTTACATTTATTTGTGTCCTCGGTCCATCTTCAGAAGCTCATGCTAAGTTCTACTGAGCTTGTGGAGATGGAATGCGGACAACGGCAGTTGGCGGATGGAGAGCCGGTGGTCCTGCTGTATTAAACCTACCTGTTAACTTCCCTGCGTGTCTTGCCTCGTACTTCACAATATGTTTTGTAGTAATAGGGATTAAAGTGCCCTAGCCAGTCTGTATGTCCCAAAAATGGACCAGGAGGGCAGTTATCATTCATCAATACCTTTGCTGTGTCTCGCAGTTCGACAATGGTGAACCAGGCTCTTAGCTCATTGCTGATGGTTTGATTAAGGCTTGAATGTGGCAGTCCAGCCGGCAAGCAGATGGTGAGTCAGGGTCGAACTGAAGGTTGCTGCAATTCAAAGTGATGCTCGAGTGATGCGGATCGTGGAGATCACCAGGTTCAGTTTAAGGGTCATGGATCAGTGACGGATGGGCTGATGTCAGAATGCACAAGGCGACTCAGTTAGATGCAGTGCTGGAAGGGCTCAGCTTGGGAAAAACATCAGTGTCTGTTTGATCCTCAAATCGATTGACAATAAAGAGGCTGAAGGTTTGAACAGCGGTTCAAGAGGTGCAGCGATGCTTCTTTGTCCATGAAAAGGCATAAACACATTTCAACTGGCACGGTCCAGCAGCGGCCTTGTTCTAATAAATGCAGTACTGCAGTTTGAAAGTCAGCGAGTCACAGAAGCAGCTCCAGAAGGTCCTGTTGGTTTGATTGCAGTAGAACCACGGATTGCAGTGTTCAGTTTATGACATTGCAGGAATTCTGGATGTCTTGCATTTTAGGAGTTGTGAGTCCCACTCCAGGGCTTCAGGGCAATATTAGTCCTTGTTCTCGGGCACCCAAGCATGGGGCAGGCTGGCAGACACCTGCAGGGGCCCCTCAGCACGGTGAGGTTTTGGATACCAGTGTGGCTACCAGAGAGGCATGTCTTGCTCCAGCAACTGTTGGCCCCTCAACGTCCCTTGGGGATGGTTAGGGGGCAGGGATTGCCTCTGCCTTGGACTACCTGACTTCACTTCACAACTGGAGTAGTTGTAAAGGAATGCTCTCCCAACAGGGTCCACACAAAATCATCTTCAGATGTTGAAGTGAAGGGCTGATTCAAAGAAGGAGTGACCACTTCTTTTAAAAGCACAAGTCTACAGGTGATTGGACAAAAGCAAGCCTGCATTATAGGTTACTTTGCCTTCTGACAACACATCCAAATTGTTTTGCGTTAAAGGAAGTGGAGGGGACAGGAAGGGAGATAAATAAAAAGAGAAAACACAATGATGGAATATTCCTCTAGTTGGTCTGAGCTCCCTCTGTGTACACTAAGACCCCCCCCCTTGTCAATAGAATCAAAGGCCCTTTTTGAATACAGCACCCTGATGTGAGGCTAGTCCTTCAGTGAAAGGTCTGCCCTTGTATTCCTGTTCCAAGAACAGCTTCCTGTGGAGTGGCTGCATCACTGGAGAGGGTGATCGCCCTGACAAAGGAACAAAGAGGAACAAAGAGAGGCACTCACAGGGCTTCCATCTTGGTGGGAGCAGCAAAGACAGCTGAGCTTGGCTGAGGGGAATACACATAACACTTGCACAGCTAAACCCGGTCTCAGAGGTCCGACACATGTGTGATATCAAATTGATGCGGTTTGGATAATTATGAGAGATGCTAGCCACCATAACTCGAACAAAGGTGGCTTAAATATACAGTTTAGCCTGCCACCAGGATATCAACTCTCATAGTTATATAGAATTTGGAACACAGGTAGATATAAATGCAGCCCATGTGCTGCAGGGACTTGGCGATCAATGCAGATGTCAAGATGGCACCTGTGACCTGACCCTGCTGTGTGCCACTGGAAAGCAGGCACTGCAAATCAGGCTGCTGACTCAGCAGTGCACAAGTGTACACTCTACTTTTGGCATGGAGCTTCTGAAAGGGGGACTTGATTGGCTGGTCACCCTTTCTGAGATGGTATACCAGCATCATTTTGATAGTTAACAAAAAGCCTGGACTTCACCTCTCTTGCCAGATGGCAATTCCTCACAGACGGGAAAAGCTCTCATGGATCAGCGCAGCACACAAAACCTTTGAGAACTGAGGCCCTGTACTGAGCTGTAGCGACGGGCCATACCGTCAGATTATGGCTGCTGACCATGATGTGAATGCACAGCAGCTAGAAGCACAGACACTGAGCAGGACTGCAGGTTATGTCAAGATTCAATGACTGCATAGCACAGCTGTAAGCATTTGAATATCGGAATTGCGCAAGGCATTTGAGCAATCTATAAGACACAGCCGTAGAAAATGCTCTGCATGCACTGCGGCAGGGATCATTGCGCAAAGGCAAGTCCTTATCGCTGTCCCGGCAAGACTGACATATCAGCTGGTGTGCGATGTGCCCTTTGCCCCGATGTGAGACCCTTTCTCATTGAGGGACCTCTGCTTGATTTCTTCCTCTGTCCCTGTCACTGAATTGCCTGCAGAGAAAGTAACTGCACCTCACCACTCTCCACAGGATGTGGCACTAGGAGGAAACCGTGCTGCCCAGCCCCAGTGCTTGCCTCAGCTAAGTGCATGGTGATGTCACACAAGCATGCAGATTTCATAGCAATGAAGTATGCAGTTAATCTCCTGTCCTGGCTTGAAAGGTGAAGGGGGAGAGTTGGGCAAGGGCCTACAGTTTCCATTCTATTATATTTGGCACGTTTCAAACCCCTTTGCCATCTAGTCCATTTTTATCCTACTTTATTTTATTTGCTTTTGTAATGGGGACAGGCATGCACTTCTTGATAATACAGATACATCCAGGAGAAGCATAGAAAAGCACCAACCCATCTCTATAAATCACAATGTGATCGCGCTCTGGAACACGTGTGTATGAGCACGACACACATCAAATATCATATCATGTGCTCTGTTATATCTATGCTTCTGTGGGGTCACTTGCACTGCGCTGGTTTGGCAAAGTGGAATCATTCTGGCTCTTTAATTGAGCATAATTTATGTTATGTTATCATATTTCTAAAGCGCATGCTCGCCAGAGGAATCATGGCGCTGATTCCTTCTTTGAATTGCAATTGTATTTTGCTTTATTTGGTTAGAAAGCTACACCACTACCATAATCAGACAGCAACATTAAGATGTACAGCTAATGCTGCATTTTGGTTTACTGAGGTGAAAGGTGGAGCGCCAATCTACCTCTTCCCACTCTGCCTCTTACCACTTCCCACACTCTCCCTTATCTGACTCTACCTCACCACTCTGTACCTCCATCCCTGTACCTCACCCGGCTCACCACACTCTTCCTCACTCCATTCTCCCTCACTCCACTTCACTTAATTTAACTCACCCGTTCTGCCTGTCCAGTCCAAGCACGTTTTCATGTGGGTGGAGAACGAAGGTATGTCAGCTTTCAAGCTGAGGCTAAACTCAAAGAAACAAGATGAAAAAGCCTCAGCTGCCACCTCATCTCTGCGGTATTACCCAAATTGTTCGAACACAATTGTTCGAATTACCGAATTGACCGAAAGTCGAGGGTCCTTTGCACAATTGACCACACATATATGAAGGCAAGATTGCAGGCCCCGATCTCGTAAAACCAGAGGTTTTTATCTGGTTTACAGTCTGGTGCCTGCCGATTCTCTATAGACCTTTCAAAGCAATCACTGATTCTAAGAAGGTCCAATGCTGAAGACCAATCTCACTGCTGGACATTCCTGCAACAATGTCTTCAGCACATAGCTGTGAACTTGTACAGTGGTACAACCCAAAGAGGTTTCAGACCTGGTTGTAGCTCGCTGGATCACTGCTTTACTTTAAGTTCAATCATAGATAAACAGTGTAGAAATCGGGGGTGGGGGACTATATGCAGCATTTTTTGGGCTTCGAGAAAGCATTGACTCCATCAACAGAGACCTGTAGTGGCAAAAGAAACATAACATGGGGATGCATCCAGCACTTTTAAAAATAGTTCAGATATGTTACACAGACACAGTAGCCACCGTGAGATATACTAAAACTTGCCCCACTATTATTCATTCTCTTCATGTCTGATTTCAATCCCAGGAAAGCTGTTGTAAGTATGTTCATACCTTCTATGAAGAACCTAGTGTAAGGGTGCAGAAGTAACATTTTGGCACGAAGGGATCATGGTGATTATTAGAAACTTTTATTCAAGTGAAAAAAGGAAAAGAAAAACCTATCTCGCCCTAACTCTAAGAGGGGTTTCCCTGCCTCAACCAAAATAACTAGTGTCAGAATGTCAAAAGCAGAAATCCCATTGCCCAATGACAGAGTCCCCAACTCTGTCCCTCAAACTCTAAGTTTAAACTAAATGAAAATAGGGCCTTTCTAACCCAAAAGGGGTTCCTCCCTTCCCCTGGGCAAAAGGCATTTCAAATCTTAAAGTACTGCGGAATATCTCCCTTCCTCACACTTGTTCAGGCTTTTTGCAACGTTCAACCAGTTGTCGGGGAAACCTCTGTTCCCTTGTTGGCCTTTCTCAATCTTCTTTTTCCGTCTTTGGGTCCCTGACCCTAATTGGTGGACCTGGTTCCTTTTCACAAGGCATGTCAGGCTTCTTTCACAGTTCAAACAAATGTTGGGGAAAACTCATTTCCCTTCTTGGGCTTTCTCATGCTTCATTTTCTGATTGCCAGACCAGGTTCCTCTCACCAGATACTGCGACAAAGAAGAATAGCTTGGATGCACTGCCCAAGCTGTAGTGGGTCCTTGACCATGATTGGCAGACTTGGTTTCCTCTCACCAGGTACTGTGATGAAACAGAATAGCATAGATGCACTCCCAAGCTGTGCTGGGTCCCTAACACTTGTTGAAAAACTTTGTTTCCTCCCAGCAGGTACTGTGACGGAGAAGAATAGCTTAGGATGCACTCTCCAAGCTGTGGTATCACATACAGACTTGGTTTACCCGCCTGCAAAGTATTGTATTTGGTGTATATCACTTTTACAGTTCACTTAATATGGGTGGCGGTCCCAGACTCACACAACGGGTCTCCTGCAGTCCCCGCTAAACTTGCTTCACAGTTTGGCTAAGTAGTATTCTCTTTACATGGGTGCGGGTCCTAGACTCACACTGCGGGTTGGCACCAGTATCCCACTATACTTGGTTCACTGTTCTACAAAATAAAACACCTGAAAAGAAACGGAAAAGTTCACATACCATAAGGGGTGTTTTGTTTTGTTTTTCACTATATTTATAATTTTGAATTTTGCTATTTGTTTTTTTTTCTAATGTTTTTTTCTAATATTTTGTCTCTTTATTGTTTATAACAATTGATTTCATTGTGGATTTTGTTTGGCTTCAATGTCAATATGGCCTTTATTGTGCATTAACAACTTTTTCTTTCAAATTATAATACCACTGTGGTTATATTTTATCGATATCTGTCCATATTGGAATGTACATGGAATCTATTATGCACCCTTGAGAACGATCCCTGGGTCGAAATACTTGTCGGCTGCTATCTAAATTAAAGGAATCAGATTAACTTTGCATGAATACTGATTGATATATAATAGTTGCTAACAGAATTGTACAATCATTGGATCAACAGGCCGAGCGCGACTAGCGTCACACCAAGCTGTCGACATCCTAGCATTTGTCACACTAGATGGCAGTGACCTTTTATATGCGGACGATATGGTCATTCTCTCTTTAACAACTGGTGGCCTCGACCAAGGGCTTAGATATGCAATAACATTTATGAACATATATTGATTAAAATTAAACAAATGTAAGACAAAGATAATGGTATATGGCAATCTAGAGCCCCAAATGGGAAATCAGCTGTAGGTAGAAACACTACGCGGCATGTAAACATAACTGCTTTGTGTTTCTGCCTGCTGTGGCTTTCACTTTGGGTCTCCGGTGCTCCACTGGGAGCACCGGAAACCCAAAGTGATAGCCACAGCAGGCAGAAACACACGCGGTTGTGTTGGAAAACACTGCAGTTTTTCTTTCCAAGTTTCTCAGGCTCCTCCGAGCCGGAGGAGCCTGAGAAACTTGGAAAGAAAAACCGCAGCATTTTCCAACACAATAACGTTGTATTTATGTTTGCGGTCGCTTCAAAAGCGTCCGCAAACATAAATACGTTTTTAAAGCTACAGCCCGGAAAACTTAGAAAAAAAAACGCAGCTAGTGCTTATTTAAAAAAAAATAAATAAATAGCACTTACCGAGATTCAGCTGCAGCTTTCTTGCTCTGGTCTCCGGTCCCTGTCCTCCGCCTACAGCACTAATGAAGGGAAAGCCACCCAGCGGTAGCTTTTGTTTACTACAGATGGCTGGCTTTTCCTTCATTAGTGCCGCAAAAGCAAAAGCCAGCACAGGAGGGCCTCCATTTCACAAAATGGATGCGCCCATGTGGTTGCTTTTGCAAATTTTGAGCTTGAATAGCTCAAAATTTTACATAGGAAGTTTTAAAACAGAGAATGTTAGTATTTTTTTTTATGTTGCCTATCTATTTTTTAAATAAAATGTTTTACTAGACCATCCCTTTAATTAGCACTAATGAGCCGTCACCCCTATTTAACATTTCAGAATACATTGTAATAGCTTTTATGATAATGCCCTATTTATAACAATGACACAGAATTCTCATACATGTGTTTTTTCTACAGTTAATGTTTTAAGATCAAATTATTAAAACTATTGATATTTAATAATTGTGCTTCATTTTGGTTTGATAGTCATTGATTATGTGAATATATTTATTAATGATTTTATATTATCAGCTTTTAGTTGTGATGTTTTAGCTTATATATTGAATTGCAATTGTAATAGGTTTGTTTTATAACTATGTTAGTGGAGAAAATCAGAATAAACTTGCAAAAGAAAAGCATGCTCCCACTTATGTCACTCTTCCTCCTATTACACCATTTCAACCCATTTGTACCACTCCACCTCTCTTTGCGCACATTCCACTCCTCCTCACCCCACTGCATCTTACCCCACTGACCCATTCTACCTCACTGCACTATACCTCCCCCACTCTAATCACCCCATTCACAGCACTGTACCTCCCCCACCGTACCTCACCACGCTTTCCCAGTCTACCCTGCCCACTCTACCTCACCCAACTCTTCCTCACCTACTGTATCTCACCCAAAGTACATCACCCCATTCACTCCGATCCACCTCACCCCACTCTACCTCACTGCGTTCACCCCCTTTTTCTGCCCACACCTTACCTCAATCACTGACCCCTCTTCCTGACCTCACTCCACTCACCTTTTCTATTCCTCCACTGTACCTCACCCAACTCTACACTATCGACCTCACTGCACTCCACCCCAAACCACTCACCTGCTCTCTCCCACTATAGTCACACCACTCAACCTTGCCTTTGCTCACACACTCTACCTCACCCTAATCACCCAATTTTATTCACCTCAAGGCAGTATTCATTTAATGTATTACAATCATGACTTGTGCATTAACCACAGGCTTTGCATTATGTTTCGTGACATCAACAAGGAAAATCAGGTGGCCCATTTAAATGTTTAGGTGGACAAGATGGAAGACTTCAAGAATGTCCAATTCACTGATGAGACTACAGTTCCGGTAGAGAGATTGATGGCACTGAGGAGCATAGGACACTTTTCAAGAAAACACTGTCATAGCAGCAAGGTCCGGGCAAGTAAGTTCCAGGAAGGCAACTAGACTTTCCTCCCAATTGTATACCCAACAAGAGTGACTATACTCATCAGGGAAAGTACTTGAGTGACAAGCTAGGCAAATAGCACCTGGTTTTCTCCCTTTTGCTGAGGAAGGAAAAGGAACACCTGGTTATACAGTGCCCTGTGGCGAGATACCCACCTTCCCCCAGATGCAAATCAAACCTGAGCATAGAGGCCTTTTCTGCAGAAGACCTGAGAAATAGCCCAGCCAAGTCTCTGACCAAATTATAATACTCCCTAGAGAAATCCAGGCAAGCAGGAGGAGGATGGAAAGTCCCAACTAGTCCAGAAAAAGGCATCCTCTCCTGTATGACAAGAGGTCATATCACTATGGGTAGTACGCTCAATTCAAGCAATCCCAGGGGAATAAAAGTGCAAAGAAGCAAGTTCTACGAGAAAATGTCAATACTAATGGGAAGCCAAATGGTGTGCATGTCAGAAGCTAGGTCTGTTCCACCAGACTCAAGACAGAGCCAGGTGAGAATCAGAATCCAGTACAAAGTTCAACCCAAGGTCATAATACAAAATACAGTAAAGAATTGTCAAACGTAGAAAAACTTGAGTTAAACGCTGCTCACAAAGGCCAAGCCAGTGGGCTGATAAGTACTCTCCTTGCAATACTTCTGTTATTTCAAGTGCCCAGGTTCAGCCATAAGCTCTCAGTGGTTCCGAATTGTGGGGATATTATAATATTGATAGCTTGTCAATCAGTGGAAATACACTTCTTAAGAAGCTGCTTTATTTACTTCCAGATACACCAAATGTACCACTCAAATTTAGGTTAGGGGTGATAGGTGTCGATTGTGCCATTAAAATGAAACCTGTACTGTTATGGCTAAAATTGCGGACTTGCGATGAAGTGGATGTCTATAAGAGAGCGCTGTTGGATGTTCTGAGAGGCAACAGCGTTAAACTTTGGCCGTGATTTACCCGCGTAAGAAGTACGTTCTGAAGGATAGAGCTTGGTCATTTGTGGGATAGTACTGAGACAACAGGAAATCCCAATATAAACGCTACGAAGAAAGAATATTGGGATTGTATACAAGTCGACCTAATGAAAAGGCCATGCACGAGACCACTTGCTAACCAATCCACAAAACATGCCTTGGTTTGGAAAGTTATCTTAATTGGCTTAGAGTTTTACCAGAGAGAAATATATACGTTGCATTTCGACTGTGATTCCTGCCTTTAATAAGTTATACTGTTAAATGAAATAATTCAAATACTAAAGCAGATCCAATGTGGTTGCACCCTTCTGAAGGTGTAAACCATTTTATAATTTGGTGTACTATTTTGAATGATTCCCAGCTAAACTGGATGATACCAATGCTTAAGCACTTTAAAACCTGCATTTTAATTGCAGCTTTAAATCTGTGTATATCTACCCAGAAGGAACTCTGTGTAAATATAGTAGCAGGCTACTTAATTAGACCATGACATAGAAGACAAAGATATTTGACCTAAGATTTTATTTATTCTTATAACCAGTAATACACTGCAAATGTTGGATATTTAGTTCCTGTGCATTCCCTATTTCTATCTGTATTTTATTCTTTTAATATAAAGTTTTATGGACATTGTTTCTGAAATAAACTAATTATGATGATGATGATTATTTCTGGGTCTGCAGGTGAGAAGGAGGATGGAGAGCTGCTGACTGGATGCTATGGCTCTCTGCTTGTTGATATCATTCCATGCCCTGCCTGTCGTGTCTGTGGTTGGACGCAGGACAGAATAGTGTAGCTTGGACTCTGTTGCATGCTGCTCATTGAAATTGTTTTATACACAAGAACCATGGTAATTTAAAAAAATGTTTTTTGGTATACAACATAAAACAGAACACCAGGGAAAAAAATATTTTAAAAAAAAGAAAAAAACTACAAAGTCATTAAAACACATTCGATTTGGACACTCAATATACTGTCATATTCGCTGAAAGCCATACAGAATATAGCAAATCAGCAAGTTTTAAGATCAATCAAGTTAAAAACACTGGCTACTGTCAGATCTTCGGATGCATGTTCAGAATATAAGCATTTACGCCAGAGTGAATGGCGGTCTCCCAAGAACAGTTTACCCAAATAAGACATTCGCTGGACATTCATCGACGGACATTCTAAAATCAAATGTCTAGTTGTTTCTTTAATTTCCATGTTCTTACAGAATCTGCAGCATGCCTGCTCAGCATTCAAAATGGCCACCAATTCAAAATCTCAAGGTTAGGAGCAAGTTCCAGCGAAATCTCATGCATATAGCTCTATGGAAGAGGCTGGGAAACCTTATCAGATAAGAAGCTGTTTCTCCTCTTTTTTGTGTTCATGCCTTACAGGACTCATAGAAGAGTAACTGTGAAACTTATCAACATTCTGAACCCAATCTAAGTCATAAAAAAGAGTCTTAACCCTTAATGGGTTCTCAGTAAAAGGTTTCCCTACCTACATTCAGGCTCTCTAAAAGTCCTGCAAACTAAGCAGTAGATTTGCTCATTCTCCCTCGTATGGCCTCTTTCTGGCCAACAATTTGTCAAATGTTGTTGAGGGCTGGAGCGGCAGAAATCGAAAAACCTGAATAGACACTACTGAGCCAGGTACCGAGAACCACCTTCTCTGCAGACCACGGCAAGGGGGCACCTTTCTTGCTGCGGCTAAAGACAAGAATTTTCATTTTCGTTGGATTAATGTATAAACCGTTGTCTTCAGCAAACTTGAAGAAGGAGGCCAGTAGTCTTCCTATGCCCACTCTTGAGTTGTGAAACAACAAAAGAATCATCAGCATGTGCTAGCCACAGAATTTTCACATTGCCCAGCTTAGGCGGAATAAAGAGGCAGAGCTTAGGTAATCGTTCACGTCTGATAGGTATAGGTTGAAGAGGAAGGGTGCCAAGGAACAGCCCTGCCTTAGGCCAGAGGGCTTGGGCTAGAGGGAGTCAGAATATGGGAAGACATAGCACCTTCCTTGTTCAATAAAACCCACATGCCTAAGTTCTCAAGAAGGCCAGTAATGAGTTTTAGCAAGCCACTAGGCACTCCCCAACAATCCAACTTCCACCAAAGATGCTTTCGATCAACTCTGTCAAAGGCCCAGAAAAATCTATTGATGCAACATAGGTTGGGGGCGTTTTGCTGGACCAGGATAGTTCTTGAATAGATCTTCCCATGGGCCCATTGATGTTGGTTGAGTTGGCTTTCTGGAAGCCGGTCTGAAATTTCGAAAGCCTATTAATCGGAGTGGCCCGTTCCTCAAGATGGATTAAAAGGGGGGATGCAAAGATTTTACTGTCCGAATCCAAGCGTGAGATGGGTCTGTAATTCCTCGGATCGGATCTTGCACCCCTCTTAAATATAGGGACAACAAACGCAGTCTTCCAGGATGGAGGAAAGGTGTTCAGCTTAATTATGCTATTGAACAAAATCACTAAAGCGTTAGTCCAGTTAAAAGAGTCTGCCCTTACCATATTGTCAGTCAGTCCATGTGGCCCGGCTGCCCTTGTGGGCGTGCATGAATTAATCAAATCGAATACTATTCCTGTATCTACCCTCACCCGAAATCTCATTGGGTCTACCAGAGAGTGCTTAAAAATAGTGGATTTAGGCTTAGATTTCACCACCGAGTAAAGGTCTGAAAAGAATCAGACCCACTCGTTCTCCATCACTGTAGAGGACTGTGAGAGGATAAGGTGGAAATTGTTACTGTTGATAAGTGACCAGAATGCCCATGCATCTTTATTGATAGTTGCCCATAGCATCTGTTCTGCATCCTTCTGGACTAAAAGAGATTTTTTTAATTTACAGATGTTCTTATATTTTTGTTTTATAAGCTGGATCCGGGCCAACTGTAGAGGCTGCGAGACAGTAGAGCACCTGATTGTTCTAATTTCACGATTAACAGAAGATTTCATTAGGGCCATTGTGGGCATGCAAGTGGGGCTTTGAACATTTTCTTGGGGCCCTCCCACCTGACTTTAGTAGTTGCGACATTATAGCCTCAATGGTCAGATCAAACTGGTCCACATTGAAGACCATCATTTTCCATTCTACTGTGGATGGATTCATCATACCATTTAGAATGTTATTTAGTGACCCAACATTACGCGGTGAACACCTAATCATGTTACGTCCCGTGGAGACTGTCAGGTCTATACGGCCCACCACTATTTGCTCTTTACTCTTAAAATCCAAGAAGAAGGTGGCGTACAGAATACCGTGGTCACTCCACGAATTCCTTGATGTGGCAAAATCCAAATGCAACTCAAAACGTTCTTGACTCACAAAGATGTAGTCCAACGTGGACTCGCTAGCACCACAAAACCATGTGGATTGACCCTCCTCCAGTTTACTGATCTGCCCATTCAAGGGCTTAAGACCCCCTGAGGCCGTTGTACCCAGCCATAACATACCTGCCTGGGATTTAGAATCCAGAGTGCAATGGTTCACCGCAGGGTCCAGAAACAGGCAGTTGGCGTTGACGTCCCCCCAAAATCACCTGTCTGAAGCAAAACCCAGGCTGACAACTTTAGACAAGCTTCATCAAAGTTTCAATAAATTCTGCCAATGGACAAACTCCCTTATGCGAGTAAATATGAATCAAAAGGAGACAGAAATATTCTCCAGAGATTGAGATTTCAACAGCTAGAATCCCATAACAGGCTTTTGCACACTCTCAGACAATCAAACCCTGGTCTGTGCGAACCGCAGTGACCAGGCCACCCGCTGGTCTCCCCCCCCTACTGGGTTTATCTAATTGGAAGTAAACGCTATAGCCTTCTAAAATGAGGGGGCTAGTTAAACAAGTTTCCTGTAAAAGGACCAAACTGCTATTGCCCAATACTGCGTTAGTCTCTATGTTAGTAAGAAGATGTTGATTGCCCCTTGAGTTCCAAGATATCATTTTCAATACACTGCTGCCCACTCCAGAAACCTGCTTTGTGGGATCATCATCGTAACATCCTCTGATCCCAAGCGGGCACTGAATCACAAGCCCAATCCCCTCGGGAACGCTATCCATCATAACTATACATCTGACCCACCTTCTGTGAACCTAAGTTAGCTGAGCCCGGACCTGCATATGCTCGTGAACTGGTAGTGGACAGCTTGATGCCCTGCTCATACCCCTGCTCCACCATGAAACCCAGCATCTGCCGATTCACCCTTTCTGACAAGACTAAGTCCATAACTAATCTAGAGCCAAAATAAAGTATTGAATGCTTCAAATCCCACCTGTCCGTAAAGAACACTCTGTCAATATCCGCCGAAGACAAAGGTTGCAAAGACATCAATTCTGCAAAAACAGTATAAGCAAATTGAGGCTGAGTCCAACAAGCTTGAGAATTAGAGGATATTGCGTCCCAGATGGCCCAAGCGAAACAGTCCTGTGCCAAAGATTGGGCGGTCGCTGGACTCGGTTAGCCTGGGTCATATCCAGGAAATGACCTCCGGATAGCATGTTCTTTACATTATCCTGTAGACTCTAGGGTTCGTCTTGAACCCTTCCCCCATGATTTCAGTTGCATTTTATTCACATGATCTTTTTGCAGTGGATTGTAAAAATAAGGGCGGGGGGAGTTTGACCCCATCTCATGTCAGATGTCCCCACTGCCCCCTTCTGCTTGTTGGGAATATACAGTTTGTTGATGAGCTTTCCCAGATTCAGGTTGGAAAACTCTATGTTGGGTCAACCTCCTAAACCCAAAACTCCCAACATTGTAGCGTTATTGGTCACAACAGGTAAGAAGTTAAGTGCTGTTTGGACGGAATTACCTGGCTGACTCTGACTCCCTTGATCAGTCAACGGCCAGATCCTCTCTGTTTGGGCACCTGCATCCAGGCCCCTCTTGTTTTATTGGTTGCCGACATCAGGGGATCAACATCCAAGGGTGGAGGAGCTGGCACTGTGACCTCTGTCATCAAATCCCTCAGGTCAGCCGGTATCACAACACACCCTGGTAACCTCCCTCATCCACCCTCCCACATGAACTCAGCATTGGAACCCTCGCTACCTCCACCACCAATTTGGTACCCCCGAGATTCTCTCAGAAACTGGGTCATGTAATTGAGCCACTTTTAAGTTGGTTTCAGGTTAGTTCCCTGTAGGCCCACCAAACCCCTATCACCCAGAGCCGGCTGAATTCAGCCCATTAATTCTCCCTGGGTTGAAACCTCATCCACCACGACCAACAGGTGAATAAGGATAACTTCCGCTACAAGTGATTTTAATACTTGCATCTTTCTTCATTTACCCCCATTTTTGACAGTTTCCAAAATTGTGAGGATCTGCAAGTATTTACGTGATGAGCAGTTTTTTCTTTGCGTGGGTTTCTGATTTTCCAATTTCTTCCCGTGCCCACCCTTTAATAAAGCAATAGCTGGTACTATTGGGGCCTGTGATAGTATGCCTTGCAATTTGGATTTTAGTGGGGAAGCCCCTCCAGGTTTACTAAACCCCCTGCCTCTCTCCCCCTCATATAACACTGAGTCCTAGATAACAATGAACTTTTCTTTAACCCACTCAGTAGGGGTGGCTGTTTGCTTCGTCCAAATAGATGCTGGGCCTACAAATGCTATATGTCCCAGGCAGACCTCCAGATCGTCAACCTTTTAGTTGATTGAGTTTAGCATTAGGGTATGTATTTTCACTTCCACCCAGATGTTATCACAAAGGCTTTCAAAGCAGCTCAGTACCATGTTGAGGGCTGAAAGACTGGGCGAAGACAGTTTAACAATCTCGTCCGCCTCTCTTAACGTATGGTGGACTGTACCCTCCTTGCCATGTTCGGTAAATTCAGAAGGCACAGATGAATAGTTGCAACTAGCTTCTAGTGCCATGCAATCACTTAATTCGGATGGTGAACCTAAGCGGGAGGCATCAAGCATGCACTGCCTTGCACTGCTCCAGGTATCACTGGATTCAGCTGGCATCACTGCGTCAGCAAGTTCAATAATGCTCATATCAGTCAAAGTGTTCATCTGAGCATAGTCCAAAATAGCGGGTCCTCGAATACAGCAAAGAGGCCTCACTTCTGTGCTGGAGCACACAGATTTAAGAAAATAGTTGGTGATTTTCTGGCCTCCTATGGTGAACATCGAATAGGAAGCAGAGTTGATCATGGCGGCCTTGATGTTTTTCCCCCCAACTTTCCCACCCCAACTCCTTTCCACCTTAGCACATGAAGTAACTGGTGCGCCCAAACTACATTGAATTGCATGGAGCCACCTATTGGTGAAATGATAAACAAGGGGCCTCATTGCGGTGCTACCGGCGGGTTGCTGGCGAACTCGTAACACCATTTCCGTCGCCTGATATCCGGTGCCACCTGGATATTCCAAGTCCTGGTGGCCCGGGATATCAGGCAGCAGAAAGTGTAAGTCCCAATTTCCGTGCAGTCCCATTGGACTCGATGGGAATAGGGACACAGAATCACCGGCACCACTCCTAACGGTGACAGTGCTTCCGTGGCAACTCCACCTACATTTATCGTTGTACCAGGCAGGTCACACCTGCTGGGTGCAACGGCCCCTGCAGACAGACTTGTAGTCTGCTGGACCGGAAAGGGTGCAGGTACGTTGCTACCGGCACCTTTTTTTCCAGACCGCCACACTTGTAATAAGGCCTATGTCTTAAAAAACTATGTGCAATCAATATTGAAGATAGATTGGGTCCAACATAATCTGTGGCCAATGTGGCCAATACGACTGATATAAAAGTGAAATATTCCAAATGTGCTCACAGGTACTGTACTGTGAAAGTAGAATATATGTGTGGGCCTTTCCCTATGGGCTCTGAAGCCTTGCAGAACTTGCAGATGTATGTAACATTAATTTAAGTTTAAACCAAATAAGTAGTGATCACACATACCTTTTTGTTTCAAATACATTTTCAATATATAATGTAATTACTAAAAAGTTATGGGTCAATAACCACTTGTAGGTCAGCAAGGAAAATGGCATTTTCCGTTAGCATGGTTATCTCTATCATGATGGTATATCAGCTGCATACCAACCCCAATGTTATGACTATCTCTGTCGGTAAGCAAATACCACTTCATTCACACTAGGCCTATCTTTCTCAAACAGAGTTCCAGATCTGCAGGACCTCTTTCATTGTTGCTTATGATAGAGAAACTAATTTAAGAATGTTTGAATAATTTTGTTTATTTGATTTCATTGTTCATGGTATCACAGTGCACAAGAGAGATCAAACAGATTTGTTTGGTGGTTCTGTCGCCTTTGGGAGCAAACATGTAGATATAATCTTTCTGAACATGTTGTGATTGTTTATGCTGTGAATGCATATCAAGAGTCAAAACGTCAACCAAATGTTCTTGTAAGGCAGTGTTTTGGTGGTGTGAGTAGATGCTGTGTTACCACAGTGTGCTACTTGATATGTGTATGCTGAATTGTTCAGACAGGAAACTACGTCAGAGAGATAGTGACCAGCTCTCCATGATCTATAACAACGTGGAACATTGGATGGACACCAATTGGATGTATCGCAACGGAAAAAAGATGGAGCTTATGGTATTTGGCTCTCCTCTAGCCAGAGCTAAATTATCCACCTCCTATAAGTCCTTCCAGATCAAAGATACATACATACGGGTCCTGAGTGAGGTCAAAACCCTTGGCATGATGATGGAAGCATCCTTGGGGCCGATGCTCAAGCACAATACATTAAAAAAAAACTGTCCCTACCACCTCAGACTATTAAAATCCATCAGGCCATACATTTCTGAGGACAATTGCGCCACCATCGCTAGAGCCATCATATTGGCCCGCTTGGACTATGGTAATGCATTGGCCCTGGGCTCCTCTAAAATGTGTCTGCACAGCTACCAGGTTGTACAGATCAATGCAGTTAGGATCATAAAACATAAAACCAGATCACAGCACATTAGCGACTCAAGAAGGGAGCTTCACTGGTTGAAAATCGAAGATAGGGTACAATTCAAGGCATTAACATTTGTTCACAGATGTATCTTTGGAAAAGCCCCAGCCTACCTAAAATCCAGGATTCAACCATATGTACCCAGCAGAACACTAAGATCCTCCCACCTTGGCAAAATCATAGTGGCTCCACACAAACTTAAATGCGGCTCAGGCAGATCCTTCCCGTTACTCGCGGCCGGTCTCTGGAATAATCTCCCCAACCACATAAGATTGGAAACCAACTACTTGCGATTTCGCAAACAGGTGAAAACCCACATCTTCAAATAAAACCCCTTCCAGTGGCCTCCAACTAGCTCCTGTGTGGATCTTTTCTGTTTGTCTCGTGCCATTTAGTCTTTAGCCATTTGTTTTGTGTGCATGTACCTGTGCCCCGAGGCTTGCAAGCTACCAGCGCAATAGAAATATTAAATAAAATAAAATAAAATATGTCCTTTGTCATGATTTCTAGGTTGGACAGTCACAAGGCTTTGGATTTTGCCCTCTCATGAGGTCTCTGACTTCTGGCCGTGTTCTTTTATTTTAGCCAGGTCATATTCTGTGCTCCAGTGTTTTTGAAGAGCTGGATCCAATGGGTTTGGAACTTGAGAATTCTCAAGTGAATGCCATTGCAGTAATTGTACTGGAATGACATTTGTGATCTGGTTTTTGTAATTAATTTAAGGATGCAATGTTGCGACCTTCACTGGAAGAGAGAACGCTTAGTTATGCTATGTTTATCAGTGTGAGGTAGGTGCTTTTGATGTTTTCGCATATTTGTGTGTCCCATGGTGATGGACAGTGAGTGCTGATGAATATGAAATGTAGTTCATTGACAACCATCCATTCTGTTATCGTCATGCACTTGTTGAGAATGCTTATGTTGTCATCTAGCCACAGGAATATAATTGTAATTGTTCTTTTATAACACACTTAATACCAGAGATTGGTTTCTAAGCCTGGTATCGGGATTCAGACTTGCGTGGCTGCGTTGTCTTGCTTCTAAGACAAACGTGTTGCCCCTGAGCTATCCCCCCCTCAATAATATCTGGGTGTCTCTGGAATACATGATCAAGCAGAGGCAGACACATGTGATAATAACTGTTATTGGCCTGAAGCACACACTGAATAAACCTGAGTATAATACAGAGCACATGATGTCACATAGGACAGATATGCTAATTTGTATTTGAATAGGGATAATTTTAAAGAAATATGAAAGGCAATCTTCCATGAAAGTTATATCCTTGTCATTGTTAAATAATGAATGTATTCTAGTACTTTGGAGGCACTCCAGAACAATAATGTGATTGAAAGTGTTGACTGCTGCTGAAGAGGTCGAGTAGGGTGTATTTGTGTTTGACTGGTGCTGTTCGTTTTTAACAGTCTGCTTCCTGATGTCATGAATAGCAGCAAGTAGAATAGATTAAGTATCCCGGCCCACATGAAGGTTTCCCAGTCAGTGGGTGGGTTGGTTGGTTTCTTTGATTAATGATTGTACTTGGGTGATTAGTGCGCATTCAAGAAAATTCCCTAGGAAATGTTGCTGCAAGTAATTCTCTGGATCTGTTATTTCCTGACAGATTTTCTTAACAGTGAGTGAACTACTTCATGTTTCAGTTCTCAGGGTGACAAAGCAAAAACAAAGAGGTGATGGCTGGAAAGTTTCGAATGAATCTTAACCTCTGGGGTTGCTCTGGGCAACCCTTCAGATCGTTGTTATCTGCCCGCCAAGCCATTACAGATGGGGAAAGACCATATGCAACACATGATTGGTCCCACCCCAAAAGGGGCAGCCCAGCCCGAATTGCAAATTCACATCCCTTCTGTACGAGACCACAAACGTCCCGAGACATGTTTCAGCCTTGTTGGGCCTCATCAGTGAGGAGTAGCTTGCGTCTCTAGGCCCAGCAGGCATGGCACCCATGTCTGGGCATACCCATCCCACTCGGGGTGACAAAGCAAAAACAAAGAGGTGATGGCTGGAAGGTTGAGAATTAATCTTGAGCTCTGGACCTCTGGCATTGCTCTGGGCAACCCTCCAGACTACCATCATTCTGCGGCCTGCCAAGCCATTACAGAAGAAGAAAGACCATATGCAAATCAAGCTTGGTCCCACCCCAAAAGGGGTAGTCCGGCCTGAACTGCTAGGCCACATCCCTTCTGCATGAGACCACAAGCATCCCCAGACGTGTTTCAGCCTTGTTGGACCTCATCAGTGAGGAGAAGCTTGGGTTTCTAGGCCAAGAAGGTACAGGATCAACGCCTTGGCATACACATCCCACTCGGGGTGACAAAGCAAAAACAAAGAGGTGATGGCTTGAAGGTTTAAAATGAAGCTTAACCTCTGGACCTCTGGCATTGCTCTGGGCAACTCTCCAGACCACCATCGTTCTTTGCCTGACAAGCTAATACAGAAGGGGAAAGACCATATACAAATCATGCTTGAAACACTCCAAAAGGGGCCGTCCAGCATGAGCTGCTAGACCACATCCCTTCTGCACAAGACACAGGCATCCCCAGGCATGTTTCCTCCTTGTTGGGCCTCATCAGTGAGGAGAAGCTTCGGTCTCTAGGCCCGGTCTCTAGGCCCAGCATGTACGGGATCCACGCATTGGCAGACCCCTCCCACTCTGGGTGACAAAGCAAAAACAAAGAGGTGATTGCTGGAAGGTTGAAAATGAAGCTTAACCTCTGGATGTCTGGCATGCTCTGGGCAACCCTCACCTGCCAAGCTATTACAGAAGGGGAAAGATCATGTGGAAATCAGGCTTGGTCCCGCCCCAAAAGGTGCAGTCCAGCCTGAACTGCTAGGCCACATCCCTTCTGCAGGAGACCACAAGCATCCCCAGACATGTTTCAGCCTTGATGGACCTCATCAGTGAGGAGTAGCTTGCGTCTCTCGGCCCAGCAGGCATCTGTAAGTAGTTATGCAGTAGCTAGTATACAGAGATCTCCTGTATTGAAATATCTAAAAGGTATTGCTATTTTTGGTGGTCATGGGATTGTGGTGAGTCAATTGGCGTGCAGTTTTTGAATAGTGGGGTGAGCTTTTCTTGGTTTATTGGGATGAAGGATGTCAAGCAGAGGGGCGTCTTTTGAAGGGGAGGTTTTAGTGTGCCTGTGGTTAGATTTGCGGTGATAGTGCTGATGCGTCTTCTGATAATGCGATTTATTATGGGGGAAAAAGACATTTGTTGCGATGGGTTTATCAATGACGTTCATCCCATGAAGTTCCATTAGGGAGGTAAAATATTATTTTGGAGTATTTGATATTTGGTATAAGGTGGTAAAAAAAGTATTTTTTTCTTCACCCATTATCATATATTTACTGCTGTACTTACTAGTTTTCTGGTGAGTTCAGCCTGGGGACACTTCCAGCTGTGTGTTTCTCTCTATTTGTGGCAACTGTTTTGTTTTGCCTCACACAGGTCAGGTGTGCATATGGACCGTTTTTGGATGAATGATTGGAGCTGTTGGTTTAGCTTTTCCTGTGTGAGGCAGCTGCATTCAGAGCTGTGGTGATTATCAGGTTTGATGGTTGGGCTGTGTATGTTTTGTTTAGGGCACAGCAAATGCTTATTGAGTCAATTGTGACTTGTGATAATTTAGCCTGTGTGGTTGAGTGTGTGGTATGTTTGTGGAAGCTAGGTTTCTGAGATGCCGAATGGGAATTTACTGTTGTTGCACTATGGTATGAGCTGCTTTGGTAGAGACAAATGTCCTAAAAGAACAGTCTTTCTAAGGCTAAAGGGATGAGGTTGACTTGAGTTAAAAATGAGGTTTTAAAGACCCCTGTAACTGCCATGCAAAGTACATCTGAGTTTGTGTCAGATTCTACTTTGACAAGCCCTTTTTGGTTTTTTTCTGAGTATATCTTTGTAGAAGTCTTTCCTAGCATATCGTCTTTCCACCCGTTCAGGCAGTATATGCTTAGAAAGTTACTAGTTTATCAAAGGGTAGTTATTTTCTAGATTGGGAGACAAAGACGATTCTCTTAATCAAAGCAATTTCCTTTTGGAAGCAGATGCTTATGTCTTGGCCTAAGATTACAGCAAATCAAATCAAGTCCTGCCAAAAGTGATCATTTCTTCCTACGCTCCTTCTGGATGTACTCTCCTCTGGTATGTTCCAGCCTTCTATGATTGTGTAACATTCTAGAGTTTTGAAAGTATCATTTGCCTTCCATCAGCTCCACCCCTACTGAAACTCCTGTCACTCCCATCCTGTATGCCCTCTAATCCATCCGAAGGAGTTCCAGCCCACTTTGATGGTGTACCTGGGCATTTGAAGCGATAACTCACAGATTGTCTTGATGCTAAAAAGGTTTTAACCTGTAGCAATGGCTGGCCTATATGGCCGATATTTCAGTCCATTTGCTTAATGGGGTCCTGATGGAGTCAGGGAAGTGTTTTTTGCAGTGGGTGCTTCCTCCTGGATGTTCACCCGATGTGCTGACAACTGCTGGGATGGTCTGCTTCCGGACTGCTGATGATTCCTGATGGTAAGTGTCAAGATCTTGTGTGGGATGTTGAGTCATTCTGCACATTCTGGTAGATGCCATTTGGCATGGGACTTTGTAACAAAGTGGTGTTGTCATCAACACACCTGAGCCAACAGGTAAATTATATGGGTTTATTAGTTATGTAGTACAGCAGGAAAACCGGCATGTCATTGCCAGCCAGCTCTCTTTCTCCAACTGCTCCCCATGGAACACAAATTCAGATAACAACACTCCAAGCACAGGGACATCACCGCATTCTCATTGACATCACCACACCAGGGGAGGTAAATGGCATAGAGGGGAGACACACATTATAACACTTCTCCCTCCCTTAATTTCCGATAATAGGAAAACTCCAACCATTGGTACACTCTTAGTACATTCCAACACACACAGTACCATCCTACACTATACCAATACAAATACGTGTGGCCGCGACATACCGGCCCCAGCAACACCCAGGCTAAGATGAACACAAGACCCAAACCCCAGGAAATGGTCCAAATGAAACCCATTCACACACCAAGGCCAACAATAGAGCCCAAACTCTCTACACTACTGTCGTTAATCGACCCTATTTAAAGTCACGAAGACTTGCGATTGCCCCTCCAATCACTTGGAAGATTCCTTGGCGTTTGGCTCAACGCCGAAAACACTGCGGTTCTGTGTGGACAGCAGCATCCAGCATTCCGTGTTAGTACTCGAGTCAGGCGCTACGATCACATGATACGCACGGACCATCATTCACGTCTGTATGCGACTACTACTTATTCTTGCTGCGCACACGGAACGGTGCTCCTTAACTGAGTTCTACAGCCAGTTTTGTAGTGTCTGTCTTCTGCAATCTTGTTTCTTGAACCTGTTTTGACTCCTTGGCCTGTTATTACAGATTGCCCATTTTGAACTGCCCCTGATTTCTGGTATTCGGCTCCTTCAGATTGATTCCTGTTACCCCTGACCCGGCATACGTTACCTGGACTCCCACTGCCTACCGTTTTGTTACGTCGCAACCCCGGAACTCTGCAACTCAGCGTTATCGCTTCTGAAACCTGGACAAGTACCTCCCGCTCCCGCTTGGACCCGCTGCTTACCTGTATTTTCCTCTCTTTCATTTCCATTGCTTTACTCCTTCTATCCTTGTTTATTTTGCCCCCTCCTCCATACTTCCATACACGGACTCATTTACCTGCACCCTGGGACGCTCTGGTGAACCACGAGGATTGTTTCATTTGGACACAAGAGTGACTGTTGTGGACGCTCTCCTGTTTTCTTCTTTGGTCACTCTTTTCACTAAATACCGGGACGCTCTGCAGTAAGACACAAACTGTTGTCAATCCTTTTCTGTTGGGATTACGGGACTTCTCCTGGACCTTCTTTATCTGGTTCTTCATTCCATTTCCTCCGTTGTGGCCAAGTAGGTTTCGGGTCTTGTTCTTCATGGAGCAGGTAAGGGTGGGAAATAGGGGGTGGTGTCGGATATGGTTGGTACTTTTGATCAAAGTAGTAAACAGCTGTTATTGTTGTTTCCTCTAGCTCTGTTGCTGCTGCTCCTGCCTTTTCACTCAAGCCCCTAGTCTGTTAGGTGCTTTCTCATACTCCTACAGACTGTGCTCTTGTGAGGAAAGTTTGGCTGCAAATTGCCTTCAGCCAAAGAGGGGGTTGTGATAAAGATTGTCTGGTTTTGACAACTACCATAAAGGCACAAAAGCACACTGAAACAACACTGACACCTCGCTCCATACTAATAAAACCCCAAAAGCACAAAGTAGATGGAAACAAACCGTGCTCAACTACACCATCCCAATAGGAACACAAATCCCAACAACAACACCTTAATTCCACTCCGTTCACTTATAAACTCTCACAAAAGAGGAACCCACCGACATGTAGCAAGGGCTGCAGCTCCCTTCAACTGAACTGGAAATCCAACTCGAGGATCAAAAACAATAAAAACAAGCACTCCACCTGTTTCAAGCTGCCCCTTGAAACCTAGGGCCTGCCACACCCCAGCGTCCCCAAAACGGATATACTACCTAACAATCAGAACCCTTCAGTGCACCTACATCCATCCACCCTGGTCTGCAACCCGGGGCACCAAGGCTGCCACCCCCGGGCACTAACCCAACTCAAAAGAGTAACAACAAGCACAACTAACAACCTCAGCTCCCAAAACACCCTAAATCAGGGAACACATTAACTGTGACCTCAACCAAACCTGCAAGTACTCTACAATCTAGTCCCTGTAAAACAACGTACAAGCTCACCAAATGGATCCCAAAAGACCCCTTTTTCACAGTGCAACCTAGACACCACACCTAACACCACGGGACCCCAAGTCCCTGACAATTACAATAGACTTCAACGCACCACAGGACCCCTAGTCCCTGCCAAATCCAGAACACCTCTACACCCACGGGACCCCTAGTCCCTGCCACACAGAACACCTTTGCACATCTCGGGACCCCTAGTCGCTGCCAAATCCAGAGCACCTCTGCACCCACGGGACCCCTAGTCCCTGCCAAACAGAACACCTTTACACACCCCGGGACCCCTAGTCCCGCCAAACATCGTACACCACCTCCTAATGTGGGACCCCCAGCACCAGCCAGGCTACCACAGTGGTCACACCCACCAAAACATGCATAACGGCACACACCACCTTAAAGTGGGACCCACAGCTCCAACCAGGCTACCACAGTGGTTACTCCACACACGCACCATAAACATGCGCACACTCCAACATGCGCACTGCACCCACACAGACACCTCAATGAAAAACACACAACACAAAATAAATTATCACTGGAGCTATTCAAAATGGCGAGTGTTCACAAGATACACAAAACAGTATAATTATCATTACTGGAGTCTTCACACACTGGCGTGTGCTATAGTGTCGAACATTTCTTCACTTGAAAAACAAAATGTGGGTAAATGTCACAAAGTGTAACTGGCAAAAAAAAACACGCCAGAAAAGTCCAAACACAACCAAGTTCCTTATGTAAATCAGTCAGGATCTCCCACACATCCCAGAGCAGAAACCGCCCCCCAATTCACATATTAATCATGACATGGTGGGGGAACACTCCTCCAAAACCCCAGTCCAAACCTTCCTAGAGAAAAATAATGTTAAGAACAATACATGACATTAATACAATACAATGCACCAATTGTACTTTACGATCATGTTCAGATTAATAATAAAAATGGGCCACAACATAAACATCCACACACTTGCGTACCGGCCCGACACCAACAAGTGCATCAACACCAGAGGCCACAACACATACACGCGACAACTCACACTGGCCTTACTACTGCAGCACAGATCCGGCAAATGTTAAAACGTCCTGCTTGCATCAGCTTGCCACATGCCCGAATAGGCTGTACTCCAGCTCAGGCGAAAGATCTTCCTTCCTCCGCCCAGGAAACACGTTCTCTCCAACAACCTCCTTGCTCCTAAATCAAATCCATAATGTTTAGTTTGGAATCCTCTGCCATCACCCGACACACTGCAGTAGTAAAACACACTTCCCCAGTCCTCCATGAACTTGCCGTGGCACGATACACAGTTTCCATGGACACAGGAAGGCGTGACCCTCTTCTCGTAACAGAGACGGCAGCGTCACTACGTTCGCTGCACACTGCACATGCAATGCATTTTGGAATCCCTCTGCGCTCCATCTCCCTGCACAGAAACGTTCCTTGATGACACGCAGACGTCATCATTTCACGGCTACATCCACCAGGTCCACATCTCCAACGTCCTTCAACCAGGCAATCAGCTCTGTTACTAAGGCGCCCATCCATGCCCACACCAACGCCACCCTTGACATGGGCGCTCCTCCAGCAACACTGCACACACATGCTAAATTCCGCCCGCCATGTGTGTACCTCAACTGGGCACACTTCCATGCCCGAATTGCTGGACATCCCGACCGCCAGCCACAGCACTGGACCTCCCGGCGCCCGGGAGACCGTAGGGCAAAACCATTGTTCGATTGGGTTGCCGCCACCGTGCTCGACCCCCTCCTGCACTGGGGAGCGCATGCGGCTGGCTCAATGATGAACAGCAGACCTCCTCGCACAGAACCACCTTGCGCAAATGACTGGACCACCCGGCCACCAGCCACAACGGGGCAAGGACACGCTTCACTTGTCCTCCAATGGCTCCTGGGAGAGCTGCTCCTGGACCCCCCCAACCCCTGGACTCTGCAAAACGACAAGTTGTAGACAGTAAGACACTACTACTGCACTTCTGTCGGAGAGCACCTCTCTCCACACAGAGTTAAGGACCCTACTCCATCCAGGGCCTCGGCTCCGACATTAAAGGAGCCTCCTTCCTCCAGCACCACCCGGCCTGCTGAGCTGCAACTCCGGTCAGGACCGCCAAAGCTGCATAGCTGGCTGCTTCCCAGGACGTGGACACTTGGATGGCGGTGTCCTGATCAACTGCTGTCCCCTCCACGACAGGATCCCAACCTCGTCGCCAGTGTAACAAAGTGGTATTGTCATCAACACACCTGAGCCAGCAGGTTAGTTATATGGGTTTATTAGTTATGTAGAACAGTAGGAAAACTGGCACGCACGTCCTTGCAGCCAGCTCTCTTTCTCCAACTGCTCCCCATGGAACACAAATTCAGATAACAACACTCCAAGCACAGTGACATCACCGTATTCCCACTGACATCACCACACCAGGGGAGGTAAATGGAATGGAGGGGAGACACACATTATAACAGACTCCCACCCCAATTGGCTGTTGTGCCTCAGCACATTCTGTCAAACTCACCACCTAAGGTGAGCCATTGGTTTAGTAAACATTTCTTTGATCGCATACAAAACCAGGAGATCCGGAATATAGCCAGGTTAATGTCCATTAACTATTATACTGACAGAGTTGAATATATGACACTCTTCATAAGGGTTAATAATAATAACCTGTCATTTATATAGTGCCTTTATCCAAAGTGCTTTACATAAAAAAATTTCACATATGAGTATTACTATTTGCTTCATGCATTGCAAAAACAAATCCTGTATCATGTTCGAACAGCAATCTGAATCTTTTGTGTGCATACCAAATGCAGACACTGGTGGCATACGATGTATATACCCCGACTGCTGACATACATGAGCCTACAGACTCCGTGGAAAATGACAGTGCACGAGAAAACAATTACTCAAAAATCACTGACATCTGCACGGAAGACGTTACTATGGGATTACAAGTTGTGGTATGGTGGTGTAAATACTCATTTTAAAAGTTCATAGGGCTCCATGTTTTTTTCTGTACAGATTTACCGTGAGCGGTAATACAGCATGGTAAACCCATTGTAATTTGGATATAAAGTTGGAGGATTTACCTCTAATATTTTGGTGAAAGTGAATCCTTGACTTTACCCCCAAGCACGAAATTTGGCAAGGCAATAAAGGTGACAGTAATTCCATTTGTTTGGAATGGAATTACTTGCACTTTTTTACTACACAGTTGAACTTGTGATAAGGGCCTTAGAATCAACATTTGTGTGCATGCGTGTACATTTTACCAGTCGAGGGTTGTGGTCACATCAGGTTTACATGTCTAGAGCCATCTTGTTGATGACCTTAAGCTCAATATGTATGATTCATACTCACATACGGCCCCACTTGTGGTCTTGACCCTCAGCAGTGATAATCCTTTCCTCCCTGAGGTTCCGCAAAGATTGTCCCACCACTTCTGGCATTTTTTGGCTTATGTTTATAAACAACAATCACACTGACCATACTGGTGATAGCTATCCAAGCCTTGGCTTTCTCTCTCGCATCTCTGGCTTCTTTGCTCCCCCCTTTCAGGAGCTCTCATGTGGCTTAGCATGTCCACATGAACTCAATGACATGGCAGCTGAAATTGGGGTTACACACCGCGGAAGGTCCTGGATTGGCACATTCAGCCGTGGTGTATTCTACAATGCTGCTCCTGGATTGGCTATCCCCATCTCCTGCTCTTGATGTCCCCTTTAGTTCTAGTTTCTCCTGTGTGTTAGTTCACCGCCCACAGCATGATAAGAAAAGATACAAAATATTGATTGGATTTCAAATATGGAAAAAAATCAAAATATAAACTTGATCTGAATTGTGTAACTGATGTCCGCGCTCTTAATCGATTGCCTCAATACCTACAAAAATGTCCAGACAAATTGATAAGAAACAGCTTTTTGTGACTACCCCTCAATCTAATACCAACCCGAGAAGTATTGACGAAGACCAAATCACTACCAGAAACCATGGTGTATTGTAGGACCAACTTATTTTTTTTTTTTTACTTTTATTTTAACTTGCACAGGTACATTACATTAACAATCACATCAATGCTATGCATCCTATTTTACAGTATTGCATTATCAAGGTCTTTTGTACATTATCATGACTCAGTTGCATTTTCATCCTCGTCGACACTATCCGCTAAATACTGTTTGTATCTGTCCCATAAGTAAGTAGGACGTGCGGTGGTATCCATCAGTTCTATGTACATTTCCTCATTGTCATTCGCCCATGGCATATCCTTATCCCTGTCAGATTTGGTGGGGGGTTACTACTTTTCCATCTCATGAGAATTACCCTTTTCACCAGTAGTAGGCTGAGGTTTAGGAGCTTACGCCAGATGGAGTTCATCTTCCCGATTGCTCCCAGTATGCACACCGCTGGGGTCCTTTCAATAGGGTGGTCTGCCATTGCATCCAATGCATCACAAATATCTGCCCAGTATTCAGTCAAGCGTGTGCATGACCAGAACATGTGTAAGGTGTCTGCTGCTTCGCTCCCGCATCTAGGGCATTTGCCATCTGTTGTTGGGTATATGCGTTGTAATTTGGCTGGAGTGTAATGTATCCTGTGTATGATTTAGTAGTGTAACAATTTATGACGTGCATTGCAGGATAGGTGTTTCGTCAGCCCACAGATTTGTGTCCACTGCTTGTCTGTATTTTGATGTCCTAACTCCAGCTCCCATCCCACTCTGGCTCTGTGTGTTAGCGGTGTCCGGGAGGACAGTATGAGCTTGTACAGTGTGGATGCGGTTGTTTTGGTTGCCCCTGCCGTGAACATATAGCCCATGCCCAAGTGTATCGCCGGTTCTGCTGGGAATGTTCCCACACTTTTGCAATAGCAGAGCTCATACGTAAGTAATACATTTGTTGCCTATGCGAACTGCCCACCATGCTCCTGATTGCTTCCCATGTTATGAATTTCTTGTCTGGAAAAAGGTCTCCGAACTGGTTGATTCCCTTGGTGCCCCAATGTGTGGCTATCCCTGCGTCTAGCGTGGGTTGGATGTAATGGGCACCTCCAAAGTGGCAAATTTGGGTTATAAAGTGTTTCCGTCCCTTGCAATTCTACAATCTTGGCCCAGGCTGTGCATGTCACCTGTGCCGGGTTTAGAGTGTTATAATGTCTAGGGCGTGTTACAGCCGCTTTATTTAATAAACCAGTCGGATCGGGTGCCTGTATGTCACTTGCCGATTGTTAGGGATGGCGGTAAACTGCAGTCCATTGTGACGCATAGTGTGCTTGCGCTGCTAAATAATAGATTTCAAAATCAGGTGCTGTTAGCCCCCCTTGAGAATACTGGTCAGTGAGTATCCGCCAGCTCAGTCTGGACAGTCCAGTCCACACCAGAGAGGTGCATGCGCTCTTTATTTTCAAAAAGAATGCTCTTCCCGGCCATACCGGGACAGTGTTGAACAGATCAAATAGTTTCGGGAGGATTATCATTTTGATTAGTGCTAGCTTGCCCATCATTGATATTGGTAGGGACCTCCATTGTTCCATCTTGACACAGAGGGTATCTGCCAGTGTCTCATAATTCATAGCGCAAGACAGTTGTGCAGTTCTAGATACATACACCCCCAGCAATTTAATGTGGACCGGGCTCCAGAGCAGCCTGTGAAGCTCCAGAGGTCTGATGGTTGCATCGGTGAGGGGGAATATTTCTGATTAAGCTGAGTTCAATTTAAGACCTGAGTATTCTCGAAACGTTTTGACCGCATCTAGAACCTTGCCCAAATTGCGGGCTGGATTTTTTAGATACAGTAGTATATCATCAGCGTATAGTGTGATCATTTTCACTCTACCCGCTAGCTTCAGTCCAAGTTTGCGGTATCTGGACCTCAATAGGTCTGCTAGGGACTCAATTACTAGTGCGAACAATAGCGGGGGTAATGGGCAGCCTTGGCGTGTACCTCCCAGTAGGTCCAGTAATGCTGTGAGGTTGCCATTGATGTTCATTCTCGCATAGGGTCGTGTGTACAGGACCTTGACGCACTTTATAAAGTTGTCTCCAAACCCATAATTATGCAAGACTCTAAACAGAAATGACCAGTAGACTGTGTGGAGGGCTTCTGCATGTCAAAGGCTAATGCCACCCCCTGCACCTCTTACGGAACCGTTGCCAATTTGTTATAACAGCACCAGATGCAGCCGTCGATTTACCTGGTATGAAGCCTGCCTGGTCCGCATGGACCATATGTGGCATTAGTTGCGTTAAGTGCGCTGCCAAGGTCTTGGCAAAGATCTTGGTGGCCGTATTTATCAGCAAAAGTGGTCTATATGAACCACATTCTTCTGGGGGTTTCCCTGGCTTGAGTAGTAGAGTATAAAGGCCTCCCTGGTGGTTTCTGGGTGCTCGTCTTTTTCTAGGGCTTCAGACCAGACAGCGTGTAGCCTGGGGATGAGGAGCCCAGCAAATTCTTTATAAAATTCTGCTCCCAGTCCATCAGAGCCTGGGGCTTTGCCTTTGGGTAGAGTTTTAATAGCGTCCGGATTATCTCAGCTGGAGTGATCAGGGTCTCTAAAGCATCCCTGGCTGTGCGAGATAAGTGTGTGGTTGGTATATTAGTGAGGTATTGGTCTAAACTGCTTTGGGGGCAGTACAGGTGCCCGTAAAAGTCATAAAGTGTTTTTTCTATTTCTGCCTGTCCTGTTACAGTTGTGACATCCAGCCGAGTTATACATGGGATGCACGTGTGCCCGTGTTCGCAACCCCACCATCCTGGCCAAAAGGCGGCCAGGACGCTCTTGTTCTCCATAACGCCTTGCCGCGGTGGGCCTGTCGGAGTAGCGGATCTCGCGATCCGCCCCCTCTCTGTATTCATCTAACTGTGTTTTGATATTCAGACTTAGTTGGGGGGATGGATGCTTCGTGTATTGGTCTTGTAGATTGGCTATTTTCCCTTCATGCCTTTTCAGCTCCCTGCAGATGTCTATTAATAACCCAAATTCTGTGGACATTGCAATACCTCTTACCCATACTTTGAAGGCCTGCCACAGCACTGCCCGACTCATCACTGTGCCCTTGTTATGTTCAAAGTATTCCTCAAGATGTTGGGTCAGCGCAGTTTTGTATACCTGATCTGCCAGAGCAGCGGTTTTGAATCTCCACGGGGGTCTATGTGGCGTCATTTCTGGGATTTGCATTGTTATTTGAATAGGAGAGTGATCAGACAGTGTTCTGGGGTGTATCTGTGTCTCGGTCACCCAGCCCAGCACTCTATGAGACAATAGCCATACGTCTATTCTAGAGTGCATGTCATGCACTGTGGAGTAAACTGTGTATGCCCGTCTTGTTCCATTTACGGAACGCCATGCAACCCTTAAACCCAGGTCGGTCATATGAGTAAGTATCATGCGAGCGGCTTTAGTGAGTGCCCTGGGTTGATCTGATGTGCGGTCTAGTTGCGTGTCGCAGATCAAATGGGCCGTGGAATATCTGGCTAACTTCCTGAATAACGCTGAGTAAAAACCAGGGTTGTCAATATTTGGAACATATATGTTCAGGAGTAGTACCTCTTCTTCCCTGAGTTTACCATGTACTAGGACATAGCGGCCCTCTGGGTCGTTCTCTGTGTTAAAATGTGTGAAAGGGATAGATTTGTGTATCAAGGTCAGCACTCCCCGTGCCCTGCTTGAATATGATGTGTAGTGCCGCTGGCTACCCCAGCCAGGTGCTAACTTTTCTGCCTGATGACCCAGTAAGTGAGTTTCTTGGAGGAAAACTATTTGTGGTCCCAGTCTATTAATATAAGCCATGATTGAAGAAGGGAGGCCACACTGAATAAACATTTAGTTGTTTATTTTAACACGGAGCTCGCCAGTCGCCCCTCTTTCTTCAGGCCGCCTTTCATCTCCTTCAACTGCCGTTCCTCGCTGCGGTCACGCGACTCTCATTCCATACAAGCTCGAGAGCGCGCGCGACCGCCGCGAGGCACATTACATTCTTTACACATCTTCCCCCTCAAACAGAGCAAATATACATCATGTAATACTTATAACTGTAATGTAAAACTTAACAACTATAGTTAAAATTAATCAGAAAATTTGTTTGACCAGAATATAACAGAAAATCGACAGACTTGTACAACTTTCACATGACCTAGTATCCTCCGTGTACATTTACATTGTAGATACTTTAAACACGACCTGAACACTATAATGTCAAGTCTCATAATCCCTCATCCACACCGGCTTAGACCTGGCACTATGTAAAGAATCCTCTTCGACTTTTGACCTTTGACTATCATCTTCTCTGACCTTCCCACCTGTCTTTTCCCTGTTCTCATCCGTCACCTCTCCTCTCACCTTTTCATTAAATTTAATGTTATTCCTCTCCACCTTCCTCAACTGCTCCTAATCTTCACTCCTTTTCTCATCACCCACCTTCGCCAATCTTCCTTTCGACCAAACTTCCCCACCTTCCAGAACTACCACATTACTTTTTACTGCACATATTTTCTTAGGACCCAGAAATCTACTTTCCACACACTTATTTACTACTCTAGGATTTTTGACATACACCTTTTCTCCCACCTTCCAATCACGTTCCTTCACTCTCATCCTGTCATCAAACAGTTCCTTATTTCTTTCTTGACTCAATGCAATAAGTTTCATAATCTGATTCCGGTCCACATTAACCACTTTAGCCATTCCTAGCCATCCTGGACAAAGCCTTGTCCCAGGCTCCCTTCCCTTCATTGAAACAAATGGGGATACTCCCGTCACCGAATGAGGCGTAGTGACATAATTCCATGTCAGCATCCTTAATACTTCCCTCCATGGTTGCCTCGAATTCATGGCCATCTGCAGGCCCCCTTTATGTACCTGTTAACTCTTTCAACAAGTCCATTTGCTTTAGGATTATACAGAGCCGTCCTTGTGTGTTTTATACTGTATCCTGCAAGAAACTTTTTCATTGCCCCAGACACAAATTGTACCCCATTATCTGACACAATTTCCACCGGGACTCCTTCCTTAAGAAATACTTTTTCTAAGAATCCAATTAACTCCCTTGCCGTGACCTCCCTTACAGCCTCCCACTCAAACCATTTGGAATGGAAATCCACTACAACAAATACAAACTTTAAACCATCTCCCAGACCTGCCACCAGACCCATTATGTCCACTGCTAACTTACTCCACGGCTGGTCCGGTACCACATTTGGAACTATTGGAGCCTCTCTCACCACTCTGCATTTGTCACTCGTTTGGCAAACTATACAATCCTTGACACACCTTTCTGCACACCTCTCAATTCCCGGCCAACAATAATTCTGCCTCAATTTCCTTTTCATAGCCGCTTCTCCAGGATGCCCCTGATGAGCCAGTTCAACTAGTACTGACGTCAGGGAATGAGGAGGAACAATGCACCTCCCCCTCCTTAACCTATCCTCACATAAGTTTAACTCATTTTTTACTTCCCACCAAGTATTGAATTTACCATCCAAATTTTTCCTTTCTGGCCACCCCGTAACCGTCCAACCTTTGACTAACTTGAGGTCATTATCAGAGTCCTCTTCCTTCGCCCATTCCTCCTTGCTGACCGCACTTTTTACCTCTGCTACCACTAACTCCTCCTCTGTCACTCTCTCCTCTATAGGTTCACCCTTAAGAGACAGTCTGGAAAGGCAGTCTGCCACAACATTCCGCTTCCCTGGTAAATAGCTCACTTCAAAGTTAAAGTTTTGGAGTCCCAGACCCCACCTGCTTATTCTTGGAGAACCCGTGGCCCACCTGCCACTCTCAAACATCTGAACCAGTGGTTTGTGGTCCGACCTGACCACAAATCCTCTTCCCCACAAGAAGAACTTAAAATGATTTACTGCCCAAAACATTGCCAAAGTTTCTCTTTCAATGACAGAATATTTGCTCTCTGCCCCTCTTGGCGTCCTAGACGCAAATGCTATCACTCTCTCAGTATTGTCCTTATTGTACTGCACTAACGTCGCACCCAGTCCTAACATGCTCGCATCCACTACCAATACCGTTTTGTCCTTGGGTTCAAATCTACCTATGGATGGCGCCTCACCCACTGCTTGCTTAATACACTCAAAAGCCACATCACATTCCTTAGACCATTCAAACCTCACTCCTTTTTTTAGCAACATTCTGAGAGGCACTGATACCTTGGCAAAATCCTTCACAAATCTATGATAATATTCGGCCAAACCGAGAAATGATTTCACCTGCTCTTTGTCTTTGGGTACAGGTGCACACCTTACTGCTTCCACCAAATTCTTTTTTGGCCTCACCCCTTGCTCATCTATCTCATGTCCCAGATACTCCACCCTATGTACCGCAATCTTACACTTGCTCCTCTTCACCGTCAACCCTGCTTAACACTTGTCTCAACACTTCATCATGTTCTTCAGTAGAACTAGCATATATCAACACATCGTCCTGGAACACAATAATGTTTTTCACTCCACTCAACACCGTCTCCATGACCCTTTGGAACACGGCTGCTGCGGACGCCAGCCCAAATGGCATCCTACAGTATCTAAATGAACCAAACACCATGATAAATGCTGTCAGGTGTTGACAATCCTCCTTCAACGGGATCTGATGATAAGCTTGTGAAAGATCAATAACTGAAAACACTTTGGCATTGCTCAGTACTGATAGCTGATCACCTATTATTGGTAAGGAATGTCTATCCACTAGTATATTTCTGTTCAGATCTCTCAAATCCACGCATAACCTAATGTCTCCATTGGCCTTAGCTGCTACTACTACCGGCGATAGCCATTCCGAGCTTTCACTCTTCTCTATTATTCCTCTTTGGAGTAACGACTCCACTTCTTCTTTGAGTTTCTCATTCAATCCGTGAGGTACTGGTCTCACCTTGTGCACCCTCGGACTGGCCCCTGCCTTTAATTGAATTTCATGTTCAAAACCTTTCAACAATCCCAGTTCCTCCTGAAACACCATGGGATACTCTTTTTCCCATTTATCCTTCAATTCAGCCACATCAACTGGTCTCTCCGCATTCGCCTGTATCCTAATTCCCAATTTCCACTGTTCTTCCCATCCCAGAAGTGAAGAACCTTCTTGAGTAACGTATATCTCTGCTTCACAGCTCCTCCCTTTATACTTGATGGAAGCTCGGAACATCCCTATAATTCCAATTTTAACATTTCCATATGCATACGGCTCAATATTATGCTCCTTTAATTTTGTCACGTCTCCTTGCATGCAACTCAAGAATGTCGCCTTGGACATTAATGTCCACGGTGAGCAACTGTCCACCTTCATTGTCACCACTCTTCCATCAACCATGAATACATCGGTGGGTGCACCTCCCTTGCTTGATACTTCTGTTACTTTCAATACATGCTTTGTTTGGTTGCTCCTTCCCACTTCTAAATCTTCACCTTGTTCCGACATTCTTCCTCCTGCTTCAATGCTCTGCACCGTCCCTGATTCCCTACACACTCTTGCGAAATGCCCTTTCTTTTTGCATTTTAAACACGAGATGTTCCTGGCTGGACAAAACATGCTTGTGGAAATATGACGGTTACTACCGCACTTGTAGCATTTGATTTCTTTGTTGAAGCCAGTCTTGCGAAATCCCTTTACAGCAGCCACTTCTCCCTCTGACTTGTCTCCCTTCATAGTGGTCATATATTTATGGGTCTGTTCCATACTCCTTGCCATTTCTATGGCCAACTCCAGTGATGCATCCTTTGATAGTAACCTCTCTTGTATCTTTATGTTATTTGTGCAACGGACTAATTGGTCCCTTATAAGAGAGTCTTTGAGCGGCCCAAATTCGCACGTATGACTAAGAGACCTCAATGCTGCAATGAAGTTTTCCACCGGCTCTTGTGGATCTTGTATTCTTTGGAAGAACTTGTGTCTCTCAAATGTTATATTTTTCTTGGCCTCAAAATGGACCTCCAACTTCTTTTCTGCTATAGAATACTGGTCCATCTCTCCCTGGCCTTCTTGTGGAGGATCCGGTAATCCATCATAAACACTTCTGCCTTCGGTTCCCAAATTGTGCAGCAGGATTGCCTCCTTTCTTGCTGCTGCAAACTTATCCCCTCCAATGGCAATCAGGTACGTGTCAAAAAGCTTCTTCCACCTATCCCACCTTATAGGTGGAGCACCAGGTTCTGACAGGAACGGTGGCGGAGGTGCCATACTTGCCGCAGCCATTTTCTTGTACTTAGTGGCTTACTTTCCAATTTTCGCCCTTGGTGTTACTTTACTTTTATCTCCAATACTTTCTGCCAGTCTCCTGTGCTGTCCCTTTAGGCGATTCTTATATATGAATAGTATCTGTTCACAATATTACAGTCTTACTTCGACACACCATATAATTAAGACTGTGCCGTTACTTTACTGTCCTCTGGGAGGAAGTCTTCCTGTGCACACTACCAGCCACTGGGTTTCACCTCTGCTGTATCTTTAATGTCCTGTTCTGAACACACCCCTCTTATGGTGTTTTTCATCTACTCAGAATTTTCCTTCCTTGCACCTCCTCCCTGGCTGTGCCCCCAAACCCCCCTCTCCCTGCTCCTCACCTTCGTGTCCAATGAGAGGGGGATTGGGCAGCACCCACCAGGACAAACAGCCTTTCCTTGTGTGGCCGTTCACGTGAGAGTGGGGAGAACGTCCCCCTGCAGCGCCACGCTCCGAGGCACTGCGGAGACAGCTGCTCTTCAGGCCCCCACCTCTCCACCGGCTTCCTCCTGTTTCCAGCTATAAATAGCACGTTCCGCTTCAAAGGAACGTCGCTAGGCTCCTCGACAAGCTCCGTGTGCCCCCTCGTCGCCACTTGAAGAAGGGAGGCCACACTGAATAAACATTTAGTTGTTTATTTTAACACGGAGCTCGCCAGTCGCCCCTCTTTCTTCAGGCCACCTTTCATCTCCTTCAACTGCCGTTCCTCGCTGCGGTCACGCGACTCTCATTCCATACAAGCTCGAGAGCGCGCGCGACCGCCGCGAGGCACATTACATTCTTTACAATGATCTTCCTGCTCTTCACTGGTGACCCCAACCTGCAGACATTCCAGTTCATTAGTGTAATGCTATCCACACCCTTCTGGGACATCGATATATATTTTGTTCATTGCATATGTAGTATATATATGTACCTTAGTGTGCCTCCATGCTTAACGTTGGTCTGTACCTGTGCTTTTTTAGCTTTAACTCCCCTTACAACTATCCTAACCTCTGCCTCCACTCTCATAGTTCCCCGAACTTCAACAATGTGTCCCCTAGTACCACCCTCGCACCTCATACTGTGTGATTTGCACCTGCAACAGGGGGCTCCTGCCGTGATGAGCAGGCCTAGTAGCTTCATTGTTTGCTCATTTTTCTCCCACTTTGTCTCAAAGTAGGCTGTTACTCCTACACATATTGAACATTAGCTGATACCCCGGCTTGCACAAGTATAGCGTATATTAATCTAGCGAGCATTCCAGGGTTTCACTTGTCTAGTCTCTATTGTCAGCGCCCTTCCGTCGTCGACGGTCCTTCATGGTAGATCAGGTTATGATGATGCATTTGTTGATGTTCCGGCCCCATTCTGTGACCATTCAGATGGTACCGGGATATTGGTTTCTACAAAACTTGCTGCTTCTTCAGGAAACGTGAAGAAGTATATTTTATTGTTGTGTTTAATTCGTAGTCTGGCAGGGTACAGCATTGCGTAGGGAGTCTTATGGTCTCCTGTTGTACTGATGTTGTGTAGTCTGGGAATATACCGATAACACTGGCCTCCCATCTTAGCTCTTGCTTGTCTCTTGCCGCTATCAGTGCCAGGTCTCTGTCCCTATAGTTCATTATACTTGCAATGAAGGGACTGGGGTAGGTTCCCGGTTTGGGTCGTGGTGCTAATGTCCTGTGCATGCTTTCCACAATGAACATGGGGGACCAGCTAGGGTTGCCGAGATAATCCTTCAGTAATGTTTCCACTGCCAGCTCCATGGGGCCCTAAAGAGCTTCCTCTGGGACGCCAATTATGCGAATATTTTTGCTCTGCGACCTGGCTTCTAAATCCTTGCATTTAACCTTCACCGTTCCTAAATCTTTTGACATTCCTGTGATTGTGTTGCGTAGTGATTCCAGTGCGTCTTCAGTGGTGCTGATGCGTGTCTCCACTTTGGTGATGTGGGCCGTGGCTTTTTCCAGCTGGGTTTTGATGGTTGCAACGTTCACTGTGATTCCGTCGAGTTTGTACTTTAGGGTTGAGAAGCCCTGCTGCATTGCTGTGAAGGCCGCCTGGGTGTCCATGGCTGTTGACAGGATTGTAGCCTCGGACTATGGTATCTGTTCTGTAGCCGTTTCTGCCACCGGTCCGGCTCTTACTACTGTTGTGAATTTGTCGATTGCTCCTCTTCTCTTTTTTGAGCCTGCTCCTCTGGGCATCGTCCTCAATCGGTCTAGGTGTTCCCGTGGCTCTGACTGCTTCATGTGGGGGTTGTGGATAGGCGAGGATCACTGGTTCAATTGTGTTCACTTAGATGTGTGGATTGATGCAGTTTGTGCTTATAGTCCAGTTTACCTGTTAACTGTCCCTCCCAAGAAGGGGGGAGGGGGTGAGAGTATCAGGGCTGGGGTGGTGGTCGTATTTATCTCAGCGTGGTCACTTTCTAGGCGTTATTCCTGCCACGTTGTGGCTCTAGAGGGGTTAATAGATGAATTGTGTGAATGAGCCACACTCAGAGTTTGAGCCACTTTTCGGTTGTTTGAACGAAGCTGCCATTGAGTGTATAGTCACTGCTTTCTGGATACTCGTGGTGTTGTTGATTGATATTGCGACCTATCCTACCTATGTAATTAAAAATTAGTAGTATTGTGGGGAGTGACAAACTTTTGGACTCGAAAGGCGCTGGTTGGATTTGATAGTCCAGTGTTTGTTCGTAGGCAGTTTGCACAAAAATAAATAAATGGTCCAGGTTGTTGGTGTGTCAAACACGAGATTTTTAGGTTTATTCCTTGTTGTAATCAGCACCAATGAAAGACATCATTGGATGTAAATGTAATATTCATAGCATGATGATATGTTACACAGCCGACGCGCGTTTCAACCTAAGTCTTTTTCAAGGCTGTGTTTTTGGTGAGGTGGTGATACGGTATACCCAGTGTAGTGACATTCCAAGCCAATTAGTATTAAGGATATTTCATTCACATCCATTATGCATACATAATTTAGGCAGTATTACGAAACATAGACAAGCCAATTGTGATTAGGGCAAAACATTATAGTGTGACACCCAGGAGAGGTGATTTACCATGTTGAGTGATTGCAGGTGATAGTGACAGTAAAATATAGTTAGTTGGACAGGACAAATTCACAGTTTAAGAAAATCAGGTGCCAATTCACAGTTTTGGTTTAGCAGAACGAAGAGAAAACAGTGTACCAAGGGAGAAAAGAACACAACAGAGGATAATAGGTTAGGTTTGGGTAAGTAAGGAGCTGGGTAGAATTCCCAAATAGCTTCACAGAGATGGAAGAGTTAGAATCTTACCCAATCGGGTTTGATGGTTGGGTTTCCAGATGGAATGGACTGGTCCTCCCAAGTGTGGGTGCCAGAGGGCTGATTAGCCGTACTGAAAGGGAAAATGGTTGGAGTTAGTGATAGTAACCTGGAGTCTTAAAAAATGGGCATTGTTGTAGTAGTGGCGTGTTGTCCGAGCATGGTGGTATTGGGATGATAAGGCCTGTTGTGTGTTGGAGGGTTGCCAGGTCTGATAGTGTGACTAGAATTGTAACTGTTTGCGAGTGCGCGGTTAATAAGGAAGGAGCTTAAGTTACAGAGATATTTGTCGTATTACGTGCATAGTGTGTTGGTAATACGTGCTTATTATAAGGCGCATTAAGTAAGGGGGCTAAGTGATTCTAGGACTGTGAGCGACTCCTCAATGTTGGTGTCAGCCAACATAATTTAAGTACTTGGATTAACGTTGCAGCCAAGCAGCAATTAGTGAGCAGTACTGAGTGTACAGTGAGGGCTAATGTTTGGACAGAAGGCAAAATTAAAGGGAAAAATGGCCCCGGAAGCGTCCATAGTGGCGCGGTGGTTGTCCCGTGTTGGCGCTTACCTTTGCCGGGTTCAGCAATGCTGGTGTGTGGACTCGTGGGTCAGCCAACATTGGAGTTGCACTCCTTCCTGAAGTTATGGAAGCAGCGCTGTGGTTGGTGCCATTAACAAGCGATCTGATTCGCTTGTTGCAAGGCGCCCACGGATTGGCTGCAGGGTTCATGTATGTCATGGGGCTTAAAATAGCTTATTCAATAGAGTTGTAATAAGTTATAGAGGGTTCTAAGTCTGATAGTATGACTAGGATTCCCACTGTTAGCGAGTGCCCGGTTAGTGTGGAGGGAGCTTTTAGTTAATAAGGGGGGATAGAAAGACGATGTGCTCGATCGGGGTGTTTATCGTATTGTCTGCACGTTGTGTTGGTAATACATGTTGTTGTTTGGCGCATTAGGTTTGGGGGGCTAGGTGATTCTGGGGCTGTTAGCGACTCCTCAATGTTAGAGTCACCAACCTAATTAATATAGTTGGCTTAACGTTGCAGCCAGGCAGCAACCTGTGAGCAAGGATGCATTTGCAATGGGGGCTATCGGTTTAAACAAAATGGTGAAAATAAGGTGAAACGGTCCCGGAGGCGTCCATAGTGGCGCGGCGATTGTCCCGTGTGGGCGCTTACCTTGGCCGGGTTCGGCAATGCTGGTGTGTGGAGTTGTGGATCGGCTATCATGGTGTAGCACTTCTTCCTGAAGTTTATGGGAACAGCGCTGTGGTTGGTGCCATCAACAAGCGATCTGATTCGCTTGTTGAAAGGCGCCCACGGATTGGCTCTTGGGCTTGTGGACGTCATGAGGCTTAGAATAGCCTGTTCTGTAGAGTTATTATGGGCGATGTTGAGTCTATAATTCTGTTCAGGATGCGTCGTAATGGGGATTAGTCCAGTTGAGAAGGGACTGGAAAGTTAAGGGGACTGTGTCAGCCCATGAGGGGCGATGGGTGGGAGTGAATGTGGGTGTATTTGGGCAAGTGTGTTAGACTGTAATTGGCATAGGGCCCACTGGCGTGCAGTTGGTTGGTAAGACGGCTATAGTAAATGAGTGAAGGTCTGGTGGAGGGCAAGTAATGTAGGAGGGGCACGAGAGTTTACTATTGTGTCCGAGAGTACAAACATAGGGTGAAAAAGGGAATTCAAAAATATTCATCGGGGTTGGTGCCCTCATGATGACGAAGGGGTACCGAATGTGGTAGTATGGGTTCCAGAAGTGCCAAGGAGGTCACTAAGCAAATTAATCAAAAATGTTTTGACATGTACAGCATGCAGACTGTCTATATGAGTATATAGACACTGTTATAAAAACACATGGAAATCATGGTCACTGTTCAGTCCAGAGGTAACTGCTCGATATTTGCAACTATAACAGTGCCTCTGAGCACTTTAGACATGGAACACCTAGAATGCACCCACCTCTTGACGAACCTTGACCAATCACCAAACAAAGAAAGACAGTCCATGTCACAGACTATACAGGATTTGAACATTGAGGAAAGCAACCTTAAAATACTGGAAATGAAGCAGAAATCCAAATTCACCCCAAATTTGCAAGGGGACAATGCAATTGACATCTTTAACCAGGCAGTTACAAGAGACCTCCAAGCAATAGAGGATCGTCTAAAATCAAATCCCTCGAGAAAAGTGGACAACATTACCAACAATGAACGACTCGCACTCAAAAAATTACAGGATAACCATCAAATTGTAATTAAGGAAGCAGATAAGGGCGGCAACGTAGTCATAATGGATAGAGCTGACTACATCAGAATGGCCACCACTCACCTCACCACCCCCGGCTGCTATGACACCCTGAACATGAACCCGACAAAGGAAATCACAACGGAAGCAAACAGGATGTTGGCCAAATGGCATAGACGTGGACTTCTGTCAGACGATGAATTGAAGTACCTACAACCCTCACATCCCAGGATGCCAACAATATACTTCTTGCCCAAGATACACAAGAAATTTGACCCCATACCGGAAGGACGACCCATTCTAAGCGGGATTGGTTGGATCACTGAACCTCTAAACAAATATATCAACAATGTCCTGGCACCTGAAGTACCCAAGATACCGACCTTCCTAAGGGACACAATGCATACCTTGTTGATCCTAAAAGAAATTGTATGGAGCAATGATTACACTCTCGTCACTCTGGACGTGAAAGCCCTGTACACATCCATTGACCATGGACTAGCTCTCAAGGCCATCGATTATGCCTTCACAAAAGCATCAGCTTCGTTCTGGTCACACCTGGAACTCACAAAAGAGCTTCTGGAATTTTCACTAACGAATACTATTTTCCTCTTTAACCAACAGTACTATAAACAAACGAAAGGCATAGCCATGGGGGCCACGTATGCACCCTCCATGGCTAACCTCTTTATGCACCACTATGAGCAAACACATGCCTTCACCAACCCAGACTTCAACAAACTGATCCACACTTGGATACGATTTATTGACGACATCCTGATGATTTGGTGTGGAACAAAAGAAGAACTCGTCTCATTTGAACTCTATTTGAACCAAAACAACTTTGGCATTCAACTAACAGGCTCCTCAAGCAAGGAAAACATTGACTTTTTGGACATCACCATCACACCATCAGGTACAAGTCTCACAACCACAACCTACAGGAAACCCACGGAGGTCAACTCTGTTCTACATGCCTCAAGCTGCCACAGGAAATCTGTAATCAACAATATCCCCAAGGGGGAATTCCTTCGAGCCAAAAGAAACTGTAGTGGCCTACCAGCATTTGAGAATGAATGCTCGACACTCAGCAAACGCTTCCTCGAGAGAGGCTATCCCGAGCAATCAATCCAATCAGCTATAACTATGGCCAACAATAGGGAACGCAGCACACTCCTGACCCCCAGAGGACACACCAACAAAGAACAAACCAAAGACAGCCAAATACGGTACATCACGCAATTCTGCAGTGACAGCCATCTAGTACAGAGAATCCTTAAGAAGCATTGGCATATCCTAACAATTGATGAAGACATTAGGGCATGGATCCCAGACAAACCGACTTTAACCTATACTAAAGCCAGAACATTAAAAAACATTCTCAGTCCGTCATTTATGTCACCCATTGCCAAAACTGACACCAATTGGCTCACCAGCAATAAACCAGTAGGATTCTACAAATGTGGATCCTGTTCTATGTGTAAATTCGCCACTACAACTAAAACTGTAACCTTCAGCACCACTGACACACATACCATTGGGCAATATATAAACTGTAAATCTAAATTTGTGGTGTATGCTATCAACTGTGTCTGTAACCGGAAATATATTGGAAGCACGATAAGAGAGCTCAGAACAAGGATCAGGGAACATTTGAATTCCCTTCACGCTCAGGACACCAGATATCCACTGGCGCTACACTGGCAGGAAAAACACCAGTGGGACAACAAGGATGACATCACCTTCGTGGGCCTGGAAAAGATACCAATCAACGTAAGAGGTGGAGACAGGGAAACCGACTACGGCAGAGAGAATCAAAGCTGATATGCAAATATCGAGCAGTTACCTCTGGACTGAACAGTGACCATGATTTCCATGTGTTTTTATAACAGTGTCTATATACTCATATAGACAGTCTGCATGCTGTACATGTCAAAACATTTTTGATTAATTTGCTTAGTGACCTCCTTGGCACTTCTGGAACCCATACTACCACATTCGGTACCCCTTCGTCATCATGAGGGCACCAACCCCGATGAATATTTTTGAATTCCCTTTTTCACCCTATGTTTGTACTCTCGGACACAATAGTAAACTCTCGTGCCCCTCCTACATTACTTGCCCTCCACCAGACCTTCACTCATTTACTATAGCCGTCTTACCAACCAACTGCACGCCAGTGGGCCCTATGCCAATTACAGTCTAACACACTTGCCCAAATACACCCACATTCACTCCCACCCATCGCACCTCATGGGCTGACACAGTCCCCTTAACTTTCCAGTCCCTTCTCAACTGGACTAATCCCCATTACGACGCATCCTGAACAGAATTATAGACTCAACATCGCCCATAATAACTCTACAGAACAGACTATTCTAAGCCTCATGACGTCCACAAGCCCAAGAGCCAATCCGTGGGCGCCTTGCAACAAGCGAATCAGATCGCTTGTTGATGGCACCAACCACAGCGCTGTTCCCATAAACTTCAGGAAGAAGTGCTACACCATGATAGCCGATCCACGACTCCACACACCAGCATTGCCGAACCCGGCCAAGGTAAGCGCCAACACGGGACAATCGCCGCGCCACTATGGACGCCTCCGGGACCGTTTCACCTTATTTTCACCATTTTGTTTAAACCGATAGCCCCCATTGCAAATGCATCCTTGCTCACAGGTTGCTGCCTGGCTGCAACGTTAAGCCAACTATATTAATTAGGTTGGTGACTCTAACATTGAGGAGTCGCTAACAGCCCCAGAATCACCTAGCCCCCCAAACCTAATGCGCCAAACAACAACATGTATTACCAACACAACGTGCAGACAATACGATAAACACCCCGATCGAGCACATCGTCTTTCTATCCCCCCTTATTAACTAAAAGCTCCCTCCACACTAACCGGGCACTCGCTAACAGTGGGAATCCTAGTCATACTATCAGACTTAGAACCCTCTATAACTTATTACAACTCTATTGAATAAGCTATTTTAAGCCCCATGACATACATGAACCCTGCAGCCAATCCGTGGGCGCCTTGCAACAAGCGAATCAGATCGCTTGTTAATGGCACCAACCACAGCGCTGCTTCCATAACTTCAGGAAGGAGTGCAACTCCAATGTTGGCTGACCCACGAGTCCACACACCAGCATTGCTGAACCCGGCAAAGGTAAGCGCCAACACGGGACAATCACCGCGCCACTATGGACGCTTCCGGGGCCATTTTTCCCTTTAATTTTGCCTTCTGTCCAAACATTAGCCCTCACTGTACACTCAGTACTGCTCACTAATTGCTGCTTGGCTGCAACGTTAATCCAAGTACTTAAATTATGTTGGCTGACACCAACATTGAGGAGTCGCTCACAGTCCTAGAATCACTTAGCCCCCTTACTTAATGCGCCTTATAATAAGCACGTATTACCAACACACTATGCACGTAATACGACAAATATCTCTGTAACTTAAGCTCCTTCCTTATTAACCGCGCACTCGCAAACAGTTACAATTCTAGTCACACTATCAGACCTGGCAACCCTCCAACACACAACAGGCCTTATCATCCCAATACCACCATGCTCGGACAACACGCCACTACTACAACAATGCCCATTTTTTAAGACTCCAGGTTACTATCACTAACTCCAACCATTTTCCCTTTCAGTACGGCTAATCAGCCCTCTGGCACCCACACTTGGGAGGACCAGTCCATTCCATCTGGAAACCCAACCATCAAACCCAATTGGGTAAGATTCTAACTCTTCCATCTCTGTGAAGCTATTTGGGAATTCTACCCAGCTCCTTACTTACCCAAACCTAACCTATTATCCTCTGTTGTGTTCTTTTCTCCCTTGGTACACTGTTTTCTCTTCGTTCTGCTAAACCAAAACTGTGAATTGGCACCTGATTTTCTTAAACTGTGAATTTGTCCTGTCCAACTAACTATATTTTACTGTCACTATCACCTGCAATCACTCAACATGGTAAATCACCTCTCCTGGGTGTCACACTATAATGTTTTGCCCTAATCACAATTGGCTTGTCTATGTTTCGTAATACTGCCTAAATTATGTATGCATAATGGATGTGAATGAAATATCCTTAATACTAATTGGCTTGGAATGTCACTACACTGGGTATACCGTATCACCACCTCACCAAAAACACAGCCTTGAAAAAGACTTAGGTTGAAACGCGCGTCGGCTGTGTAACATATCATCATGCTATGAATATTACATTTACATCCAATGATGTCTTTCATTGGTGCTGATTACAACAAGGAATAAACCTAAAAATTTCGTGTTTGACACACCAACAACCTGGACCATTTATTTATTTTTGTGCAAACTGCCTACGAACAAACACTGGACTATCAAATCCAACCAGCGCCTTTCGAGTCCAAAAGTTTGTCACTCCCCACAATTCTTCTAGACAGTAGGAACCTCGGAGTTGGTTCCTTGACAAACTATGACTCTGGCTGCAGGTCTAATTCAAATAACAACCGAATAAAGGGTGCGCAGGAGAGAGGGAGTCCCGCAACAAACTCCACTCTTCCAAAAAAAATAAAAATTAGTAGTAGTCTGGGAATATACCGATAACACTGGCCTCCCATCTTAGCTCTTGCTTGTCTCTTGCCGCTATCAGTGCCAGGTCTCTGTCCCTATAGTTCATTATACTTGCAATGATGGGTCTGGGGTAGGTTCCCGGTTTGGGTCGTGGTGCTAATGTCCTGTGCATCCTTTCCACAATGAACATGGGGGACCAGCCAGGGTCGCCGAGCTAATCCTTCAGTAATGTTTCCACTGCCAGCTCCATGGGGCCCTAAGAGCTTCCTCTGGGACGCCAATTATGCGACTATATATTGTGCAATGATGAAATGTGGCATTGGCTATACTTTCAGACAGGATGTGGCAAACATATATTCTAAATGAATGCCCACGGGAGTCAATTTGAGTACTCGTTTGGGTGTTCATTTCCATTTTTAAATATAGTCTTTTATCATTCACCAAGGTATCGCTGATACTTCAATGTTTTAAAGAAAAAAATATGCACTAACACTCCTATGAAGTGAAAGCTCTAAGCATGAAGAAAAATGAAAGGTTGATTTAGTATCTGAAAGCACACATAGTAAAATAGTATGCCTGTTTATGTGCGACCTGAGGTATAGATAAATGCTTGGGAGAACGATGTGATGGGAATACGGTGATGAAAGAGGGAGAGGAAGATATACATGGAATATAAATTGCCATCCGTGGTACAAAAAGAACCGGACACCAGGGGCCAGATGACAGAAACGTTGCACTTAGCACTAGGTCAAACACTTTGTATTGAAAATGTCTTTTTTTCACTAGGGCAATATCGCCTCAGTGTTTATGCCATGCCAAATTGAACTAGTCATGGTGCAAAGGTTATCTGACATGGAACCAGTGTTTCTTTTCACTAGGCCTAGTGCTGATGTTGTGCAACGTTGTAGTCAGGCCCCAGAAGAGCTAAAACGTCGACGTTAAAAACCAGAGTAAAAATAAACAGGGCTCTAAATTCCCGGTACAGCGCATAATATTAATATTGTATTAATAGCAAGATATAAAAAAATGTAATAAGCATACTGAAGGTTGCATTTCCCTGCGGTTTCATTGTGGTGTGGTGTTTGTTTTTGATCATCAGCCAGTTCTTTTCCCAAATCTCCGAGATTGAAACGATAGTCCCATAAAAGCATCTGATTATTTCTTTGTACAAACAGTGTACAGAGTGTACTGATATATTACAGTAATAAGCACATTGCTTGGCCCACAGCCTTATACCTTACAATTTAATCCAAGACCGGAAATAGTTCCCTCCATAGAATACAGAATGTTCCTCACCATTCTGAAATGATTCTGTAGTTGATCTAGCTGACCCATAAAATGGCAACACACATGATTTGTGTTGCTTTGTTGATAATGCTTAACATGGATTTTCTTTTTTCACTCCTATATCTTCAAAATAACATTTTAATTGCAGCTCCAGTCATAGAGAGTGGCATTTCTTCTTAAAATAAAAATACACAATGATAGACAATACAATAAGAACAAAATGTAAACGTGCACATTGTTATTGCTAATATTCGGGACAGGCTGGCTTCAAGATACTACAGTTTCAATGTATATGAAGTAGTCACAGGTTAAAGTATAGAATTAAAGAAGAGAGCACAAATAATTAATTCAGTAAATTCTCTTACTAAAAACATCCATATTTAAGATATATGGTGTTGGGGTGGGAGTTTTAGGGACAGGCAAGCTTGGTTGCGATACAATAGGTGTTGTTGCAGGTGGGATGTTCGGTCATGGCATACACCTCTTCCCATTAATGTGTTAAAAATGAAGGTAGACTTTTTACATTCAGTTTCAATGAAATTCCTTACCAACGCTGTATGTGGGCATTGGTAAGGAATTTGAAGAATGGTCGAGTTAAATAGTTAACCCTAATAATGAGAGTAGACCTCATCACGAGTTGGGCAGTATCCTGGTGGTAATGCCGCCTGACTTAGTGTTAGCGGCCACCGGTCCAGCGGTATTACTGCCGGATCACTTGTTGGGCGTTAATGGTAAATCCCCATTCCACATTGGGTCCATTGGATCCAATGGGGCATTTTCGGTATTAATACTGCATGCTAATACAGCCGACGGTAATACCACCAAAAACAGGGCACCCAACTCGTGATAGGCCTAGCCCTTAAATGCAGCCGTAATACTGTCATCGCCGCATTTAAGGGCTACAGCCCAATACATGATGTCTGGTGCAGAAATATTAGTAGTATGCAGGATAGTAAAATGCACACCGCCCCATTGGATACCGGTCAAATCCTCTGCTGGAATAATTACCGGCTGGATTTGTCCGAGATACATTACTGGCTGCGATTGGACAGTTGAAAAATTCTAGAGCCCCTGGGCCGAATGGATTGCCCAATGTGAACCGAAAAAAAGCTAGTGAATTATGGGCAGATATTCTGGCACGGCTGTTCAGTAAGGTATGTAGAGGGGGATTATTCCAGTGTCGAGGAAACAAGCAATACTGATTCCTGTGTTCAAAAAGAATTCCCGGCTAGAGCCATCAAATTATTGACTTCCATCTATGCTTGATGTGAACGCGATGCCTTTTGCAACCCTGCCATTAAAGGAACTCAACAAAAGGGTTGAGAGCGCTAAAATATTAAGTCCTTTCCAAACTGGGTTTCGAGGCGGGTTCAAGGACTATTCATAATCTTCTCACCCTGAATTCCTATAGTAAAGTGCCACAATGTAAAACCAATGCCTAACTTTGTATGTAGTTCATGTAGATTTTCAGGCCACGTTTGATTTGGTAGACCGGAATCGATTGAGGCAAAAATTTGAAAAATTGGGTATGCTTATTACATAATTAGAGATGATTATTCAGCTGAATGAAAACACTAGTATCTGTATTAGACTTAGTAGTCGGGGAGGGGGGGGGGGTCATGCACACCATATATTCCTGCTTTTTAATCTCTATTTGGCAGATTTACCCTAAAGGTTGAGTAAGGTGAGAAATTGCCTGGCTGTCACATATGGCCTCCCCATTCCCATTGAGTCCAATGGGACTCAAATGGGGATGGGGAGTAATAATTACAAGCACCCAGCAATGGAGATTTACGGGTCCGCCGGGGCTGTAATGCCCCAGTAAGTCCCCATTGCTGGGTGGCAGTAAATTCATGACTTCGGCGGCAGCTGTGCCGGAATTTATCGGCATGGCTACTGCCAGACTAATAATGAGGCCTATTATGGCCTATTGTGTTGGTTGATCACACCTTCATTGGAATGCAGAGAACGATGAGTATACTTAGTGACTACGATGCGTAAAAAAATGGTCTAGGTTAAAACCTGGCTATGATATAGCTAATGTAGTTTGAACGACGTAAACTTGGGCCGCATTCTCTATGCATACCTGGTGGACAAATTGAGCAAACAACGAATTATTGTTATCTTGGCCTGCCCATAAATATAGCTCAGGGGCAGGAGGTACATTTTACGCCCAAAAAAAGCAAGGCTCTGGTACTGAGAAATATGATACATAAACTAACGCATGATGATGCTGTTTTTACTCTAAAGGGAGATACCCTATATAAACAGTGCTACGGCCCTGCAGTTATATGTTGTCTAGAACCCTTCTGTTGGATCATGTAAAACTGGGATGGCTAAATGCCCTAGGGGGAAAGCTATGGAAGAGCATTCTGGGATTACCCCAAAGTGTTCCTATGGCCGCCCTGCAATTGGAATTGGGCCTGCTCTCTCTTGTGGGACAAGTTGTGTGCAACATCGCCATTTCGTACATACACATTTTGAAAGCTTTGGAGTGTCCTTTATTAGGTGATCTAAGCGCTACTCGTACACTGCTGGCTGCTTTAAGAATATTACGAGAACAGAATGAGCAAATGTATGAATAAATTGGATGGTCGCCTGATTGGTCTGATGACTTCGATATGTTGAAATGGCACTTTGTTAAATAAAATCCGTAAGAATGACTGGCAGCAGAACAATGACCATTTGATAGCATTAAAACATATCAAAAGTTTGCTAGCTTTGGTCAAATGTATCTAAAAGAGCAGCAGTATTTGAAGCTCTGCCCTGCTCCTGACCTTAGAAGATTTAGCCTGTTATTAAGGTTAGGCTGCCTGCCTACATTGCAGGTGAAAGGCCCTGCGTTGAAAATCCTGCCCGAATATAGGATGTGTAGGATTTGTGGAGTGCATGGCATGGCAGAGACAAACCACCATTTACTAGCCTCCTGTAGGAATTTGGGAGATCTGTATATCCTACCTTGGGAGGGGATGGGGGGGTGGGGGTTGTTCATGAATATGAAGAATATGAAAACATGAAATCTAAGGAATTGTGGTCATGCTGCCTTAATACTGAGAATATGGGCCTCATTATGGGTTTGGCGGTAAACGTGACCTTATTAAGGGCACGGCTACCGCCAAACTCGCTACCGGCCCGGCACCCGTGAATGGGCCATTACCGGCCCATTATGAGATGAATGGGCTGGTAATTGCTCATTCGCGGGTGTCGGTATGGCCGGCCTCGTGATCCCCATTCTGCCCCATAGGGTAGAATAGAGGTCGGGCGCATGGTTGCACTGGCACCATTTATAACGGTGCCGGTGCAATCACAAGTTCTGCTCGCGGGTGCCAGTCTGCACGCCTGGTCAGACCAGGCGTGACATCCAGCATCGGCAAGCAGAACTAATAATGTGGCGGAGAGGTAACAACGACGCCGGTAGCACTACTGGCGCCATTGTTGCCTTTCCGACACATTCGTAATGAGGCCCTATGTCTATTTAGGTCGCACTTTACAGGGTTTGGTAACAGGTAGAAATTAAGATACTTATTACAACCCTGGCGGTAGCCGTGCCTGTCAAACATGTACGGCTACCGCCGGAGTTGCATTTTTTCTGGACCCTGGCAATGAGGGCGTACAGGGCCATTCTGACCTTGGTGGACCCTGTATGTCCCCATTGCCAGGGGCTGGAATCCATTACTCCCCATTCCCATTTGAGCCCATAAGGCTCAATGGGAATGGGGAGGTTGGATGCACCAGCACCATTTATAACTGTGCCGGTGCATCCGACATGCTGTGTTCTCGGGTGCCACTCTGCCCGCCAGGTCCGACCTGGTGGGCTGAAAGGCACCAGCGAGCACAACTCGCAGTTTGCCGGTCCGGGAACTATGGTACCGGCAAGCTTACTGGTACCATAGTTCCCGGACCAGCAAACTCGTAATGAGGTCCATTGTTTCATAGGTATGACTAATAATGAGTTTTACATTGTGGGTGTAAATGCTTTATAATGCATTTATTTTTCGACTGTAATTAGGATTAGATATTAAGTATGCTGATTATGGAGTCATGAATGTCATGTGCTTTGATAATATATATATTTTATATTTTTGATGTGTTACATTGTGTTCACGTGTGAAACGTATTCTGTATTGCATAATGATTATTATGTCATTTAATTTGAAAAGTTCTAAAGAAGTGTAGCACATTAAATAATTAAAAAAAAATGCACAAATAATCATTTTTGATTGGTCTGATTTGAATTTAGTAGTAGGAGGACCTTCTTTGTTTTTGGTTGAATGTTTTAGTAATTTTTAGCAATTCCTATTTGTGATTGAGATATTTTTAAATACTATAGTGTTAGAAGCAAATGTTAATAAAAGCGGGAATGCTACTATAAGGCACCAAACATTTGCATGAATTAATATTTTTTCTTCCATATCTTCAGTAGTCCTTCTGATTGAAATTAGCAAAAATCTATCTGATTTCCAGTTAGTTAAAGTATTGAGACTAACTCACAAACACCATCTAATCACGTTTTCAGTGTAAGTCTGAGGTATTATGTGTAACCTGCCATGTGTTATGTTGGGTTATTGATGGGGTGTAATGTATTCCACCACAGTGCAAGTCAGAGAGAAAAAATAAGGGCAACGAAAAAAGGTAACTCAGCACTGGAAAAGAAACATGCAGCACAAGTGCAGAAAAACAAATAGATGCCTGGCTGTTAGTTGGAATGCTTTTTACATTTAAATACAGACAGCAAATAAAAAGGAGCGCCAATACTACCACCTGTATGCTGGAAGTCTGAATTAATGCCATGTTTAACACCAGCAGTTGTAACTATTCACATCGAGTCTTCGAGAAAAGGTATCCACTAAGAAAACCCTATAAGATGTTTTCCAGAAGACCTGACAATCTCTTGGAAGAGATCCCTGAAGGAATATGGAAAAGAGAGAAAGAGCAGTTGATGATGTCACAAGAAGTGAGCGTGACGCACTGAGAAGACTAGCTGACGAAGAGAATGTATGGACCGTATAGAAACTGATGACAAAGTAAACAATCGAATATGCTTTCATGTGCAAAATTAAGATTGCCCGTGTGAAGAACATTGCAGAAAATGCAAGCCATTTGATAACTGTACAGATGCAGCAATGCAAGTAGACTAAGTGATCTTAGAAACTGGCAATACGTAGTGAATAGACTACTGGCATACCCGCCATTATATAGATGCTGGACATCGGTGTCACAATTTTAGTAAGTTCAGACCATGAAGAGAAGGGCTGAAGGCTGTGTCGCAGCAGAGAATTAGCTGGGAGCATGGAAGAAACGAGAAGGACTGTCTGGCCTGGTGTCAAGACTGAAGGCAGCCAAGAACTGGTTATCTATTCTTGAAGAAAAGTGAACTTGAGAAGCTGAATTATCCCTTGTTAAGGTGCAAGGAAAGAACACCACAAGTGCCAAGTTTTATTAATCCAAGACAATTAAATGCTATAAAATGGTCTGAATCGCGGTCTCCTGTCACGTGAGCCCAGGATGGAAATAGAGTTGGGCATGCAGTCCAGAACTTTGATAAGCATGTGTCCATACTCCCTTATATTCCCAGAGACGAGAATACATTGCAAGGCAGAGTTCAAAGACAGTCTGCATGGCAGAAGGCATGGGTGATGAGAGATGATGGGTTAATTGGGTGGGGAGGTACAGTCCAGTCTACCCCGTGGCACCTTGGTCTGAGCTCACATTCTGCTAAGTGCACCGAATGTTCTAAAAGGGCACGAGCATGCCAACCAATTGTAGAGGGCCATATAACTAAGGGCCTTATAGTTTGAGAGCCAATTGTGTACCGTGTTCATAATAACTGTTGAAGATGACTTGCACTAGGGTTGGGCATGAGTTGTCCACCTGACCGTAGAGACCCAATCACAACCCGACCTGTTCATAGAAAATATATTTAGATGTTCTCCTTGAGCCATCCACAATCCCCCGTAGGTTTTTCTTATTTTGCCACTTAGTATGACATCACGTATGACGAGTTTTTACTATAAAAGTGCTGTTTTTTATGAAATGCTTTGAAAGAACACTGTGCAACATCCGTTGATGTCCTTTGTAACTCTCTGTGTTAGATAATTGACATTAAAACAGTAAACAAACTTTGCCATCTTCCTGAGCTGGTCTGATTGTTGGTGTACAGAGTTATTCTGTGTCCCATCCACCTGCATGACACGCTACCTAAAGGTCCAAGCCCTTCCACCGTAAAACCACATATACCACCATCATTTGGAAAATAATATGCACGCTGCAACAAAACAATATGCAAAAACAGGAACATAATAGGCATGCAATGGGACTCAAAACAAATTTGTGAACATCGTTCATACACAATTTATTAAAACGTTGAAATCTTAAAATGATGGGAATACCAAAGTTAAAATGTCACGTATTATTAAACAGTAAACATAAAATAAAATAATCAAACCTTGTTGGAACATCAGTTTACCCTCAATCATGATAAGTAAAAAAGTAATATCAGCACATAGGTATATCCTCACAATGTACACCAACAACATGCATAGAAAACATACCATAAAATCTAAAAAGGCACAATAGCCCCATTTAAATAAGTATGAATAATATACCCCTTCCATTGCACAATCACAAAACATACACCTGCAATGACACCTGATATTAAATTACCACAAAATATACACCTATAACCACACCTTATATTAATTGACCACGATGCATGCACGCACAAATCCTAAAATCACAAGCTCATAACACAATAGGCCTCATTACGACCCTGGCGGTACAGTGATAACGGCACCGGTAGTGATGCCGGTGCAGTTATCACTGTACCGCCACATTTCGAGTTCTGCTTGTGGGGGCCAGTCTGCACACTTGGTCAGGACCAGACGTGCAGAGCGGCACCCGCGAGCAGAACAGGATGGTAGCAACGGTCCCGTTATGAACAGTACCGCTGCTACCATCCTCCCCATTCCCATTGAGCCTTATGGGGGCTCAAATGAGAATGGGAACGTACCGGCTACGGGTCACGCGAAAGGGAAATTACCGGGCCTTCCAAGGTCAGAATGGCCCAGTTATTATGCTTTCGAGGGACCTGGTGCCCGACTCGAGTTTGGGGGTAGCCATGCCCTTTTTAAGGGCATGGCTACCTCCAAACTCGTAATGAGGCCCAATGTGTTCTTACTGACATCTTCATACCACCCTTCACACCGAACAACTAACACTATGATACCACTTACAAACAAACACACTTACACTCGTAAACAAACTAAACACAAAATACTTGTCACACATCAATAGATTCACACATACAAAACAATCCAACACACAAAAGAAAAACAAAAATTGGAAGAGCAAACGAAAACGAATGCAAAGGGAAGCACAACCACAACAACTGTAATATATTTTTGTGCTGGGTTTAGAAAACTTTGCTAACGATTTACTTTTTTATAGATATACTGCCGTTATTTTAACACATTAGAAATGTTTCAATGCGAATGCCATTCCACCGTAAAAAGACAGACATAAAGATGACACTGTAAAAAACTGTTTCTTGCCTGATGTTAACATAATCGGTATGTTTAAACCAACAATTGCAAATGGTAATTCGTCATTCGGCTTCAAGGAACTGTGCTAACACATGATTCTCTTCAGGCGCAATATGCCTTTTGTCCTCCCCTGGTTACTACCTCCTCCCATTGTCACAGCCCTGAGCCGCATATAACCTGGTGTGACAATGTTAAAACAAATTGTGATTTTTCTTTCTTTCGAAGGCCTACTTCCACTGGTTTTCATTCCAGGTCCCTTGCATAAGTAACATTCTTCTGCGAGTGGGTGAATGAACGTCATGCTATTTAAGTACTTTTGGAGGTGATACTGCTCCAGGATTGTGGATATCAAAGCTAGCTTTTGTAGCCATTTTATATGGTGTCTAAACGCGTTTCTAAGATGGATGGAGGAAAGAGTTGAAATGTGATACAAAAGGATAATCCGAAAGCATGCTATTAGAGGTGTGCCCACTTGTCTTACAATAGAATTGCAACAGAAGGCTGGCAGCTGAAAGGACCATGAAGAGACCGTACATTCTAAGGAACACGACTTGAAGGGCGAGCAGAACAGTGCACGTCTTATTTAAGTAACGCTTTCTTTCAGAAAGGAGAAAGCTCCTCTTTTAAACTGCGACTTTTCATTTCCCACAGGCTGCTTTCGCATGCTGGCTGATGTGTTGGCTAACTAAAATATCCCATTAATAACCGCGCATTTCAGGTTTGACTAGAAAAAGCTTTAGCTATCTCGCATCTTAGTCTGATAAGGACTCTGCAATCACTCAGCTGTTGTGTGGAGCATAGATCACTCCTAATTTTTACACTGCGTCTTGAAGTTTCTCTCTCATTAGTTCATTGCATCTTGGTTTTCTGATTGGATTTTGTGCTCAAGCAGTAGGGGCAATTTTGATGTTGGCTTGACATGTGCCGATCCATAGGTAGCGCTGGAGATTACTTTGTGTAGGTGATGATGAACACAATATAGGCTAGAGGAGGAATGGGCCTGTCCCATGCAAAGGAATGCAGTGAAGTGTCCAGACCCAAGTTCTGATGGCCCCAATCCCTTGTGGTCCCTTTTCGTGAGTTTCAATCTTGGTTCATGTTTTCCATGTTAAAAGGACAGGTGGGAAATTTAACACACCTGTAATTCCAAAGGTATGCAGCATTCACGTTGTGATCATGGGTGTGTTGCATTTCTATTTTCTTCCTTCAGTACTGGCATAAACTCCAGGAAGCCAGCAAGTCTTCTTTGTTGGGTGTGTAATTCAGGGGTACTGCAGACATTGAGGAAGGACTAGTCAAGCTCCAATCCTTCCTCAGTAATTGTAGCAGCCACCAAATCCTGTGGTCCTGAGAGAGCTGGCAGAAAACTCTCGTGGGTTAGGTACAAGGAGAGGACCCCAACCTAGATATTGCCCGCTGCATTCTCATGCCACTGCCAGTCTCTCACTGCACCTCCAGCCCCTTTAATTCTATTGTAGCATTATTGTGTACCCCTCATAGCAACATTCCCAGAGCATTTTGGCTACTCCATTAGCTCTTTGCCATGCCTGACCTCACTGATCCTCGTAGCTACCTTCCTGTTTCCATCCCCATACTTCAGGAATATAGGGTACTTTGTCTCTTTAGAATGGCATAAGGCACTAAGAGTTAATTATCCACACCGGCCGTCAATTCAATATCACTGACCTGGAATCCAAAGAGGCTTGTGTTTGTGACCATGCGTGCGCGTGCATATGTCTTTATTTCTCTGTAGGCAGGTATGTGTATGCATGTGTGAATCAGTCCATGGGACCCCGTTTGCGTGTGAATTAAAATGGGTGTTACTTGGAGTGGTCACGTATGCTTGGGTATCATACCAGGGTCACAGGAGTGCACCCATAGCTGTGTTTTCATGAAGCACTCACAAAGCCTTGTGGAAAAAGTCCTGAAAGTGGGTGGCAAAGCTGAACATACGACCTAAGTACCAGGGCACAGGGGTGTTGCTAGGTCTGAAAAAGATCAGGGGCTATGCTGATGTCAGGGCTGTGGGGACCTGGGGCTAGCTGGCTTTTTGGTTGTAGCCCCTGAGCTTCTATCCGGGGCCACAACCAAAAGACCCGGGGCAATAGCCCCCTAAGCCCCCCCCTAGCAACGCCTCTGCCAGGGCATGTGATGACACAAAGGATTTTGTGCGAGTGCCTGAACATATAATGACAATATCTGCCACACGTTGTGAGTACCTAGCCAAATCATTGCAGTACTTATATGGTGCTTTCATCTTTAGTTTGTGTACCTGGAAACATGATACGAGTGCTTGATTTATTGTACCAATACCTAGGCACTTTATGGCAATATCTATCATATTAGTAGAGAAGCAGGGTAAATGGCACAATGACAGAATGTGTGGGGAATGAGAATCAACATTTGTAGCATAAGCTGGACAGTACAACAGGCTTCTGAGAGATTACTTTTTCTGGCAGCTTCGTGGCTCGAGCCAGGTCTACTGGACATGGCCGCTACTTGATCTGATTTCTTTGGGGTTTCCATGGCAGCTGCCTGTACGTCTACACATTCGCATAGGCGAACTAGTTCAAATATCTCATGTTGGGATAGCAGCTTTTCAGGAGATGTTTCCAGAATGCGGAAGGATGCACAGTCTGACAGCATTGATCGAATGAACAGCATCGTAGTCCCTTTTAGGCTGAGTCACACATTTGGCATTTAACCCTGCAATGAGTGAGGCATTTGACTGGTGGGGTTTATGACTATTTCTACTTCACTGCCAACATGATTGGCACAATCTTTCGACTTTGTGGTTGCATCATTGTCTCCATATCGTTTTATGCCATCTTGAATCTGTATCAGCATGTGGGGCAAGTTCAAATGGGGTGGTTTGCGTAAAAAGCAGCTCTGTGGAAGTGAGGTGGAGATTGGAGTTGTGCTTCTTGTTCCTACATTGTGATGGTTAGACAGGGGCAGATAATTGGTAATATAAATCATGTTTAATGTAAAAGTTTTATTGCACCATCAAATTGTATAATTTACTCTTGGTATGCCACTGTTCATTGAGTAGGGCATAACAATGAGATCGAATTCAGTGAGAGGGTATTCACTTGATAACAGGGTTAGATGCCTGTATGGTTAGGGAGTGGTTAATATCATTGTTGAGCCGGCTGTGGTGAACATGTCGGGAAACTCAGGAGCCAAGCGGAAACCCTCAGGAGTTGTGGGAGGCAGCTAATTGAATTGTACGCACCATGTAGATGGCATGCAGTGCTTACTGTCATGCAGTGTTTGGCACCTCTGGTGGACTGGATGGAGCCTGTGTCACAGGATAGGAGGGCGGTGGCTCGGGGAGACACCCTTGTAGGCGCGATGAGTGTGTAGTAGTACAGAGGCGTGCTGAGACACCAGACAGCACAGGCGTGGTCTCTACCTTCATCATCAAGTTGCTCTGTCCATTTCCAATGCAACAGTGGCCACATTGCTTGTAATTTTTTACTGTGAAAAAGCAAGAGCATTGCATGACCCACGAGCGTGTGTGATGGATGGGTGAGCGGGCATCTGACATTCATCAGAGTACTGTGTCAGAAGCAGGCTCTTCCAATAGTTTCATTGGGACAAGGTGTGGCTTGACACGCCAACATGATTGAGGTCCTTTGCTTTGTGTTTTACTCTACGCTCCTGTGCGAAGGAGAAAGTCATTTCTCGTGTCTCAGGGGGAGATTCTGGAGAGCCTGTGAGCCTGCAGCGTCTACCACATGGCGAATGGTGTACCCATGGGCTGTGGGCCGTGCCATCATGCAGTTGAGTGTCTGTGTAAACGCTGGTTTACCGGCCTCTCTGTGCCAGATCAGACGTGGGTTGCTGTGTTCAGTGCCCTTCTGCGGTGAAGACCCGAGGTGAGTTGAGCTTAGTTTTCTTGGTGATGGGTGAAGGGCACGGTGGGCCCTGGGCAAATCACACTAGTGGCAGTGCAGTTTTGGTTGTAGACGCGCAGACAAAAAAAATCTGCGTCCCAAAGTGGCCTGATGGGGTTTTGCTGGAGTTCTCCCTAACGCCCCTCAGCGACCCCCAGTGATCTGTAAGTGCAGCGTTAAGTGCCAAGCACTGAGAACCCATGTGCTTGTATGCCTTCATGCCTGTAATAAAGTCATGTGGCGCGAAGGCAACGCTCTGCTATGCGGATTCATATAAATAAAGGGGGCGGTCCCTCAACACGGGCAGTGCATGCCAGGTGTCTGTGACAGGAAGATTTGTGTCCGTGTGCTTATTTCAGGTCTGTCCCTACGGCAGCAACTCCACATGTGGAGTGCTTGTGCGCCGTGAGGGCAATTTTTGGAGTCCACAAGGGCCACTAACCTGCAACAGGGCCACATAGTCCCTTTAAAAAATAAATGAAAAGGAGACTTTTTTTGTCCTTCTCCTTTTCCACTGAACAGTACATCAAGCCTACAAGTAACACATTTTTTCAGTGATACTGAAGTGTCATCTGGTAGGGTTGACATGCCAGAAGGCGAGCACAACAATGCCGGGAGTCAGAGAAGTACACCAACAGGTGTAAAGTGCAACCTTCTTCCACAAAAAGGTTGCCTGTGCATTTTGCAACCATAAATGTGCGCTGGTGGGTGCAAATCGCAGCCTTCTTTCACAGAGAGGGTACCTGTGCAGTTTGCTACCGTGAGCGGTGGAGAGGAACCCCAAGCAGCTGGCCAGGGTGTGACAAGTGCCCCACAAGCGAGAAGGACACCACGCCAACAAGGGACACTGGCCCTGATGCCGGAATTCAACACTTCAGGCAACGCTTCGAAGCTGGGACCGAAATGGATGCTCTGGATCGAGAAGTTAGACATGTATTTTAGGGAAACTGGCGAAACGGATGATGAAGCCAAAATTTCAACCCTCAATTCTCCGCTGGGTCGAGGTTCACAGAATTTTCAAGTCCCTCACTCCCATTGACAACTCCTACCAAGCTGCCAGAGACAGCCTCATAGAACACTTCCTGCCACTAGCCAACCAAGACTATGAAAGGCTTGTCATGTGCAATGAGAAACAGAAGGAGGAGGAATACCTAGACCAATTTTATGACAGGCTTTGTCACCTGGCAAATAGGTGTGCATGAGAGAATGAGGAGGGTATGGTGAGGAAACAGTTGATACAGGGATGTGGTTCAGGGAAGCCACGCTGACAAGTACTGCGTGAGCCTGGGTTGTCGCTGGCCCGGATCTTAGAAATGGGAAGATCACATGAAGTGACAGAGAGCCATGCAACCAAAATGGACACTGGCCTTTGCTCACTGAAAGTGGAGAACGCATGTGCAATAGGGCGCTCGCAAAATGCTGGTCCATCAAGACCTAGATGGCTCCCAAGGAGATTGGAGACACAGTTGCCATGTCCCAAATGTGGCTATGACCTTCCACATGTGGGGGAATGCCCAGTGAAAGGGAGAGTGTGCATACTCTGTGGACCGGCGGGTCACTTCGCCTGGATGTGCAAAGCCCCCACACCAGTAACTATTCTCAGAGGGACCAGCAGGTCACTCAGTGACATCGCATGACAACAGAGGCAAGTTGCAGTTGTCGAGCAAGGAACACCAAGTCAAGACCTGGCAGAAGAGAAAGAGGAGGAAGAAGAGATATTTTTCATCTCAAGTATAGACTCTCTAAGGAAGAAGAGGAGGCAGCACATGTGCACACTAGCAGTGGATGCAACAATGACATCATACTTGTAGACACAGGGGCATTGGTGTGTGTGTTGGTGACCCGCTGCTTTGAGGCACTGCTGAGGCATCCAGCACTCATGAAAGCCTGGCAAAAATATTCACATTTGGCGATACCCAGCCAATACCTCTGAGAGGCATGTTCGTAAACAGGGATGCCCACGAAAGAAAGGAGATTCGAGCCAAGTTCTTTGTCACAGACATAAGCACACACTATCTACTGAGCTGCGCCATGGCTGAGGCCCTCGGAATTGTACATTTTGCCCTCAGTGTCTATGCAGAAGACATCAACAAGGTTCTCAAGAGGTTTGCAGCAGTGTTTGAAGGCATTGGTAAATTGAAGGGTGAGCCTAGCAAGTTGCATATAGATGAGACAGTACTCCTGACCGCACTAAAACACAGTCGAATACCCTTTCATTTTTGACAGTAGGTTGAAATAAACCTACAAAACCTGGTAGACCTGGACATCATAGAAAGGGTGAAGGGTCCCACCCTATGGGTATCCCCATCATCGTGGCTATCAAACCGAAGCAACCCGGTTCAGTACGAATCTGCATCAACATGAGGCTTCCAAATCTGGCCATCAAGCGTGAAAGGCACATCACCTTGACTCTTGATGATATGGTAGGAGAACTGTAAGGGGCCAGGGTATTTTCAAAGCTAGATCTGCAGTCCGGGTACCAACAGCTGGAACTTCACCTGGACTCCCGCTACATTACCACTTTCACAACCCACCAATAGCTTTACCAATACAAGCACTTACATTTTGGGGTTTCCTCCGCAGGTGAAGTATTTTAGAATGTCATACGCAGAGCCTTGACAGATCTCAAAGGGGTCATCAGTCTCAGTGATGACATTCTGGTGTACGCCATGTTGGAAACCGAACACGTGGTTCGCCTCGAGAAAACTTTGGAAAGAATCCAAAGCCTTGGACTCACCTTACATCACAATAAATGTGAGTTCCTGAACGACAGCATTGAATTCTTTGGATTTGTTTTCCATGAGAAGGGAATCTCCCCAGACCCACAGAAAATCAAGGACATTCAGGAGCCAAAACCACTAGCAAACGTGTCGGAAGTCAGGAGCTTCCTGGGGATGGTGACATATTGTGGTCGGTTCATACCAAACCTGCCGACCCTCTCCGAGCCCTTCAGGATGCTAAAGCGAAAGGACAAAGTGTCGGAATGGTCCATCAAAGAACATGAAGGCCTTCAAGGCCATCAAAGGCGCTCATGGGAAAAGAATCGATGCCGTTCTTTGACCTGAGGAAGGAGTCTGAGATTATCGTCAATGCTAGTCCAGTGGGGCTGGGAGTGGTTGTGTCACAACAGGACGTGCAATGACAGATGAGGCCAATTGCATATGCCAGCAAGCCGCTCACCAACACAGAACAACGCTACTCCCAGATTGAAAGAGAAACCCTGTCCTTCCTATGGGGATGCCAGCATTTTCGTATTTACATCTTGGGCAAACCCATTACTGTAGTGACTGACCATAAACCACTACTCCCCATCATGGCAGGATCCTCGTCCAAGTCGCCCCCAAGGATCAAACGATGTATGCTGGCCCTGATGGAGTACAGAGTAGTGCTGACATACAGAACTGAAGCACATAACCCAGCTGACTACCTCTTGCTACACCCTAGAAGTGGAGGAGAAAGAGAGAGCACGGCACCAGTAAAAGTAGAGGAGCATGTTCACCTAGCGGTGGAAGCCGCCAAGCCGGTAGCTCTCACCATTCAGGAAGTGGCAGACACCTCGAAAGAGGATGAATGTTTCCTGGTGATCCGTACTGCCATGATCAGCGGTGAATGGAAGACCGTCCTATCCAATCCCAAACGCAGGAGCCGAGAGGCGCAGCAGGATCTGGAACATCTGTGGCGGGTCATGCATGAACTGTCGCCAACGGATGATGGTTTAATAATGAGAGACTACCAGCCAGTGATCCTGCAAGCACTGGTGGGAAGGGTAATGGAGTTGGCACACTGTGGCCATCAGGGAACAGCAAAGACAAAAGCCAGACGACATCCAAAGGTCTGGTGTCCAGGCCTAGAAGCAAGAATGGATGAACACATTGCTAATTGCATCTGGTGCCAAGCAACTTCCCCAGCAAACAAAGAGCCGAGCATAGAGTCCATGCGCAGGAGTGAAGAACCGTGGGACATTGTCCATGTTGACTTTGGGTCCACAGGGAGGGGGATACACTTCCTCGTGATGGTAGACCAGTGGTCCTGATACCCAGAGGTCGAGATAGTAGAGTCCACATCATGTGACCAGCTGATACAAGTCATGGAGAAAATGTTTGCAACACCCCAGGATCGTATGCTCGGACAATGGGCCACCATCCATTGGGAGAACTTTGCTGAGTTCATGGCGGACTGTGGGATCATACACCGGAAGGTCACACCAGTATGGCCTAGGACTAACGGGGAGGCCAAACATTTTATGAGAACATTAAACAAAGTATTCCGCATAACCCAAGGCCAGGGAAATGAGCTGAGGAGAACTCTATATCAGTTCCTGAGGGAATACAGAGCAACACCTCACCAATCAATGGGCGTGGCCTCTGCAGAGGTGCTCTTCCAAAGGTGCCCCACAGAATTACTCTCAGGGGTCATTGATGATGAAAGGACGTCTGAGGATCGAAGAATACATAAAAACATGGAGAACCTCCGATGACATCTTAAACCACCAGACATAGTGGTGAGTGACACTGTACTTGTGCGAAACGTAACCCCGAAGGGAAAATGTGCCTCACCTACAAGCCCTCCCACATGGGGGCGGTCTATGTCAAAGGCTCGATGGTGATTGCCGCTGATCAGAGGGGGAAAGTAACTCGTAACTCCAGTTTCTTTCAGAAGCTGGGAGGAAAAGAAGGGCTGAGAGAGCGAGAGGAAGAAGGTCCCCTGACTGGAACCACAGGTGTGGAACAAACACTGTATGACAATGCAGAGGATGCAGGGCCCGCATCAGGCAGGGCAGAAGGTGACGCCATGGAAGAATCAGCAGGAGAAAGATACCCCCCTCGAGAGGACCCTGCACGGTTCTGAGACTATAAAATGGGTGACTAGGCGTTAAAGGATCCATGCCAGACCAAGTCACCTAATGTTGCCCACGTTAGGCCCAACCTAGTTTGGTATGTTACCATGTTTATGTCTGTCCTGTTTGCACTGATTGGATTATGAAAAATTGTGTTTTTCAATTGTAATGAAAAAGGAGGATTGTGATCATTCATATACATAAAGGGGGAAGTCCCATGACACGGGCAGTGCGCACCGGGAGCCTGTGACAGGAAGAGCTGTGTCCGAGTGCTTATTTCAGGTACGGGGGGTTTAAGGCCTTCACACGGGAGTCCCGGGGCAAGTCCAAATTTAACAATGCCTACAGTGTGCCTATAGTCTGGTCTATAGGCTGGCAGTTCATAATCAAATTAACCTGCTAAACATCACTGAGCCAGTACTTCATCTGCATAACTGCAACAAAGCAACAAAGGCCCCCCTGACTGCACATGGCTGGTTAGGCAGGTAAGATATATCCTGTGCTGATCATCCCCCTGATCCTCCACCCATATTGGCGGTCTATTGGGGGGTAGATGGGTTTGAAGGGCCAAAGAGGAGGGGTAACCAAAAAGGCCAGAACAGATGTAAGCTGTATTCCAGGGCATAAGAACCCACAGACCCTCCCACAGGACTCAACACCCCCTATTATTAAGTGGGTGCTGAGGAGCTTTAAGATGGCAGCAGCGCAGAGGACAGTTCAGGGGCAGTAGCGCTGGGAAACCGGATACAATTCACTGATGGTCTGCAGTGTAGGAACAAAGAGAATATGTTAGTCGGCCCGGCAGTCTGCTCTCCCCTCCTAGTCCCCATACGTATGACTCATGTAACTCCAACAGAACCACACCTAGTGCAACTCTTCAATTATCAGCTACAAACGCCCATGCAATGTGTGCAGGAGAACATGCAAGAGTGCTCCAGAAGGAATGAGGTTTTATTCCAGGGCAGCACACGGATGACTAAACAGCTTGGTTCCCTTGATAGGAATAACCCGGTGAGACCCTGCCAGAGCAGCTGTCACGGCTCAGTGGAGCACATGGGCAAGTGCAGAGCAAGTGGCATGAGAGGCCAAAGAAGCGTGGTGCAAAACATCTCTGCCTTCTCTGCATTCCAGCTTGGGGATCACATCTCGGACAGATCCGTCTTAGAAGCCTTGGCGAGATCTATAGACAGAATGTATGAGGAGAGGACGAAATTGCCCAATTTGAAGAGAGTGAGAAAGAAGGTGATCGCACAGTGGCTGATTTATGCAGTGTTAGTGTGAGTTTGACTGCTAAATTGGGTAAATCCGGTCCACGCACACATGCCAAAACTATGCAGAGGGTATAATTGTGCATTTTATGAGTTATAATCCAAACAGGGCAGGCTTGGGCGCTGGGAACTTCGTAAATGGTGTACTGAAAGTCATAAATCTTCTACTGAAGCCCATGATATGAACTCAGAGGACTCAAAGGTTGCAGAGTCAGCTCTTAGCTATGACGGCCCTCCTACCAACGGATACCGAAATCACTCGTTTCTTGACTCTTTCCAAATAGTAAACCAATGGTGCAAGATGAACTGTGGCAAACTATGCTCCAATTTGAGGGCATTATGTCAGATGTAGTCAGTCTCTGTCGAGTCTAAGAGAGGAGGCTAATGTTTATAGACAATACCTCCTTAAAGCACTCCAGCTATTGACCTGTGTTATGGCCTTGTATTCCAGACTCAAAGGGGCCGAGCTGATGCCCTCTGAATACACTCCCGAGCCCTTAAAAAGTGCAGCAGCTGTCACGGCACAGTGGAGCACATGGGCAAGTGCAGAGCAAGTGGCATGAGAGGCCAAAGAAGCGTGGTGCAAAACATCTCTGCCTTCTCTGCATTCCAGCTTGGGGATCACATCTCGGACAGATCCGTCTTAGAAGCCTTGGCGAAATCTATAGACAGAATGTATGAGGAGAGGACGAAATTGCCCAATTTGAAGAGAGTGAGAAAGAAGGTGATCGCACAGTGGCTGATTTGTGCAGTGTTAGTGTGAGTTTGACTGCTAAATTGGGTAAATCCGGTCCACGCACACATGCCAAAACTATGCAGAGGGTATAATTGTGCATTTTATGAGTTATAATCCAAACAGGGCAGGCTTGGGCGCTGGGAACTTCGGAAATGGTGTACTGAAAGTCATAAATCTTCTACTGAAGCCCATGATATGAACTCAGAGGACTCAAAAGTTGCAGAGTCAGCTCTTAGCTATGACGGCCCTCCTACCAATGGATATAGAAATCACTCGTTTCTTGACTCTTTCCAAATAGTAAACCAATGGTGCAAGATGAACTGTGGCAAACTATGCTCCAATTTGAGGGCATTATGTCAGATGTAGTCAGTCTCTGTCGAGTCTAAGAGAGGAGGCTAATGTTTATAGACAATACCTCCTTAAAAGCACTCCAGCTATTGACCTGTGTTATGGCCTTGTATTCCAGACTCAAAGGGGCCGAGCTGATGCCCTCTGAATACACTCCGGAGCCCTTAAAAAGTGCAGTAAGTGGAATACCAGGAATGCAACAAGGTAAACAGACCACTTCAGCCATACAAGAAGGAAGTAATGTTGCCGGTAGTATCATAGAAAGGCCAGAGGCTGCTTGTTGCAACAGAAGGGGAGGCCAGGGAGACCAGGACAGCCCACAGCAGGAACAGCAGATGTGTACTGCAACCCAGGAGACTCTGGTCCGTGCCCCCCTCTGAACCAGGTGAAAGCAGCACAGGGTACTGACAAGTTTCTCCCTAGTACCCAAAGGGAGCTGCGTTTCGTTCCCATATTATGAAAGCTCAAGATGGAAACCCCTGTAATGCAGTGACAAACGACTTAAAAAATGGAATGCGTTGTTGCAAGGAAATGGAAGACCCACTGTGGGAATGGCGGGAGCAGAACCTGATTGTGACCTTCAAGGGGCTAACTCGTGGGAATAAGAACTTGTAAACGAGCCTTTGTTGCAGTAATACAAGAAACGTTAGGTCTCTCTGAGGTTGCATTCAAGAATTTCAGCTCAGTATGAATCTTATCTGATTTTATGTTTTGTGAGGGGTGTAGTGTGCATTTCTGTTTTAATAACCCACACTTTCATGCACTGGGGGGGGCAACATTGAGGGTCTGACCCTATTGTTTCATCCCAGGGCAGAAGCAAGGACCACTGGGCTTCCAGGTGTATGATCTTTGTGTGTAGAAGGGGCCCAGGCCAATCAGCCTCCCCACCACTCTCTAAAAAAATGCCAAGCAGGTGGCATAATGTTGTTTTGCCTTATTTGGGATCAAACTGGTGCAGTTTTGCACCAATTTGCCCACAAGGAAGGCAAAACAACATTAAACTCCACATATAGTGGAACGCTTGGAGGTATCAGGGTGATGGCCCGGTGCCTCTGGGTCAGTCACCTTAGAATTCCCTCCAAGGATGGGCAGATGCTTGATGCTTCCATGGGGGGCACAATTGGAGTTCTGTCCCCATTTTGCCACCCCTGAGAAGCAGCAAGGACCACTAGGCCACCAGCTATATCATCTTGGGGGTGGGTTCCCTGGGTGCGGACCTAGGCCAATCTGCCCCCCACCCTTACCCATGGAAAATACCGAAAGATGGCATAATGTTGTTTTGCCTTCTTGGGGGCAATTTAGTGCTGTTCTGCACCCATTTGCCCCAAGGAAAGCAAAACAACATAGGGCAAGTTTGCTAGAGGCACACTGCCTACTGAACTCACCTACTATATATTGCTTAGCCTTGCCTATCTAGACTATGCTACACTGACAGTAAAGTGAATCTGCACATTACTGCATACTTTGTAAACAATCTAATCTGCCCATATTTGCATACTGTTTGGGAAATCGAATCTGCCCATATTTGCATGCTGTTTGGGAAATCGAATCTGCCCATATTTGCAAACTGTTTGGAAAATCGAATCTGCCCATAATTGCATACTGTTTGAGGAATCAAATCTGCCCATAATTGCATACTGTTTGGAAAATCGAATCTGCCCATAATTGCATACTGTTTGAGGAATCGAATCTGCCCATAATTGCATACTGTTTCGAAAATCGAATCTGCCCATATTTGCATACTGTTTGGAAAATCGAATCTGCCCATAATTGCATACTGTTTGGAAAATCGAATCTGCCCATATTTGCATACTGTTTTGAAAATCGAATCTGCCCATAATTGCATACTGTTTGAGGAATCGTATCTGGCCATAATAGCATACTGTTTGGAAAATCGAATCTGCCCATATTTGCATACTGTTTTGAAAATCGAATCTGCCCATAATTGCATACTGTTTGAGGAATCGAATCTGGCCATAATAGCATACTGTTTGGAAAATCGAATCTGCCCATATTTGCATACTGCTTAGAAAACTGAGTGTGCCCAATATTGCATTTTGTCTAGCCATGCCTCTTGCCACCTACCTTTGGCTACATTATTCATCGTGTGCCATAGCTTCTACTCGTACGCCTTATTGGACTTTGTTAGTTGTGTTGACATATTGCCCTTTCATGGCACGGACACTAATGAGCGCTTTGCCTTGCCTTGCCTATCGTTGCTGACCGAACTATGTTAAGTCACTCCATAGTTTTACTTATCTATCTGCTTTACTTAGCTGCTACCAAATCCCTATATCTGTTACGCCACTATCGCTGATTCCGATATTGGAAGGATGCTAAACATAGCAATATTGCTCTGCACTATGGCTGCTGCCTTGCATGTGGACTCCAGAAGCCAAGAATGTATTTCTCAATCACTAGTCCCTATCCTAGACTTTAGCCGGCCAACCCTCTTAAATATTGTACAATCCAATATATCCATACACCACAGGTCCCTACAGACTCCTTCGCCTCCTTACCATGTGCCACGTCGATTAGAAACAACAGACTCTGCGCCAGACTAGCCAAATTATATGAACCTTTGAGAAGAGCCCTACCGGCCATTAACCTCAAAACTAACCATAAACTCAATTCGAGACTTAGGCACGCTAAGTTGTCTCCATCACTGCCTACTCTGAACTCGAACACCTCTCAGTCTAATAACGATAAGCCTAAAGTGGGCAACATCGCTGCTAGACCCATCCAAGTCAACAAAGTATCTGAGGCCCCCTCCCTCAAAGTAGTGCTTCTTAATGCAAGGTCACTTGTTGCACATGCTACCGATATTGCCGACTTGATCACTGAAGGGAACTTGGACTTCCTCGTAATCACAGAAACATGGCTCCACAATGCAGCAGGACCTGCTCTTATGTTAGCCATTCCTGATGGCTACACTATAGACAGACAAGACCGAGATAACGCCCGAGGTGGCGGCATTGCCATTATCTCTACAACGACTCTTGGCCTTAGACTAGCCCCCACCCATCTATCACAATCATGCGAAGTTCTCACTGCCAAACTGCAGATAAATAATTCCCAATCCATTACTATGCACCTAATTTATAGACCACCTGGCCCTCTTGGCACCTTTGAGGAAGACCTGCATAACATAATCATGAATAACCTTAAACCTACCTCACAGCTACTCCTACTTGGAGACTTTTACCTTGGTTTTAATGACCAAATGGATAAAAATGCAACAGATATAACCAATACTATCAACGCACTAAGCCTTACCCAAAAAGTCAATGAACCTACCCACCTAAACGGGAGAACATTGGACTGGATAGTGGACCTTAACTGCTCAGCCACCATCTCATCTATCTTGCCACTATCGTGGACAGACCATTTTCTGGTGTCCTTTCACCTATCTACTATAAGACCTACCCCACTGGCCCAACCAACAGCGCCACCATGTTTAACTAGAAGTAAAAAAGGCATCACTGCAGAGAAAGTTATCCCTGCCATTCTTCCCATCCTTAACGCACTACCAGACAATCTTGACCCTAGCCTCCTAGTTCAGGAATTCAACAACATCATGCTCACCACACTGGATAAAATTGCCCCCGTCAAACTCAGACCTAGCAAACCAATAGCACATCTAAATAAATGGTTCACGCCACAACTCAAAGACCTTTGCACCTTAAAGAACAAAGGCGAAACCAATTGGAGACTTTGCCCTTCTAATGAGAATAAAGCTAAATTAACCTCACTTTCCTCACATTACAAGAAGGAAATTTGCCGAGCAAAACGCAATTCCTATGATGAGCGTATTGCTAACTCCAACTCAAGTATGAAAGAACTCTTCGCTATACTCAAAGAACTCGAGTCCCCAATTGCTATACCCGATGTCTGTACTAAGGATAAATCCTGGTGTACAGACATCCAACATGCCTTAACGAACAAAATCAATACACTCCAGAATAAGATTCAACAAAAAAAGAAGCATTGAACCTACAGCACGTGCCCAACGCTTCACCACCGGCACACAACACTACCTTCCAGTTTTCTAAAATGTCCATTCTGGAGGTAAAAAAAATTATCCTTTCACTGAAACCTTCAAATTGCAAAGGTGATGTTTGCCCAGCTCAACTAATAAAAGATGCTGCTAGAGACCTCTCCCCATTTATTACTAAACTGATAAATGCCTCATTTGCCACAGGCACCATACCTGCTAACCTCAAACAATCTTGGGTGTTACCCCTCCTTAAGAAACAGACACTAGATCCTCTTATTCCCACCAACTACCGGCCTATCACCACGGTCCCTTTTCTACTGAAAATATTGGATAAAGCTGCTTACATCCAAATTCAAAATTTCCTTGAACTACACAATCTCTTAGGCAGCAGACAATCGGGTTTTCGTCCACTACACGGAACAGAGACTGCCTTAATAGACCTCAAGTCCCAAATTGACGAGCAGAGAGACAAAGGTAAGACAGTACTCTTGCTCCTACTTGATCTTTCTGCATCATTTGATCTGGTCAATCATAAGGTCTTATGCCGGTACCTTGACTCTGCAGCCCACTTCTCCATAGGTGCCATCAAATGGATCGAGTCCTTCCGGAGTGAGAGAACCATGAGAGTCTTCTCCCCCTCAGCAGCTGCCGACCCAATACCGATCCTATGTGGTGTCCCCCAAGGGTCCTGCGTCTCGCCTACCCTCTACAACATCTTCACTAAGCCATTGTTTGACAAGTTGGACCAGCTGGGTATCACCTACACTAATTATGCAGATGATACCCAGATTCTCCTCCCACTTTCTGGGGATTACAGTATGGACAAGGGCTTAGTGAACAAAGTTTACCTTATCATCCAAGCTTGGATGGCCACACATGGCCTGTGCTTGAACGATGATAAGACTGCACTAATAATCCTGGGGCCGCAGGCTATTATTAAAAAACTAGGCCAAGAATTCTCCTCTTTTAATATTGACGGGAATACTATTAAAGTCTCCAAGGAAGGTAAAACCCTTGGATTCTACTTGGACTCCACACTGTCCTTTGATAAACAGATTAAATCCCTCACCTCTACCACGGCCTACACCTGTAAATTACTTAGAGCTGGGAAGCCATTCCTCTCCGACAATAGCTGCTTAATCCTGGCGAGAGCCCTAATACTTTCCAGAATTGACTATTGTAATTCCCTATATAGTGGTGCCAATAAATCTACCACCCATAAGCTCCAAACACTTCAGAATAATGCCCTAAGAGCGGCCCGTGGCATAAACAAGAAAACCCACATCTCCCCCTTAAGGCGCCAACATAAATGGTTATCCACATCTAATAAAATACAACTAAAAACACTCTCCTTAACTTACAAAGTCCTCAATAACATAGCCCCCAGCTACCTTATAGATAAACGCCAGAGAAGACCCCATCTCAGACCTTCTAGAACTGGGAATGTTAACTGTCTGACGATACCTAAATATAAGATCACCACCATCGGAGGCAATAGTTTTTCTGTCACGTCAGCTAAACTTTGGAACTTACTGCCTCAGGATATTAGATCAGACCAACCCTACCTTCACTTCAGGAAAAAGGCAATAAAACACATCATCACTACTGACCCTTAGTCTACCATTACCCTTGAGGGACCTGCCTATACAGTCCACGCACACATGCCAAAACTATGCAGAGGGTATAATTGTGCATTTTATGAGTTATAATCCAAACAGGGCAGGCTTGGGCGCTGGGAACTTCATAAATGGTGTACTGAAAGTCATAAATCTTCTACTGAAGCCCATGATATTAACTCAGAGGACTCAAAGGTTGCAGAGTCAGCTCTTAGCTATGACGGCCCTCCTACCAACGGATACCGAAATCACTCGTTTCTTGACTCTTTCCAAATAGTAAACCAATGGTGCAAGATGAACTGTGGCAAACTATGCTCCAATTTGAGGGCATTATGTCAGATGTAGTCAGTCTCTGTCGAGTCTAAGAGAGGAGGCTAATGTTTATAGACAATACCTCCTTAAAGCACTCCAGCTATTGACCTGTGTTATGGCCTTGTATTCCAGACTCAAAGGGGCCGAGCTGATGCCCTCTGAATACACTCCCGAGCCCTTAAAAAGTGCAGCAGCTGTCACGGCACAGTGGAGCACATGGGCAAGTGCAGAGCAAGTGGCATGAGAGGCCAAAGAAGCGTGGTGCAAAACATCTCTGCCTTCTCTGTATTCCAGCTTGGGGATCACATCTCGGATAACAGAATCACAGAAACATGGCTCCACAATGCAGCAGGACCTGCTCTTATGTTAGCCATCCCTGATGGCTACACTATAGACAGACAAGACCGAGATAACGCCCGAGGTGGCGGCATTGCCATTATCTCTAAAACGACTCTTGGCCTTAGACTAGCCCCCACCCATCTATCACAATCATGCGAAGTTCTCACTGCCAAACTGCAGATAAATAATTCCCAATCCATTACTATGCACCTAATTTATAGACCACCTGGCCCTCTTGGCACCTTTGAGGAAGACCTGCATAACATAATCATGAATAACCTTAAACCTACCTCACAGCTACTCCTACTTGGAGACTTCAACCTTGGTTTTAATGACCAAATGGATAAAAATGCAACAGATATAACCAATACTATCAACGCACTAAGCCTTACCCAAAAAGTCAATGAACCTACCCACCTAAAAGGGAGAACATTGGACTGGATAGTGGACCTTAACTGCTCAGCCACCATCTCATCTATCTTGCCACTATCGTGGACAGACCATTTTCTGGTGTCCTTCCACCTATCTACTATAAGACCTACCCCACTGGCCCAACCAACAGCGCCACCATGTTTAACTAGAAGTAAAAAAGGCATCACTGCAGAGAAAGTTATCCCTGCCATTCTTCCCATCCTTAACGCACTACCAGACAATCTTGACCCTAGCCTCCTAGTTCAGGAATTCAACAACATCATGCTCACCACACTGGATAAAATTGCCCCCGTCAAACTCAGACCTAGCAAACCAATAGCACATCTAAATAAATGGTTCACGCCACAACTCAAAGACCTTTGCACCTTAAAGAACAAAGGCGAAACCAATTGGAGACTTTGCCCTTCTAATGAGAATAAAGCTAAATTAACCTCACTTTCCTCACATTACAAGAAGGAAATTTGCCGAGCAAAACGCAATTCCTATGACGAGCGTATTGCTAACTCCAACTCAAGTATGAAAGAACTCTTCGCTATACTCAAAGAACTCGAGTCCCCAATTGCTATACCCGATGTCTGTACTAAGGATAGATCCTGGTGTACAGACATCCAACATGCCTTAACGAACAAAATCAATACACTCCAGAATAAGATTCAACAAAAAAAGAAGCATTGAACCTACAGCACGTGCCCAACGCTTCACCACCGGCACACAACACTACCTTCCAGTTTTCTAAAATGTCCATTCTGGAGGTAGAAAAAATTATCCTTTCACTGAAACCTTCAAATTGCAAAGGTGATGTTTGCCCAGCTCAACTAATAAAAGAAGCTGCTAGAGACCTCTCCCCATTTATTACTAAACTGATAAATGCCTCATTTGCCACAGGCACCATACCTGCTAACCTCAAACAATCTTGGGTGTTACCCCTCCTTAAGAAACAGACACTAGATCCTCTTATTCCCACCAACTACCGGCCTATCACCACGGTCCCTTTTCTACTGAAAATATTGGATAAAGCTGCTTACATCCAAATTCAAAATTTCCTTGAACTACACAATCTCTTAGGCAGCAGACAATCGGGTTTCCGTCCACTACACGGAACAGAAACTGCCTTAATAGACCTCAAGTCCCAAATTGAAGAGCAGAGAGACAAAGGTAAGACAGTACTCTTGCTCCTACTTGATCTTTCTGCAGCATTTGATCTGGTCAATCATAAGGTCTTATGCCTGTACCTTGTCTCTGCAGCCCACTTCTCCATAGGTGCCATCAAATGGATCGAGTCCTTCCGGAGTGAGAGAACCATGAGAGTCTTCTCCCCCTCAGCAGCTGCCGACCCAATACCGATCCTATGCGGTGTCCCCCAAGGGTCCTGCGTCTCGCCTACCCTTTACAACATCTTCACTAAGCCATTGTTTGACAAGTTGGACCAGCTGGGTATCACCTACACTAATTATGCAGATGATACCCAGATTCTCCTCCCACTTTCTGGGGATTACAGTATGGACAAGGGCTTAGTGAACAAAGTTTACCTTATCATCCAAGCTTGGATGGCCACACATGGCCTGTGCTTGAACGATGATAAGACTGCACTAATAATCCTGGGGTCGCAGGCTATTATTAAAAAACTAGGCCAAGAATTCTCCTCTTTTAATATTGACGGGAATACTATTAAAGTCTCCAAGGAAGGTAAAACCCTTGGATTCTACTTGGACTCCACACTGTCCTTTGATAAACAGATTAAATCCCTCACCTCTACCACGGCCTACACCTGTAAATTACTTAGAGCTGGGAAGCCATTCCTCTCCGACAATAGCTGCTTAATCCTGGCGAGAGCCCTAATACTTTCCAGAATTGACTATTGTAATTCCCTATATAGTGGTGCCAATAAATCTACCACCCATAAGCTCCAAACACTTCAGAATAATGCCCTAAGAGCGGCCCTTGGCATAAACAAGAAAACCCACATCTCCCCCTTGAGGCGCCAACATAAATGGTTATCCACATCTAATGAAATACAACTAAAAACACTCTCCTTAACTTACAAAGTCCTCAATAACATAGCCCCCAGCTACCTTATAGATAAACTCCAGAGAAGACCCCATCTCAGACCTTCTAGAACTGGGAATGTTAACTGTCTGACGATACCTAAATATAAGATCACCACCATCGGGGGCAATAGTTTTTCTGTCACGTCAGCTAAACTTTGGAACTTACTGCCTCAGGATATTAGATCAGACCAACCCTACCTTCACTTCAGGAAAAAGGCAATAAAACACATCATCACTACTGACCCTTAGTCTACCATTACCCTTGAGGGACCTGCCTATACAGAGTCCGGTCCATCCCGCATCTACAATGCTCTACTGCGCCAATTCTGCAGCCCTTGCTTCATGTATCTACCTGGGAGCCTCAATGCTACACGAGGTGTTCACTTTTGGCATAGTTTTCTTTTGCACAATGTCTATTGCTCTTTTTGTAACTACATTGTAACTACATGGGTTATTCCCTGTCCTCACCTTACTCTGTACATTGTGTTTATCCTGCAATTATGTAAATATTGTCTATTATATGTATACTTGTAACCTTGTAAGCTTTGCATTACCATATTGCTGTGCCCTTTTACTCACGAGTCTGGTGCGCCTAACAAATGAATAAACAAACAAACAAACAAACTTGGGGGCATCAGGGAGCTGGCCCTGTGCCTGTAGGGCCAGCCCCCTCATGAATGCCCCCTTTGAGGGGCAGAAGCTTTCTGCTTCCCTGGGGCAAAACTGAGGGTCGCATTTTGCCAACCCTGGGAAGCAGTAAGAAGCACTAAGCCAGCATGGAATATTTTTTGCGGTTGGGTGGCTGTTTTGCCCCTTGCAGTACTACCGGCCGCCCTGGATCTCTGGCTGGCTACATTACAATCTTTCCCTCAAGGGAGGGATGGGGACCCTGCCAGGGCTCTGTGGGACCACAGTTGGGCTTTGGGATGGTCGACCCACATGGGAGACAGGTGCCCAAGCCCGGTGGCAGCACCCCTGACATTCCTGGAGCTCTGGCCATGCCGCGTTTCAGGTTTTCCCACCAGGGAGCGATGGGCACCCGGCCAGGGCTCTATGCGACTGCCGCTGGACTTGGGGATGGTCGACCCACCTGGGAGACAGGCCCCCAAGGCCAGGGGCAGCACCCCGGGCCGTCCTGTAGCTCTGACTGGGCTGCGATGCAGCACCCCCGGCCGTCCTGTAGCTCTGGCTGGGCTGCATTACAGCTTTTCCCTCCGGGGAGGGATTGTGATCTTGCCGGGGCGCCCTGTGACTGCTGCTGCACTTGGAGATGGTCAATTCACATGGGAGACAGGTGCCAAAGTCCGGGGACTTCACCACCAGCCATCCTAGAGCCTTGGCTGGGCTGTGTTACAGCTTTTCCCTCTGGGGAGGGATGGGGACCCTGCCAGGGCTCCCTGGGACCGCTGCTGGACTTATGGATGGTCGACCCACATTGGGGACAGGTGCTCAAGGCCAGAGGCAGCACCTACGGCTGTCCTGGAGCTCTGGCTGGGCTGCGTTACAGCTTTTCACTCCGGAGATGGATGGGGACACTGTCGTGGCTCCCTGGGACCATGGCCTGACTAGTGGATGGTCGACCCACATTGGAAACAGGTGCTCAAGGCCGGGGACAGCACCCCTGACTGTGAAGGAGCTATAGCGGTACTGCATTAGAAGCTTTTACCTCTGGGGAGGGATTGTGACCCTGGCGGGGCTCCCTGGAACTGCCACTGGACATGGATATGGTCGACCCATATGGGAGACAGGCAGCCAAGGCCAGGGGCATCACCCCCAGCCGTCCTGGACCTGTGGCTGGTCTGTGTTGCAGCTTTTCCCGCCAGTGAGGGATGGGGACCATGCCGGGGATCCCTTGTGAATGGTCAACTCACATTTTAGACAGGCACCCAAGGCCGGGGCAGCACCCCCAGGTGACCTGAAGCTCTTGCCATGCTGTGTTACAGCTTTTCCCTCTGGGGAGGGATGATGACCCTGCAGGGGCTGCCTGGGACCACCGCTGTATTTGGGAATGGTCAACCCACAGGGGTAAAAGGTGCCCAAGGCATGGGACATCACCCCCAGCCATTGTAGAGCTCTGGCTGGGCAATGTTATAGATTTTCCCTCCAAGGAGGGATGGGGAACCTACCGGGGCTCCCTGGGACCACCGCTGGACTTGTGGTTGGTCGACCCACATGGGAGACAGGCGCCCAAGGTTAGGGGCAGCACCTGCGGCCATCCTGGAGCTCTGGACATGCTGCATAACAGATGTTCCCTTCAGGGAGGGATGGGAACCCCGCTGGGTCGCCCCATGACTGTACTTGGGGACGGTCGACACACATGGGAGAAAAGCGCGCAAGTCCGGAGGCAGTATCCCTGGCCATCATGAAGATCTGGATGGACTGCATTACAGCTTTTCCTTCTGGGGAATGATGAGGACCCTGCTAGGGCTCCCTGGGACCGTGGCATGACTTGTGGATGGTCGACCCACATTGGGGACAGGTGCCCAAGGCCGGGGACGCATCCCGGCCGTCCTGGAGCTCTGACGGTTCTGCACTCCAGATCTCCCTCCGTGGAGGGATGGGGATCTGTGGACAGTCGACCCACATTGAAGACAGCCACCCAAGGGCAGCACCCCAACTGTCCTGGATCTCTGGCTGTGCCGCATTACAGCTTTTCCCTCCTGTGAGGGATGGGGACCCTGCAGGGACTTCCTGGGACAACCACTGGACTTGGGGAGAATCGACCCACATGGGGACAGGCGCCCATGACTGGGGACATCACCCCTGACAGTCCCGGAGCTCTGGCTGCGCTGCATTAGAGCTGTTCCCTCTGGATAGGGATTGTTAGTCCAGAAACAACCCTATAGTATGTATAGCATGTATATTATGTTGGCCGGAAACCAATCGAATCATGTGACAAACATCGCAAACACAGAACCATCAATGTAACCAGAGGGCGTCCATTTTGTGAAAGTATCCGCCATTTGCTTTTTTCTTTTCCGTCAAAACCACTTTGCAAATGTATTCTATGATTCAAGCTCATACACGGTGCAAGGCCACAGCCTGCATGTTGAAAGATCAACCCAGACAGGAATGCCAAACGATACAGAACTACGTTGTTTTCCTCCTTCACAAAGTCCTTGGTGGCAAGCAGAAACTGCATTTAATCAGTGGCCCAGGTGCCTGTCTTACAAACGCTGTAGCAATAGGCAGTTAAAGCATGAATTATATTCTTTTAGCAGTCCTCCTTCGCGGATCTGCCTCAGAATTGTCTGATCCTTGGTTCATGAATAGAAACGGGTAAATAACGTGCTAAGGAATGTGTCTCTCTTACGAACATGATATCCTTGCTGAACAAGAGCTTTATGTTCTCCATAACAAAACACTGTCTCTGCAATTGTTGCTAAAATAAGTATATTTAGACTGAATAGAAACTTGTCATAATGTGTCATAATTGTCATGATTGCCAATCACCGAGCCCTAGCCTGAAAGATACATTATGGGCAGTTTGAATTGCCTTCTAAAGATTGCATGAATATGTATATATATTTGTTGCTTGAGCGTTGCTCGCTCTCTTGCGTCTCCCAAGGTCTGGGTACAAAAGTTGCGAGATGTTAGACCCCAGTCGGCCGATTGAGCATACTTTGAAATAAACCAGACTTGTTTGCAAAAGCGAATCTCGTGTCTGTCGTGTCACTAGTATATGGTGATTGTGCCTTAGTTTCCATATGCGGGGGTCTTTACGGCCTAGCAAATATGGCGCCCGAATAGGGACCCTCCCCCTTTTGTTCCATCGTATACGTTAAGTTTGAAGAAGGCAAAAACGAGTCGAGGACGAAGCCGTCGAGCCGGGATCGAAAGGTGTTCGGGGCGCCCCTGCAGAAGTGATGAGAGACTCCTTTGCAGATCTGTACAGAGCCGGTCCCTAATCGTCGAGCAGCACCCAGAGAACATCGAGGCGAGGGTCCTGAAATGAGGCAGATTGGGCCAGACACGCAGTCACGACGATTCTTGGTTGCGTCCGTATATGGACGAATTGAGTCCTGAGTGACGAATTGATTGATCAGGTGAGTTGTGCCCCGATTCTTAAACGTCCTGCTATTGATTGAGAGTTGCTCTTGCAAGATCAAACACCCAGGGTAAGAGAAGGGTAAGGATTCATTATGCCTGGGAAATTGTCTTCCTGCCTAGTGGAATTTTTCCACTGCAGTAGACAATCTTTGGAAACTGGCCAGGTCGATCCACCCGCAGGGTCGCTGGCATTTGAAATGTATGTAAAATATGAAGTAGGGGCAATAATGTTTAATGCGATTTTGCATAAGCAGACCAGACATGTATCAGACTTACAGTGGCCTAATGATGGGAACTTTGAATTAACATGCATAGAAAACTTAGAATCAGTATTGCTATGCAAGAAAGCCAGACCAGCGGCGTTCACCGTCATGAGAGACTGGAGGAAGGAAGCTAATCTCCGCCTGAGAAGTATAGAGAAACACATGCGCAGACATAAATTAAACGCAGAGAAAGCACTAGAACTTGATGAGCATCAACAGACAGAGGTCCTTAGGAGAATGGACAGGGCTTTCCAATTAGGTGTACAGAAAATATATTCACAACAAGATTTGCATACATCAGATGAGCTAATAAACAAAATCTTGAATGAACCAAGAAATGAATGTTCTCAAAGTAGTACTGACCCAATTGCTCCTCCACCTTATCTACCTCGTCCCATTCCTGCTATTCCATCTGCACCATCTCCCCCGGTGCCTGTGACATATTTTCCTCCACCGCCGTCAGAGCGTGAATAAGCAGCCGCTGTGGCAGGCAGTTCTACAGGAATGGGGCCTGCGCAAGGAAGCAGTAGAGTAACTCGTAGTGCGGTTAGCAAAGACAGGAAAGAGGATCTGAGAACTTGGGCAGAAACGTATATTGAGGTGGCGATGAGGGAGCCGTGCAGAGTTCCATGTCTGATCATAGAGGCCTTGGTGAACAGCAGGTATTGTTAGAATGCATGGGGGATTATCTTGTGAAAAGATGGAGTGATTTGACTGACACATTAGCACCAGAAGAGCTGTGTGATTTAATTGTTGTTTTTCATCTGCGGGATAATGCGTCAAAAGTACGAGAACATGTAGGCCAAATATTTGTGATTAAGAACAAGCTTGATCAATTGCATAGAGAAATAATGAAAAAAGATAAGCCGCATGTGTCATATGTTCAGCAACGATTCTTGCCACTGTTAAAACCTGTTAGTGAAGAGATGAGAATTTGTACGCGAGAGGCGCTTAGATGGATTACGGATGTCTCCATTTCCCGCCCCAATAGAAGTGCATGATACGATTAGTCAGTATGCACTAGAGAAGCAGAGCAAGGTATTGCAGGTCATGGTTGAGTATTTGCTAGATGAATATTTGAAGAATAAGACATGTTGTCCCGCTGATTTAATGACGATTTACAAAAGAAAATTTTCGCCTGAAACTGGAATGACTGCTTTTTCTCTTGATTTAGCTTTATTGCTTAGTAAACGAGCAGATGTAGAAACACCTAGTTTGCAATTGCCCATGAGAGAAGTGCCTCCCACATTTGTCCCGAAAGTAGAAATAGCTGCCGCTGGAGGAAATCCGGCACGCATGATAGCAACCCATTATACCGCGCAGTTTGTGCATGTCCCTTTTTATAGACAAGAGGTAAATAACATCAGGCAAAAATCCCTGATATTAGGAAAAATCCGTCGGGATTCTATAAAGAAAATGAATCTATTTTAAATTCTCTGTTTTTACATTGAGTGACATTGATTTATTGTTTCCTGTGATTCTTCCTCTAGACATATGGAAACAGGTTAGAAATATAAATGATGCAGATATATTAGGTGATACATGGGAGAATTTGACTCGAATTGATGGCAAGAGAAAGGCTGGAGAAAAACTGCCGCCGGTCATGTTGGCCTTACCAGCGCGAATAGTACAGAAATTGAAAACTTTGGTACCCGAGAAGAAAATAGTTTGGGATAAATTAACTGCTTGTTTGCAGGGCAAAAATGAAGGAGCGACAGATTATTTTAATCGATTTGAAGAAGTATTTGCAGATTTCAGTGGTCAAGACTTGAGTACTGAACCCGAGAAGAGATTGTTTGTTGATAAGTTTGTGCGAGGGTTGTTACCGAATATTCAAAATTGAATAATGACATCTGAAAGTGCATGGCAAGCAAAAACACAAAGTGAAGTATTACACATGGCCCAATATTGTGAGAACAGAGTAAGTGCAGAGAAGGAGAAAGAAATAAGGGACAAAGGGAATTTGAAAACAAGAGTATTAATGCAGCAAGTAGCAAACAATAATAGAGGTGGCGGGAACGCACAATCCAGAGCCCAATTCTCCAACATGCATGGGTATCAGGTAATATTATCCCCATATATATGGTCGCCGTAAATAATATTGCCAGGAAAAGGTTGTGGCGATATTATATGGGTAACCATATATATGGGGACAGGGGCAAAAAACGGCTATTTTTCGGCAATAATTTTGCATGGCGAGATTTTTGTGGCGACATTATTACATGGAACCCATGCGAGGTGGTCCAATAGGGATTAATCAATGTGCCTATTGTAAATAAGAAGGCCATTGGCGAGCAGAGTGCCCGCAGATACAGAATCGCAATGGGACTTTCTCGAGAAGACAGAATAGAAGTCGCCCGGGAACACAAGGACAGAATAGGAACCAAAAAGTGCCACAATTTCAGAATAACCAGGGGAATCAGAACCAGAATCAGAATCAGAACCAGGACCAACAACAGCGAAATAGCACAGGAGATGGAAATGTTCTTGATAATCAGTCCAATGCATATTATTCTGGTGACTTTACATCTGGTGATGTATTGTTTTAATAGGACAGCCCAAGACAGGGGTTTGAACCAGTATCTATTCCTGTAAACCAGAAAGGGCCCTACGCAGAAATGATGGTTGGGAATAGGGAACACATTTCTCTAGTGGACACAGGTGCGCAGAAATGTTCAATTGACCATCTGCAGGTTCCAGAAATACCACTGTCAGGGCAGAATAATGTCTCAGTAGGGTTCTCAGGTAGACCAGTAATCAGTCCAGTGTCACAATCAGTACCTATAACACTAGGGCAATTCACTGAGTATTGCCCATTCCTTTTGAGAAAAAACTGCGGTGAAAATTAGTTGGGATTAAATTTACTGAAGAAATTGAATGCGGTTATTTATTGTTCTCCCGATCGGGTGTATTTGACAATATCACCAGAAAAGACACCTGTATCACAATTTTTATCTAAACCATTAGCGACTGAATTGAGTAAAGAAAGACTTGTATATGGGAAGTGAATGATAACGATGTTGGTTGTTTAAAAGTGGAGCCAGTGAAAATTGTTTTGAAAGAAGGAATTACATTTCCGCGCATTACGCAATATAAAATTCCGGCCGAAGGGGAGAAAGCATTGAAATGCATTGTGTCAGATTTGATTAAAAGAAAAGTAATTGAAGAAATTTCCAGTAGCACTTGCAATAGTCCGATTCTTCCAGTTTACAAGAAAGGAGGTAATGACATACCGTACTGTTTCATAATTGATCTGCTAGAATTGAATAAAGTTGTTGATCCACAATTTTCATTAGTCCCGGATGTGATTACAATTTTGACTATGATTCCAGCATCTGCATCATACTTTAGTGTTGTAGATCTGAAGAATGCGTTTTTCAGCATTCCAGTACATCCAGACAGAAGATATTTATTTGCTTTTACTCCAGGAGGACGTTCATTTACATTCACACAAATTCCACAGGGTTACACTAAAAGTCAGAGTATTTACAGTAGAGCATTAAAAGAACAACTAGATATGCTAGAATTACCAGCAGGATGTGTTTTGTTACAATACATAGACAATTCATTGATATCAGCAGACACAGAAGAAATTTGTAAAGAAAGTACAGTTGTACTATTGACACATTTAGCAGCGCATGGACACAAAGCTTCATTGAAGAAATTCCAGTATTGTTGAAAGGAAGTAACCTACTTGGGCTACCTCCTTTCAAAGGAGGGAAGAAGATTGACACCAGAAAGGATAGAAAGCATCTCTGATATGTCTATTCCAAATACACAGAAAGAAGTCAGGGTTTTAATTGGCATGGCTTCATATTGTAGGCAGTGGATCGCCAACTTCTCCATGATTGTGAAACCAATAGTGGCATTGACAAGGAAGGATGTTGCCTTGCCTTTGCCATGGAGCATGGAATGTCAAGAAGCATTTGACCTGCTCAAAGCTGCATTGTGTTCAGCTCCAGTTTTGGCACACCAAATTATGACAAGTTCTTTAAGTTATTTGTGCATGAAAACAATGGTTGTGCTTTGGCTGTTTTGACTCAGGAACAAGGATGGAGAAATAGACCATGCGGTTATTTTTCTTCCACATTGGATCCTGTTGCATGCGCTTTGCTGCGCTGTTTGCATGCTGTTGCTGCAGCTACCGTGTCAGTAAAACAAACCGAGGGTATGGTTTTAGGTCACACTTTAACCGTCATGGTGCCCCACGCAGTGCACGTTCTTTTAAATAGAACGCAGATGCAACACCTTACATCAGCCAGATTAACACGGTATGAAATAGTCCTATTTGCAACGCATATTCAAGTTATGAGGTGTTGCGCTTTAAATCCGGCCGAGTTAATGCTTCCTCCCAATGAAAAAGGGGGTGAAAATGAATTCCTCCATGATTGTTTAATGGTTACTGAACAAGAGACGAAAGGAAGAATTGATCTAACAGATACCCCACAGAAAGAGCCACATGGAGAACTGTTTTGTGACGGTTCCTGTTTTAAATTACCCAATGGTACATCAACTGCTGGAAATGTCATCACTACACTGAAGAGTATTGTAGAAAGCAAAAGAATCCCATACAACTCAGCACAAGCCGCAGAGATACTAGCATTAACCAGAGCATGTGAAATTTCTGCAAACCTGAATATAAACATATATACTGACTGTCAGTACGCATTTGGGGTGGTACACAATTTGGGTCGACTAGGGGCTGAAAGGGGTTTCCTGACATCACACGGAAATAAGATCCAACTTGGCACTTTGATAGTGAGACTGTTGTCTGCACTTGCGCTTCCCAAACAATTAGCAATAATGAATTGCGAAGTGCATAAGAAGGTAACATGTGACATTGGAAAGGGAAACGCATTTGCAGACAGAATTGCAAAACAAACTGCCACTGATTTACACACAAAAATGTATGTTGAAAAAATGAAAGAGGTACCTTGCATGGTAGAAAATGGGATTGCCACAGTTAAGGAAATGCAAGCAGAAGCCACTGCAGATGAAATAAAAGCATGGTCTGAGGGTCCAGCAGAATTAGACGTTGAAGGTTGTTGGGTGGACAAAAAGAATAAAAGATGGATGTTGCCAAATGCCTATGTAATGCCGATGGTCACTATGGCCCATAGTCCAACACACATATGTGCTAAGAAAATGATCCACCATCTAGACACAGTATGGCAGAATCCATGCATTAGAAAAACTGCTGACAGGCTGGTCCAAAATTGCATGACTTGTTTGCAACATAACATTGGAAAAGGAATAGCGACTCCAGTAGGAAGTTTTGCCCCCCCATGCCATTTGAAGTAATCCATTTTGATTTTATAGAAATGGAAAGGTGCCATCACTATAAATATGTCCTTGTGGTGGTCTGCGCATTTAGCAAATGGGTGGAGGCCTATCCCCTGAAAGATTGTACAGCTATGTCCACAGCTAAAGTGATGCTAAAAGAGTACTTTTCCCGTTTCGGCCCACCCCGTGTCAGATGGTCAGACAACGGTCCGCACTTTATTGCAGCCATGATACTACAAATTTGTGCAGGCCTCCAGATTGATACGCGATTCCATCCGGCCAGAAACCCGATGAGTGCCAGTTTGGTAGAACGCCAGGACGGTATTTTGAAAAACAAGATTAGTCAAATTTGTGATGGGAGTAAGTTGAGATGGCCCGATGCATTGCTGCTAGCTTTTTTGTGCATGCGAACCTCTGTACAGGCAAGGACTGGACTCTTCCCCTATGAAATAACCATGGGGAGACCAGCAAATGTATGGAATGCTCCACAGCCAAAACGTTTAAAAGACATTGAAAACCCTTTGCTTATTACTTACTGTAAATAGTTAACTCAAAACTTGAGTTTAATTCATCAGCAGGTGCAGGAGGCTCTTCCTGTCAGATATACCGGCCAGGGCATTGTCAGCAGCCTGGCGACTGGACCCTTGTTAAGAACTTTGAGAGAAAATCTTCGCTCACACCGCAATGTAAAGGGCCTTATCAGGTGCTCCCGGCTACACAGACTGCAGTCCGAGTGGATGGTCGCAAGTCATGGATCCACGCAACACACTCAAAAAGAATTCCGTTTCCTTTGAAAGAGCTGCCTGATCCTGGCGTCAAAAGAAATACAGCTACACTTGATCACAAAGATACCATCGCCAGTTCTCTGTCAGAGGTGCTTCCTAAACCCGAGAAAGGGCCTGGGGAGATTGCAACAAAGATCGAAAGGCCAAAGGTGCCTCAACCTTGTCCGACTGCTGTCACATCATCACTCATTGCATCTCAGCTGGCACTGATCCTGCATCTGGAAATGAGAGTGCATTGTTCATCGATCATACTGTACCTGGAGCCATAAGGTACAATCTACGTTCTCAAAATCAGAAGTGATCTGCGTGTTTATCTTGACTCTTTTCCCAACATGGATGAAGTGGGAAACTGAGGCCTAGGGAAATGGAGCATATGAGCTGTATCAAGCTGCATCTAATTGACAGCTCTGAAATGCGGTTTCCAGGTGCTACCATTGAAAAGTAAAGAACCAGTGCAACCCCGTGGGTACAAGCGGGGGGCATATGGTGCCGACACAATTGATGCTTGCACCTGCCTTTTTGGAGCTCTGTGCAAAATCACATCGGCTTGCTGTCATTTATTATGCAGGCTAGCCTGAACTGGCCTGAACTCTTTGCTGCTACTTGGATGCTTTGCTGTTTACGTGTGTTGCTGTGGAGAACTTTCCCACGACGAACATTGAAACCTTTTCCTGAGATAAGTATTACAGACATTGCCTACACTCGCTCCTGCTTCCCCCTCCTCCTCCTGCACCAACGCTGTTGATATTGCAGAAATAGAGACTAAGCCTGTTTCTAGAAAAACGTATAATTACGATACCGCTTTGCATTCTGATTACATTCTGATTACATTGTTTCCTATATTCTGGTATCTGGAACCTATGCATCCTTTGAATGTTCTTTTGCCTGCTACCAATGCTCCTACTACAAGCAGCCCAGTACACGTGCTCTCTTATACACTCCCCTCACAAGAAGTGAAACATAGAAAAGGTCTGCTCCCATTTACCCCAGCATGGTGGAAAAGGAATGGGTTGGTATGTACAGCCTCTGCCACTAAATACCGCATGTTATGCATGATTGAAATCGTTATTTTATGGAAAGTGGAACAACAGTGATACTCGTCAGTTTGATGGAACAAACATAGATGAGTTTGAAAGGGTAGTATTGAGACCGGTGGGTTGTTCCATATTTGAAAAAGCAAGTGTAAGTAAAATAAACATGGTACCAAGGCATCCAGTAGACAGGCTCTCTATGCCCTCTGAATCCCTAATCACTTTTAACATGGCTCAAGTAGGAAACAAAGATGCTGTGCCTCCCTCCTATACTATTAATCACAGTCCACATTCTGTCCCATTTTGCTTACGGAAAAAGGTAGGAACATTTACTAGATGTATGAATACTGCCTTACTTGGGCAAGAAGAAAAACAATTATACATAGGAGGTCCTGTTTATTTTGTATGTAGAGATCAGGCCTGTCCATGGTTACTTAGAAATTGGGAAGGGACCTGTTATTTAGGAATAATTTTTCCTGGTGTATTTCTCAGTGGAAGTGTAAACTTCAAAAATATCAAAACTGTCCAGATCTAGGCCAAGGCGAGATGATACTGCAGGACTGATTGCAGGAGATATAGCAAAGTCATTTATACCATTTTGGGGACAAGCAATACATTCATGGAATATAAGAAAATTGTCCAGGGTGTTAGAAAAACGATAAATGGACCTACAAATATACTCTATAATATGACACTAGAAGAGAAAGCAGTTAATGACACTTCAGAATAGAATGGTCCTTGATATAATTTTGGCTGATCGTGGGGGGTATGCAAATTCGTGGGGTCAGCGTGCTGTGTATTTGTAAGTGACTCTTCCCCCACGATATTTGAAGCAATCAAGAAATTGCATGTCCTGAGTTCTGATATTCGTGTCCCCACAGGTGGTTGGAATCTGAATATAAGTTCATGGTTTTGGGAACTATTACGATCATGGGGATGGAAACTAATTGAAATTTTGCTCACGATATTGGGAATCCTCATGTTCTGTTGTTGTTGCATACAATGCTTGCCAATCATTTGCTCCCAGATTACAAATTAATGTGTACATGCCAATAAAACAAAACCCCCTCAAATATTAAATGAAGGTGCACACCATGAAAATGAAACAATCAAAGAATTCATGGCCATTAATGTTTTTGATGACGATTATAGTAGTATGCATAGCTCAGAATTAGACACGTGGTAAAATGAAGATGCAATGTAGGGATGATGCTCTTGGCTTACTGCCAAAAGGAGGGTTTGTTAGTCCAGCATGTATATTATGCATGTATATTATGTTGGCCGGAAACCAATCGCATCATGTGACAAACACCACAATCACAGAACCGTCAATGTAACCAGAGGGCGTCCATTTTGTGAAAGTATCCGCCATTTGCTTTTTTATTTTCTGTCAAAACCGCTTTGCAAATGTATTCTATGATTCAAGCTCATACACGGTGCGAGGCCACAGCCTGCATGTTGAAAGATCAACCCAGACAAGAATGCCAAACGATACAGGAATACATTGTTTTCCTCCCTCACAAAGTCCTTGGAGGCAAGCAGAAACTGCATTTAATCAGTGGCCCAGGTGCCGGCCTGTCTTACAAACGCTGTAGTAATATGCCGTTAAAGCATGAATTATATTCTTTTAGCGGTCCTCCTTCGCGGATCTGCCTCAGAATTGTCTGACCCTTGGTTCATGAATAGAAACGGGTAAATAACGTGCTAAGGAATGTGTCTCTCTTACGAACATGATATTCTTGCTGAACAAGAGCTTTATGTTCTCCATAACAAAACACTGTCTCTGCAACTGTTACTAGAATAAGTATATTTAGATTGAATAGAAACTTGTCATAATGTGTCATAATTGTCATGATTGCCAATCTCCGAACCCTAGCCTGAAAGATACATTATGGGCAGTTTGAATTGCCTTCTAAAAATTGCATGAATATGTATATATATTTGTTGCTTGAGCGTTGCTCGCTCTCTTGCGTCTCCCAAGGTCTGGGTACACAAGTTGCGAGACGTTAGACCCCAGTCGGCCGACTGAGAATACTTTGAAATAAACCAGTCTTGTTTGCAAAAGCGAATCTCATGTCTGTCGTGTCACTAGTATATGGTGATTGTGCCTTAGTTTCCATATGCGGGGATCTTTATGGCCATGGCCTAGCAGGATGCAGATCCTGTCGGGGCTCCCTGGGACCACAACTGACTTATGGGCGGACAACCCACTTGTAGACGGGCACCTATTATTCCTTTTTTTACCCCCATGCATGTATGTTTCTCAGGAACAATATCTAACATTTGCTATGTACTATGCCCTAATGGTGATTCAGTAATGTTGTCCTCCAGTTGCCCCCTTCCTGTGGGAGTGGGAGATTTGTGGCAGTGTGGCACTTATTTGCTTTTCACTTTTTGAACCCCGTTGTTTTAGAGAAGGATGGCATAGTGTGTATTTAAGCTGATTAGTGTCATGTTATACATGTGCATTGTACAATGTCACTATTTACACTTTGGACCCTGGTGCCTCCAAAGTTGAGTTACATGGACCATTTATGGTGGGGTTAGAATGACCCTCCACACTGGGCCATGCACCACATCTACTTTCTGATACTATTTTAAAGTCCTCAACCTTTCCATTAATTTTTTCGCTCTACTGTTCCCATGTGGCGTTTCATAAGCGCCAGCAATTTACTCTCCTGTCCCCGCTAGGGTGAGTCCATTAATTTCCACTCTGGAATGATACAGATTTACCTCACACAGCATTCCCTGCATCAGCGCCTTTTTCCACTTATGTCTACACTGACATTATACATATTCACAACATGCAGCTATTTGCTGCGCCAGCCATTGTTTCCTATTAGCACATCCTGGAGTTCCCAGCACCTTAAGCGTGAGTGTTTTTTTTATAAAACCAGTGTGACACTTTTGCAGATAGTACAGGACCATCCCTGGCTCCAGGATCAAAGTAGCGCCAGAGAATCGACACAACCAGTGAGTTAGGGAGACCGATACAAGACCTGTCTGTGTTGAAGTCAGGGTGGCAAGCGGCAAAATTGTATAAAGAGCGCAAGAATGAAGAATATTAACCTCTGTTATTAACGATGTGAGTAAAGCTCAATTGCCGATACATGTTTGAACTTTAATATGAATCAGTGAAGGTACCAGACAAAGTAACAGAGTGGTTTGGCACCGTGGGTGTGCTCAATCGAAGGCCTCTGTATGATGTACCCAGCACCAAAGTGGCAGAAACAAAAGCAATAAAGTGAATCTTAGGGATTAAGTGAATCAAAATGGTCCTGCAATGGTTTAAGAAAAATCCATCGCACAGTTGAAGGTTTTTGAATTTTGATAACAAAAAGAAAGCAACAAAAGTGAGATTATAAGGCCCAAGCCCGATCGAGGGAGACCCGAAGTATGAGACTGATTGAGGGAGCCCAATTGTGAACTTGTGTTTAAGGGGGTCTGAGACTGACTGAGAGAGACCCATGGTGAACAATAAACCCGAGAACTGGTGAATTTGAAAATTCCGATGAGAAAAGAACTTTGGTACTTGTTTGCTACGCCAGGCACTCTGCAATAAGAGACTTGTATTGGGAAAGAGACTTTGGCGCAGAAGGCCCAGATAGCTATGTTTAGAACTGCATCCTTGTGGCAGAGAAGCCAGAGTGCGTGCGAAGCTTGAGTGTCCCACAGGAAACTACAGGGAAAAATGTCACTAAAAATTACACCTCCAACGGGGTAACAGCCCTTCCTGTTACGTATGCATTGAGGTATCACATACAAACAAAGACAGGTACAAGATCACTATTTTTTTCAGGTGGTGCACCGCCTATCTAATAGAATAGGAGAGAGGGAATCTGTCCCTACTGCTACAATGAATGTTTAAATACCACTAAAAATAGCTGGGAACCTGTCCCATAGCTATCCGCACAGCAGGACAGTTCACGTGGGAGTATTTATACGCGGTACAATACCAAATTTTATTCAACCTCCGTGAAGTATGTCCTTCCTGTGCAGGAGAAAATAGTTCTTAGATAGGCGGTGCACCACCTCAAGCCTAGGGAGAGCACACTGCATAGGAACAGGGTGTGCTTCTGGGTAGGTATAGCGTTGGGGGACACATTTATTGGGAAAGAGACTGAAGAAAATAATGAGTTTGAAAGAGGACTCACATTTCAAGAAACTGTAAAAGTGTCATCCACAAAATGCAGTCATGTACACCATGTACACCAAGGACAATACATTTTTCATTGACTTTATTCGTTGTTTTGTACCAATTCATTATCTATACATTGAACAGATATATCTGTATGTGTGTGTGTGTGTTTTGTTAAATGCTTCAACTAAATACATTATTGTACTTATTTTTTAAAACCTTTCTTTATTGTACATCATCACTTGCACTTTTGACAACATAGGTGTAACATGGCATACACAGATCTTAAACAGCAATCATTTAGTGAAAGCAAGAGTGTGCCCTTTGCGAGTCTCTTTTCTCCGGTGATCAAGTGATGATGTCTTTTATACAGATATAGTAAACCAGTCACCCCACCCCCCACAACATTAAGCATGATAAACCGGAATGGCCTATACACAGATCAACAAGGTAATCGGATCCCGTACCAGGACTTCTTTCTATACAACGTCTTCTCACATGTTACAGTATGGTCAGGCTGTTGAGCAAACCAGGTTTATGGACTGTTGCTCCCTTATTTTTAACACATTTGTGGAAGGGGTGCCAAACTTTAAGATACTTCTGGTAGGTCCTGTTAAGATGGATTTATAAAAGCTGACCTGGTGGGCAGAAGTTTAGGAGGCCACCTTAGTTTAGTGGAACAGCGGAACCTTCTGGGCAAACCAGACCAATTTACTGTAGCTTTGGAGGCTGTCAAGACTAAGTCTCAGGAGGAGTGAGAGTGATCAGAAGCCCACAATGAGCACACACAGTAAAACTCCAGATTACTCTTAGACAGATGTATATCAAAAATACATGTATTATAGGCCTTTATAACAAAAGACGATTAAACCACAGTAATAATAATACAGCTACCACACACGCTTTTCACTATGTAACATAAATACAAAATGCATTTAGCCTAATGCTGATGAAAGGGGAGAAAACAACCACAACCTGCAACAGAAAGCGTTAAGTTCAACACAGATATCACATTAGGCAGTTCTTCACAATCAATCCCTATCTTATGCAGTCCAGCCCTAAGAAGTGAGGAGCCTTATGCTCAAAGTACAGCAGTGCGTTAACAATGTGAGGTTGTGTGTAAGGCGAAAAGCGGGTTATCTTCCTTGAGGAGGGTCTTCCCTTGCAGACAGAGTGACTTTTGGAGTTCAGGAATAGCTGGGGAGCGCAGGCCACCCCAGCAAAGGTGAGTATTTCTTAAGGGATTCTAATGTGTAAAAACAGATGGATGTGCCAGGGAGCTACCGGTAAGTGATGAAAGTACTCACGAACCTCGACACAGTCAGATCAAACTTTGCCACTCTAGTCCACTTTGATAGCAGGTTTCACCCTTGCAGTTACAGGACGCTCCGGCTCTGAGCGGCTGCAGGATGGAACGATCGTCCGTGGTGGGACAGTAGCCTTTTCTCAGCTCTTGAACAAAGGCAAAGGATGGTTCCAGTGCAGCACGTCTCAGGACGTGGTGGCCAGGTCTGCAGGCACTTAGAGTGACAGTCAACACACCGGGGGAACAAAGGGACCACAAATACTTGCGGCATGGCACACTCTCATATATCGCCACCCAGAGGAGCTAGGACAATGATGTTGGGAGAGGGCCAAGAACCAGAAGTAAGCGATGCCCAAAGTCTTGTGTCTCAACTTGTGATGGCAGCGCTCCTGTGAGATACCCTGGGTTGGAGCTGGTCAGGTGATCGTACTGGAATGGATGCAGAGCCCCTTCGCTTATCCAAGATTTGTTTTGCTCCTAAATCTCAGATAACCTAAGGAAGATTTGCTCTCTTGCATGCCCTCCAGGCGTGGGCCATTCGTGTCCCACAGTGGTTCCAGTCATTCAGGCCTACGAGACATAATGGCACCATTAGTGTGGATTGGGACCAGACAGTGCCAACCCTCTTCCTGGGCACTAGCACATGTGACATGCAGGAGACCATGAAAGAATGCAATTTTCGTGGGAGGCTGCATGCCCAAATAAGGAATACCCAGGTCTCTCCACCTGGGGGAAAGCAAAGGAACAAAATGGGGAAAGGACAGAACAAAAGACTTTGTGGCACAGCCATTTTTGGCACTGGCCACAGTCTTCAGCCAAACGCAGTAAACACGGTATGGTCCATAAACATTAAGTAAAAATAATTTAAAAATAAACTGCTGCCACCAGTTCATTCTAGGCACACTTGTACAAACACCAAAACATCCTTAGAGGGTGGCTAGCGCCATAAAACAAAAAGGACCCCTATGCACAGTACTAGAAGGTACTTGGCACATAGATAGGAAGTTACCAAGAAATAGCAACGTAGTCCAAGACTAAGGGAAACATAGTTTCCCATTACTGACAGCCTGAAGGACGTGTCAGTTTCCCCATAACAAATGAGCGAAAGCCCAGAGGAGTGCAGTAGAAGACGGTGCTCCACTGGATAAGTTCAGGTTAGGTAAGCCAAACAAAAGCACATCGTTTGGGGGGTTCACAATTGGAGGGAAAATTGCACCTAAGGTAAATCTTTCCTAACAGGTCCCAGCTGCCAATGCACACACTTTTTCCATGGTCAAATCTCACCAAACTTACCCACCACCAAGATACTTTTGGACCCTCTTCTTTTTTCCATGCCTCCTCTAGTGTAATTCGAGCAGCAGACAGTAAGTGTGTGATGAACGTCACTCTGGTTCCACTAGCTGCACATGAGTCTTTCGCTATCTCACCCAGCAGTATCACCACCGGACAGCTAGGCAATCCAACCCCTGTAGTGTCTTTGATATATCCCAGTATTTCCTTCCAGTAGAATTTGGCTCTTGGGCACGACCACCAGATATGTCCAAGGTCTCTCAAAGCACCAAATTACCTCCAGCAAAGAGGCAAAAACTGCAGGTTCATTTTGTTTATGCGTTGAGGGGTTAGATACCACCTGTAGGAGATTTTGTATGTTGACTTCGTAATAGCCGTGGATTTTGAGGCATTTGTGCTCATCCCCAAATCTGCACCCTTGTCTCATTGATCCATGTATTGGAGCTTATTTTCAAACTGTGCCCTACCTAATATATGGTAGACTCATGAGAACCCTGTTTTCGGCTGCACCCTTCTTCATCGTCCGTTCTATTCCAATACGAGATTTCCTGTCTGCTTACTTCATCTCTCTCTGAGAGATCCATTGCCTGATCTGTATTTATCTATAGCATTCCCCTTCCCCCACATGGAATGTTTCTTTACAATCCTCAAAGATAAGCTACTCCCCTTTGCAGTAGAAGTCTATCAGTCGCAGGGCTTCCCAATTTTCCAAGTATGTGTTGCTCCATCATGGGAAAAACTCCCTATTGAAACCCATAGGGCTATAAGGTCCAAGGCCCAGGGGCGTTCCTTTCAATCGTTTGGCTTGATTCCAACATCTTAAAGTATTTTTTGTTGCCTGTAATAATTGTCCTCCCACCCCCGGGCCTTGTATCCCATAAATGGAAGCATTCAAAGCGGAATTGTTGTGTCCCCCTGTTCTATTTTACTCCAGAATTTTCCTAATTCAGACTTGGCCCAATGTAACATGGATGCCAATTGGGTGGCGAACACGTATCATTTCAGCTGGGGCACCCTCAGCTCTCCCATCAATGGGGTCCTAAATAAAACCCTTCTAGGGACCCTCAGTCTTTTCTTATGCCAAAGTACTAATGCTTGCAATGTCTTTACCATCTGGGCTGGGATTCTAATTGGGAGACAACCCACTACATTGCAATTATTCTAGTGAGTCATGATAATTCTTGCGCGTCCTGTCTATTTAGGTCTTCCTGTAATTTTTTCCACAAGGGAGGTATGTTTGCCCTGTTTAGCCCCTTGTTTTATTTTGTTAATGTTATTCCAAGGTAATCTATACCAATATTTTCCCAGGTCAGCGGAAATCTGTTACCTAGCCCAGTTATGTATTCGGGTATATCTATCATATTCGTGGCCTTAGACTTAGAATAATGAATATAAACCCGGATACCTCTGTGAATTCTTGCATTCTCATCATTACTCTCTGCATTGTCTGGTTCGTGTCGCTTATGAATAAAAAGGATATCATCAGCGTATAACGCAATCTTGTGCACCTGCTTAAATACCACTCCTACTATCTCCCGGTCCCTTCTAAGCATAGTGTCAACGGTTCAGTAGCCATTGCAAAGATCAATGGAGATAGCGGGCATCCTTGCCTTGTGACCCGCCAAATTTCTACTGGTGCTTTATATCTGCCGTTAACTAAGAATTTTGTTGAGGGTATCTGAAAATTGGCTAGCCCATTCAAACAAATTTGGGGCCACATCCAAATGCAATCAATATATGTTTAAGGAAGTTCCAATCCATGCTATTGAATGGCCGCCTCACATTTAGGGGGCTACAGAAAACTTCTGACCCATTCTCATCCCCAGATTTTTGAAGGCAGGATTCTTGCCAACCTCCTTGTCAGTACCTTAGGATATATTTTAGCATCTCCGTTGAGTAGGGGCATGGGATGGTAGTTAGAGCAGTCAGTTGGGTCCTTCCAGGTTTCAGTATCAGAAATGTGGTGGACAGACTCATGTTTTCCATGACCAATCCATTTTCTTTAATTCTATTAAAGAGCCATGTCAAAGGGCATATTAGCTGTCCCCCTGTCTTCCTCCGTTATAGGCTCCTCCAGGCTCGCCCTATCTTCATCAGAGATCCTTGGTAAGTCCAACCCCCGGATTTACTCTATTTGGGGAGATGGATCCATGTCCTCCCTCTTCAATAGACCTACATGGAATGATTCCACTATTGCCAATGTATCCTCCTCAGCCCGCCACATCTCACCAGCCTCATCCCTTAACTGTGTTATATAATTACGTGTTCTTTGCTTCCGTAACTTAGCTGCTAAGAAGAGGTTGGCCTTACCTCTCTTGATATAATAGGTCTGCTTTACGCTCAACTGTGCCTGAGTGGATTGGTCTGCCATATGGTCCCCCAACTGCACTCATATTTTCTTCAGGGCTCGTAATGCCTTAAGAGATTGCCTTGTCTTGTGTTGGGATTCTGCATCCTTTACCTCCCTTTCTAATTCTAAACATCACAATTCACAATCTCTATAGATGGCTGCCGATTAGGATATAAATTCACCCCTGACTATTGCTTTACCCGCATCCAACACCACTCTCTGGATCATCTCTTCAGTTTCGTTCTCCCTATCGACTGTAGAACTGCATCTCTAAGGACAAAGTCATTCAGTTTCCACTGTTTTGGGAGTCCTCTGTGGGTCCTAATGAAGTCAATTTGGAGGGTGACTGGGGCATGATCAGGGAGGTATCGTACCCCTATTTCTATTGCCGTGACTTGGGGGATTACCGTTGCTGATACTAGGACCATATCTATCCTCGAGAATCCTCTGTGCACTGCAGAGAAACATATATAATCCCTTTCAGTATCGTGGAAAAAACATCAGGTTTCTGTTAAGTCTAGGTCCCTAATAAATGTACTGAGGTCCTATCTGAATATAGTGTCATTGTTTCTAGGGGCTAATGTTTTGTCTAACAAGGGCTCCATAATGCAGTTGATGTCACTGCTTACCACCTCTTTTCCCTCACACCAGCTCCCTATTTTCTGCAGTAAAATGGCTAAGAACGGATACTGTTGTTTATTTGGGTCATACATCATCAACCATGTGAATACCTGCTCCCCCAGGGTTCCCTTGAGCACTAGGTATCTCCACTCTGGGCCCCTGTACTACATCTACATGCAATAATATCTTCAGCCCTTTGGTCTTTGATCCACTGGATGTAAAGTACTGGATAGGGAATGCTTTGTGTGTCATGTGCTTTTCCTCTCCCTGTAGCAGGTGTGTTTCTTGAAGTAAAACCACTAAGGCCTCCTGAAGCCCTATCAGCCTCTGTAACACAGACCAGAATGGAGAATAATTCAGACCCTAGACGTTCAGGGTTACCAATTGTATGTCAGCTATACTCCGAGGTCATTCACATCTGTCCTTGAGTACCTAGCATTTTAGGAACTGTGTCCCACAATAAGATCTGTGCCATACCCTTCTCCCCAACAAATTCCCAACATTCCCACCCAAACCTTTCCTCCCCTGAACCTAAATATGATACATTGTTGTAACTTTAAAACTGATGTCTTTCTCATCCTCGTTTTACCAATGGGCTCACAATCTACTGGCCAGCTACCCTCCCTGCCACCTCGAGTGAACTATCTATCAACTGAACCCCAACTCTTCTGTCTCCTTTTAAGCATTACATAGTCTAAGTCTAAAGATCAGACCCTCTTAACTGGTTCTCTGTAACAGTGACGTCTGGTAATTGGGGACCTCTTCCTCTCCCTTTAGGGCAGTGGTCTTAAAACTTTTTAGGCCTGGCCCCCGAGCAAAATGCAGGCAGGCTGCCCCCCCAAATGCTAAATGGACAGTCATTCCAAATGGCTATGAACTGTTGCGCACCATCACTGCATCATATTCCCAGTATAGTCCCTGGGCTCCCCCACCTGTTCCCATCACAGTCTATGGACTCCCTCATTCCACTCCTAGCCCAGTCCCTGTGCTCTCCCCGCCCCACCCCAGAACCTGGGCTCTCCAAACCCTGCTATCACCGCTATCCCATGGCTCCTGCCTATCCTGCTCCCAGCACAGTCTCTGGGATCTCCTACCCTGCTCCCAGCACAGGTCCAGGGCCAGTGGTTGCTGGTGAATTGTTTAAGTTGAGGGGCATAACTATTAACACCAGATATGCCATAGCGACCAATCAAGGGGGGGTGGGTGTTGGGGGCTTTCCCCCGTGAATTATTTTTAAATAATGGGTTAAAATGTTGCAATTTAGAGCATACTTTTTTTCACAAAATGGGTAAAAAGCCAAAAATTTGGCAATTGTCCTGGGGGACCCAGGTGGCAGGCATGATATTTTTTACCGGACATCTATGATAGATGTCCAGTAAAAAGATACCATCCCTGTCCCCTGGGCCCCACAGTGCTTAACACAATCAACATGATTATGTGCATATGCAAGGCGCTGGGGGGCCAAGGGCGAAAGCATGGTCTTTTTGACTGGACATCTATGATAGATATGCAGTAACACAATACCATCCCTGTCCCCTGTGCTCCAAAGCGCCTTATCACCATGCACTCACTCATACACAAGCATACACACATCCATACACGTATTTAAATAAAAAATCAATGAATACAAAAGTACCTTTTGCAGGAAGTGCAGTTCTGCCAACCCAGGCACACTCCCTCAGCTGGAAAAAGCAGCTGAGGGAGTGCTCAGTGTTTCAATGGGCTGGCTCCTCGGCTCCTCCATAATGGGTGAAGGGGCCACTGTGTGGACGCCCCCTCTCCTATTATGGATGAGCCGCCAGACTCGGACTGGCATATAGGGCAAAAGGGCAATGCCTGTACCAAAAAAGGAAAAATGCTAGTGTGGGCCAGCCAAAATGGGCCACTTTTTTGGCCAGTGTGATCCAGTCTGATGAGTTACTTTACTCTTTACTATACAGCTTGTAGTTTTGACCATTGTTGCTAAATAAATATTCTTGAAATATCAGAAGTTGTTCACATTTCAACAAAAACACCCCCTTGGGTACTGTTCAAACAGTCTGTGACTAAAGGAATGAATATACATTTGCAACTGTGGGACACTTTTTCATTGATGCCTGAGAGAGTTTTATGCTCTAGTCCAACCATGTGAGCCACCCCTGCCCATTTCCTCCAATCTAAAGAAAAGGGTTTTATTTTTTATTTCATTTTGTAGATTTCATGCCAGGCTCTCGCCCCTCACCCCCCCCGAGGATGCAGCTGCACCACCCTGAGGAGACCGGGGGCACACCCCACAGTTTGAAGACCTCTCCTTTAGGGTAAGGATGCACGTGTCACCATCCTTCTTTATTAGTCATGCGTTGTTGGCGTATCCCAGATTCTTTTTCAGGTCCTGTTTCGTTAGGAAGCGCAGTATTATTCTTCCCCATTAAGTCTGTCATTTCTTCCTCCCTTGTCACATGGTGTCTTTTGCGTTGGTATTCAAATCTGAGGCTGCATGGGAAGGTCCATTTGTAGCGTTTTCCCTTTTGTTGAAGCCAGGCCGTGACCATCCACAGACACTTCCATCTCAATAAGGTTGCTAGTGCCATATTTTGGAATAACATTATATTGGCGTCACAGAATCTTAGCGGTGCCTGCTTCCTTCCCTCCCTCATAATCCGCTCTTTCATCTGAAAGAAATGCACCCTCGCAATCACATCTGGAGTTAGGTTCTTCTTTTGTTGATAAGAAGTATAGACTCTGTGGATTTGGTCCAGTATAATCTCTTCACCTTTCGGATCGGTGAGCAATTGTTGGAATAAGGTCAGCACATATCCCTTCAGGTCATTATGTAAGATTGACACAGGTATCTCCCACAGTCTAATGTTTTTTTGCCTGGGCCTGTTCTCTGAGTTCTCTTTTTTATTCAAAACCCACTCCATCTGTTGTTCCAAGGAGAGCATCCTTTTTGTCAATTCATCCTGCTCATAACTTTGTTTGCATAGAGTCGTATCGGTTTCCTCGACCCTTTATTCCACTGCCAGCATCTGTTTATTCATATCTGAAATAGACTTAGTTCCTTAGTTGCTTTAGCTCCTTTTCAATTTCAGCCAACTTTTCCTGGAGATCTGAATGCCTCGTAAGAGGGTCTTCTATCTCCAAGTGCTCCTTCACATTCTCCGGTGAGTGGATTTGCACAGATGTATGGTGTTGGTGTTTTGTCACCTCTTGTCGCTGCATCATCGCTTTGATATCTCCTGAGTGCAGGCATTTCTGTTTATTCTGCTGTTTGGCCATCCTCCCCTCCTCCCTGCTCATTGGATTGGGGAGTCCGAATTGCAGGCGCTTTGCCCCTATCCCCTCCTAGGCTGTTGCAGGTGTCAAATTGTCAAACCTCTGTCGAAAATTGTCTTCTGCTGTATTTTTATGGGTCAAGCTACATATGACCCTCCAAGCAGGTCCGGTTTTGGGCATGTTATTAGAATCCAGAAGACGTCTTGCACAGTCAGCCAAACCTCGAGGCCCTTATCACGCAATCTTGTCACCCTCTGGCCTTTTTTCCAATTATTATCTAGCTTTGTTTCGCCATGTGTTGCTTAGTTGGAAAGCCAGGAGCATCAGGGATGATGATCTGCTGAGTCCCATGACGAGGCATCCCAAATGAATGCCAGACAGCACACAGACAGAGTCCAAGGAAAGAACCCGACATGACTTCTCCTCACTACCTCTTGGGTTTATTGGCCCAATAACATGTGTTGAGTCTGTCTGCTGCTGAGCCACTGGCTCCTCTAGCGTCTGACCCCCAGGGGAGCATACCAGATTTCAGCCCCTTTAAGCCGCACCTTTTACTAAGGTGCAGAGCGTCTATCCTTTCTCCTTTGATCTGGTTACAGGCTGTGGTTCAAGCACATCCATGTACTACCATGCCGGCACGCTGTCCTCTCCACTCCGACTCCAGCAGCTGCCTCTATTACACATGTGGGCCCTGGCTCGGATACCACTGTGAGCTGCTCTCTACCTTCGCCATCCTAGCCAGGTGGCTACACAGCAACCACTCCCAGAGAGGCCATGCTGTGTCGCAGCCCGTAGCAGTGCATCAACCCGATCGTGGGTCCGTTGCTCCTCATTCCCCCACTGATGTAGTCAACGCCAGGGCTGAGCCTAGCTCGCTCGTGCTTCAGCGGATTTCACGAGTGTTGGGGCTCCAAACACTAAGGGACCTGCTAATGGCAGCAGGCGAAGGTCCGCTCACCTCTCAGCCATGTCCCTCACAGCATTGAAGAGACACGCCCGTCATTTTGAAAATGCTCTCAGATTCTCGCTAGGCTTCATTGCGTTTTAGGGAGACTTTCCAGCTCAAAGTCAGGTGGGTCACATCCAAAGACCTTCGGCACCCGTACAATTGATTTGGGGCTCGGTCGACAGAATTTAGGGGTATTCGGGGCCCAAAGAGCAGCCGCGGCTACAGAGCTCACAGAGGAAGCATGTGTCTCCGTCCATGGCTGGCTACGCCACCCACATTTTGGTATTTGTAATGTACATCTCTGGAATCCATGCAGGGAACAGAAGAGAGCTATGGTCATAGACACACCCTTTTCTGCTTCACCAGTAGGTTTTGTGACAAGCATGTCCTCAAAGGTATTGCATAAGTAAGAATGTTCTCACTATATTTTATATTGGGTCTCATTATTAATAAACAGGACCTTACTTCTTTGGTGGGAGTTCATGTCTCCACAAGTAGAGCAATGCCAGTCCGTGAATTTGTGTGTATATTCTTGTGTGTGTGCATATTTGTGTGTGTCTTTGACTCTTTCAGTCAGTATGTCTCTCTGGATCATTGGGATGGGGAAACAAAAGCAAAGTCGAACACCAACGCTGGCAGAAAAAACAAAAAAAGGCTACTAACTCAGAACTACATTCACAGGTTTTGAAATGTTCCTGAGATGCTTATTTAAAAAGCAATAACGTGGAAAAGGGATGAACAAATATCCAGCGCTGAACGGGCTTCAAAGATGTCTGAAAATATTGAGCAAACATTTTGTAAATACAGACAGCAGAGATGGTATAGATGATAACAGTGTTACAAATGTGCATACGAGAAACCTTTTGATTGGCCCTGTTAATGAATCAGACCCAGAGGACAACTTTTTGGTTGTCAAAACTACAGCAGATCAAGTACTCTTTGAAGAGGCCCATGCTCCCAGGCTTTCCTATGACTTGATGCAGGCTCATTGTTTATCTACTGAATGTTCCTAGAATTGACAACACATCACCACAGAAGATCTTTGTGGTGAGCGATGCAAGGAAGGAACCAATTTTGAAAATAAACCCTGAAATGATGAATCTGATGGGCACGTCTGTACAAATGTTTGATTTTCCAAAGGGGTTTAAACAAGCTGTTTTTAAATCTCTCTCCATCATAGATGATAGGATATGATCCCTGAAGGACACCATTTATTTTTTTGTGTTGGCTGATTAAGCACCCAAATCGATCCTTTCCTGTGTCGCCAAAACGCTCACTCCAGCAATATGAACATTTGTGTGCAGTAATTCACGATGTAGATACACGTATAGCCCCAGCACACCTTGCACCTAATGCAAACAAGGTCCCCATCATTCCAGAAAAGGAGTTGGGCCTTGATTGTGGAGATAGGATAAATACTTTAGCTCCCCGTTAGTGGGTGTTTTAGCACAGGTAGGCTCATTTTCAATTAATTCCAGAGTATTATAAATAAAGTTTCACTTTGGATAAATAGCAGAATAGAGGTGCCCAAGATAGATCCCAAGCGTGTTTTAATGGCAAGGAGAACAAGTTCGGTGGGTCCGGGGAAAAGTAGTATTTCAGAGGACTGGCTTGTTATGATTTCTTACAATCCTAGGATAATCTTTAATGTGTAACATTACATTTTGCATCTAATTCGGTCCCTAAGTGATATCATGATTGTTCTCCCTTTTTAAAGAATTACATTTACTAGTCTCAGGGTAATGCTCAACATAATGTTATTTTTGTTCATACATGCACACAAGTGTGTACATCTGGGCAGCCCCAGTTAATGAGTCCTCAGCATCACGGTTCTCGGTGAGAGGTATTATGAGGAAATCACCCACCGATAAGGAAAACTATCACTGATAATATGTTTGAAGTGTTTGCATCCCTGGAAGAGACAGATTCACAATCATTAGGTTCTTTATTAGAACACAGCCAAGTGAAGTGTTCCGCTAAGTGTTCAGTCGTTTGGAAGTTACCGACGGAGGAAACCTCGCTATCTCTTGTGTGTGTGCTCACCGGGGAGATGTCGAGAACTGGGTTGCTGTACCTTTAGACCTCGGATCCATATAACCATTGAGAGAAGGCGAAGAATTTGCAAAGTGTTCAGCTAAGTGTTCAGTCGTTTTCCGGAGTGTTTGGAGTGGTGGACACCCGGGCAGCTCCACTCCGTGAGTGGAGATTGAAGTGTGAAGACTTTTTACGATCAACTACATGGAGTTGCTCACTCCGCCTATGTGAAGGTTAGTTATTTCGCTCACAAAGACTGCTACTCGGCTGGGCTGTTTTTCTAACTGGTGATTCATTGACGCTGGTTGCAGCTTGAGAAATTAAGGAAATGTGGCTCTGGTGTTGTGTGTTGTGAGTCCAGATCCATAGCCATTATTACCATTACTACTATTATTCTCTTTTGAAGTGTCTCTGCTCTTTCGACATTAAAACTATGTTCTTAAGGAGCGGGTCACTGCTCTGTACAGACTTGGCATCTATTCAGTACGTGATTTATGATCAACATATGCTGCAGGCTGATTTGCTCCCTCTACCAGAATCACCTGCTTCATCCTCAGAGAGTGTACTGATGGGCATAGCCCTGAATGACTATCAATGAGCAAGCAGTGGGAGAGACAGTTACCACAGCGGGGGACAAGCTCGCGAAACAAGGGAAAATTGATAATTTCTTTCCCACTATATCAAAACCAAGGGCCCAACAAGAATCTACATAAATGAGTGAGACAGCTTCAGTACTCCATGCTGAACCTCACAACAAAGTCCAAGTGGATCTGGACGCTTCATTTACCTCCTTTTCCTCATCATCTACATTCTCCCCCACTGGGTGGTTATCGGAAGCCTTCAAACACAACTGGCACAGATGATTTTTCAGTCCATGATGCTTTGGGGTAAATTAATCAATACTGATTCTGTGCTGCTCGAATCACTGCCGCGAATGACTGTAAACGGCATTCTGCTCAGAAATCAACTAGACACTCCGAATTAGAGAACATAGATCTGGCAGCCGTGAGGTCTCATCAAATAGATCTAGACTTACCTCGACAAGAGGAGCATATTAGTTGTCTATCGACCAAATCGGGGGCTATTCATCCTGGCACTTTAACATTGTCATCTTAGTGCCCGGATTCTCTCCATTCGACTTCCGTGAATCTAGAGCAAGTCCCTACACTGATGCTTGATTGTTCATGACGTCATCAAAGATAGTCTGTGGATATGGTTGATTTGACTGTGAGGGCTCCAGATAACAGGCTTGGGGGTCAAGGCTATGTTGGTTTAAACTGGGGTGGGGGGCGGACTAGCAGGGAAAAAACAATTATTGCACGTGACTGTGGTCGAGGGTGTACCTACAAAGGTAGTACCCACGAAATCAGGAAAACAAGTTTGAAAATCTAAAAACATAGTTATGCCGAACAAGAACAGGCAAGGATCTAAAAAACCTTTTTCCACTTTTTTAAAAAAACCTAAGGTAACAATGAAACTAAGAATAAGATACCCACACTCTAACTTAGTTGATGTGGTCCATAAGTCAGTTTCTAAAGGTTTGAGCTCCTGTGAAGATCTGGTAGCGGGAGTAATAACTTGGCATCACCAGCATGGTAAATGGAAAATCGTGGGTGCTGTTGCTCTGCCCCGGCTTAGTTATCCCTCGGGAGTGGTCCAACCCACTTTGGGGGTGGTGAGGCTGGCACGGGCTGACTCTGATCTGTTAAATAATAAAGAACAAGTGCAGCTAAATTCCATGGTTCCACAAATCTCTTTTGGTGATAAGGTTCCCACCAAATCCGTCTAAATTTCAACTTCAGGTTGGGATGGGGGTCAGTGGGATGATAAGGACCTTTGATACTCATTTGGGCACTTCTAATAGTATCCCTACCAGTAATATGATAGCTGCATGGAACACCTTCTCTCTAAGCCATGGTGTCATACACAGAGATTCTATGCTAAGATTCAAAACCTATGTTGCCCCATTAACATCAGTACCAATAGCTCAAACTCTATATCCAATGCAGCCTCACGCATTAAAGAAATCTTCTAATGCACAAACTCCGTTAAACCAACCTGCCATGAATGGAACATGGGGTGTTCATATTATGAGGGTGCCCATGGTTCCAACTACACTGAGTAAATTGAGTGGGGGAAGAGACAGGGGGCGGAAGTAGATTCCCCGAGTCTGCCCCCTGTGACCCACCGTAAGGAGCTGCTGCTTTTGTTGGAGAGCGTTTTGTCTGATAATAAATCTATTGTATTGCATTTTTTCAAATGTTTTAGAAATGCTGGGCTCATTCCCCTCACTGAATTTTATTAATGCATCTGAGATTGACCGAGTATTTTTTATTGATCGGCTTCGAACTGATCGAGTGGTTCATTATCTTAAATCCAAAATTGTCCTTAGCCTCCTTTTCAAGGAAATAGATGCAATCAGGTCCATGGGATTTGATTTCTTGTCATACACAGAAATCCCTCTAGTTCAGGGAAACACTTTATTGAGGAAAACTCCCTTAAGGACATGGTGCAGGGTCTTGGTAGGGAGAATAAACAGTTAAGGCGGAGCCACTACCTGGGAATTATTGGGACAACATCAAGTTCACAAAGCTGTTTGTCCCAGATATGTGGGGTGCCTACGGTAAATACAAGTCAGATGTTTTCATCACATCCCTAATATTGACCAAACAGGATTTCATTTATCTTTACTTTGCTGGAATACTAGGGTTCATAGACTGTTCCCATCTAATTCGGAAGTGGGAACCAACCATACACTTATTGCTTTACAGGAAACCTGGCTACTACCAAGTTCCACCCTTGACGGCTATTTAATCTCATGCCAACCAGCACGAAAAGGTGTTTTGGGGAGACCGGTTGGGGATTGTTGACCATGGTTAAAACTTCCAGTCAGATCTCCATAATTTCTGAATGCCATGTGGGTAGCTGGAATACTGTCGACTCAAATCAAAATTAATTTGGACATAACTGGGACATCTTGCCAATAAATACTGGCACATACGCTTGGGGCCCTTAAGCACCTACATTGACAAAATAGTCTTCCATGTGAATGGTTGGCTGGAACAAAATGTGGAAGGTCAACTAATCCTGTTTGGAGACCTGAACGCTATATGTTTACTTAATCAGTCTAGGATTGGAATGCATCACTATCATTCAGTAAATAATGAGTTTGGTAAAGCTTGGGTCCAAAATGTGCAAGGCCTTGGGTTGGTTATGCTGAATGGTTCGAGCCTAGTAAATGTACAAGGATACATTGTACGATGGTTGCCCTACTTACAAATTATGAGATAGTTTTACCCTTGACAGTTTTTGCACTTTTCAAGTTATGACTTCAAAAAAGTGCTGCGAAGAAACGCTGGAGGTTTAGCCATTCTTAGGCCATGTCCAACAGGAACAGTGCCTAGGAATGACTGCATGTCCAATACAAAATTGAAGACTAATTACTGTGAGGTTTGGAATACATCCTAACAATTGGCATTTTCTTGGCAAAACCCAAAATATATTTTTCTTTCAGGATGCCATGCCACTGTATAATGCAAAAATCCAATACAAATATTGCTTGGTCGAATTGTCAAAATGATCCAAAGCCCAATCACTAGGTCACATTCCTTCTGCATGAGACCAAAAAGTAACCCCAGAAATGCATTAAACTCAAATTAAAGACGTAGTCACAGTCGCCTTCCTGACAGTATACACTGGGTACAGCCATGGCCATATCCAGAAAACATGCTAGCCCTGACAGCACTGCCTACTGGCCATTGCCCAGGCACAGAGACCCTACCCACCCTGCACAGCTGCTGGGCATGACCTGTGGCACACACAGTGACCCTGTCTGCAAATGTCTTGTCCATGTTTTATGTTAATATGTCCACTGATGTTTGATTTACAAACCTTTTCAAGGTGAATTTAAATGGAAAATGTTTTATTTTTGAGCCCATCATAACTTTGATCCGCACACAGAACCTCAAACAACTTTCCAAATCAGCATTTGAAATCCTAATTCAGCCAGTCTGGAATTTATTTGAATTTGGGGTTGTGGGTTGACCCAATGGAAAAAATATGCATAAACATTTTTAAGCACATAAAGATATACATTTGAAAAGAATGTTCATCAGATTTTCACCAGACCAAGTGAGGATAACGAGTAGTCCCAGGCGCCAACTGCCTAACCAATTTTGGTCTAAATCTATTTAGTGTTTTTTTTGTTGCTGTAATATACAGAACATGACTTAGAAAATGATATATTTTGAGCTGCATACCAAAGTACTAAGGGGCTCATTATGAGTTGAGCGGTGCAGCTAAAATCAGTGGTAATAAGGCAGTAAGGGATATACTACCACATTACTACTGCATTATTGCACTGTCCAACTATGGTTTTGGCAGTGGGGTGGAGGAAAATCCTCCAGCAAAATGCTGGAGGTAATTCCACCACCAGACTGCCAAAATGCAACCATTTCAGCTGAATTACCCCCAGCGGTAATTCCCTCAAAATCTCCATGGAGTCCTATGGACTCCATAAATGGGTACTAGTGCCTCTATACCACCAGTTGTAATTGGGCGGTAACCATAAATCTTTTGGTGGTACACTAAGACAGGGGTCTGCAATCTGTGGTTCTCCAGATTTTGTATGTCTTCCATTATCCTTCATCATTGACTACGTGGCTAGAGCTGATGGGAGTTGTAGTATAAAAAATCTGGAAATCCTTGCAGTAAGGTATTCATTTAAGTTCCAATAAGCATACTTCCAAAGTTTAACTAGCTTTAAAGATGTACAAGAATTTAGCTTGCATACGAGGTCGAACAAATATTTAGCCAAATAAAGGTCCTGCCATCGGACAAAATTTGAAAAAAGGTACATGTATCACTGCAAATTAGACATTTTATTTATTAAGCAGGACCCATTGGTTATAATATAAACTGCACCAGTTTGGTGTGACGCTGATTTGGGAGTCTTCAGTATCTCTTATGTGAAAAACACCAATTTTAGCAGGCCAGAATACTGTCCACATTGAAATAAAAAGATGTTCACTTCCTGTAACTGCAGCTTGACTGCCTGGTATCTTTCGGCTCACCTTCCCTTTTGAGCATTATCATGTGCTTTAAAGAATCTGAGGCAGAGATTACCTCCCGTCTACCTCAATGGCTACAGGGCAAAAGGACCAACAGCAGGTGCTGAAACAGGTGAATTAGTTTCTCTTCAACTGATACAAAAATTGTACCGATGATTTTAGGCCTGAGACGAAAAACGCTTGAAGCATTTGCAACCATGAAATATCCGAATCTGGGGAAATATTATAGCCTTACAATGTTAGTGCTGGTTTGAATTTTCTGATTTATTCAGATATTAAATGGGTTTGAACCAAACAATTTTTATGAGCAACAACACTCACTAAGCAATATGTCCTACTATCATGACATACAAATAACCTTTTTTTTTCACATGTAACTGTCATTGCATTTACAGATAATATGCCCAATGTGAAATTTATATATAAATGCATAAGTCTGTTTACCCTGTATGCTCTATTGTTACCTCTTTGTCCTATATGTGTAGGTCAGAGTAGAGAGTGTTAGTTGTATTGCACAGCAATGTTTATTAGTTATACATGGACAGTGCTTCCATTTGGGCTGTTGCAGCGTGACTTTTCTCCCTGGCTCGGGCCTTGGCTATTGGCTTTGCAACTGGAGTGCGAGTGCACCCGTAAGCAGAAAGTATCTTTTTTTTACATGCAAGTGGCCAATGAGGGAAACTGATCCCTGCAGCCAAAGTGTTATATGTGTTTGAGGGTGAGGGAAACCAGATGTTAAGTGTTTTCTTTACAATGCAATCCTTCACTGCTCGACTTGGCACACCTGCTGGTTCCTCCTGAGCCACTACTGATGATGCCCCCCCACACCACCTCCAGGATCAGATCATGATATACTGGAGGGCCTATCAGACGTGAGATGGAGATAACAGAAGCAGTATCTACTCCTGGTGGAGTGTGCCACTCCCTACCAGGGTCTCCCGGATATGACATTGAGTGGCTGAGCTGGATGCGGATTGGATGCGCTCTCTTGCTCTCTCCCAGGCCCACTTCTGGTTTATCAACAGGCAGTATTTCAGGAAAAGGCGCAGCGAGGAAACTGAATGGGAAGAGATGGTCTAACGTTCTACGTGGTAATTTACTTCGTGGAAAATACATCGACAGTTTACTCAAAGGGCTTTTTTTGTGGGTTAAGTGGTAAAGGGGTGAGGGCAGGGGTCTGGGGAACGGGTTATATTGAAGGGGGATGGTGGGATTGGGGGAGGGCATACACATATTTTTCGAAGTAAACTGTTGAAGTAATTGCCACAAAGGTAATTACTCCAAAGTGTGGAAATGACACAGAACCATTTTTGAATTTTCGAAAGCATTGAAATTGTATTGAAGCTTTTTGGGACAGATCAAGTGCATCAACTGCCAAAGTCCTAGCTAGAACTCCGCTATCCTTCACCCTTTGCCATAACCTTTCATATTCCTTTTGACCTTTCACACACCTTTTGTGTTGAAGTGTCAAGTGTGATGTGCTGATTTGAAATATTTCTGCATGGATGTCTGCTGCGAGTTGGCTGGTTTCCTTCTTGTGTGGTTTGTCTGAACAATTAGGCATTGACTGACGGAAACCCTGTGAATGCACCTCTGAAGTGGTGCATAGGAGTTGAGTGAGTCCCTTCTTACATGTTAATGTGGTAGTCCCCATTAGGTATGTGCAGGTACTGCTTATGTGAATCTGTTGCACTCTTACAGGTTGCACTCCCATCTTAGCATGTTCAGGCAGGAGTATGTAGCCCTCTTACAGGTTTCGTTCCCAGCTAAGTGTGTTTTTGCGGGAGTACTGCTTTCGTGAATTGCACTTATGGAAACAACTAGTACTCAGGTGAGTGTGAGTTTACAGGAATAGGAGCACGCTTACTAGTTTTAAATGATTACTGGCAAAAGCGCCAGGGGAATAGTAAGGAAAAGTGTAAAATATTGTATTCATTTGTTTCTAGTACTACTGTTTCTATCTGCTGGGGCAGCAGCTCAGGAGCTGAGGCCATTCTTTAATCCAGGAGAAAAGGATGAAGACACATGAAGATCCAAAATTGGTCGCAGGTAAGGAGTCATCAGGTTTCCAGAATGTCAAGTGGGGCACTTGGAGAAAAGAGGCTTTAAAAAGAATCGAACCTAAGATGACCACCGTAATGTTGGAAGTCCTATGAGACAAAGGAGTGCTTTAATATGTATTCACTTTCTCGAGTCAGCAGAGTCCTTGTGGTCCTTAGCACTGTGCCTTAGTGTGGTCTGCCTACAGTGGCTGTTGCTTCGAGGAGGGGCATTTCCCTTAAACTCAGCTTGTGGGAGCGGAGTGAGCAGATTGAGCAGAGTCCTTGTGGTCCTTAGCACTCTGCCTCAGTGTGGTCTGACTGCAGTGACTGTTGCTTGGTGGAGCATTTCCCTTAAACACAGCATGTGGGAGCGGAGCCAATGGAGTCAGCTGAGCCATTGTGGTCCATGTGGTAGGAACAGATGAGCGTGGGTGCTTCCTTCCTCCAGCTCGTGGGCCTGTGGACCCGCAGTGATTATTCTGCTCCAGGAGCCCCCAGAGTCGAGGATCGTGCCTGTAAGTCCATCACAACCCGCTGTGTGTACCCGGTTTACTTGCTTCCATGCCTCCCCTGCCCTTCTTGTTCACAGACCTATACAAACATACGGACATACACGGTTGCGTAGTAATCATTAACTTCAAATATTATTATCAACATTACTTTAAGCCCTAGGCCACTAGTGAAAGGCTCAGGGGGCACGAGGGGTGGGGGGTTAGAGTCGGACTCAGGCAGCTCCTTAAGCTCCTGGGTGTGCCCCGCCCTTGGACTGATATTACACGGCTTATACGGCTTTACGGCTTCACAGCTTCACAGCTTTACAGCTACACGGTTTCACAGATTATGGGGTTCTACGGCTCCACAGGCTATGAAAAAGCCATCCTTGGAGCGAGCAAGGCCACAGGATTGGGACCTTGTCTGTGCTTGTGGTGTCTTGGTGTCTTTGCTTGGTGTCCTTGCTTTTGGTTTGGACACAGTATAGCCTCAGATCTAATCTACTGGACTCTTTGGACTTGGACTTCTGGTTTTCCAATTTGCCACAGACTTATTTGTCGAGGGGGCAGTGAGGGTTTCCTCTCCCCCACTTTCGGAAAATATTTCTATTGAGATTTAGGCAGTGTTCAAGACAAGTAGCATTGGTCGCTTCCTACTGTGGCGTTGCCCCGTAAGGGCTGCGCACGCGGCGGCGTGATGTTGCACGTCGCCGCGTGCGGCTTAAATAAACGGGGCGTTCCCGGAATCGCAGAGCGACCGGGGAGCCCGAACCTAACGGACGTGTGAGTCTGAGCTCTGTTGGGTTGGGGGCTCACGGGCACGCCTGGGGGCCAAGGACAGACCCCCAACAGTGGCGACGAGTGATGTCAGATGCCCGGGCCCGGCGGTGAAAGGCGTCCGGAATTTTTCTGAAACGATCGGAACGTTCAGGGACGTTTTGTTTCATGCCGTGGCTGCGGACCGCACACGCGGCTGGCGGCCATTTTGCTGACGAGGCCGCGGAACTTCTCGGAGCTCCGGTTCGGACCGAGAAGGTGATCCGGGTCTAATTTTTGGATCGTATGGGTGCTGAGGGCACGATCCACACGCCCATGCCCATTTTGTGAATTTTCATTAAATTTTGGGATTGTTACGTCGAGTGTTAGCCAGGACAAGGGCTAAGATGGCAGGGCCTGCTTAGCCTAGTCCATCCACGTGGCTCAATTTTTGGGACCTCTACACAGCAGTGCTTTGCTGCAAGGTGGCAACAAGGCACTTCCTCGCCCCCTTCATCATCAGGACACTCTTTTGATCCTCTTCATCATCACAAGGTGGTGGCAGTTTTCAGAGATCGTCTGCATCCTTCAGCATCTGCATCCTTCCGCATGGTGATGGTGGGAATCTGAGTTGCGGCCTCAGGCCTGGTAGTGGGGTGCCTGTGCACTCAGTCCCATGTCTGACAGTGACCAGGACGGTGACACCGCGGATCCTGGGGAGGAATCTCAGGACGAAGGTCAGGCGGCCCAGCCGGCAGCTCTGCAACCGCTGCCACCGGGGAATCAGGGGCCTGCACCACAGGCACCACTAGGGGCACAGCCTGTTGGCCCACAAGGGCCCCCCATCATGGCTCAAGCTAGAGCCCAGGCGGCCCTGCAACCGATACCAGAATTCGATCCTACGGGCCCTCCATCCAGCTTGGGGCCCCGATGGAGGAGGTGGGTGGCCCGCCTGGACATGTACTTCAGGGCTGCTCGAGTGGATGATGATGACAGCATGGTAGCCACCATGCTGTATTTGGCGGGAGCCGCGGTTCAGGAGATCTTCGAGTCGCTGACTCCGGTGGACCAGTCCTATGGTGCGGCGAAAGCGGCTCTCCTTGCGCACTTCCTTCCACTTGCCAACGTGGACTTCGAGAGATTCGTGATGCTGTCGGCCAAGCAGAAGGATGATGAGACTTTGGACACGTTTTACGGCCGCCTACGCCGCCTCTCCCAAGGGTGCGCGTGGGGGGACGCGGAGGACATGATACGGACAATGCTGATCCAAGCATGCTCCTCCGGCAAACTGAGGAGACAGGTCCTCAGGGAGCCGGGAATCACTCTGCACCGTATACTAGAACTGGGTCGATGTCACGAAGTGGCTGAAGCGCGGGCGAGCAAGATGGAAGCAGGCTCACGCTCGATCAAAGCCGAAGAGGTGTGCGCTGTGTGGCGGGGTGGCAGAGGAACGAGAAGGCCTGGCGGAGCCCCCCGAGACAGGGCAGGAAGGTCAGGGGAGTCATGCCAGAAATGTGGCTATGACCTCCCCCACTCCGCAGAGTGCCCAGCCGCAGGAAGAACATGTGGCCGATGTGGCCTGCCGGATCACTTCGCGAGAGTGTGCAAGTCGGCGCTACCTGTCATGGTACCCAGAGGTCCTGCCCGAATCTGGACTCCGCGTCAAACCCGGCCATCCAACGTGGCCCAGGTGGATCAAGCAGAAGAGGAGGCTCAGGCAGAGGAGGCTGAAGCAGAGGAGGAGGAAAACATCTTCTTCGTCTCAAGCATGGGGGTCCTGAAAGGCAAAAGCAGGAGGCAACCAAGATGCGTAGTGGAGGTGAACCGCTCACCTGTCCCCGTGCTGGTGGACACAGGGGCATCGGTCAATGTCATGGCTAAGGGACATTATGACGCTCTTGACCCATTGCCGAACCTGGCTGCGCCAAGAGCTCGCATCTTCGCCTTCGGTGGACTCGAGCCCATACCGCTGGATGGAGCGTTCGTGGCGAAGGTGGAGCATGAAGGATCGAAGATCAGAGCCCGATTCTACGTCACCCCCATAAGCAACAACACCCTGCTAAGCTGCGCGGCTGCGGAGGCACTCGGGATAGTGAGTTTTGCGTACTCAGTATACCTGGAAGACATCAACGATCTACTGGACAAGTACGCAGCCCTGTTCAATGGCATTGGGAGAATGGCCGGTGATCCGGTCCGGCTACACATTGACGACTCAGTACAACCTGTCGCCCTGAAACACCGGAGAGTTCCTTTTCATCTGAGAGAGCAAGTCGACAAGGAACTGGACAACCTGGTGGCCTTGGACATCATCGAAAAGGTGGAAGGCCCAACACCATGGGTGTCCCCCATTGTCGTGGCCAGGAAACCAAAACAGCCGGACTCCGTTCGCATCTGCGTGGACATGAGGCTGCCCAACAAGGCCATAAAAAGGGAGCAACACCTGACCACGACCATCGATGACATAATTGCTGAGGTACAGGGGGCCAGATTCTTCTCCAAACTCGACCTCAGAGCAGGGTACCATCAAGTTGTCCTCCATCCGGAGTCCCGGTACATAACGACATTCACCACCCACCGGGGACTCTACAGGTACAAGAGGTTGAGTTTTGGGGTTTCGTCGGCTGCCGAAGTGTTTCAGAACATTATCCGGGGTGCACTTGCTGATCTTGAAGGGATACTCAACATCAGTGATGACATTTTGGTGTTTGCCAACACGGAGGTGATCCACCTGAAGCGCCTGGCCAAAACCTTCGAGAGACTACAGTCGTTGGGTGCGAATTTCTGCGCCCATCAATAGAATTCTTTGGGTTTTTGTTCAAGGAGGGTGGGGTGTCACCCGACCCACGGAAGGTTCAGGACATTAAGAGTGCACAGCCCCCGGAATCCGTGTCGGAAGTGAGAAGTTTTCTGGGCATGGTGACCTACTGTGGTCGGTTTATCCAAAACCTGGCCTCGAGGTCTGAGCCGCTCAGAGCTCTTACCAAGAAAGATACTGCCTGGCACTGGGGTCCACTGGAACAGTCGGCGTTCGAGGACATCAAAGGCGCCCTAACAACGGAGGACACCATGGCGTTCTTCGACCCGGCGCTACCCTCGGAGATCGTGGTCGACGCCAGCCCGTTTGGTCTGGGGGCGGTCCTGACCCAGGTGGACCGCGAAGGAAACCTCCGGCCCGTTGCATACGCCAGTAAGGCGCTCTCGGAAACGGAGCAGCGATACTCCCAGATCGAGAGGGAGGCCCTGGCGGTCTTGTGGGGATGCCGACATTTTCGCCTATATGTGCTGGGGCGTCCAGTGACTGTGGTGACTGATCATAAACCCCTGCTCCCGATTCTGGCGGGCTCGTCATCTAAGCCCCCGGCCAGAATTGAAAGATGGATGCTCGCATTGCTTGAATACGGGGTCACGCTGGTATACTGGCCAGGGGCCAACAATGCAGTGGACTTCCTTTCCCGGCATCCCGGAGTGCGTGGGGGAGTGGCAGGAGACACCTGTGCAGAAGAAGCGGACGACCATGTCCGGATGGTGGTGGAGGGAGCAACACCAAATGCACTGCCCCTGTCGGAGCTGGAGGCCGCGGCGGCCGAGGATGGGTGCTTCCAGATACTGAAGCAGTCGATGCAGAGCGGGTCCTGGAAGCTCGTCTTGGAAGCTCTCGCAGGGCGGACCTATGAGGCGAAGACCGCCCTTGAACAGCTATGGAAGGTGAAAGATGAGCTGTCCTTCTCTGAGTCGGGGCTCCTGCTCCGGGGGGATCGCATAGTGGTCCCCCACTCCAAAGTGGGCGAGGTGATCGCTTTGGCCCATCACGGACATCAGGGTGCTGCCAAGACGAAGGCGAGGCTGCGGATGAAGGTCTGGTTCCCGGAGCTAGAGAAGAGGGTCGATGACTTTGTGGCAGCCTGTGTATGGTGCCAGGCAGCCTCCCCGGTGCAGAGGGAACCGGCTATCGAAGCAATGCCTCGGGAGACCAGGCCCTGGGAGGTCGTACATGCCGACTTTGGGTCCACGTCCGTGGGCACCCATTTTCTGGCCATAGTCGATGAGTACTCCCGGTACCCCGAGGTGGAGTTCGTGGAATCGGTGGCATTCGAGCATGTAGTGGTCGGTGTGGAAAAGATCTTTGCAACCCATGGGTTTCCCCTGACGCTGTGCTCGGACAATGGGTCGCCATTTCAAAGCGAACGCTTCTCAGAGTTCCTGGCCAGCTGTGGAGTTCAACATCGAAAGATATCCCCGTTGTGGCCGAGGGCCAACGGCGATGCAGAAAGGCTGATGCGAACACTAAACAAGACATTTCGGATTGTGCAAGGACAAGGCCAGCCCCTCCAACGGGCCTTGTATCAATTCCTGCGAGTGTATCGCACCACCCCACATGCCTCCACTGGTGTCGCCCCGGCGGAAGTGCTGTTCCGGCGATGCCCCCGGGGTCTACTGCCGGAGGTACAGGAGAGAGAGCCTGGGGTTATCAACGACCAGCAGGTGGAGGCCGACCGACTGGCCAGGATTAGCCAAGAGAACGTGCGCCGGGGCCTGCGGCCCCAGCGGCTGGAACCCGGGGATGAGGTGCTCATCCGGAACCGCCATCCTCACGGGAAGTTGTCACTGCCTTATGAACCGGCGCCCCTGGATGTGGTCACTGTGAAGGGGTCAATGGTGACGGCCTCCGATGGGCGGACGGCTGTCACCCGCAACGTCAGCTTCTTCAAGAAGCTGGGGGACTCGAGAACTGAACCCCCTCTGGACCCTGGTGTCGCCGAGATCCCTGAGGAAGATGGCCCCCCTCTCGGTGCCTCGGTCTCTCCGTGTTGGGAGGCTACTGTTGACGGACTGCCGGTGCCGGAGGTGAGCGGGAGGTACCCCCAGAGGACTGGGCAAGGGAAACCCGCTTACCTCAGTGAGTATGTGTTGGGACAGTTGGAGAGTCGTCCGGGGTGAGGGTGGCTGACATTAAAGAGACCTGGGTCCAGGATGGGCAAGTTGTTTGCTGTGTGATATGTTGTGTTTAACTAATAAAGTAATTGTGTGTCCTCCTGGAAAAGGAGGAGTGTGGCGTTACCCCGTAAGGGCTGCGCACGCGGCGGCGTGACGTTGCACGTCGCCGCGTGCGGCTTAAATAAACGGGGCGTTCCCGGAATCGCAGAGCGACCGGGGAGCCCGAACCTAACGGACGTGTGAGTCTGAGCTCTGTTGGGTTGGGGGCTCACGGGCACGCCTGGCGGCCAAGGACAGACCCCCAACACCTACCATCTTTTACAAGCTTTTTGCTCTGCCTTTCTCTGCACCTTGCACTTGGCACTTTGGGCACACTTGACTCTTTAACTCACTAATCTGCATTCTGCATAATATTTGCACACTAGCATACCTTAATCTTGGTGCTAATATTTCTCCTGTTTGGGGAGCTCAATGAATTTTAATGTTATAATGTTGTAATGTTTTTTTATATACAGATTTTATATTCTGGCATTTCCATGTATTGTATTTAAATTGGGCAGCTTTTTATATCCTCTGTCCTTTATCATAGGGACTGTGTTTTATTATATTAATAACCCCCCTTATTTTCCTTCTTTCGTCCTTTTGACATCAAGTTTTAGGCTGTTACATGCAACGCTTTGGTTCTTGGTTCTAGGTGGTTAACATCAAACATAGGATTTATAGGTGTTTAGGTGTTTAGGTGTATAGGTTGTATAGTTTCTAGAGCACTCAGTGACACTCATTGACTGCCCACCACTAACCACCAACCACCAACCCACTATTCTAGTTTGGCATATTCATGCTTTTTTTCTGCCCCCTGGGTGCCCCCACACAGTGGTACTTGCAACATTTTGCAAGATCAATCTGTGACAGAGACCAGGTATGCTAAAAAGTACATTTAGAGAGGAGGGCCCCATGGCTATCAGTGCTAAAAAATCAGAGCTGACAGGATACAAGTAACAGAAAAAGCAATATGGGAAGCCTTCTCTTCGATAGGGGCCATTAATGCATTGGAGGATGGGGGACTGGGAGAGGGACTTTTGGCACCTAGTGCGCCATGTAATGTGAGCATTCAGAAGACTAGCACGGAGAGCGTGGGGGTTTTGGGGGTACAGGGGGTGGGGGTCTCTGAGGATCCCATACCCATCCAGGGTACTGGTCCAGTAAATAATGTAAGGGAGAGTATAACCACAGTTGCCCCTTCAGGGGGCACAGGGGAGGTGTTGGATGACCAGGGGGTTATCCCTTAACTGGGGTAAGATCCCAATGCCTCAACCACAAAGGATGATAAGACATGATTGGAGGCCATATTAGACAAAAAAGCTGAAACCCCTACTCCAACTCCTGGCCCCGAAATCGGGGACTCCGATTGGGGACAACTCACCGTATGTACAATGGTTGGAAAAATAGAGGCCACACACGCCATGCTCCAAACATTCAATCACAGACCTGAAAACGAAAGTGGACACCATCAACCAGAATTGTGAAGGAGGGAGGATTAGTATGGTGCAAACACCAATAGGTGAAATGAGACAGGTGGGGCAGGGAGTAATAGATGATGTAGTTGTAGGTGGCACTTCCTCCCTGCCCATATCGGCTGGTCCACCGACAAGCTGTACTGGACCTTGGACGCTGCCACCGGATGGGATAAACCCCCCTCTGCGTGTCTTGCCCAAGATAATGGAAATTGGTCATGTTAGTGGGGCGAGCGTAGTATTTGTCTCCCCCCAGCGGCAGCCCCCTTAGTAGGGGTGATAATGGGGGTCCAGGGCTTACCTCTGGCAGCCTTCATAATGGTGAGCCCAAGTATAGACTCTAAATTAGTCTTAATAGCCAGAAGAGTGGGATGGATGGGCCCCACTAGGAAGTCTGTTGAGGGTGATTGTATTGTGGTATCATTCTTTAACCCCATTGTAGCAAGACACATGGTGACCTCGAATTTAACCAGGGGCTTTAGGGCCAATGGCTCGAAACTTGATAGCAGGTTGGTGAGTTTGGACAATTTGTATCCCAAAGGAAGGTTGACGGTAGCCCCATAAGAGGGTCGCAGGGAAAGGTACACACTTGGGGACCGGAGTTGGGAAGGCAGAGCTGCCTCTGCCGTTCCCAATGTGGTATGTGTGTCTGCATGGGCAACTGGGAGGGGGAATGGTTGTGGACGATTGGAGTGGACAAACCCATTAGGAGTTTATTGGCTCAGAATAGATTTGAGCCACTGTTGTCACTGGATGAGCAGGATTGACAGGAGGTTGCCCAGAGCTTGCCTCCAGGGCGGGCCTCGGTGAGCCCATCTGGTAGGGGGACTGAACTAATTGTTGTGGCCCCAGAAGTCAAAATTCTCTCCTGGAATATCACAAGCTCTAGGGGTAAACTGCAGCTACATGAGAACTTGGAATGTTTGCAGCACCATGAGATCCGGTCTGGTTTGGGCTCAATGGAGCAGGTATTTAACTTGTACTTTTTGGTATTGAACTTTGTATTTTGTAAGGGCAAGGTCGTTTACCTCGCAATTATGGACCTAAGCATGGCCTCCAATAAAGTTGACCATTCAAAGCTGTGGGCCGTGCTTGAGTCCATGGTTTGCCCTGAGGATATTCTGGGAGTTTTGCAGGAGATCCACTCAGGCAACAGAGCAAATGTCAGTTTTGGACCTGGTGGCAGGTGCACAGAGTGGTTCGACATTGAGTTGGGCGTTTGCCAGGTGTGTGTTCTGGCCCCTATACTATTTACTTTGTATATCAACGGGCTGTTGCATTCTTTGCGGAACACTGGTGTGGACTTCTTGAAATTGGGGGATAGGTCATTCCGGGTCCTAGTGTATGCCGATGATACGGTGCTTATGAGCAGACCCCCCAGGGCTTTACAAGCTTTGGTTGATGTTTATGCCTCCTTCATTACTGGCCTCGGGCCTTAAGATCAACTCTGCCAAATCAGCAGTGATGGGCTGTAGTGGATGTAGGATGCTCATTAAGATGTGCAAAAACAGGTATTGGGCACAAAAAAAAGCCACATTTGGAACCTTGCGCTTGCTTGTCGTAAATAATAATGATAGGAAGGCAGCAGGTGACCAGAGGATGTGAGTGCCTTGCCCTGGCACTACACGGTACAGAAATGCTAAGGTAGGTTTCCCAGTCTCACTGCGCCAACTCAATAATCACACTGGTACTGTTTAAGTTTCAGATTTATTACACAATCCAATGAACAGCCTGACACGTGTTTCGAGCAGTCCTTGCTCTTCCTTGCTCTTCCTCTGAGGCTGATACAGACCATATATATTAAATAATATAAAAAGTAAAGCAAATTAAGTTACAATGAGTAAAAATAAGGAAATTTGCATTCAAAGTGATGGATTCGACAAATTATAAATGATGATGTGATATGCCACACGTATACCATGTGTACAGTATCACATGAATGATTGGATGAGTGGTATAGGGGCCCTGGCGGGCGGTATTACAACCAAGGATTCAAAGGGATGTTTCTGTTGGGGATTGCATAAGGACAAACATGGGTTAGCAATTGCACATAGAGTAATTTTTGCAATTCACAACCCAGCAGGTATTGTTCATAAGGGTACAATTAATCAAACGTTAGCAATTGAGCATCCATTTTGTGACAACAAGATGTTATAAATACCATCGTTTGGCCCGTGGCACAGATCATGTTGCACCAGATTGGTGAGATAAACGAACAATATAGGAGAGAGGGAGGGGAGAAACAAAGCAATGACACTAAATTAGTCCTCCATTTGGAGTGGTGCTGAAATGAAAATTTCAGTGCGTGCAATGAGAAATGTATTCTAGTTGAATTATTAATAAGGTACCTTATAAGGGAAGACGTGATAATGCGGTCTTATCAGGTAAATAATGAGTTTGCTGTAGGGAAAGATGTTTATATTAATGTGCTTGCATATACAGTTGATTCTCTGCATAATAAATCGCAAACAATTTTGGCGTGACATAACATAGGTTGTTGAGCGTAAAGAAAGGTGAATAGGTACCTGAAATTATATTTCTTCGCAGTTGTGGGAAGAAAAGATAATGGGACCCTCCCTGCTGGGCATGTCAAATCATAAATTGCACAATTAAAACCAGGCGGGTATATAGTATATTAGCCCCGGTATTGGGATTGAGGAGAGAAAAACAGAAAGAACAGAGTTACTAGTTGTCCGCGTATCTAGGCATATAGCGGCACCGCTTACTCTAAAGAGGCTTTATTAGCGCTCCCCTGCCAGTGAGCAGTGTTCTAAGGGACCATCCTGAAAGTGCTCACCTCGGTGGTCTGCTGGACGGCGTGGCTGGTTCCTACACGACCAGCGGGCTGCTTGTAATTAAATATAATCACGTGTGTTGCACTTAGTTCCGGCCTCGGCAAAGGCTAGTTTGCTCGGTGGCCATCTTTGAAAGGTTTCCAAGCCTATTGATAGTGCTTAGTTTTCAATAACCATACGCGGAAAGCTCTGGTTCAAATATTCTTTAGATTATAGTCAGCGGCTGCTATTTAACTTAATTGTGTTTGGAATATTGACCCTGAGTTCCAAATACTTTACACACTCACGCCCATTGTTGACTACAAATACTAAGAAATGCTCATGATAATGCGAAGCAGGTGGTGATGCTTCTGGAATCATAAAATTGGGAAAGGCTGCATTCTGTTTTCTAAATAGTGCACCTGGCGACTGGTGCCATATAATAAAGGTATTACCGTAATGGTGAGAAAAAGCGTCTTAGTGCGGTTATTGCAAGGACTGCTTTATTTTGTATATTATTTAATATATATGGTCTGTATCAGCTCCAGAGGAAGAGCAAGGACTGCTCGAAACACGTGTCAGGCTGTTCATTGGATTGTGTAATAAATCTGCAACTTAAGCAGTACCAGTGTGATTATTGAGTTGGCGCAGTGAGACTGGGAAACCTACCTTATCATTAATATGTGCCCCATAGTTTGTAAAGGGGACGTCATCCCTAGGGTGGCTGAGTATGATTATTTGGTGGTCAGATTTTCAGAGACGTTAAAGGGCATGGCACATGTAAAAAAAACAGTCTCTGAAAATGTGCCAGTACTTGGGAGGCCTATCCCGTTATTCTGCAAAATGTAGGGGCCAACATATGCAGTCAGCTCTCCAGGTTTACCCAATTCAAGTAAAGGCAGCCACGCAATACGGAGCGGCCATATGGGGGTGTTTCAAGCCTGGCGACATGCAGGCCAGGGAAAACCAATTTTTAAAAAAAGCTTCTGGGCTTCTCTGGTTATTCTTCCTGTGCCTCGGTTCACAGAGAACTGGGGATGGCCTTCTGGGAGGATAACTGGGCAGTTGCTCCAAGTATTTGTAACAATGTAACTGTAACATGATCACTGTAACCAAGAGCAAAGTATCCCTATGTAACTAAGTCAATATCATGTAATTAAGTCAATCTCATGCAACAGTGCCTCGTTGCCCTTGTGCTGCTAGTGCGCTTTACAAATCCAAATAAATACAAAATAAATAAATATTTGGGGAAAGAAAGACGCCACATTATGTCATTTCATTATAAAAGCTACTTTGAATAGGGACTTGTGGATCAACATACGTTGGCTGAGGTCTGCCAAGGAGCTTATGTGTCAGTCTAACGTGTCGGTTGTGTCACCTCCAACAGCAGTGCTACTGCCGTCACAATGAGGTTTGCGATTTGAGTTCTGGTAGCTGGCAAGGATTTGGGAGGAGTAGGTATGGCACTAGAGCCCAGGATCATGCCAATGATCTCTATAAAGAACATGTGCTCCAGCCAAGCATGTCAGCATATTGTCAATTTAAAGCAATCTAGGAACGTGGTATTTGGCTGCCTTTCATTCTAGTAGATCATCTTGTAACGTCTCACGTACACTATTTTTTATTCTAGAATCACTCTAATCTCTCCTCCGAAGTGCCCTACATGCAGCCTCATGCCTCACCAAGGGTCTACACAGACACAACCACATCACGCCGGCTCAACGACTTTCAATGGCTCTGCATGCGCAAATCACCTTCAAGTATTGCTGCATCATTTTAAGCTCTCAAGTCACACAGCTACCTCGCGTAGAAACTCCGCATCTCAGGTGGAGAGCGCACCACCAGAAGCCAGGACACGTGCAGACTTGAAATCCGCTGTTGCAAAACAGGAAGAACCAGTAAGCAAGGATTCTGTGCCTATGCCCCAAGACAATGCAACCTCCCCCACATCAGCATCAGACTCACGCCCATTCTCCTACAATTCAGAAAATAACTCAAGACCCTCCTCTTCAAGGAGTCGCTCCTCCTCAATACCTAGGCCATAACGTTGGCCCTCGCTCCACCTAACTCGCTATACGCCGCCCACACCATCTCCTCCCTGCCACCTGGTACAGCTGTACCTCTCCTCTGTCCCCCTCTGTATCCGACCCCCCGTGCTGTTTATCTGTTCTGTTGTTACCTCTGAAAGTGTTCCGTTATGCATCTGTTCTGTTGTATAGCTCTGTAAAGCACTCTCTTATCTATCTATATTGTTGTATATCTTTCTAAAGCGCTCCGTTGCTTCTCGAAGCTAGTTCCATACTCAATAAATACAATAATAATAATAATAATAATAATAATAATAATAATAATAATAAAAATAACAATGATGGGGAAAAGGATGCCTTATCTAGTGTTGCAATGAAGATGCAGAGTGGGATATTGGAAGGCTGGTTAGAACAGAAGAAGACTTGGGATATGTAGTTCATGTCCGGACCCATCTCCAGAAATACATCAGTCTGGCCCCATGAGCCCTGTGCTAATCTTATATGATTTATGGGGCCCATGGGTGGAAAACGCACTACAGGCCCCTGTCTCCCCTGTGGTAATGTGATTCTAGGTGCCAGTGTAGGTGGGAAAGTTGTCTGGGATTTGGAAGTTGGGAGCTAGTGAAGAGTTGGGAGGGGCATGTATGGTGCTAAAGCCCAGGATAATGACAACATGTTACAAGGAATGTGGCCTATATATTCTGGGCTGGATTTTTGGGCCTGTAGGTGTTGATTTGTGACTGCAGCAACATTGAAGAGTTATGGCTGGAAGGCTTTGAATAAATCGCAACCATATGCTTTGCCCTGGGAAACCTGCCAAGGCATTGTTTTTCATTCTGCTATTCCATTACAGTAGAGGAAAGACCATATGCAAATGAGCCTGGTTCCACGCCAAAAGGGACAGTCAAGCAAAGATGACTGTTGGTCTCATCTCTTCTGCCCTTCTGCACAAGACCAAAATCCTCATTGCAAATCTTCAATACGTTTTGGTCTCTAGCCACAACAGGCTGAGGGCCCTCGCCTGGAATACTTATTGTAATTAGAGTGACATATGCAACACTGGAAAGTGATGGCATTAAGGCCTGGAAACAATCACAAATGGTGGCATTGCCATGGGAATCTTTCTAAACCATTGGTTTTCAGCATGCCACGCTATTACAGAAGGCTAAACATGTGACTCGGGGCGTGGGGAGGGTGTAGTCCAGCCTTCTTTTGAGAGTTGTGGGGGATGCTATGACTGTACAGTGGGGCAAGGTGGCTTTCACCACAGGAGATTAACTACCTTCCTCAGTTCTGCCTAGCCTGGCTATTGCCCTGGGACCCTGGCATTTCCTCACAGTGCTGTCTGACAGTGATTTATATATTGCTGTTATTTATGGTGGGTTACAGTTCTGTTGATACTGGAGGCCAGTGGTATCATGCTAAGTGCAACATGTTTCTGGGCAATGAGCAAAAGTGACCACCCCGTTGTACTCAATGGCCCTAGCCAACATTTCCTATTTACAGGAGACACCTGCTTCTGAGGAATTTTGATGTTAAACGTTTACATGTGGCTGTAGTTCCGTGCAGGGTTAATATATAACACAGAATGAGTCCACAACAGCTTGCTACTCTTGGGTGATGCCTCATGCACATGACATAATAACAGCTCCTGGGTCCATTCGGGTGAGGTTGTGTTCCTCAACAGTAGTGTTGTTTTTAATTGGGCTTTATTTTATTGCACATCAAAAACAGTGTTACTCCATCCATATACAAAAGACTCCAACCATCCAACTACTAACTCATGCACAAGGCATTCATTCATCAGCACAATCACTCACACAACCATTCACCAATCCATCGCTATGTCACCCTTCCAATTAAAACAAAGAAATATATATCCGAGACTTGTCACTGTGAGCCTGAGTGCTGACACCCACTGCTTGCAATTAAGAACAGGGTGACAATATATTTCTGATCTCGCTTTCTGAATGTACTGGTGTATATTTGTGTGTCGGCAAGGCTAACGGTGTAATGGCACTCACTTCGGTAACCATTCATGCTTCTCTTCATCCTCAATCTGAGAGACCTAAAATGAACTGGTTCCTGGCAGTAAAGCAAAAGTACATACATCATTCGTAATGGGTTACAGTTTTCTATTCAAAGTCATACATACAGTTAGCGTTACTGTGGTGGAGAGTTGCTCTAACAGTTCTTGTGTGAAGAGCCAACTTTTCAAACTTTTACGGAAGATTGCAACCTTAATGAGGATGGCCGAGCATTCCAGTGTTTGGCAGCTACCCCTGGGAAGCTACTGCCCCCAGCTTTCTGTAGTTTGAATCTAGGGATGGTGAGTAAATGGGGGTAAGTTGAACGCGTGGGTCGGTTGGATTGGTTTATGGAGAATATTTTGGATAAGTACTTGGGGGCTGAGTTGGACAGACATTTGTGAGTCAAGGAGAGGATTTTGAATAGCATTCGATCATGGACCGGTAACCAGTGGGCGTTCCGTTTTATCATGGTAATGGGTATATTTTTAGGGATGATCAATGCTTCTCTTAGCGCATTATTTTGAATAACCTGCAGTTTTTTGATATTCCGGCTGTGGGTGCCTGCGTAGAAGGCATTGCAGTAGTCTAATCGGGATAAAATAAGAGCTCTAGCCAGTGTAATACAACTGTTGGGTGACAGGAAGCGCCTACAGGCATTGATGAGCTTTGAGGTAGCTGCTGCCGATGCATTGGCGTTGACTTGTCTAGTTAAGTTGAGAGCTGAGTCAAGGTAAATGCCAAGGGTTTTTACTTCCTTGGAGACATTGATGGTGATGCGATTGATAGCGAAGGACTTGAAGGAGTCACATAGTTTGTTTAGACAGGTTTACAAGCCTATGAGGAGTTATTCCATTTTTTCATCATTTAGGAACAGGCCATGTTGGGCCATCCAACCCTGGATGGTTTGGTAGATATCGTTTCATGATTTTGAGTCTGTTTCATAAGAGCCTGTGATGGGTATGAGGATTAGGGTGCCATCTGCATAGTTGGTGTAGGTGACACCCAAATCATCAAGAAGGTCAAATAGAGGTCAAATAGAGGTTTGGTGAAAATTTTATACAGTGTAGGGGAGACGCAGGAGCCTTGTGGTACTCCGCAGGTGACAAGGGCTGCCAGTGCTGCTGAGTTGGGTGAGAAGACCCTCATAGTTCTGTTGGTTAGGAAGGACTGTATCCAGTGTATGGCTTTGGCTGAGAATGGGTAGCAGAGGAGAAGTGTTTGCATAGTATGTTGTGGTTGGGAGGAGGAGTGCTAGATTGTCATTATCTTTGAACTTGTTCATTTTATTTATTGTAGGAGGGCTGATTCAGTGCCATGTCCTGGACAGAAGCCAGATTGGCGTAGGCCAAGGAGGTTGTTAGTTTCCAGATGATTTTGGATCTGCACATGAGCTGCTCTGTCCAATATTTTAATGAAGAAAGGTACGGTTGTTATGGGTCGGTAGTTTGTCGCCATATTAGGGTCTAAATTGTGTTTCTTCAGTAATGGTAGGACCCACGCATCTTTGAGGTTTGTTTGAACAGTGCTCCTTTCGAATGCGGCATTGATTAGGCTTGTGATGAACGGGGTGAGTTTGGCTGTGCAGTCTTTGATGGGCAGATATCGCCTTGGTACCTGGAAGGTTTGAGGCTTGTGATCATTTTCAGGACTTCTGTTGTGGAGACTGGGGCGAATTCAAATTGTGTATTCTTTTTTTGGGGTGTGTAGCTAGCAATCTGCTAGCATTGGGACAGTGTTAAGTTCTTTTTTAATTCGATTTTGGATTGCAGAAGGGCGATTTATTCAAGGAGAGCTTTTTGAATGTATGTGCACCAGGCTGCAACTTTAAGACCTGATTCTTGAGTTGGCACTGACAATTCAAGTTCTTGTAGAATGGATAAGACTTCCTTGGTGCCTGAGTTGGCTTTGGCAATTCTTTCATTGTATGTGGTGCTTTAAGTTTGGAGGATAGCCTGTTTATAGTTTTTGGATGCTGCGGTAAAGGTTTCTTTATTTGGTTCAGTCAGGTGTTTTTTCCAATTGGTCTCAGCAGTTCTCTTGGTGCTGCGCATTGTTTTAAGGTTAGGGGTGTACCCGGAATTTAGATGGGCTAGGGGTTTAGCTTTTACGCATACTCAGTGGTGCTACTTTGTCAATGGCAGCTAGGAGAACTTGATTATATACATCTACAATAGTGTTGGGGTCATTTGCAAAGTTATCTTGGTATTCGTTGATCGGGTGCATCAGAGGTAGTAGTTTCTCTGCTGTAATGTTGCGCAAATCTCTGGATAATGTGGCTAGTGCTTTGGGGGGTGTATCTGTGTGATGCTGGAAATTCATTGGAGGGACATGGCCTCCATGTCCTTGTCCTGTACTCCTTTTATCATGTGTGTTCTGTGTTATTTTCTGCACAGGAGTCCATGTGGGACTCCTGGCAGTGCAGCTCTTCCTCTTTTTAGTTTGGTGAACTTATGGCACCCATGGGTGGGGGTACAAACCCATATTCCTAGTGTATGTTTTTGGGCACCTGTGGGTGGCCCACAGAGCAGGGTATGGCTGGTGGCAGCTCCATGCTGAATTTGACAGCTGCTCTGAGTATCCTCCATTTTGGGATACCGAGGCCCTGGCATTGGATTCAGTTGATTCCTGATAGCAGACAAGGTGGCCCCTGTGGCCTCTTGTTTTCTATTGCCTGTTACCTTGTTTTCCCAAAGTCCTGGGAAGCCCTGACTCTGTCCCTTTCCCTGACTGGCTGTTGGGTGGAAGTTCCATACATGGTATTGTCGGGAAGTCCAGGCCACACTGGCTGGACCCTTCCCAATGACTGTATGTTGTGGGTATGCCTTTGGGGTGGAACCTGGGTGAATGGAGTGTGTGACCAATATACATTTCATGTTGGTGGGTAGCACAATGAATGAGACAGCCCTGCCTGAAACTGGTATGAATGCAGTGTCGAGAGCTGAATGTCTGGTCTCTTGTCCCAATCCACATTCTGTGTTGTGAGTGTCTGGATGGAAAAGAATGGCCTGAATGCACTGTGAGCCTGATTGGCTGCCTTCCTGCTGAAGGTCCTGATGAATGAATGGCTGCCTGTGCCTGGATCAGCAGTGTGAATGAGAGACAGAACATTAGATCTGGGGACCTCTCACTGACTAGAATCGATCAGAAGCTGAAGTCGAAACTTGATGCTTATCTTGAAGCCCAGCTGGAAGAAGAAGGCTTTGCTGCTGCTTTCCTTCGACGCAATCCAAAAGCTGTTGTGTCTCCAAGAACTGATCCAAGAGAGGACTTGGCTAGGCAACCTCTTCCCGAGCTACGAGGAAACATTGTGCACCAGCTAACTTTCACCAAGACTCCATGGAAGTCAGTCATCGAAAGGCTGCCGACCAGAGACGGGGACCGCTGAGGAATCTGTCCAGGGAGTATATCTCAGGGGCAACATGCTCGCCTTGGAAGCAAGACGACACGGAGCACCACAGGTTCGATCCTGGGCTTTGCGCTTCGAAACCTCTGGGTATTAAGCGCGTCATAAATAACCTATCACATCATATCATATCAAGCAAAGCGTATCATTGAAGTCCATCGCCGTCGACAACCATCATCCTCGACCCGAGCCGCAACGCTCCATTGCCTTAGACATTTGAATCAAAGACTCAGTTGCTCATCACCGTCGACTGCTTTGTCCCGCCGGAAAAAGTCATGGTCACAGACGACCCAAGGAGAATCCACCGGTGGGTTTCCACCATCCGAAGTCCACAAAGATGGCGACAAAGATTTGAAAGCCAGCCGTGGTTGAGACCTGATCGTTGACGCCAAACACAGACAACCCGACTTCCTTGCTGGGCCTGTGTTCTTCATTGACTCTTTGCGGAAACAAACTATCGTTGTCGAGGTGCACCGCATGCCTCATCTTCGCAGGACGTCCATGACTGATCGTTGATAAGCACTGCAAGGACTGAAGCTGCTGCCTCTACAACATTGTTCACCCTTTTCTTCGAGGGATCTTGATGATCCGTGGCTCCTGCCATCATTTCTTGTGCAAGAAAAACGGCCATGAAACGGAACTGCAACTTTTAGTTAATCTTTTATCGGTCAAGCAGTGATCTTGGTCTAAGCTTTAAAATTCTTACTCATGAGACATAATTTCTGTCATAATGTATTATTGTTGTTCCCCAGGTGTCTGAGAAGAAAGGGGAGTGCCCACACATAGTTTCAGGGGAGCAAATCCGCAATGACATTGTCCCTGTTTGGCACAAATTCAATAACAAATCATGTCCTTGCAGGGACGTAATCCAATTGACTATGCATCGTGGCACCCCGACCAAACCTTTCGAAGTGAAGACTGATACCAAGGGTTTGTGATCAGTCAATATGATGAATCTTCTTCCATACAAGAATATTTTAAACGTTCTTATGGCCCATATAGCTGACAGTGCCTCCTTCTCTACGACAGAGTACCTAAGCTCAGCGCCTTTAAGAACTCTAGATGCAAACACTACCCTACCCTCTCAATGTCATTCTCCTTCTGCATGAGAACAGCACCCAATCCTGTTCCACTAGCATCAGTCATGACAAATGCGACTTTTGTAATGTCAAAAGAGGCTAAGACCAGGGCATGTGAGATGGTTTTCCATGATTTCCAAACATTCCTGTTCACATTCATTGGACCAATCAAATTGTACATTCTTTTTGCACAATGCCTTAAAGCCCATGCACCTGTCTGCAAAATTTCTCATGACTTTGGCGTAATATTCCAGGTCACCTAGAGATGATAGTGCTAACCTAACACTCAAACCTACTCAGCCACTCAGAACCAGACCATACTGAACAATAATGCACAACAATATGGCTCACACTTCGAAACAAAACAAACACTCCCTTATGCACTGGCCTATCACCTTAATGTTGGTATAAATGGGCTCTCCTCAGGAGTCAACTGAATAATCACATCAGTTGCACACATCACAAGGCAGCTCATAAGGGCTATCATATTTTTAGCTACATACAAATGTGTTGCCTATGGTAACCATGCTCTGAGCTGAAGGTTATCTGGTTGTTATGTGCACTGTTGCTTAAGAGATTACTGTGCTCTTTCTCCAACAATATTCACCTTCCTCATTATGAGACTATTTTCCATACTGGCCCCTCCTTGTTTCTTTCTACAGTATTTCTGTTTCGGAGCCCTGAAAATAGCAAAAGGGAGAAACCTGTGTTTGCGACATGTTCATTCAACAAATTAGTTTAAAAAAAGTCTTTCATCTACAGGCACATGGCTTCCCCGGTCCAAGAAAGTCCCCCATACCATATGTACAAGTTCAATCTGATTTTCCTCCAAAGTCTCTATCAGGCCTCTCCGCCTAAAGTAGGTCTTCCAGTGGCCTCCCCAGTCACATCAGCACTCGTGACTGTCCTTGCTTCTTGTTGATCACAAACAGCTTTCCCAGATTCTTACAGTTGCAAAAAAGTAGGTTCCTTCAGCCATTTCAGATCCCTGGGCTGTGTCGCCTTTCGTTTTTCCAGAGTGCCTCTTCTAGTGATGGACATTCCAGGGTCTCTTTTGGCCAAACTAACGTGGGCACCTACTCCTGCCAGCAGGCAAATAAGTGAGAGTTGCCAGTAGGGAGAGATTGACAAAAAAAAGTTTTTTTGTGCAAATCGCATTTATGGTTGTCAAGTTCCTAATTTATAAGTCCACCATTATGCAGATGCATTAGTTGAGTTGTACATTTTGTTGAGAAAAGGAATGGTTGTTTTATTTGTGTTTTTGAGAGATGTTTACATAAAAATGCTTGTTGCACAAAAAACTTTTTCTAAAAAATGCAATTGTTGAAGAAATAATTGTTGTCTTACTTATTATATGTAGAGAGAATTTGTATGTTTAGAGATGATGCATTTACATGTTTTATGAAATACCAATAGAATAAAATGATTTTTTAATAAGAACACAGTCTCCGGCCCTCATCATGCTATTTTTGAAACACATTTATTGAGGTTTCAATCCATAGGGTATCACACTTGTTTAGCATATATTGACCTTTACCCCAGATGCCCATGTAGGGATTCACCACCTGTAGTTTGTTGGACCCCTTTTATAAGCAAGAGGCCAAAATCATAGTGCACAGTGGGTCCCTACTGGATCAATATCTTGATCTGTAGTACGTGCACTACAGTGGCACAGAGGAGGTTCAGGGCACACAGGTGCCCTCTGATATTTACTGAGGCAGAAAGGTCATTGCCGCGTAGGGACTAAATGCCAAATATGTACCTCTGTTCCCAAACTACATATCTATGAGAGTTGCTATTCTAGTGGCAGTTGTACACTATTTTAAATATATACCATACATGCATTTAGGGTATACCTGAATTTAGGGTATGGTTGCTAGCATCTCTCCCAAATATTACAGCCACATCAATTTGATATCAAACAGGTGCCAGCACTGTGAGCCCAGCTCAGCTGTGGAAGGATTACGTGAATTCTGTCCAGACAGCCCGGCCCTGCCAACCAACAGGGCAGAAGACTGGATGGCTACAACATTCCTTTTGATGCTTTGTGAGGTTGGGTAACACCTCTCTCCAGTGTGCAAGCCCTCCAGCTGGAGCTGGCCTAGGAAACAGGAATAAAAGGACACACCCATCGCAAAAGGGCTAGCCTCAGGCCAGGGTGTTGCATACCAAAAGGACTGTTGATGCTATTGACAAGGGAAGGGGCAGAGATAGTGTGGACATGGGGCGCTCAGACCAACTGGGGGAAAATTCCACAATCTGTTTTTCTCTCTTTATCACACTTCCTTCCTGTCCCCTCCTCTTCATTTAACACAAAGCACTGTGGGAGTGATGTTAGAAGGCAAAGAACACTTGTCTCAAGGCCAGGGATTGGACCACTTAAAGCAGGCTTGCTGCTGTTCAGCCACCTATAGACATTTGCCTTCAAAATTAGGGGTCTCCAAATCCTTTGATTCATCACTGGAATTCAACCTTGGAGAAAAATTCATTGGGACCCTGTTGGGAGGGCAGTCCTGTCCAAAGTCCTCCAGTTGTGAGTTCAAGACAGGACGCGCCAGGCAAAGGCAATCTCTGCTCTCTAACCATTCCCAGGGCACATAGGTGTACTATTCTACTGGAGCAAGATCTGCCTCTCTACCAGCCACACTGGGACCTAGGCCCTCTCTTTGAAGAAGGGCTCCTGTAGGTGTGTGCCAGCCTCCTCATGTTTGGGAGTCGGGGAACAAGGACAACTCTTGCCCCTGAGACCGTGGAGTGGGACTCACAGATCCTGAGAGCCAAGCCAGCCAGGATTCCTGCACTTTCACCATCAAATCTCTGCAATCAGTGATTTTGAGGGCATTCAACCCTGCTTGAACTAGCAGGCCCCTCCAGAGCCGCCCCTGGCACTCTATGACCTTCAAACTGCAGTACTGCATGTTCGAAAAAGTTTGCTCCTGCACCGCACCAGCTATAGCGCATTGTTGCCTCAGCTCAAACAAAGAAGCATCACTACACCTGCATCGGTCAAACCACTGTCGAACCTCCAGCCTCTTCATTGCCTATCGAGTCAAAAAACAGACCCTGGTCTTCATCAAGAACTGTGACCTTGGAGCACAGCATCGAACCAACTCTCCTTGAGCATCCCCACATCAGCCCCTCTGCCATAGAACCACAAACCGAACCTGGTTATATCCACATTCTTCATCGCATGAGCATCGCTTTGAAGCACAGCAACCTTTAGTTCGACTTCGACTCAAGATCTGCTTGTCATATGGACTATCATGACTGCCACATTTGAGCATGAATGGAACTGTCAGCACAGCTTTAAGAAGCCTGGTTCGCCATTGTCGAACCATGCAAAGTTATTATTCACATATAACTGTTGTGCTCGTCCATTTCCAGTCCCTAGCGACTGGCTACATCACCTTAATCCCTTTTGCTTTCAAGAACATATCCTTTTCAAAGAACATTGGGGTTTGTATTGCCTTTTCTCTCTCTGTGCCATTACCAAGAGTTCGTCCTCTTGCTATGTTGATTATTCTGTGTTCTTTGTACATGAGTGGGTTTTTGTAGAAATAAATCATGCATGTATATCTGTGGTTTTGTTCTTAGTGACCCTTAAAATCATGTGTGCTTACCTGTGTCAATGACCAGAGGTTGAAATTAGCATTATGTCTGCTTACCTATGATTATTTTCTTCAACAGCAAACAAGCACATATTTCTTTTCTGCGATTTGTTTCCTTTTTCCACAACCTCAAAGTTACATGTGTCTGTATTTAATTTGGGGTTTTCTTGTGCCAAAAATAATTAATGTACCATTCCTTGTTTTGGTCTTACTGATGTCTCATCACGTGGTCCTCAAAGACTCTCTTCCAATATCCTATCTATGCCCCTACTCTCGCGTTGTGTTCTAACCTATACACCTACTCTTTCACCAATACATCATTTACTTTTTTGTCCTATCTCTTCTAAAGAAATCACAGATGTATGTGTTTGACTGTATTCTCTTGCCCCAAAAATGATGTGTCATTCTATAGTCTTCGCTTCCAATAAATAAAAGGTATTGGCCTCATTCCGAGGTTCGCGTTAAATTTCTGACTTTACCGGCATGGCGGAAATACCGTATCCGCGTTGGTAGCAGGGCGTAATTAGCACCATATTCCGACCTCGCGGGCACGAGCTTTCCGCCATGCCAGTAAACCCCCTAGCGCCATACCGGTAAAGGGCGCGTCAAACCCCTTACCGACAACAACCGAGACGTAACTAACACCATCGCCCTCCACGTAGTGCGTAAATAGCGGTGCCCGTAATTAACGATGACCGTAAATTACGGGCACCGGTAAAAACCGTAGACGGAAATTACATCATCGAACAGGAACGGGAAGCATCATGGCGGCCATCTTTAAAATCACAATCCATTGAAATCCTCTCCATACAGGACTCGTGGGCATATTGTGATAGGCAAAATAGACTCCAGAGACCAGCATCATGCCAAAAGCATTAAAAAAGGGTGCTGCGCGCATCAGGAAGGAGAAATTCTCCCAGGATGAGCTCCAGGTACTCGTCGATACTCTGCATGAACATGCTGAGATTGTTTTCAGCAGCGACATGCGCAGGCACACCATCCTCAGGAAGAAGGAGATATGGGAGCTGGTCTCGCAGAGGGTGAGCGCTGTCGGAAACACCCCCCGCAGCACGACGCATTGCCGCAAACGCTGGGATGACCGCCGTCTGAGGGTGCGGGCCATCCTCTCAGCAAACCGCAATCTGGCCCTAGAGACAGGAGGAGGCCCAGCCTCACCCATAAAAATGATGCCCTGGGAGGAAACATGTGCGGAGATGATGGGCACAGAAGCCATCGAAGGTGTCGGCGATATGGATTGCGGTGATCCTTCATCAGCTGACGCAGGTGAGTGCCATGAGTGTAAACAGTACATGCATCCCTAATGCAAGTCATCGCCAAGGGCTGGTCAAGCAGTCACATCATGTTTGGGTAAACCCCCCCCTCCAATGATGCCGTAACAACTGGGACCCAGGATGATGTCAGGTGCAAGGCTGACACCCATATTGGGCATGCCACACAAAAAGCTGGTCAATGTCAGTCACCACAGTACTCCGCCAACATGAGTGACCCTGCCGACAGTATGCTTTTCCCATCCAAGCAAAGATCACAGTCCCACTCAGCACCCAAATGTCACCAAAACGCTGCTATCCCATCGTAATACCATTGTCTGGAACTAATTTTGACCCCCAGATCATTGCTCATGCCGTCTCTCTCTTGCCCCCCACAGGCACCGGTCATGAAAGTGAGGACCAGGAAGGCCCCCGGACAAGTACCTCCCGGGGCACAGGCAGGGGACAGCGCACACCTGCAAGCAGAAAGAAGGCACATGCCACACCACCTGCCCCAGCAACCCCCATGGAGGGTACACAACCCCCATCCGCGGCCCTGGACATGCCTGCAGTTCTGCGGGACACATGCCCCACGCTGCATCATGAGGAATCGAGTGCGTCAGGGGAGAATGCTGCCATGTGCATCCTCGATGTGCCAGGCAGCACATCACCAAACACCATTGACAACGTGGAGGAGCCCAATGACTATGTACAGAGCCCAGACACTCCCTCGTACAGCCAGGTTGCCCATAGCGACCCTGGGTCGAGTGACGGCCCAGGGCTCACAGGCGAAGGGGATACACCTGTCTGTCATGAGCCCACTTCCCCTGCAGGAAGTCCTGAAAGTCCTGCAGGCACAACAACACGAAGCCTGCCGATCACATCGCCCACAACGGCTGCAGAAACAGTGCGCTGCCAGCACCTCACGGGCATGATAGAGGAGTTTCTCCAGGACAACCGGGAATCAGGGTTGGTGCTTCATAATGGGCGAGATCATCAGTACCAGCACAAACCGCATCTGTGAGATGCTTGGCAGGATTGCTGATGCCCTGGAGGCAGCACCCCCCAGACCACAGCCCCAGCAGGAGGTGCCATCCTCCCAGAGCTCCTCCACGCAGACCAGCCCGGTCCGTAGGTCACTGCGCACGATGCACCGGAATGGAAGGGATGCCCCAGGCTCTGGCAGTGCCCATTGACCGTGCAGCCACACACATGTAGCCAATGCTGCACTGATGGGAACATTGTGGGGTTGTTGTGGGGGGAGGGTGAGGGGGTTGAGGGTGTGTGTGGGAGTTGGGGGGGAGGCGGAGGGGGGTGAGGGTGTGTGTGGGAGTTGGGGGGGAGGGTGAGGGGGTTGAGGGTGTGTGTGGGAGTTGGGGGGGAGGGGGGTGAGGGTGAAGGATCTGTTGTACACGTTTGGACATCATCATACAATACACAGTTTGGTCTATCCTACAATACAGAGTGGACATTCATTATTGTGCATGTGTCTTTTAATGTCTCACAGTGCATGTAGTACATGTATCCCCACACCCAGTGCCCAATGCCCTGTCATCCTCACCCCCTCAGCTGACTTGTGATTCAGAAATATTGCTCGATCAATGATTGGCGCACGGAACGTCCCTCCCGTGCATCGGCACCGTGTTGCTGTTCTGCCATTCCTTCCTCCACCTCCTCCTCCTCCTCATCTGGTGGTAGCAGTCCCACGTCAGGGGGCAGTGGCACGTTCCGACGGATGCACATGTTGTGCAGCATTACACATGCCATGGTGATCTTGAACACCTTCTCGTGGCTGTAGATGAGGGCCCCACCTGACCGGCTGAGGCAACGGAATCGTGCCTTCAGAAGGCCGAAGGCCTGCTCTATGACCACCCGTGTACGGGTATGAGATCTATTATAGTCCTCCTCGTGCCTGTTTTGGGGGTTGCGGACGGGGTCATGTGCCACGGTTTCAAAGGGTAGCCAGCATCACCTGCATGAGAGTGGAATGAAGGTAAGTGTTAGTACATTCATGGTGGAGAACTGTGCTAGTCTTACATTGCAGCGTGTGATGACTGGCCATGCACACATGTCCCTGGATACAGTCAACCCATTACTGGTCCGGCCATGTGTGCTGGCCAATGGAATGATGGAGGGGGTAGCTTCTCCCTGATGGGTCATGGTGCGCACTCATGTCTTGTTGCATGTGCATCGTTTATGCATGCAGCAGTGTTGGACTGCATTAATTGATGACTTGCGTAAGACCTGCTGTAAGGGTGTGTTGGTAGTAGTTGGTAGCATACCCTTCATTCAGCACTGATCCCTATCATGGTGATTGGCAGCTATCCTATGGAGGTGCCGAACCAGTCACACGCAGTAGGATCCCTGTTAGACTAACCTCTATGCACTCCCATGGATGACTGTCCTTTGTGTTGAGATGCAGGAGTCAGCGACATGGTGCTATTGCACTGCATGGTGCACGATGACCTTACGGTGTGTAAGGTCCACCGATGTGTGGTGCATGTGTCGTGGTCTTTGGCCAGGGTAACTGTTTGTCAGGTACCATTAGGTGTTGGCTCGTATTCACAACTGTGTGGTTAGGTGGTAATGTGGCGTGCCACTTGTCATGGGGCACAGTGTTCTGTGAGGTGCACAATGTACAATGGCATTGACATTCCCTCCCGGGTGGGGTATGCATCCCCCCCCACTTTCCCTCCCGGGTGGAGTATGCATCTCCCCCACCCCCTTTCACAGTGGGGTATGCTGACAACCTACTCAGAGCCCCAATGCACTGCCATGGCCCATTACGGTTACTCACCAAGCAGCCAGGTACGTTGTCCGGCATGTCGGTCCATGTAGCCTGGTAGTGTTGAGTTCCGCAGGACCAAGGAGTCATGAGTTGATCCGGGGTACCGAGCATTGCATTGTGTGATGACTTTACTGGCATTACACACCATCTGGACGTTGATGGAGTGGTATTGCTTGCGGTTGCGATACGGCACCTCCATGGCATGAGGAACCACCAATTCTACGTGGGTGCAGTCGAGGGCACCTATGCAATTTGGCATGCCTGCAAGTGCATGGAAGGCAGCTTTGGTATCATACATCTCCTGTGGAGTCCGGGGGAGGCATATGTAGTCCCTTCTGTGCTTGAGGAGGGCATCCAGCACTTGGTTGAGTATCCGGGAAAATATTGACTGTGAAATGCCATGCATGTGCCCCACTGTATGCTGGTAGGTGCCTGTGGCAAGGAAGTGGAGCACAGACACTACCTTTAGTAGAGGGGGGATGGCAGTGCTGATTTCTATGAGGCTCACTATGTCGGTATGTATGAGGGCCACTATGGTGGTTATGGTGTCCCAGTCAAGCCGGTACAGGGTGTGGATCTGCTCTTGTGTGAGGTTGAAGGGGGTGGCTCTGATGCGGGGAATTGGGGGCTGCCGGCGTGGTAATGGTGGCTGCACCGGTAGGGCATGCTGGCCCTGTCTCACCCTCCTTCTCCTCCTGTGTATCCTCTGTGGTGGGGGCTGTGGTTGCTGTGGTTGCTGTTGTTACTGTTGTCGTAGGGCCTCCAGCTCCAGGAATGCTGCTACAATTGGTATCATCTTGGTGTGGGAGGGGGTGTGGTGTGTGGGTGTGCTCCTTTTGTGCTGTGCCAGACTCTATTGCCTCCACCTGTGCTGATTGGGTGCACCTGTTCCTCTTCCAAACACTGATCAGGGTTGTTAACACCTTCCCCGCAATGCCGGTATTAACGCCATGGCGTTAAGGTACTTTGCGCCCTTGTGGAGGTCGTTATTTCCGTGTTCGCTTTGCTTGGAATTGGAGATGGTTTACGCCTTCCCGTTATTTCCGCGATGGTGTGTCGGGCGCGCGACACTGGTCCGCTATTTACGCCATCGTAGTTTATGGTGGCGTAAATAACGGTGTGGCGGGTCAGAATGGCCCGTAACGGTAAAGGAAGTCGTTATTCCTTTACCGGCCTCGTTTTTCCCTTAACGCCGGACTCGGAATGACCACCATTGTGTGCGATTTCACATTTTCCAGTGCCAATAAAGCATGTCAATATGTGTTATTCCATACTTTCTTCCGCATATTACTGATGTTGTTCATCTTTGGGCCTAATTCACAGAAGCGTTTTATAATGGGAAACCGCCATTGGAAAACGCTCTGTGACTTCATTCTCTACTGCCAAACCATGCTCCTGGATTCTACCATATTCCCAGGTCGCTATGCTACTTTTAATTCCACTGTAATCTGCTCTAATTCTGATCCTATTCTAGTCTATATTCATTTCGTTCCTTAAACTTGCCTGAGCAATATTAACCCGGCCACTTCCCTTACCAGCGGTCTGGCTCAGAATAAACTGCAATTTGTGGTGATTGAAATGATACATATTTAAGGAAAAACGCAAGCAAATCTTTCCTACCGGGATCTCATATATAACTTGGAAAGGTTGGCAAAGTCTCATAGGGATCGAGATTTGAGAGAATAGAGCTTTGATTGGAACAGTTCAGCCATTCTCACAGCTGAGTAAGAAAAGCTAGAGCATATTGCTCATCTCCGTCTTCAAAGTAATCTTAGACCCTCTGTAATAAACAAGTGCAGGTACTTGACAGTGCTGTGTGGGAATCAATTCGGTCTTAGTCATCGGCTAACCGGCGGCAGCTCACTATAATTGTCCAAGTTACTCATGTTCTCTTCCTAGTTTTCTATGTTTCAATCACGTAAAGAATTGTATGGTGATGCTCTGCTTCGCTTCTGTAAGATAGAACAGATTATGATTCACAACACACACAAATAAATATCGCATTTGGTTAAATAACTTAAATTTTGTATGTTTTGGGCAATTAACCTTGCACTGGCGTAACAAGGATCCCCGCGGTGCGGGGGGCCCCAGCAGCACATGTCCTGGGAGGGGTCCCCACTTGGAGGAAAAAAAAAAGAAAAATATTTTTTTGCACAAAAAGAAATATATATATACTTTTTATTTCACTTTGCATTCATAAAGAAATTATTTCTGTAACAGAAATAATTTCTTTATGAAGGCAGAATGACTACAAAAAGAAACTTTCTTTTTGAAGTCCGAGGGATCCCCTCACCTCATGCAATGGAAGACCCTATGCTGGACGCCTCCATGTCATGGGGTGGGGAAGCCCTATGACTTCAAAAACAAACAGTATCTTTTTGAAGTCAATCTGCATTCATAAAGAAATTATTTCCGTTATGGTTGGGTACTTAACGGAAATAATTTCTTTATGAAGTCAAAGTGACTTCAAAAAGAAACAATTTCTTTTTGAAGTAATAGGGCTTCCCTCAACCCTGTGACGGTGCGTGTGTGAGCGTATGGTGAAAGGGTGCACACTTAAATGTACGGGTGACTGCCTGGGTGTGCCTGCATGGTGAAAGGGTGCCCATTTTAATGTATAGGTGGCTGCCTGTGTGAGTGTATGGTGAAAGGGTGCACACTTAAATGTATAGGTGGCTGCCTGGGTGTGTGTGCCTGTATGGTGAAAGAGTGCACACTTAAGTGTATCGATGGCTGGGTGTGCATGTGTGTATATGGTGAATGGTGTGTGTGCTAGCATTCAGGGGTGCAACAAAACCTACATTTCGGGGGGGCTAACCTTTCAAATGTTGGGAGAGGCGGCAACTTCACGGGCGGTGGGGGAGGGGCAAACTTATTTTTGTGGGGGCATCTCATTTCTTTACGCATTTTAATGAGACTATTCGTGGAGGGTGAGCTTGTGCAACAAATCATAATGGTTGTCCATGTCAAGGTTAAGCAGGCATGATATGTGGTATTAGTGGCTAGAGAGGCATTTTGGTGCAGCCAGTCTAGTCACTCCTCAGTTTGGTATGATTTTTTTTATAACTGGGCGTTTCTGATAAAGCAGTCCTGCTTAGCGTAATTAGCTGGCTAGATTGGTATTTTGGTGCTGCCAGACTGGTCGTTTCTTACTGGGGCATTGTATATTTTTCTGGGCATCTATTATAAAATGATATGATATAAGTCATTTATAACGCGCCTGTACACAAGTGTTTCTAGGCGCGACAAGACATGGGAGGGAAGATAGAGGGAGAACAAGACAAACGATCTTACTAGGCCTTGTGTCATTCAGATTATGCAGGGACAGGGAGGGGGGAGTGCAAGGGAGAGGGGAGGGAAAAATAGGGCAGTAATGCTCTGAGTAAGTGCAGCCAGGGCAGTGCAGCTCTCGGTAGTGAAAGGTGAACAAGGGACTGTAGGATTACAGTTACAACCCCTAAGTACGTGGTAAGCCCAGAGGCAGTGCAGGGGTGACTGATCAAGAAAGAGTCTGGACTCAATGAGACTCTGGGGGTAGCCCAACAACCAGTCGGTACAGCAGACAGGTGGGCCAGGTAGGCCAGCAAGGGGGGGAATGAGATAAAGCAGGGGAGAAGAGGAACGTTTTAAGCTGCTTCCGGATCTTCAGGTTGTCCGGCTCAAGTTTGAGAGGGGCAGCAAGGCCTTTCCAGAGGGAGGCACCTGCATAGGAGAGAGATCTACGCCCTCCCACTTTCTGCCTGGGGAAGTGTCTAACCCTTAGAGAGTTGAAGGTAGCTGAGCGAGGGGCTTGAGAAGGAAGGTATTTTGGAAGAGAGCAGTGGATGTAGTGTGTGTCCGGTCCCAGAAAGCTTTGTGGACAATGCAAAGTCTCTTTGAGGAGGTGCAGCTGGTAGTGGGACTTCTTGGCGATGTCTGAGATGTGAGGAGAGAAAGAGAGAGTGGAGTCAAAGATGACAACAACGTTTTTTGCCTCGCAGGAAGGCGAAGGAAGATGGTCCAAGGCGGGTGGCCAGAGTGCGAGTGGGAAAGCAGGGGCAGGGGTCCCAATGAGAAGGATCTCCATCTTACTGGCATTAAAAGAGAGATCGGTGGATGCGCACCAATCCTGAATCATGGATAGACAGTCAGGAATGAGAACGAGAGGAAAGGAGTCTGAGGGGAGGCTGAAGGAAAGCTGAGTGTCATCTGCATAAGAGGAGAAGGTAGAGATCAGGTGGGCCATAGGGGCCAAGAAGAGGTTGAAAAACAACGGTGAGAGGATGTAGCCCTGGGAACGCCACAGGTATAGAGAGATGTGGTGGAGAGAAAGGCACCAAGTTGCACCTGGGAAGGGCAGTCCAAGAGGATGGAGATCAGCCACTCAAGGGCCTGATCCATGATGCCCAGGTTCTCATGGAGTCGATTGATCAGGATGGTGTTGGTTGACCATATCAAAAGCACAGAAAATATCAAGGAGGATGAGGACAGAAGGAATTCTGTGATCAAGGTTAGAGAGCAGATCTTCACGAGAACCGTTTCCATGCCTCTGGCAGCTCTGAAGCCAGACTGATGGTCATGGAGACAGCCAACAGATTCAGCGTGGAGAGTAAGCTGGAAGATGGGCAGTTTTTTCCAACAGTTTGCCCAGGAAAGGGGTGATGGAGATTGGGCGATAGTTTTCCAGGCAGGCAGGAAAGGCAGACAGCTTCTTGATGAGTGGGTGCACAAGGCAGTGCTTAAGGGGAGAGGGGAACGTTCTAGTGGTGAAAGAGTGATTACAGAAATCGGCCTAGGCTGGAGCGAGGGTGTCAATATGGTCCTTGATGGTTCTAGAGGACTAGGGGAGCACCTGTTTTGACAACACTTTCATACATCGGACTTGTCTAGAAATCTCATCAGGTATTGTCAAAGAGAAAGAGGAGAAAGGAGGAAGAGAAGTAGAGCTGGCCAAGGGAGGCCAAGAGAGGAAGAGGGAGAGGAAGAGGAGATGGGGGGCAAGATGTCCTGAGTTTTAGTGGAGAAGTGAGAGAACAGAGCCATACAGAGGGCCTGGGAGGGAACAGGAGAGGTAAAGACTGCAACAGGATTGACCAGTTAGTTACTTGCAGATTTTAAAGAGTTTTGCCATGTAGTTAGAGGCCACAGAGACGTGGGCTTGAATGTGTGTTCTCTTCTTGATGAGTGTTATTGCTTTGGCTGGCATTTTGGTGCAACCAGTCTAGGTATGTCTAAATCTGGCCTGGTATGCTTTACTGTAATGTTATTACGTGTCTAAACTGGTCTACATTGTGCAGCCAGTTGGACATGTTTTCATTGTGGCATGGCATTTTTAATAGCAAAGCATTAATGTTCCTGTGCACTGTTGGTGACTTGCATGTATTGGATTGGTGTTACCCTACAAAACCATTGCAAACACTCTGGCTTGTTAGCCAATTGTTTCAGAAAGTGTGCTGCATATTGCATTAAAACACATATTTATATCGTTCTCCTAGTGCAGTGTGTGGCATACCCCTTCAACACAAATTTGTGCGTATTGCGCAAGTATGATAATCTAGGCCGGCCCAGAATGTGGCGTGACCTGTGATTTGTTGCTGAGTTGGGGGGGGGGCCCTCAGCATGGCTCGCAGGGGGCCCCCACATTTTATTTTACGCCACTTCAACCATCCGCTTATACAGGATCGTTTTGAAGGGCTGGCATGCCTTTAAGATTGTCATTCATATACATCATAGGAATAGTCATGGGAAGTGCTGTACGTGCACCATACAAGGTGGGATCAAAGTCACTAAAATGCTTTTGCACATGTAGATCATTATTGACCTTTTTTGAGCCAATCAGAATGCTCAGAATGACTGCATTTCTAGCGTTCTGATTTCAGAAGCTAGTGGGGAAACAGCAGAAAGCAGGTCTCTACACAGCAGTGCCAATTCCCAACAACATTTCTTTCAGAAAGGCACTTCATACCTGCGAGAAACCTTTTCACGCATTTTGCAGTGCGCCTAAACACGACAGGCAACGGGCCTGATTCGCACAGCGTTTCGCTATGGGATTGCACCATTATAAAATGCTTTTGTGAATCAGGTACAGAAACGGTTTACTTTTACATTATATTTAATGCATGCTCATGTCAAAAACAGTCCACATCAGCCACGCTTACTAATACAATACTTACAATATAAAGACAACCAGGTTATTTAAATACTACAAATTAAAATTTGATTTGCTAACATATTTTGACCATTTACTTTACTCACTGTTACGTTGTTTTATTACTTCACCTCCACAACCCAAAACCCTTTATTGCTATTACCACTTTGTGCTAATAGTCTTATAGACCCCCGAAGGGGTCATAATCGCTTGGGATAATGACTTTTAAAAAACTTCAGAGTGTGCCATTATCATGTGATAATGGCCCTTCCTCACTCTATAAGGCTTAATGAACATGCAGGTCAAATGTCTTGCCTGCTCAGTCATTAACTTCACTGTTGAGAACCTGAGTGCTTATTAATTCTCTGCAACTTTAATTCTGCAGATCTGACTCTCCATGGCCATTACACCCCTGCATTCACTGCTCCTGACACTGCCATCTTCACACTGCTCTTGTAAACATCTTACAACCAATGCACTCACAACATCATTAGTCTTCATACACAAGCTTTTCACTGTAACAAAAAATGGCATGTCTGCTTTCTTTTTTATTTGGTGTAGAGTTTTACTTGCTTAGTGTTTTATGTCACTGTATTGAGGGACAAGGCAGTAGAACACAACCAAAGAGGAGACGCCAAAAGAGAGTTTCTTTTGACCATGTCAGCTCAGCAGTGCCCTGCAGTGTGGAAAATCAGTTAGGAGTGTATCTGTCAGGATTGCGTTGTGCCGTGTGTTGTGTGTCACTGGAATTGCACTGCATGCATTGTCTGACCTCACATGTCTCCCAAAGGGGTGAGCTTTTAACACTGAACTATAAGACAAGCAACTAAAGCTTCAGGGGAGCTCGCAGGTGTCAGATCTGTGGCAGAATATCCTTGTGTTTGAGCTCAAGGAGCAGAAAAGAACACAAAGCACACAAAAACACAGAATAGTGAAATGCCATCCTGTATATATTATACAGGTAATTCAAAAACAACACTTGATTTTGCTGAAACATAATGTTACAATTCAGTCTGTGGAGTTTGCCAGCAAGGTTAGGTTCCATCGAGAATAGTGTTTGGCGAGCGTGCATTTATTAGGAGCAAATGAAAAATGGGCATAAAATGGGTATTATAATAGCAAAATAATGACATCCTCATGAACTGCTGTGCTCCTGACTGCAGTCATAATGCTAGGGCCTGCTACAAATGAAGAACAAATGACTGTGTTTATGCAGAGCCTAATGCCATGCAAACAAACCATGGTTTCCCTCAATTTCATACAGAGGACAACAGATGTAATTGTTTTTTATGTTAAAGTTTACTTTTATTTACATTGCTTTTTGGCAGGGGTGTTGCAAGGTCTGGAAACGATTTAGGGCTATTCTAATATTGCGACTGTACTGACTCAGGACTAGCTAACCCTTTACTTGGAGCCCCTGAGCTTCTATCCGGGCTAGAACCAAAAGACCTGGGGCTATAGCCCCCTAGACCCCCATCCCCAGCAACGCGTCTGGTCTGACTCAAAAGCCTATTCCCAATTTTGTTGTGGACAAGGGAAATGCCACGAACACTATACCACGTAATTAGGACCTTCGCTGAACTCTGAACGTTTTCAATGTGCAGACACCTCAAAGGGGATTGGGCGCGCTCAGCAAAGGTAGGAGGTCGGTAACAGCTCATTTCAATTTGCAAAATTCACTCCGTTTTTTTTTAGTCAGTCAAATCTCGGGCTGGCGCGAAAACCACACCTCTACCAAGTTTTGGCCACTTTAACGCTTAGAAACTGTTCAGCACAGGGGCATACAGCATATGTGACACACACTATCACTGGGCAGCAACACTCAACATTGAACCCGAAACAGCATCTCCAAATATTTGTCACATCCCTCTACATAGTAATAGTGCGCACCATGTTGCATTCGTACAAAGTGCCCGATTCAAGGAATTATTTGCTCGGTGCAAAGTGACTTTGCACTGCTAAGAAGTGACTTTGCACTGACTGTGCACTGCACAAATACACCTTGCCCAGTTCCATGAATCAGAGTTTGTGTTGCCAGAGCAAAGTCACTTGTCAAAAGTGCAAAGTCACTTTGCACAGTGTCAATAATTCCATGAATGGGGCCCAAAGTGAGCGGGCAACCAAAGTCATACTGATCATGCCAGATTGTTTGTCCAATCTCAAAAGGGATCCTTTCCTGCCCTATTGCTGGGGGCACCATTCCCAAGATGGCATGAGGTGGCTACTTTGACCACGTTTACTTCCAGGGGAATGGCAACACCAGTATGCGTCCATGGTAAAACCTTTCTTTGGGCTTTTCTGTGGCTTTCTGAAATCGTCTTGCCTCTTGTACCGGAACGCACATGTACTGTATTTGTGTACTCCGTGAGCCAAATTCCCCCCCAAAAGTTGCCGCAAATTATGAGGTACACTAGCTCATCTCATAATTTGCGGCACAATAAATGTGCCCGATTTTGAAAGGGCATTAGAATGTGCTCATCACAGACGCACATAGGCGAATGCATTTTCTCACTCCCTTTGTGCAACTGTGGGATCATATCTGCACATCCTAAAGGGCATCCCATATTTACTAATGGGATGAAATGAACCCCATTCCCCTGTGCCAGTTTGGAACACGTGCGGGAGGATGCGCAGTGCATGACGGGGTTATTTGTGGCCCTGTCATAGTTCCCCTTTAGTTGAACATATACTGTTGCTGTCCCACTTGCATTTCAATTGTACAAGTAGGGAGAACAATGCTTTTTGTTTGACATTTCACAATGGCAGGACCTTAAGGTGCCTGCCACTGTGGAATGAGCTCCAAGCACCCACGTGAGTGCTGGAGTCCACTAGTACATGTGTCTCAAGAGCCCTTTCCTGACACTAATTCATGCAAAGGGGCTAGCCAGTGAATCATTTGCACTGCAGGACATCCCCCTGGAAATGTTCAGATAACCTTGGAGATTAAGATGACCTGCACATTTCCAGAAATGGAGCACCTGAAAACAGTGCATCTCTGCACTATTTGTAAATGCTCCCTTTTTTGAGAATCTGGGGTGTGTGTCTACATGGCTCGCTGTCACCCATTTCCGTCATACTCACCTAGAATTGCATATTATTGTAACTTGTAGGCATGGTCTGGTCTAAAAACAGCTGCTTCTTATCCAGATGTCCTAGTGCCAAGCAGCCACGTCCATGAATTTTGTGCGTGGCTTGTTCCAGGAGGAGCATACTGCCCTCTCCAATGACTCTTGATTGCCTACTGTTGAAAGAGGGTAGCGACATAAGAATGTGTGCTATGAATTGCTTGATGAGTTACATTATCGTTTAAGAGGTTCAGTTCTTAGTCTACAAATGACCACTGCCACCATGATTTTAGACTAATGTAAAAAAGTCTTAGGGCCTCATTACGAGGCAGGCGCTGACGGAATGAAGGGGGCCGGTACGGGACCGGCCCCCTTCATTCCGTCAGGGCTGATTACAAGCTTCCCATTGTGGGATCCAGATCGGATGCCTGGTAAAACCAGGCGTCCTTTCCAGGTCCCGCGAAGGGAAGAGGGAGGTAACAACGGGACACTCATAATGTGCCCTTTGTTACCTCCATCCCCATTCCCAGAGAACCCTATGGGGGCTCAAATGGGAATGGGGAATGGTTCCTGCAAGGAGGACTTACTGGGTCCTCTTATGTCGGAATGACCCGTTAAGTCCCCACGGTAAGTCCCCATTGCAGGAACCCGCAAAAGGAGCCCGGTTTGGAGGTAGCCATGGAGTTAATAGCTCCATGGCTACCTCCAAACTCGTAATGAGGCCCTTAGTCTCACTGAGTAGTCAACTCGCTCACTGTTTCATAATACATTTCAAACTGATTGCAACAACTCTGCTCAGTTACATTAGTTGACCCTGTTATTTTCATTTCCATGATAGGCCTAAGGGTGGTCTGGCAATTGGGCTTTCTCTTTGAAATTGATGAATTCAGGTAATCTCAATCTGTAGTGATAAGAATATTGTGACTCGCCTTATTACCTTGATTGAGGTAAACTCAGATGTGATCCAGGTACTTTAGAGGGTTTCAATACACTGACAAGGTCTTTCAGTCACATAATTAGTCTAGACTGTCAAACGTGGAGGAAGGGCTATTCAAATTTTTATTCGGGAAAACTTGTCTTAATGCTTGGTTTTCAAGAGTAAGGAAGGATTTTGTGAGACAAATTAAACGTTTAAAGAGCTAGTAAAAGAACTGTTAATCCAATGGTATAAAATCTATTAATCTCTGTAAAGAGACGCGCTGCGAACGGGCAGTAAGAATTGATGAACGAGGTGCTAGGATGCAATGACAGGAAGCTTTTGCCATTTGGCCTATGATAAAGATGAGAGGATGGGGGCCAAGCAGAAAGTTGAAATCCTGCAGCTGCAATGGAAAGCCAATATTACTGATCTCTACAGCAATAGTAGGGGTACTTTTAAGATGGATTTCTAGAAGCTGGCGTGGGGGGGGATTTTAGGAGGCCACCTTAGTTATAGTGAGTAAGGGAACTCAGAGAGGCGAGCCAAACCCAATCAATGTAAGCATGAAGAGTGGTAAAAGCTTTTCTCAGGAGAGTGTGAGTGGGGCTAGGGGTCCACAATGAGTCCAAACAGTGAAGCACACAATAATTCAATTTAGACATGAAAGTACAAAGAATACTCTATTTATTATAGGCCCAAAAATACACACTAGAAGATGAAATAAGCAGGTCCTAATATCAACACTCAATTGTAAATCATATATATATATATATATCAGTGAAAAAACGTTGTTAAAAGGGATGTTATGGTTAAGTTGCGCTACTAAAAACCTATGAAATTCAATGAAAAAACTTTGTTAAAGGGACATTATGGTTCAAAGTAAAACCGAAACCCCTCTGAAATTCGGCAGTTATGGTAAGATAAGCAACCATAAATCGCGCCACCGTGCACTGCTAGCACTAACACACAGAACATCAAAGATGACATCACAAATGTCATTGATGACATCACTGATGACATCACATGGCTGGCTCTCCCTTTTTTTCCTTTACTGACAATTCTAAGCCACATAGTTTTCTTCAGTAACATCCAGGAAGTAAAAATTGAAAAGGTACTATATTTGTAGACTAACAGGCCGATTCATGGAATCAACATGCGCCGAAAAAACGGCGCACGCGTGCGAAAACGTGCGATTCGCAGTGAAATAGCGAAAATCGCAGTGCAAGTGCGATTATCGCAGTGGAAGTGCGATTATCGCACAGAAAACATCGCACATCTATTCATGGAAGTCCGTGCACGCGCAAAATGTGGGATGTGCGCTGAAAAAGTGCGCGGCGCACGCTGGCGCACGCTGGCGCACGCTGGCGCACAGGTCACCGAACGCCGTGCGATAAGGCCACAGGGAATTCGCACATAGCGCGGCGCACATAACAAAAGTAGGCGTAACATGGGGCGTCACACGCAGAATGGGGAACAACTCGTGAAAATGTGGGCGTCACGGGGGAAGTACAGGAGGCAAGTGCGCAGAACGCCCACACGCTTGCCTACAACACGTATTCATGGAATCGAATAGGGAAAAACAGCGCACGGCCAAAGACGCGCACAGGCCCATACATGTCCGCCACACGAAAGCAGGCGGTAGCGTCCCTGCGCAGGAAAAAAATGTGCGCCAAAGTCCTACACGCGGGAGAAGGCCCACACGCGATAGGGCCTGGGGGAGCGTGTGCGTGTATTACAGAGGTGCGCGAGAAGTTCCACACGCGAATGGCCTGGGCGTGTGTATTCCAGAGGTGCGCGAGAAGTTTCACATGCGATTGGGCTGCGTGCGGGTATTTCAGGGGTGCGTGGGAAGTTCCACACGCGATTGGGCTGCGTGCGGGTATTTCAGGGGTGCGCGGGAAGTTTCACACGCGATTGGGCTCCGTGCGGGTATTTCAGGGGTGCGTGGGAAGTTCCACATGCGATTGGGCTGCGTGCGGGTATTTCAGGGGTGCGCGGGAAGTTTCACACGCGATTGGGCTGCGTGCGGGTATTTCAGGGGTGCGCGCGAAGTTTCACACGCGATCTGGTCTGGGGGAGCGTGTGCGTGTATTTCAGGGGTGCGCGTGAAGTTCCACACGCGATTGGCCTTGGCGCGTGTATTTCAGGGGCTCGCGGGTGTTTTCACACGCCATCGGGCCTGGGGGAGCGGGGTACGTGTATTTCAGGGGCTCGCAGGTGTTTTCACACGCGATCGGGCCTGGGGGAGCAGGGTACGTGTATTTCAGGGGCTCGCGGGTGTTTTCACACGCGATCGGGCCTGGGGGAGCGGGGTACGTGTATTTCAGGGGCTCGCGGGTGTTTTCACACGCGATCCGGCCTGGGGGAGCAGGGTACCACTCATCGTCTGCCTTGCAAGTAGAAGAACGTGTAGCCAACACCCACCCGCTGTGAAGTAATAGCGTGTGAACCCCAACGCCTGCAAGACACACGCACCGCACCCCACGAAAAGCAAGGCCCGTGCGCGATACGTCACAGACACGCATACGCGCTAAGGGCCTTTGGTCCAATGGAATCGCGTATGCGTGCTGACGCGCTTACGCGCTAAGGGCCTTTCCTCAATTCACACGCTGACGTGCAGAATTTTCACGTGCCAAATCACTCCGTATCAAGCTGGCCACGCGTAAGCACACGGAAGACCACGCTCCTGCCCAAAAGGCCGAATTACTGCCCCCCCAGAGCCCCGAGCAGCCTCCCACGAGCCATCTGCTGCTGCCTGCCTGCCTGCTGCCACCGTGCCCTGCCATTTGGTGCCTGCACATCAGCCATCTGCAGGGGTCCAGTTGCTGTGTCCACCCCTGCTGGAACAGAACACTCCCGACTGGGATACCATCGCTCCACAGCCCAGCCCCAGGACCCAGTTGCCCACCCACGCCTGCCTCGGGGGTCGCCATGTCGGGGCAAACACCATCCGAGACCACTGGCGACCCCCAGCCAGAGGGGCAGAGGGCCACCAGCTTCAGTCAGAAGGAAGTGGGTGTCCTGGTGGAGCTTGTCCTGGGGCATTATGATCCCCTCTTCGGATCACCACGCGCCGACAAGGAAGGACGGGACAGGATCTGGGACGACTTTGTGGTTGCCATCAACGCAGAGGGGGTGGCAACCAGCAACATCAAGCAAGTCAAGAAGCGCTGGGAGGACTTCAGGTCCAGGACCCTCATAAAGGCCCGGCGCCTCGTGGAGGGGGGCCGGGGCAGCATGAGTACCATCCAGCTGAGGGTCCTGGAACGCGTACGCCCAGCGCTCCATGCCCAGATCCTTGAGAGGCAGACCCGCCTGGAGTCGAGCGGTAAGTGGCCAAGCATTGCTGTGTGAGACAGGGCATGTTGCAGCGTGCTGGTTGTCTGATACTTGCCTGTATGTGTGACATAGGCCATATACGCGTGTGTGGGTGCAGGGACATCATGGTCATGCATGTGAGACCAGTAATGTGTGAAACACACGGTTGGTGTATGTGTTTAAATGCAACATGGGGAGCCCTATGCGGAATGGACACATGAGAGCATGCCAGTCTCTGTTCCTGGACATGGGTGTGGGTGAGGGATGGGTGCTGATGCCATGTACATGTATGCTGTCCATGTCTGTGTTTCTGACCTGCGTGTCTGTGACTTGTGGATGCCATGGATGCATGACACATGTCTGTGACAATGTTCAGATTCACTGATGCTGCCTAGTTATCCTTGCATCCACTGTGTCTGGGGTGTACGAGTCCAGATGGATGAAAGTACGTTGAAGTGTGTGCATGTGATAGGCATGACCCATGATGCATGTGAGTCCAAAAACAACATTGTATGCTTCAAGAGTCCCTTGGACATGTTTGCTTATGTGCATAGCATGCGCCATGCCTGTTACTGCATGTGTTTTGCCTGCACTGACCCATGTGTTGTGGAGGGACATGATGGAAGTGATCTTTGACAGTGCCACTCATCTGCTGTTGCTTCCTGTCTAGGGGACCATTGTACAGTACCCTGATGCTTGTGTTCTATGTCTCCCTCTACACAGCGCAAAGTGAAGAAGAGGGCGGAGACGGCGCTGTGGAGCTAAGCGGCGGGGATGCCCCCACGGCTGCAGCGGAAGGGGTGGGTGAGCCCCCACAGGGGCTTGCAACGGCGGAAGACGGTGTGGAGCCATCCAGGTTGGTGGTTTCCACAGAGGAGGAGGAGGCCGCTACTGAGCTGCACATGGGGCCTGGTGGGGGCATCCCTGCTGGTGCAAGTGGTGCAGTCCAGGGGCAGGGGCAGGAGGCAGCACAGGTCGCCGTGGAGGTGCCTGTGCATGTCACTGTCCCTGACACTGTGACTGCACCACCATGCACCAGCAGGGATGCCCCATCCCAGGCCCGTCCGCAGGTAGGGGGGATGTCCATGTCATCTGACTCCCCTCCACCTGCGGACGAGGGGACCCCTGGCCGTATGGAGAAGGTCCTGATTGGTGTCGCATTGCGCACGGCTGTCATTCGTGATGAGGTGCGTGCTTCCCGGGGGGAGCACGCACGTCATCACGAAGAGCACCGTGCCAACGTGGCCCAGTTGGGAGCGGTCATGGTCGGGGGTCTCATACATGTGTCGGGCACTCTGGCGACCCTCTCCTCCTCTGTGGAGGCTATGCGCCAGTCGTACTCCATGCCGTCTTCCGGCCCAGATGCCACCAGGGCCCCCTGTGGACCTGCCCGACCAATGCAGCCACCTCGGTGGGGATCCCATCCCTGCCACAGTCGGGAGTCAGAGGTCCAGCAGGGGTGGACACACCAGCAACTGGACCCCAGCAGATGGAGGATGTGACGGCATCATCGGGCAGGGCACGTGCACGACGGCGTCGGTGGTTTCCATCAGCCTGGATGCCGTCGTGCTGGCACAGGTAGTTGCATCGGAGGCAGCGGCAGGCTCGACGTGGGAGGCATCATGGCTCGGGGCCATCAACATCAGGGGTGCAGGCATCGGCCGGAGGGCAGGAGAACCCTGGAATGGGAGTGGCTTCCGTGTGGGAGCGGTTGGGCCAGCAGATAGGTGCGGAGCGGCAGCGGGCAGAGGAGGAACGGCTTACAATGGTCAGGGCGGAGAACTCCATGCGGAGGGCGCTGAGGCGGGCTGAGTGCCTCGAGGGTCTTCGCAGGGAGTTGGAGCTGGACACTGCATTATCCATGCGGGACCTCGGGGCCAGGGAACATGCCCGCCTCCAAGCCATTGAACAGGAGTTCGATGATGCCCTGGCCCATGACAACAACCAGTGAGCCGTCGGACTAGCCCGCTGCCCCTGTAAATAGTTATGTAGTTAGTGTAGGTTTCCTTTGCTTTTTTATTTATTTTGGACCTTCTGGACAATGGGCCACATTTTTGTATATAGTTTTATTTTATTAGGTAGTATTTTTATGTAGGTTTCATTTCTTCAGTTGGGATCATGGACCCTGGTTTGTTTATCTGTATATAGTTGACTGTTGGATTTTTATATATTTTTTGGATTTACCCATGGAGCAATGGTTTTCGGTTTTGTTTTTACCTTGGATTTACTTTCTTGAACTGTGACTTTGGACACCTTTCCTTTGGATTATGATTTGTCGTTTTTCATTATTTTACGCACATGCTGCTTTTGGTTTTTGATTCCCATTGTCATTTGTTTATTTTTAATTCCATTTATGCCGTTTTTAATACATTTTTTTCATCAAACTTCAATGTGTAGTATCATCTCATTGGTATCATGCATATCATGATACAGGTTTTGAGATTCACTGACACCCATTGGGTGTATGTGAGGGCCATGTGTTCATTTCCAGACTTGCTATTGGGGTTCTATCATGTCATTGCCATTTCTAAGTGGGTGGATGCAATACTCGAGTGGTTGTTTTGCATTTGGAGGCTGACCATAAGGGCCAGGGATCTAGATTGTGATGACATGTTGGCTGGGGGACATGTGTGGGGGCCTGCTGGCAGGTGCCCCGCAATTCTGGGGGTGGGGGTGCAAGGGGACATGAGTTGGTGATCATTAGTGCAAGGAGACATGTGCCTTTGGTGGGGGGCATGCCCATGTTGGGTGGGCTACCTGCGGGACATGACCAGGGATGCAGGGTAGTCCCATGTGGTGTGGGCTGCCTGCAGGGGGCGTGGAGGGTGTACAGGGAACACCTGGGAGGACCCACACTGGCAAATCACATGTAGGACTCCCCGGCACCTCTGAAATACACGTACCCCGCTGAAATCGCATGTAAGAATTTCCGCGCACCCCTGGTATACACGCACACGCTCCCCCAGGCCAATCGCATGTGGAACTTCACGCGCACCCCTGAAATACACGCACACGCTCCCCCAGGCCAGATCGCGTGTAAAACTTTGCGCGCACCCCTGAAATACCCGCACGTAGCCCAATCGCGTGTGAAACTTCCCGCGCACCTCTGATATACACGCACACGCTCCCCCAGGCCAATCGCGTGTGGAACTTCTCGCGCACCCCTGAAATACACGCGCCCAGGCCAATCGCGTGTGGAACTTCTCGCGCACCCCTGAAATACACGAACACGCTCCCCCAGGCCCGATCGCGTGTGGAACTTCTCACGCACCTCTGAAATACATGCGCCCAGGCCAATCGCATGTGTAACTTCTTGCGCACCCCTGAAATACACGCACACGCTCCCCCAGGCCCGATCGCGTGTGGAACTTCACGCGCACCTCTGAAATACACGCGCCCAGGCCAATCGCATGTGGAACTTCTCGCGAACCTCTGAAATACACGCGCCCAGGCCAATCGCGTGTGGAACTTCTCGCGCACCCCTGAAATACACGCGCCCAGGCCAATCGCGTGTGGAACTTCTCGCACACCCCTGAAATACACGCACACGCTCCCCCAGGCCCGATCGCGTGTGGAACTTCTCGCGCACCTCTGAAATACACGCGCCCAGGCCAATCGCGTGTGGAACTTCTCGCGCACCTCTGAAATACACGCGCCCAGGGCAATCGCGTGTGGAACTTCACGCGCACCTCTGAAATACACGCGCCTAGGCCAATCGTGTGTGGAACTTCTCGCGGACCCCTGAAATACACGCGCCCAGGGCAATCGCGTGTGGGACTTCTCGCGCACCTCTGAAATACACGCGCCCAGGGCAATCGCGTGTGGAACTTCACGCGCACCTCTGAAATACACGCGCCCAGGCCAACCGCATGTGGAACTTCTCGCGCACCCCTGAAATACACGCGCCCAGGGCAATCGCGTGTGGAACTTCTCGCGCACCTCTGAAATACACGCGCCCAGTCCAATCGCGTGTGGAACTTCTCACGCACCCCTGAAATACACGCGCCCAGGCCAATCGCGTGTGGAACTTCTCGCGCACCCCTGAAATACACGCGCCCAGGCCAATCGCGTGTGGAACTTCTCGCGCACCCCTGAAATACACGCACACGCTCCCCCAGGCCCGATCGCGTGTGGAACTTCTCACGCACCTCTGAAATACACGCGCCCAGGGCAAACGCGTGTGGAACTTCTCGCGCACCTCTGAAATACACGCGCCCAGACCAATCCCGTGTGGAACTTCTCGCGCACCCCTGAATTACACACACCCAGGCCAATCACGTGTGGAACTTCTTGCGCACCCCTGAAATACACGCACACGCTCCCCCAGGCCCGATCGCGTGTGGAACTTCTCGCGCACCTCTGAAATACACACGCCCAGGCCAATCGCGTGTGGAACTTCTCGCGCACCTCTGAAATACACGTGCCCAGGCCAATCGCGTGTGGAACTTCTCGCGCACCCCACCCCTGAATTACACGCACCCAGGCCAATCACGTGTGGAACTTCTCGCGCACCCCTGAAATACACGCGCCCAGGCCATTCGCGTGTGGAACTTCTCGCGCACCCCTGAAATACACGCGCCCAGGCCAGATCGCGTGTGAAACTTCTTGCGCACGCGTGTTCCCGACACCCGTAATACGCGTTCCCCGCTTTGCATTTGCTGTTTGCCAGTCCGGTAAACTGGTACAGGGTTGGCACAGCCCTTTGCGATGGTTTTGCGATCTTGATGGCTTTTCCTTGCGCGAGGGCGTTCTTGGGGGCGTAACTGGCACTGCTGCAGGGTCGCTGTGCCACTCTGCACCATGTCTGCTTTTGGAGGTGAGAATCCATGAATACGCTGTGCGCGGAAATTGATTTTATCGCACGCGGCTGGTGCAGACATTCGCACGGGCACGCTGTGCGCCAGCCGCGTGCAACACTTTTGAGAGGAATTGCATGAATCGGCCTATTAGGGTCAAGTCATATCATATGAAACGTATACATAGCGGAAGACACAGGCTTGAAAGAGAGCAATCCTTTCTGTGCATGAAGATAATCAGTTAGGTTATGAACTCTTTCTGCTACTACTTCTGCTTTTTTCCTTAATTCTCTGTCTCTGTATATACTCATATTTGTATGTGTTGTTGTCTCTTTGTGTTTTGTCTGTAGTAAGTGTAATTATGTATTAAGTGGGTTTTATTAGCTACTTATTACATGTTTCACAGTACGCAAAACTCTAATAAGAAAGCAGTTATCATTTCATTATTCTACATGGCAAGATTATGAATATTGCACCTTCATCATGTATACTGCACACACTGCCTAAGTTTCTGCATGAGTTGCTTAGTATACTGGATAGAACTTCATATCAGAATGCTATTTATATCAATGCATTGCTTAATGCACTAATTAGCTCATGATATTTATTCAAATGATCCTTCACACTTTTTGGTCAACATTATAAGAATCCCTCCTACAGAGTTTTCATGAAAAGTAAATGCACATGTGATGTCATCAGTGATGTCATCAATGACATTTATGATGTCATCTTTGATGTCCTGGGTGTTAGTGTTAGCAGTGCACGGTGGTGCAAATTAAGGTTGCTTATCTTACCATAACATAGCCGAATTTCAGGGGTTTTTCGGTTTTACTTTGAACCATAAAGTCGCTTTAACAAAGTTTTTTTACTGAATTTGATAGGTTTTTAGTAGCGCAACTTAACCATAAAGTCCCTTTCAACAGTTTTTTCACTGAATTTCATAGGTTTTTAGTAGTGCAACTTAACCATAACATCCCTTTTAATAAAGTTTTTTCACTGAATTTCATAGGTTTTTAGTAGCGCAACTTAAACATAACGTCCCTTTAACAAAGTTTTTTTACTGAATTTGATAGATTTTTAGTAGCGCAACTTAACCATAACGTCCCTTTTAACAACATTTTTTCACTGAATTTCATAGGTTTTTAGTAGCGCAACTTAACCATAACGTCCCTTTTAACAAAGTTTTTTCACTGAATTTCATGTTTTTAGTAGCACAACTTAACCATAATATCCCTGACTTTATATACATGTAACATAGAACATACTGAACCCCTAGCTAGTGATTTCGATGTCCGCGGACTACCACCATGTCCGCGGACATATCGAAAATCTGAGCGTGGTGAATGTCAATTTAAATAATGTGCCCCATTTCCCCTTTCAGGTTGGCTCTGAAAAGAGCTGTTTTTTGGGGGGGGGGGTTTGCAGATGCTTGACAGACACCTGTTATTTTGTATTTTTTTTGTTCTTACTTTACTCCTAAAATCTTCACATAACCTTCTCCAAAGCAACCCTTACATTCCAAACCAGAATGGCATTTCCCATAAAAGATAAGGAAATGGCATCTTCTTTAAAATGAACAGCATTACTGGAATCAATATTGTCATTATTACAGAAGAACATACCAGCTCTAAGCATGAAGGCACACATGCCTCGATTGATTAAACACCTAGCATTGTTTTGCTGAGGACAAAAAACTGAACTATTGTCCCATATTGCCATAGGTACTAATCCAGAAAAAATACTTTGGCATTTGGAAGGATGTTCATTACTGCTTGAAGCAAGTGTTCCAAATCTGCCAACAAAGTAGGGGCACTGACATAGCCCAAACGGAAAGCACCATAGTGCAAAACTACCACTTGGGGACTGTTGATCCTACCCATATCTTCACAAACTTGTACAATTCCCTGTACATTGCAATCAGGCACAGTGCTCCACACGACCTCCACTCCTTTAACATCAAAATTCTTTGCAACATGCCTGCATTGAGCATACTGTTGTAAACCATGCACAGACATATCTCCGAGCACCAACACCCTGACTTTCTCCACTTCTGCCATCTTCACTACACACACAGGGTAATTCATAGAAATTCGCACAAAAGTGGCGCACGCGGCTGGCGCACAGCGTGCCCGTGTGAATGTCTGCGCCAGCCGCGTGCGCTAAAATCGATTTCCGCGCACAGCGTATTCATGGATTTTCGCATCCAAAACCAGCCGTGGCGCAGCGACCCTGCAGCAGCGCCAGTTACGCCCCCAAGAACGCCCTCGCGCAAGCAAAAGCCTTCAAAATCCCCAAATAATCGCAAAGGGCTGCGCCAACCCTGGACCAGTTCACAGGGCTGGCAAACAGCAAACGCCAAGCGGGGAACGTGTATTTCAGTGGTTCGCGGGAAGTTCCACACGCGATTGTCCTGTGTACGTGTGCATCAGGGGTGCGTGGGAAGTAACACACGCAAAAGCAGCAGGGTACGTGTATTCCAGGGGTGCGTGGGAAGTATCACACGCAAAAGCAGCAGGGTACGTGTATCTCAGGGGTGCGCAGGAAGTATCACACGCAATTCCATCAGGGTACGTGTATTCCAGGGGTGCGCGGGAAGTATCACACGCAAAAACAGCAGGGTACGTGTATTCCAGGGGTGCACGGGAAGTATCACATGCAAAAGCAGAAGGGTACGTGTATCTCAGGGGTGCGCGGGAAGTATCACACGCGATTCCATAAGGGTACGTGTATTCCAGGGGTGCGCGGGAAGCATCACACGCAAAAACAGCAGGGTACGTGTATTTCAGGGGTGCGCGGGAAGTATCACACGCAAAAACAGCAGGGTACGTGTATTTCAGGGGTGCGCGGGAAGTATCACACGCAATTCCATCAGGGTACGTGTATTACAGGGGTGCAAGGGGAGCACCACACGTGAATTGCACGTGTGGGTCCTCCCAGGTGTTCCCTCTAAACCCTCCACGGCCCCTGCAGGTGGCCCATACCACAGGGGCCTACCCTGCACATGTCCTGCAGGCACCCCATCCACCATGGCCATGCCCCCCAGCCAACCCACATGTCACCTTGCACTACTGCCCACCAACGCATGTCCCCCTGCACCCCCAGCCACCAGGGGCAGCCTCCACCAGGCCCCCACCCATGTCTCCCATCACCCCCACCCCCCAGCAGTGCAGGGGCAGCCTCCACCAGGCCCCCACTCATGTCTCCCATCACCCCCACCCCCCAGCAGTGCAGGGGCAGCCTCCACCAGGCCCCCACTCATGTCTCCCATCACCCCCAGCCACCAGCCACCAGGGGCAGCCTCCACCAGGCCCCCACTCATGTCTCCCATCACCCCCACTCCCCAGCAGTGCAGGGGCAGCCTGCACCAGGCCCCCACTCATGTCTCCCATCACCCCCAGCCACCAGGGGCAGCCTCCACCAGGCCCCCACTCATGTCCCCTATTACCCCCACCCCCCAGCAGTGCAGGGGCAGCCTCCACCAGGCCCCCACCCATGTCTCCCATCACCCCCACCCCCCAGCAGTGCAGGGGCAGCCTCCACCAGGCCCCCACCCATGTCTCCCATCACCCCCACCCCCCAGCAGTGCAGGGGCAGCCTCCACCAGGCCCCCACTCATGTTTCCCATCACCCCCAGCACCCAGCCATCAGGGGCAGCCTCCACCAGGCCCCCACTCATGTCTCCCATCACCCCGACCCACCAGCAGTGCAGGGGCAGCCTCCACCAGGCCCCCACTCATGTCTCCCATCACCCCCACCCCCCAGCCACCAGGGGCAGCCTTGACCAGGCCCCCACTCATGTCCCCTATTACCCCACCCCCCAGCAGTGCAGGGGCAGCCTTCACCAGGCCCCCACTCATGTCTCCCATCACCCCCACCACCCAGCCACCAGGGGCAGCCTCCACCAGGCCCCCACCCATGTCTCCCATCACCCCCCAGCAGTGCAGGGGCAGCCTCCACCAGGCCCCCACCCATGTCTACCACCACCGCCACCCCCCAGCAGTGCAGGGGCAGCCTCCACCAGGCCCCCACTCATGTCTCACATCACCCCCACCCCCCAGCCACCAGGGGCACCCTCCACCAGGCCCCCACTCATGTCCCCTATTACCCCCACCCCCTAGCAGTGCAGGGGCAGCCTCCACCAGGCACCCACTCATGTCTCCCTGCACCCCCACCCCCCAGCCACCAGGGGCAGCCTCCACCAGGCCCCCACCCATGTCTCCCATCACCCCCACCCCCCAGCAGTGCAGGGGCAGCCTCCACCAGGCCCCCACCCATGTCTCCCATCACCCCCACCCCACAGCAGTGCAGGGGCAGCCTCCACCAGGCCCCCACTCATGTCTCCCATCACCCCCACCCCCGAGCAGTGCAGGGGCAGCCTCCACCAGGCCCCCACCCATGTCTCCCATCACCCCCACCCCCATGCCACCAGGGGCAGCCTCCACCAGGCCCCCACTCATGTCTCCCATCACCCCCACCCCCCAGCAGTGCAGGGGCAGCCTCCACCAGGCCCCCACTCATGTCTCCCATCACCCCCACCCCCCCGCAGTGCAGGGGCAGCCTCCACCAGGCCCCCACCCATGTCTACCACCACCGCCACTCCCCAGCAGTGCAGGGGCAGCCTCCACCAGGCCCCCACTCATATCCAACTCATGTCTCCCTGCACCCCCACCCCCCAGCCACCAGGGCAGCCTCCACCAGGCCCCCACCCATGTCTCCCATCACCCCCATCCCCCAGCAGTGCAGGGCAGCCTCCACCAGGCCCCCACCCATGTCTCCCATCACCTCCACCCCCCAGCAGTGCAGGGGCAGCCTTCACCAGGCCCCCACTCATGTTTCCCATCACCCCCACCCCCCAGCAGTGCAGGGGCAGCCTCCACCAGGCCCCCACTCATGTCTCCCATCACCCCCACCCCCCAGCAGTGCAGGGGCAGCCTCCACCAGGCCCCCACCCATGTCTTCCATCACCCCCATCCCCCTGCCACCAGGGGCAGCTTCCACCAGGCCCCCACTCATGTCTCCCATCGCCCCCACCCCCCAGCAGTGCAGGGGCAGCCTCCACCAGGCCCCCACTCATGTCTCCCATCACCCCCACCCCCCCAGCAGTGCAGGGGCTGCCTCCACCAGGCCCCCACTCATGTCTCCCATCACCCCCACCCCCCGGCCACCAGGGGCAGCCTCCACCAGGCCCCCACTCATGTCCCCTATTACCCCCACCCCCCAGCAGTGCAGGGGCAGCCTCCACCAGGCCCCCACTCATGTCTCCCATCACCCCCACCCCCCAGCCACCAGGGGCAGCCTCCACCAGGCCCCCACTCATGTCCAACTCATGTCTCCCTGCACCCCCACCCCCCAGCAGTGCAGGGGCAGCCTCCACCAGGCCCCCACCCATGTCTCCCATCACCCCCACCCCCCAGCAGTGCAGGGGCAGCCTCCACCAGGCCCCCACTCATGTCTCCCATCACCCCCACCCCCGAGCAGTGCAGGGGCAGCCTCCACCAGGCCCCCACCCATGTCTCCCATCACCCCCACCCCCATGCCACCAGGGGCAGCCTCCACCAGGCCCCCACTCATGTCTCCCATCACCCCCACCCCCCAGCAGTGCAGGGGCAGCCTCCACCAGGCCCCCACTCATGTCTCCCATCACCCCCACCCCCCCGCAGTGCAGGGGCAGCCTCCACCAGGCCCCCACCCATGTCTACCACCACCGCCACTCCCCAGCAGTGCAGGGGCAGCCTCCACCAGGCCCCCACTCATATCCAACTCATGTCTCCCTGCACCCCCACCCCCCAGCCACCAGGGCAGCCTCCACCAGGCCCCCACCCATGTCTCCCATCACCCCCATCCCCCAGCAGTGCAGGGCAGCCTCCACCAGGCCCCCACCCATGTCTCCCATCACCTCCACCCCCCAGCAGTGCAGGGGCAGGCTTCACCAGGCCCCCACTCATGTCTCCCATCACCCCCACCCCCCAGCAGTGCAGGGGCAGCCTCCACCAGGCCCCCACTCATGTCTCCCATCACCCCCACCCCCCAGCAGTGCAGGGGCAGCCTCCACCAGGCCCCCACCCATGTCTTCCATCACTCCCATCCCCCTGCCACCAGGGGCAGCTTCCACCAGGCCCCCACTCATGTCTCCCATCGCCCCCACCCCCCGGCAGTGCAGGGGCAGCCTCCACCAGGCCCCCACTCATGTCTCCCATCACCCCCACCCCCCCAGCAGTGCAGGGGCTGCCTCCACCAGGCCCCCACTCATGTCTCCCATCACCCCCACCCCCCGGCCACCAGGGGCAGCCTCCACCAGGCCCCCACTCATGTCCCCTATTACCCCCACCCCCCAGCAGTGCAGGGGCAGCCTCCACCAGGCCCCCACTCATGTCTCCCATCACCCCCACCCCCCAGCCACCAGGGGCAGCCTCCACCAGGCCCCCACTCATGTCCAACTCATGTCTCCCTGCACCCCCACCCCCCAGCCACCAGGGGCAGCCTCCACCAGGCCCCCACCCATGTCTCCCATCACCCCACCCCCCAGCAGTGCAGGGGCAGCCTCCACCAGGCCCCCACCCATGTCTACCACCACCGCCACCCCCCAGCAGTGCAGGGGCAGCCTCCACCAGGCCCCCACTCATGTCTCCCATCACGCCCACCCCCCAGCAGTGCAGGGGCAGCCTCCCCCAGGCCCCCACTCATGTCTCCCATCACCCCCACCCCCAGCAGTGCAGGGCAGCCTCCACCAGGCCCCCACTCATGTCTCCCATCACCCCCACCCCCCAGCAGTGCAGGGGCAGCCTCCACCAGGCCCCCACCCATGTCTACCACCACCGCCGTCCCCCAGCAGTGCAGGGGCAGCCTCCACCAGGCCCCCACTCATGTCTCCCATCACCCCCACCCCCCAGCCACCAGGGGCACCCTCCACCAGGCCCCCACTCATGTCCCCTATTACCCCCACCCCCCAGCAGTGCAGGGGCAGCCTCCACCAGGCCCCCACTCATGTCAAACTCATGTCTCCCTGCACCTCCACCCCCCAGCCACCAGGGGCAGCCTCCACCAGGCCCCCACCCATGTCTCCCATCACCCCCACCCCCCAGCAGTGCAGGGGCAGCCTCCACCAGGCCCCCACCCATCTCTGCCATCACCCCCACCCCCCAGCAGTGCAGGGACAGCCTCCACCTGGCCCCCACCGATGTCTCCCATCACCCCCACCCCCCTGCCACCAGGGGCAGCCTCCACCAGGCCCCCACTCATGTCTCCCATCACCCCCACCCCCCAGCAGTGCAGGGGCAGCCTCCACCAGGCCCCCACTCATGTCTCCCATCACCCCCACCCCCAGCAGTGCAGGGGCAGCCTCCACCAGGCCCCCACTCATGTCTCCCATCAGCCCCACCCCCCAGCACCAGGGGCAGCCTCCACCAGGCCCCACTCATGTCCCCTATTACCCCCACCCCCCAGCAGTGCAGGGGCAGCCTCCACCAGGCCCCCACTCATGTCTCCCATCACCCCCACCCCCCAGCCACCAGGGGCAGCCTCCACCAGGCCCCCACTTATGTTCCCTATTACCCACCCCCCAGCAGTGCAGGGGCAGCCTCCACCAGGCCCCCACTCATGTCCAACTCATGTCTCCCTGCACCCCCACCCCCAGCCACCAGGGGCAGCCTCCACCAGGCCCCCACCCATGTCTCCCATCACCCCCACCCCCCAGCAGTGCAGGGGCAGTCTCCACCAGGCCCCCACCCATGTCTCCCATCACCCCTACCCCCCAGCAGTGCAGGGGCAGCCTCCACCAGGCCCCCACTCATGTCTCCCATCACCCCCACCCCCCAGCAGTGCAGGGGCAGCCTCCACCAGGCCACCACTCATGTCTCCCATCACCCCCACCCCCCAGCAGTGCCGGGGCAGCCGCCACCAGGCCCCCACTCATGTCTCCCATCACCCCCACCCCCCAGCCACCAGGGGCAGCCTCCACCAGGCCCCCACCATGTCCCCTATTACCCCCACCCCCCAGCAGTGCAGGGGCAGCCTCCACCAGGCCCCCACTCTTGTCTCCCATCACCCCCACCCCCCAGCCACCAGCGGCAGCCTCCACCAGGCCCCCACCCATGCCTCCCTTCACCCCCACCCCCCAGCAGTGCAGGTGCAGCCTCCACCAGCCCCCCACCCATGTCTCCCATCACCCCCACCCCCCAGCAGTGCAGGGGCAGCCTCCACCAGGCCCCCACTCATGTCCCCTATTACCCCCACCCCCCAGCAGTGCAGGGGCAGCCTCCACCAGGCCCCCACTCATGTCTCCCATCACCCCCACCCCCCAGCCACTAGGGGCAGCCTCCACCAGGCCCCCACTCATGTCCCCTATTACCACCACCCCCCAGCAGTGCAGGGGCAGCCTCCACCAGGCCCCCACTCATGTCCAACTCATGTCTCCCTGCACCCCCACCCCCCAGCCACCAGGGGCAGCCTCCACCAGGCCCCCACCCATGTCTTCCATCACCCCCACCCCCCAGCAGTGCAGGGGCAGCCTCCACCAGGCCCCCACCCATGTCTACCACCACTGCCACCCCCAAGCAGTGCAGGGGCAGCCTCCACCAAGCCCCCACTCATGTCCAACTCATGTCTCCCTGCACCTCCACCCCCCAGCCACCAGGGGCAGCCTCCACCAGGCCCCCACTCATGTCTCCCATCACCCCCACCCCCCAGCAGTGCAGGGGCAGCCTCCACCAGCCCCCCACTCATGTCTCCCATCACCCCCACCCCCCAGCAGTGCAGGGGCAGCCTCCACCAGGCCCCCACCCATGTCTATCACCACCGCCACTCCCCAGCAGTGCAGGGGCAGCCTCCACCAGGCCCCCACTCATGTCCAACTCATGTCTCCCTGCACCCCCACCCCCCAGCCACCAGGGGCAGCCTCCACCAGGCCCCCACCCATGTCTTCCATCACCCCCACCCCCCAGCAGTGCAGGGGCAGCCTCCACCAGGCCCCCACTCACGTCTCCCAGCCAACATGTCACCACAATGTAGATCCCTGGCCCTTATGGTCAGCCTCCAAATGGCAAACACCCACCCGAGTATTGCATCCACCCACTTAGAAATTGCAAAAACATGACAGAAGCCCAATTGCAAGTTTTGAAATGAACACATGTCCCTCACATACACCCAATGGGTGTCAGTGAATGTCAAGACCCATATCATGATATGCATGAAACCAATGAGATGATACTACACATTGAACTTTGAAGAAAAAAAATGTATTAAAAGCAACATAAATTGATTAAAAAATAAACAAACAATAATAGAAATTTTACACACAAAAAAAACAGCAGGCCAGTGAAAAAATGCTAAACCACAAATCATAATGCAAAGGAAAGGTGTCCAAAGTCACAAATTAAAATCGAAAACCATTTCTCCATGTCGGATTCATAATTAAAATTGAAAATCCAAAAGTCAACTATGTACAGATAACTATCCAGGGTCCATGATCCCAACCGAAGAAATGAAACCTATCTAATAACACTACCTAAAAAAAAAAACTATATACAAAAATGTGGCCCATTGTCCAAAAGGTCCAAAAATAAACCAAACCAAAGGAAACCTAACACTAACTATATAACTATTTACAAGGGCAGCGGGCTAGTCCGACGGCTCACTTCGGGATGTTCCGGGCCAGGGCATCATCGAACTCCTGCTCAATGTCCCGGAGGCGCTCCTCCTCAATGGCCCGAGGGTCCGCAGGGCCGTCCACATGTTCCCCCCAAACTCCCTGCGGATTGCCTCGAGGCACTCGGCATGCCTCAGGGCCCCCTGCATGGAGTTCTCCACCCTGACCATCGTGAGCCGCGCCTCTTCCGCCCGCTGCCGCTCCGCATCTATGGCGTGGCCCAACCGCTGCCACACGGAAGACACTCCCCGTCCTGGGTCCTCCTGCCCTCCGGCCGATGCCTGCCCCTCCGATGTGGAAGGCCCCGAGCCATCATGGCTCCCACCACGTTGCTGCTGCTGCGCCTCTGCCCGTGCACTGCCTCCTGCTGCCTGCACATCCTCCGCTGGCTGGGGTGCAGTTGTTGATGTGGCCACCCCTGCTGGACGTCCGACTCCCGACTGTGACAGGGATGCCTCCTCCACCAGCCTGACCGCACCGTCAGAGGCAGCTCCACAGGGCACCCAGGTGACTGATGGGTGGGAAGATGGCACGGAGGACGACTGGCGCATAGGGGGTTGAGTTGAGGAGGGGGTCGTAGCAAGCCCCATCAAACAGAGGAATCCGGCCTGGGTGACCTGTCCCAGTAGGCCGACGCGGTCAACGAGCCATTCGAGATGACGTGCAGTCTCCTCATGAAAAGACTGCAGGTCACCTCTCATGGCCCGTTGACGCAACGCCACACCAGTCAGGACAGGCTACACCCGGACCCGGATAGCCACGTCCGCAGGCAGAGGAAGGCCAGTTGTCGTGAGCTCATCCCCTGCCTGAAAACAGGGCCCAACGGGGGAAGATGGCACGGAGTTATCCAGGTTGGTGGGGGGTTTGGTGGAGGAGGAGGCCGTGCAAGCAACAGAGACGGGGTCTGGAGGTGGGGATTCCACTGGTGCTAGTGGTGCAGTGCAGGACCAGGGACAGGAGGCAGCACAGGTCGCCGCGGAGGTGTCTGTGTGCAATCCTGTCCCTGTTCCTGTCACTGTATCATCTTGCACCAGCAGGGATGCCTACGTCCAGACCCGTTTTCAGGCAGGGGATGAGCTCACGACAACTGGCCTTCCTCTGCCTGCGGACGTGGCTATCCGGGTCCGGGTGTAGCCTGTCCTGACTGGTGTGGCGTTGCGTCAACGGGCCATGAGAGGTGACCTGCAGTCTTTTCATGAGGAGACTGCACGTCATCTCGAATGGCTCGTTGACCGCGTCGGCCTACTGGGACAGGTCACCCAGGCCGGATTCCTCCGTTTGATGGGGCTTGCTACGACCCCCTCCTCAACTCAACCCCCTATGCGCCAGTCGTCCTCCGTGCCATCTTCCCACCCATCAGTCACCTGGGTGCCCTGTGGAGCTGCCTCTGACGGTGCGGTCAGGCTGGTGGAGGAGGCATCCCTGTCACAGTCGGGAGTCGGACGTCCAGCAGGGGTGGCCACATCAACAACTGCACCCCAGCCAGCGGAGGATGTGCAGGCAGCAGGAGGCAGTGCACGGGCAGAGGCGCAGCAGCAGCAGCAACGTGGTGGGAACCATGATGGCTCGGGGCCTTCCACATCGGAGGGGCAGGCATCGGCCGGAGGGCAGGAGGACCCAGGACGGGGAGTGTCTTCCGTGTGGCAGCGGTTGGGCCACGCCATAGATGCGGAGCGGCAGCGGGCGGAAGAGGCACAGCTCACGACGGTCAGGGTGGAGAACTCCATGCAGAGGGCCCTGAGGCATGCCGAGTGCCTCGAGGCAATCCGCAGTGAGTTTGGGGGGAACATGTGGACGGCCCTGCGGACCCTCGGGGCCATTGAGGAGGAGCGCCTCCGGGACATTGAGCAGGAGTTCGATGATGCCCTGGCCCGGAACATCCCGAAGTGAGCCGTCGGACTAGCCCGCTGCCCTTGTAAATAATTATATAGTTAGTGTTAGGTTTCCTTTGGTTTGGTTTATTTTTGGACCTTTTGGACAATGGGCCACATTTTTGTATATAGTTTTTTTTTTTAGGTAGTGTTATTAGATAGGTTTCATTTCTTCGGTTGGGATCATGGACCCTGGATAGTTATCTGTACATAGTTGACTTTTGGATTTTCAATTTTAATTATGATTTCGACATGGAGAAATGGTTTTCGATTTTAATTTGTGACTTTGGACACCTTTCCTTTGCATTATGATTTGTGGTTTAGCATTTTTTCACGGGCCTGCTGTTTTTTTTGTGTGTAAAATTTCTATTATTGTTTGTTTATTTTTGAATCAATTTATGTTGCTTTTAATACATTTTTTTTCTTCAAAGTTCAATGTGTAGTATCATCTCATTGGTTTCATGCATATCATGATATGGGTCTTGACATTCACTGACACCCATTGGGTGTATGTGAGGGACATGTGTTCATTTCAAAACTTGCAATTGGGCTTCTGTCATGTTTTTGCAATTTCTAAGTGGGTGGATGCAATACTCGGGTGGGTGTTTGCCATTTGGAGGCTGACCATAAGGGCCAGGGATCTACATTGTGGTGACATGTTGGCTGGGAGACGTGAGTGGGGGCCTGGTGGAGGCTGCCCCTGCACTGCTGGGGGGTGGGGGTGATGGAAGACATGGGTGGGGGCCTGGTGGAGGCTGCCCCTGGTGGCTGGGGGGTGGGGGTGCAGGGAGACATGAGTTGGACATGAGTGGGGGCCTGGTGGAGGCTGCCCCTGCACTGCTGGGGAGTGGCGGTGGTGATAGACATGGGTGGGGGCCTGGTGGAGGCTGCCCCTGCACTGCTGGGGGGTGGGGGTGATGGGAGACATGAGTGGGGGGCTGGTGGAGGCTGCCCCTGCACTGCTGGGGGGTGGGGGTGATGGGAGACATGAGTGGGGGCCTGGTGGCGGCTGCCCCTGGTGGCTGGGGGGTGGAGGTGCAGGGAGACATGAGTTGGACATGAGTGGGGGCTTGGTGGAGGCTGCCCCTGCACTGCTTGGGGGTGGCAGTGGTGGTAGACATGGGTGGGGGCCTGGTGGAGGCTGCCCCTGCACTGCTGGGGGGTGGGGGTGATGGAAGACATGGGTGGGGGCCTGGTGGAGGCTGCCCCTGGTGGCTGGGGGGTGGGGGTGCAGGGAGACATGAGTTGGACATGAGTGGGGGCCTGGTGGAGGCTGCCCCTGCACTGCTGGGGGGTGGTGGTAATAGGGGACATGAGTGGGGGCCTGGTGGAGGCTGCCCCTAGTGGCTGGGGGGTGGGGGTGATGGGAGACATGAGTGGGGGCCTGGTGGAGGCTGCCCCTGCACTGCTGGGGGGTGGGGGTGATGGGAGACATGAGTGGGGGGCTGGTGGAGGCTGCCCCTGCACTGCTGGGGGGTGGGGGTGATGGGAGACATGAGTGGGGGCCTGGTGGAGGCTGCCCCTAGTGGCTGGGGGGTGGAGGTGCAGGGAGACATGAGTTGGACATGAGTGGGGGCATGGTGGAGATTCCGACCTCCGCCTCTTGGACCTCCCCCTGGCAACTGCGGCCTGGGACGCGGCACCGGACTCCTCAGTCCCCGACGAGATCACAACCTGGGAGGGGAGCCGGGCCTTGCGTCTCCGGCTGGCGGTGCGATCCCCGCCGCTGTGCTCCACAGCACCTTCTACGCCCTCTTCATCAGTTGATGCTGCAGACAAGGAGAAATAAAACACAGGCATCAGGGCACTGTACAATGGACACATACACACATGACAGTTGCACATGAGTGGCATTGGCAAACCTCAGACATGGCATCACAATCGGCAACACACATGTCATTTCAACTTGCACACATGAGCCATACCACAGCCACATTGCAACTGCCAGCACCATCCATACACATACAACAGCATGCGCAGGCAAAGGTGAGCCAGACATCACATGCAACACAGGGAGTGCACTACACATGCACGCACACCACCACACTTGCATGCATGTGTACACCTCAGCCAACTGTCGCAGTGTTCCGATGGGCATCCATGTCACATCTGCCAATCAGGCTTTCACATCCCGCTGTCACATGCATCCATGTTGCATCACTGTTGCACCCTTGTCAAATACACACACATTCACATGTACACAGTGCTGATACATGCAGCTGAAAACAACATACATGAGTGACATCACGAACATGCCCACTTACATACACATTCATCCAAACATGTGTGCCCACACAACTGCATTTGGCATGCAAGCCTACACACACAAGCACCATCCATGTCTCACACATGACAGCCCTCGCATGTGTTAGCCTCACAGCCCTGTACACCCCCACCCATACTCGGCCCCATACAAACAGATGTGCAACTGGCACACTACTGGCACATCACCACACGCACAGCTTACAATCATGATGCATGTACACTTACCGCTCGACTCCAGACGGGTCTGCCTCTCAAGGACCTGGACGTGGAGCGCTGGGGATATGCGTTCCAGGACCCTCATCTGATCTTCCGACAAGTGGCCCCGGATCCCCTTAGCATCTGCTGCCTTCAAGAGGCGCCGGGCCTTGTTCAGGGTCCTGGACCTGAAGTCCTCCCAGCGCTTCTTGACATGTTGGAAGTCGCGGACTGCCACCCCCTCCGCGTTGATGGCAGTCACGATGTCCGTCCAGATCCGAGTCCGTCCTTCCTTGTCGGCGCGCACACTTCCGTAGAGGGCATCATACTGCCCCAGGACTTGCTCCACCAGGACACCAACTTCCCTGGCACTGAAGCTGGTGCCCCTCTGCCTCTCTGGCCGGGGGTTGTCAGTGGTGCCAGATGTTGCAGTGCCCGACATGACAACCCCAGAGGCAGGAGTGGGTGGGCAACTGGGTCCTGGGGCTGGGCTGTCGAGCGATGGAATCCCAGTCGGGAGTCTTCGGTTCCAGCAGGGGTGGTCACAGCAACAGAACCCCTGGCTGATGTGCAGGCAGCAAATGGCAGGGCACGTGGGCAGCAGGCAGTCAGGCAGCAGCAGATGGCAGGTGGGAGCGTGCTCGGGGCTCTGGGGGGCAGTAATTCGGCCTTCTGGGCAGGAGCGTGGTCTTCCGTGTGCTTACGCGTGGCCAGCTTGATACAGAGTGATTTGGCACGTGAAAATCCTGCACGTCTGCGTGTGAATCGAGGAAAGGCCCTTAGTGCGTATGCACGTCAGCACGCATATGCGATTTCATTGGACCAAAGGCCCTTAGCGCGTAAGCGCGTCTGTGACGTGACGCGCGCGGGTGTTTCCCTCATTACACGTGATGACAGAGCACACGTGGATTTCCACCAATCGCGTGTGGAACTTCCTGCGCACCCCAGAAATACACGTACCCAGGCCAATCGCGTGTACGCTCACTTCCCTCCGATTACACGCGATGACACTCAGACGTGCAGTTTTACCACATGTGCTCGCATATGCGATTTCATTGGCCCAAAGGCCCCCATGCGCAGCTGTGACATCACACGCATGGCCGTAGAGAATGGCGCGTGTAAAAATGAAGAGATACACGTCCGAGTGTCAAAGCGCGTAATTGGTGGAAATGTCCTCATCGCGTATGCGCGTCTGTGACGTAGGTATAAAAGGTACGTGTAGAACGCCATTTCTTTGTATGTGCTTTTCGTGGAGAGCGAGGGGGTGAATTCTGTACTTCTTGTCGGTTCACACGCGATTTACTTCACAGCGTTTCCAATTCGTACTCCCTGTTACCTCTGACAGCTTTTTCTCGTTTCCTCTTTTTCATGGGCCTGTTTCCTCAAACAGCATTCCCTTCTACTGTTGTCCTGTCTCCTCAGACAGCGTACAATTCTTCTTTTGGCGGGGGTGTTGCCAACGCGCACAGGCGCATATTTTTCACGCTTTTGTTCCTGGCAGACAGTGAGTCGCGCACGTATTTAACATCTGTGCTTGCCCCGTGTGTCGCGTACCCCTTCAGAGGTCATTCTAGGCTGCGTGTGACACGCATACGTTCATTCTTGTGTTTCTGGGTGCCACAGCGTAGTGCAGGTTTATTTTTCCACGCACATGGTCTAGGAGGGGTTGTGTGCACCTTGCTTCGCTTTATTGGGGTGCCTGTGCATTGCGTGACCCGTTATCTTTCCCCAGGGGTGACATACAGCCTTGCTAGAGCACTAGGGTACGATTACCATCTGGTACCCAACCCTTTTGACCCCAAACTGCCCAGGACAATAGTTCACATCGACTCCCATACGCACAATAACATCAGTGCCATGGCTTGGAGGCGACCAAGCCGTAAGGGTGGCAAAGGTGGCCGAGCCCCGAGCCGTGGTGGATCCAGTAGGGGATGTGGCCGTGACTTGCAGGGTGCCCCTAGCCCCCCATGTGTGGAGGAGCAGTCAGGGACACCCATGCCCCCCCCCATGGTTGAGGTTACCGTGGCTGACACCATCCATGCTCAGCCCTTGTTGGACCAGCCCACTGTGGAACCAGACCTGGCACAGGGTGACTCCATGACTGACTTCCAGGTCAGCAGGTGTAGGCCACGTGCGCCGGTGAACGTTGGTGTCATCAGGCCATGTGGATCAGGGGCAGCTAGGTCATCTGCTGCCCCGCGTAGGCAGGCTGGGGAGGCTGCAGGGGCAGCTGCGGCTCCATCCACCCCACCTCTCACACACCCATCCAGGACAGTGTCGGTCCAAGTCCATCATGCTGACATTCCCCCTGACACCATCACACTTGAGCTAATCCCTGCACCAACTCCCATGCTGAGTGTGCAATCACACGCTCCTGCCCCTAGTGTCCAGAGCGGCGTAGGACACTCAGGATCCCCACCACCTTCCAAGCGGAAGAGGAAGAGTGCTCGTCCAGTAGAGGCTGATGCCCCAGACACGGCTACACAGTCCGGCCCGTCAAGGAAGCCCAGCTTCAATGAGGCCGAACTGAATGCACTTGTAGAGTATGTGTCCGCACATGACCGTGAAATGGTGATTGTTGCAGGATCCAAGACCACACCTGCACAACGTCAGGCACACTGGCAGACCATTGCGGACATCATAAGTGCCCTTGGAATCGTGAGGCGCACAGCTAATGAATGCTACAAGCGCTGGAATGACCTGAAGCGCAGGGCAAAGGATAAGCTGGCCTCAAGTCATGCCGCAACTCTAGTGACTGGAGGTGGGTCTCCAGCAGACGACATAGAACTCACTCCACATGAGCAGGTTGCTGGGACCTACGTCATGGAGGAACAGATCCAAGGCGTGGGAGAACTGGCAGATTACGAGGCATTGTCCGGTGAGTGCACATGCATGTGTGTGTCATCCATGTGCATGGTGTGTGTGGGAGGGCTTCTGTTTGGGTGCAAGGGGAGGGTGTGTGTGCCTGAGTGGTTTGGGTCACCCATGTGCCTCTTCCTATACATTCTTGGCACCAGCATTTGTGTATAGCAGCATCCCTTCGGCCAACATTAGACATCCAGCCCAACACCACACCAGTTGCCCTTGGAGTGTCATCTTGCCACAACACTGTTGCTTATTTACCTCTGTTTATTCAGTCAGATTGTTTGCATACCACTACTTTTACTCTGGATTTCTCAGTCCTATTGTCACATGTCTGACATGGCTATGGTACAGTGGACTGGCTCAGTTTCCTGGACATGATTAGTTTAGACATGTCCCTGTGCTATAGGACCATTTTTTACTGGCAGCTGCAGGTTAAACATTTGAACCATTACAATGAAAATAATCAATTATATGAGCAAACTGGACTGAATGAACAAATGGTGACCTCCTCTCCCTCTTCACTTCATGGCTAGGGTACATGCCATCTGTGTGATGGCATGTGTATTTGACCTGCCAATCATGGCCAATGTGTGATGCCACTGCTAGGCAGCATGCAGCAAATGTGTTCATCTTCCATCTTGGTGTCATCAATGTGTGCCATCTGCCTCCCCATCACACGCAGTGACGGTGCATGCGTGGGAGTGTTTTAGTCATGTGGGACATGTGTCAATCAAGTACTGTTTCTGTAGCCTCTCAGCCCTAATTGTGTGCCATAGTGCTAATGCCTGTTTCCATTTGTTTTCTTTTATGTCTTTGCAGGGGAAGACGCACTTGATACTGCTGGGGTTGTGGAGATGGTGCAGACCCAGGAGGGGTCTGAGGGCCGACCGACCACCAGTGAGGGACGTGGTGTGTTGGTGGGTGAGAACCCACAACTGCTGCAGGTCGTGCTCTCAAGGGGTGTCTCTGGCTGCACCTCCCCCGAGCTGTATTCAGGTGTCGATTCGGATGATGAGACCTACGTGCCGTCGCAGGTGAGTGTTCCTGGGAAGGATTCTGTTCTGTCCGACCCACCTGCACCAGTGTTAGAACCCTCAATGGGGATGTCAGTGTTGGGAGGTACGCCTTTGGTGGTTACGGATGCAGGGTCACACTCCGCGACATCTGATCCTGTTCCTGGGCCAGCAGATCAGAGGGGGAATGCAGTCCTGCAGCCTCAGGCAGTGCCGGCACAGCAAGGCGCAATTCGCCTTGCCCCAGACAGGTGTGGTGCCCGCCGACGTGGTGGCCGTACGCCACCTGGCAATACCGCATGGGAGCAATCCATTTACAGTATGGCAACCCAACAGGCAGCATCATCAGAGATGATGGCTCAGGCCATGGATAGGGTGGCCACTTCCATTGTCCCCCCCGAAAGGCTGATGGAGCAACTACAGCAGGCAACCGACTCCATCTGCCATTCACACAGGAAGGACATGTTGGCGTCCGACAGGGCCAGGCGGGCGGCACTGGCGACTCTGCAGGAAGCCATCTCTATAGAGTCCCAGGGCCACAGGGAAGCACTGAGGCTGGAACTCCTTCACCTCAGGACGACTCTTGTTGAGCTTGAGGCTTCAACAAACCGAAGGACAGAACAGCAGCTGGAGCGTCTCACCCGTACGCTCTCAGCTGAGATGCAGGCAACTAGGGCGGAGGTCCGGGTATCCCGTGAGTTGTTCCATGGGGAACTCTGCACACTTATCCTCCAGAACGAGACCTACCACACCCGCATGCTTGCAGCCATGGAGGAACAGACTAGGGCTTTGCGTGGGCTGCCTCCCATAGTGCCTCCACCTCCTGATGCAGCTGCAGAGGGTGAGGATAGCAACATCAGTGATACTCCCACAATAGGGTAGCCGTGTAGGCCATGAGCCCATGGAGGTGTTTTTTTTTCGCAAGATCCACACTGGTGGGTTTTGGTGTGCACCCTGTCCTCAGACCTCCTGGGTGGCCTCCCCCACCCCCCCGGGCCCATTAATGGCCATTTTTATTATTTTTTTTTTTTGGGACACTGTGGCTCCCGTGGGCATACGCTGAATTGTGGCTGGGCACATGCAGGCTTGTCATGGATTTGGTTCAGATGCTTGGGTTTTTGTCACGCACACCCCTCCTGCTTCCCGTTTCCATGGGCTTGCAAAGGGTGTGCCCAAGTGACATTGACGTACATGGTGACATTGGACTCCCATGAGCTGTGTGGGCAGTCTGTAGTCAATACTGTGTATACATTCATAGTGCATATTGTTGTTGTATTGTACACTGCATGGTGTATTGATATGTGCCTCTGCATCCATCTCATCCTCCATATTTGCAGGTCCATTCCTCCTGTCTTCACAATGCAGTCCACCTTGGAACTGGAGTCCATGTTGTAAGCAGTGCACCTACACTCTTGCGTGGCGCTAACACTGTATACTTGGAAGTGTTTGGAGGGCTGTCATCATCAGGTGGTGAGGCTAGCTAATTTTTAGGTCTGTAATGTCATGTTTAAGGTAGGTTGGAGGTTGTGTAGGTGATTGGTATTCTTGGTAAGTATTTGGTAATGTGGGTTGTAGGTCCTGCATACTGTGAGCATTTCATGTGTGGACATGTTTCCATTAGGGACACTGTGGCTGGTGACACTTGGGGCATGTTGTGGGAATTAATTTCTTTCCTCCCACATTGCATGACATGCCATGGTGTGTTGTGTGGCCGGGGAGGGGGTGGGTGACATGGCACTGTTTTCATGTAGCATTTTGCGAGTGGGTATTCATTTCTGCAGCATGGAAGTGTCTTTTCATGACACTGCATTGGTGGTGTTTGTGTAGGTAGGGATGCACACATTGTGACACTTCCACATGAACAATCTCAGGCTGCTATGGTTCTGACAGTTGACAGTCCCTTTGTTCGTCTTAATTGTCAGGTCGAGTCATCATTGCTTATCAGATGGTATGTGCCAGGCCTGTGTGCACTCCACTGGGGTGTGATTTCTATGTGAAGTAATTAGCCACCAGCTGCGTACGGGCTGACTCACCCCGTGCCCTAACCCTCCCATGCGCAGCGGCCGTGCATTTGGTTGGGGATGTGGGGGCACCACCATGTCCACAGCCAGGCCACGGCGTGTTGCAACATTATGCAGGACACATGCTGCCACTATGATCCTGCACACTACTGGGGGCGCATATAACAGCTGCCCGCCAGAACGGTCAAGGGAGTGAAAGCGTGACTTGAGCACTCCGAATGTGCGCTCCACTATGCCCCGGGTTGCAATATGGGCTGTGTTGTATCTTACCTCTGGAGGCGTGATGGGGTTCCGAATTGGCGTCATCATGTGGGTGCTCAGAGGGTAGGCACTGTCCCCTGGTGAGGAGGTGATGGGTATCATTAGTGGGGTAGTGACATAACTCTGCATCTGACATGCATGCATGTGCAGTGGCATTCATACTCACCAAGCAGCCATGTATCGCCATGCCGCCCAGCTTCTAGGTCCCGGCTTAGGGTAGACATTCGGTAAATGAAGCTGTCGTGGGTGGACCCTTGATAGTTGGCATATACTGACGTGATGATTCCCTTAGCATTACATACTACCTGCACGTTGATGGAATGCCAGTGCTTGCGGTTCCTATAGATGTGCTCAGATGCCCTGGGGGGACGTAGTGCCACATGGGTGCAGTCAATGGCACCTAGAACTTTTGGGATTTGTGCCACACCATAGAAATCGAGGATGGCAGCCTGCCTTTCTGCAGGTGTCCTGGGCAGGTATATGTGCCTACGGACTGATGGGCGTGCAGTGATGATGGTCAAGACCTGGTGTGGGCAGCGTGACTGCGTGGCCTGTGACACCCCACCCACTATGGTACTTGTCCGCTGAAATGATCCTGTGGCCAAGAAGTGCAGTACATTGAGGACCTTCTCCAGGGGGCTGAGTGCTTGGGAGCACAGGGTGGGTGATGTGAGAACATCCTCCCACTCACTGACCAGGTCCAGTATTATGTGTGGGGGAAACCTGTACCTCCCATACACCTGGTCATCATGCATCCCAAAAAGGCTGATTCTGGGAGTGAAAATTCGGGCCCTCACTATCCTCCTCCTCCTCCTTTGGTAACCCACGGCCACTGCTGCTAGGAATGGTATATTCATCCTGGCGTATGAGCTTGTTTGTTGTTTGTGCGCACTTTTATGCTGTGCAGGTCGATGTACGCCTGCTTCAGGCTGGCGTACGTGTCTCAGGATTGGACCATTTATTGTTCGGCACGTCGTAGGCGAACGTGTGAATCTTCCCGCCCACCACAGGAATACACGTAGCACGCTCTCCCAGGCCCAGTCACGTGTGGAAGTTCACGCGCACCCCGTAGTACACGTACCCAGGCCAATCGCGTGTGGGACTTCCCTCGCACCCAGAAGTATACGTACCCAGGCCAATCGCGTGTGGGACTTCCCACGCACCCCGTAGTACACGTAAACAGGCCAATCGCGTGTGGAACTTCCCGCGCACCCCGAAGTACACGTACCCAGGCCAATCGCACCGCTGGGGGTGGGGGTACAGGGGGACATGTGTGGGAGTGTGGTGGAGGCTGCCCCTGCACTGCTGGGGGGTGGGGGTGATAGGGGACATGAGTGGGGGCCTGGTGGAGGCTGCCCCTGGTGGCTGGGGGGTGGGGGTGCAGGGGGACATGTGTGGGAGACTGGTGGTGGCTGCCCCTGGTGGCTGGGGGGTGGGGGTGATAGGGGACATGAGTGGGGGCCTGGTGTAGGCTGCCCCTGATGGCTGGGGGGTGGGAGTGCAGGGGGACATGTGTGGGAGCCTGGTGGAGGCTGCCCCTGGTGGCTGGGGGGTGGGGGTGATAGTGGACATGAGTGGGGGCCTGGTGGAGGCTGCCCCTGGTGGCTGGGGGGTGGGGGTGGTGGTAGACATGGGTGGGGGCCTGGTGGAGGCTGCCCCTGCACTGCTGGGGGGTGGGGGTGATAGGGGACATGAGTGGGGGCCTGGTGGAGACTGCCCCTGGTGGCTGGGGGGTGGGGGTGATAGGGGACATGAGTGGGGGCCTGGTGGAGGCTGCCCCTGCACTGCGGGGGGGGTGGGGGTGATGGGAGACATGAGTGGGGGCCTGGTGGAGGCTGCCCCTGGTGGCTAGGGGGTGGGGGTGCAGGGGGACATGTGTGGGAGCCTGGTGGAGGCTGCCCCTGGTGGCTGGGGGATGGGGGTGATAGGGGACATGAGTGGGGGCCTGGTGGAGGCTGCCCCTGGTGGCTGGGGGGTGGGGGTGGTGGTAGACATGGGTGGGGGCCTGGTGGAGGCTGCTCCTGCACTGCTGGGGGATGGGGGTGATGGGAGACATAAGTGGGGGCCTGGTGGAGGCTGCCCCTGCACTGCTGGGGGGTGGGGGTGATAGGGGACATGAGTGGGGGCCTGGTGGAGGCTGCCCCTGGTGACTGGGGGGTGGGGGTGCAGGGGGACATGTGTGGGAGTCTGGTGGAGGCTGCCCCTGGTGGCTGGGGGGTGGGGGTGATAGGGGACATGAGTGGGGGCCTGGTGGAGGCTGCCCCTGGTGGCTGGGGGGTGGGGGTGGTGGAAGACATGGGTGGGGGCCTAGTGGAGGCTGCCCCTGCACTGCTGGGGGGTGGGGGTGATAGGGGACATGAGTGGGGGCCTGGTGGAGGCTGCCCCTGGTGGCTGGGGGTGATAGGGGACATGAGTGGGGGCCTGGTGGCGGCTGCCCCTGCAATGCTGGGGGGTGGGGGTGATGGGAGACATGAGTGGGGGCCTGGTGGAGGCTGCCCCTGCACTGCTCGGGGGTGGGGGTGAGAGGGGACATGAGTGGGGGCCTGGTGGAGGCTGCCCCTGGTGGCTGGGGGGTGGGGGTGGTGGTAGACATGAGTGGGGGCCTGGTGGAGGCTGCCCCTGCACTGCTGGGGGGTGGGGGTGGTGGTAGACATGAGTGGGGGCCTGGTGGAGGCTGCCCCTGCACTGCTGGGGGGTGGGGGTGATAGGGGACATGAGTGGGGGCCTGGTGGAGGCTGCCCCTGGTGGGTGGGGGTGGTGGTAGACATGAGTGGGGGCCTGGTGGAGGCTGCCCCTGCACTGCTGGGGGGTGGGGGTGGTGATAGACATGAGTGGGGGCCTGGTGGAGGCTGCCCCTGGTGGCTGCGGGGTGGGGGTGATGGGGGACATGTGTGGGGGCCTGGTGGAGGCTGCCCCTGGTGGCTGGGGAGTGGGGGTGGTGGTAGACATGGGTGGGGGCCTGGTGGAGACTGCCCCTGCACTGCTGGGGGGTGGGGGTGATAGGGGACATGAGTGGGGGCCTGGTGGAGGCTGCCCCTGGTTGCTGGGGGGTGGGGGTGATAGGGGACATGAGTGGGGACCTGGTGGAGGCTGCCCCTGCACTGCTGGGGGTGGGGGTGATAGGGGACATGAGTGGGGGCCTGGTGGAGGCTGCCCCTGGTTGCTGGGGGGTGGGAGTGCAGGGGGACATGTGTGGGAGCCTGGTGGAGGCTGCCCCTGGTGGCTGGGGGGTGGGGGTGATAGGGGACATGAGTGGGGGCCTGGTGGAGGCTGCCCCTGGTGGCTGGAGGGTGGGGGTGGTGGTAGACATGGGTGGGGGCCTGGTGGAGGCTGCCCCTGCACTGCTGGGGGGTGGGGGTGATAGGGGACATAAGTGGGGGCCTGGTGGAGGCTGCCCCTGGTGGCTGGGGGGTGGGGGTGATAGGGGACATGAGTGGGGGCCTGGTGGAGGCTGCCCCTGCACTGCTGGGTGTGGGGGTGATGGGAGACATGAGTTGGGGCCTGGTGGAGGCTGCCCCTGCACTGCTAGGGGGTGGGGGTGATAGGGGACATGAGTGGGGGCCTGGTGGAGGCTGCCCCTGGTGGCTGGGGGGTGGGGGTGCAGGGGGACATGTGTGGGAGCCTGGTGGAGGATGCCCCTGGGGGGTGGGGGTGATAGGGGACATGAGTGGGGGCCTGCTGGAGGCTGCCCCTGGTGGCTGGGGGGTGGGGGTGGTGGTAGACATGGGTGTGGGCCTGGTGGAGGCTGCCCCTGCACTGCTGGGGGGTGGGGGTGATAGGGGACATGAGTGGGGGCCTGGTGGAGGCTGCCCCTGGTGGCTGGGGGGTGGGGGTGATAGGGGACATGAGTGGGGGCCTGGTGGAGGCTGCCCCTGGTGGCTGGGGGGTGGGGGTGGTGGTAGACATGGGTGGGGGCCTAGTGGAGGCTGCCCCTGCACTGCTGGGGGGTGGGGGTGATAGGGGACATGAGTGGGGGCCTGGTGGAGGCTGCCCCTGGTGGCTGGGGGGTGGGGGTGATAGGGGACATGAGTGGGGGCCTGGTGGAGGCTGCCCCTGCACTGCTGGGGGTGGGGGTGATGGGAGACATGAGTGGGGGCCTGGTGGAGACTGCCCCTGCACTGCTGGGGGGTGGGGTGAGAGGGGACATGAGTGGGGGCCTGATGGAGGCTGCCCCTGGTGGCTGGGGGGTGGGGGTGGTGGTAGACATGAGTGGGGGCCTGGTGGAGGCTGCCCCTGCACTGCTGGGGGGTGGGGGTGATAGGGGACATGAGTGGGGGCCTGGTGGAGGCTTCCCCTGGTGGCTGGGGGGTGGGGGTGGTGGTAGACATGAGTGGGGGCCTGGTGGAGGCTGCCCCTGCACTGCTGGGGGTTGGGGGTGGTGATAGACATGAGTGGGGGCCTGGTGGAGGCTGCCCCTGGTGGCTGCGGGGTGGGGTGATAGGGGACATGAGTGGGGGCCTGGTGGAGGCTGCCCCTGGTGGCTGGAGGGTGGGGGTGGTGGTAGACATGGGTGGGGGCCTGGTGGAGGCTGCCCCTGCACTGCTGGGGGGTGGGGGTGATAGGGGACATGAGTGGGGGCCTAGTGGAGGCTGCCCCTGGTGGCTGGGGGGTGGGAGTGATAGGGGACATGAGTGGGGGCCTGGTGGAGGCTGCCCATGCACTGTTGGGGGGTGGGGGTGATGGGAGACATGAGTGGGGGCCTGGTGGAGGCTGCCCCTGCACAGCTGGGGGGTGGGGGTCATAGGGGACATGAGTGGGGGCCTGGTGGAGGCTACCCCTGGTTGCTGGGGGGTGGGGGTGCAGGGGGACATGTGTGGGAGCCTGGTGGAGGCTGCCCCTGGTGGCTGGGGGGTGGGGGTGATAGGGGACATGAGTGGGGGCCTGGTGGAGGCTGCCCCTGGTGGCTGGGGGGTGGGGGTGGTGGTAGACATGGGTGGGGGCCTGGTGGAGGCTGCCCCTGCACTGCTGGGGGGTGGGGGTGATAGGGGACATGAGTGGGGGCCTGGTGGAGGCTGCCCCTGGTGGCTGGGGGGTGGGGGTGATAGGGGACATGAGTGGGGGCCTGGTGGAGGCTGCCTCTGCACTGCTGGGGGGTGGGGGTGATGGGAGACATGAGTGGGGGCATGGTGGAGGCTGCCCCTGCACTGCTAGGGGTGGGGGTGATAGGGGACATGAGTGGGGGCCTGGTGGAGGCTGCCCCTGGTGGCTGGGGGGTGGGGGTGCAGGGGGACATGTGTGGGAGCCTGGTGGAGGCTGCCCCTGGGGGGTGGGGGTGATAGGGGACATGAGTGGGGGCCTGGTGGAGGCTGCCCCTGGTGGCAGGGGGTGGTGGTGGTGGTAGACATGGGTGGGGGCCTGGTGGAGGCTGCCCCTGCACTGCTGAGGGGTGGGGTGATAGGGGAAATGAGTGGGGGCCTGGTGGAGGCTGCCTCTGGTGGCTGGGGGGTGGGGGTGATAGGGGACATGAGTGGGGGCCTGGTGGAGGCTGCCCCTGCACTGCTGGGGGGTGGGGGTGATGGGAGACATGAGTGGGGGCCTGGTGGAGGCTGCCCCCGCACTGCTAGGGGGTGGGGGTGATAGGGGACATGAGTGGGGGCCTGGTGGAGGCTGCCCCTGGTGGCTGGGTGGTGGGGGTGCAGGGGGACATGTGTGGGAGCCTGGTGGAGGCTGCCCCTGGTGGCTGGGGGGTGGGGGTGATAGGGGACATGAGTGGGGGCCTGGTGGAGGCTGCCCCTGCACTGATGGGGGGTGGGGGTGATGGGAGACATGAGTGGGGGCCTGGTGGAGGCTGCCCCCGCACTGCTAGGGGGTGGGGGTGATAGGGGACATGAGTGGGGGCCTGGTGGAGGCTGCCCCTGGTGGCTGGGTGGTGGGGGTGCAGGGGGACATGTGTGGGAGCCTGGTGGAGGCTGCCCCTGGTGGCTGGGGGTGGGGGTGATAGGGGACATGAGTGGGGGTCTGGTGGAGGCTGCCCCTGGTGGCTTTGGGGTTGGGGGTGGTGGTAGACATGGGTGGGGGCCTGGTGCAGGCTGCCCCTGCACTGCTGGGGGGTGGGGGTAATAGGGGACATGTGTGGGGGCCTGGTGTAGGCTGCCCCTGGTGGCTGGGGGGTGGGGGTGCAGGTGGACATGTGTGGGAGCCTGGTGGAGGCTGCCCCTGGTGGCTGGGGGGTGGGGGTGATAGGGGACATGAGTGGGGGCCTGGTGGAGGCTGTCCCTGGTGGCTGGGGGGTGGGGGTGGTGGTAGACATGGGTGGGGGCCTGGTGGAGGCTGCCCTTGCACTGCTGGGGGGTGGGGGTGATAGGGGACATGAGTGGGGGCCTGGTGGAGGCTGCCTCTGGTGGCTGGGGGGTGGGGGTGATAGGGGACATGAGTGGGGGCCTGGTGGAGGCTGCCCCTGCACTGCTGGGGGGTGGGGGTGATGGGAGACATGAGTGGGGGCCTGGTGGAGGCTGCCCCTGCACTGCTGGGGGGTGGGGGTGATAGGGGACATGAGTGGGGGCCTGATGGAGGCTGCCCCTGGTGGTTGGGGGGTGGGGGCGGTGGTAGACATGAGTGGGGGCCTGGTGGAGGCTGCCCCTGTACTGCTGGGGGGTGGGGGTGGTGGTAGACATGAGTGGGGGCCTGGTGGAGGCTGCCCCTGCACTGCTGGGGGGTGGGGGTGATAGGGGACATGAGTGGGGGCCTGGTGGAGGCTGCCCCTGGTGGCTGGGGGGTGGGGGTGGTGGTAGACATGAGTGGGGGCCTGGTGGAGGCAGCCCCTGCACTGCTGGGGGGTGGGGTGGTGGTAGACATGAGTGGGGGCCTGGTGGAGGCTGCCCCTGGTGGCTGGGGGGTGGGGGTGCAGGGGGACATGTGTGGGAGCCTGGTGGAGGCTGCCCCTGGTGGTTGGGGGGTGGGGGAGCACGGGGACATGTGTGGGAGCCTGGTGGAGGCTGCCCCTGCACTGCTGGGGGTGATAGGGGACTTGAGTGGGGGCCTGGTGTAGGCTGCCCCTGGTGGCTGGGGGGTGGGGGTGCAGGGGGACATGAGTGGGGGCCTGGTGGAGGCTGCCCCTGCACTGCTGGGGGGTGGGGGTGATGGGAGACATGAGTGGGGGCCTGGTGGAGGCTGCCCCTGCACTGCTGGGGGGTGGGGGTGATAGGAGACATGAGTGGGGGCCTGGTGGAGGCTGCCCCTGGTGGCTGGGGGGTGGGGGTGCAGGGGGACATGTGTGGGAGCCTGGTGGAGGCTGCCCCTGCACTGCTGGCGGGTGGGGGTGCAGGGAGACATGAGTGGGGGCCTGGTGGAGGCTGCCCCTGCACTGCTGGGGGTGGCGGTAGACATGCCTATGGGCCTGGTGGAGGCTGCCCCTGGTGGCTGGGGGGTGGGGGTGGTGGTAGACAGGGGTGGGGGCCTGGTGGAGGCTGCCCCTGCACTGCTGGATGGTGGGGGTGGTGGTAGACATGAGTGGGGGCCTGGTGGAGGCTGCCCCTGCACTGCTGGGGGGTAGGGGTGGTGGTAGACATGAGTGGGGGCCTGGTGGAGGCTGCCCCTGGTGGCTGGGGGGTGGGGGTGCAGGGGGACATGTGTGGGAGCCTGGTGGAGGCTGCCCCTGGTGGCTGGGGGGTGGGGGTGCAGGGGGACATGTGTGGGAGCCTGGTGGAGGCTGCCCCTGCACTGCTGGGGGGTGGGGGTGATAGGGGACATGAGTGGGGGCCTGGTGTAGGCTGCCCCTGGTGGCTGGGGGGTGGGGGTGCAGGGGGACATGTGTGGGAGCCTGGTGGAGGCTGCCCCTGGTGGCTGGGGGGTGGGGGTGTTAGGGGACATGAGTGGGGGCCTGGTGGAGGCTGCCCTGCACTGCAGGGGGCTGGGGGTGATGGGAGACATGAGTTCGGGGCCTGGTGGAGGCTGCCCGTACACTGCTGGGGGGTGGGGGTGATAGGAGACATGAGTGGGGGCCTGGTGGAGGCTGCCCCTGGTGGCTGGGGTGTGGGGGTGCAGGGGGACATGTGTGGGAGCCTGGTGGAGGCTGCCTCTGCACTGCTGGGGGGTGGGGGTGCAGGGAGACATGAGTGGGGGCCTGGTGGAGGCTGCCCCTGCACTGCTGGGGGGTGGGGGTGGTGGTAGACATGAGTGGGGGCCTGGTGGAGGCTGCCCCTGGTGGCTGGGGGTGGTGGTAGACATGGGTGGGGGCCTGGTGGAGGCTGCCCCTGCACTGCTGGGGTGTGGGGGTGGTGGTAGACATGAGTGGGGGCCTGGTGGAGGCTGCCCCTGCACTGCTGGGGCTGGGGGTGGTGGTAGACATGAGTGGGGGCCTGGTGGAGGCTGCCCCTGGTGGATGGGGGGTGCGGGTGCAGGGGGACCTGTATGGGAGCCTGGTGGAGGCTGCCCCTGCACTGCTGGGGGGTGGGGGTGCAGGGAGACATGAGTTGGACATGAGTGGGGGCCTGGTGGAGGCTGCCCCTGCACTGCTGGGGGGTGGGGGTGATGGGAGACATGTGTTGGTGATCAGTAGTGCAAGGTGACATGTAGGTTGGCTGGCGGGCATGGCCATGGTGGATTGGTTGCCTGTGGGACATGAGCAGGGGTGCAGGGTAGTACCCTGTGGTGTGGGCTGCCTGCAGGGGCCGTGGAGGGTGTAAAGGGAACACCTGGGAGGACCCACATGGCCAAATCACGTGTAGCATTCCCCGGCACCACCGAAATACACATACCCTGCAGAAATCGCATGTGAATCTTCCCGCGCACCTCGGAATACACGTACCCAGGCCAATCACGTGTGGAACTTCCCGCGCACCCCGAAGTACACGTACCCAGGCCAATCGCGTGTGGAACTTCCCGCGCACGCCCACCTACCCAGGCCAATCGCGTGTGGAACTTCCCGCGCACCCCGTAGTACACGTACCCAGGCCAATCGCGTGTGGAACTTCCTGCGCACCCCGAAGTACACATACCCAGGCCAATCGCGTGTGGAACTTCCCGCGCACCCCAACCTACCCAGGCCAATCGCGTGTGGAACTTCCCGCGCACCCCGAAGTACACGTACCCAGGCCAATCGCGTGTGGAACTTCCTGCGCACCCAGGAACATGCGCACATGCTATTTTTCACACAGCGGGTGTCCGTGTTTGTCGGTGCCCCTTTGCACCTCATTTGTCCTAGAGGGCCACTGTATGGCCCATTCATCATGGCTCTATATGGGTGCTTTTTGTTAGCGCACATTTTGGCGCACATTTTTTTAAGTCGCAGGGGCGCTACCGCCTGCTTTCTTGTGGCGTACTTGTTTGGCCCTGTGCGCGTCTTTGACCGTGCGCTGGTTTGCCCTATTCGATTCCATGAATACGGGTTGTAGGCGAGCGTGTGGGCGTTTCTGCGCACTTGCCTCCTGTACTCCCCCCGTGACGCCCATATTTTCACGCGTTGTTCCCCATTCCGAGTGTTACGCCCTGTGTTCCGCCTACTTTTGTGATGTGCGCCGCACTATGTGTGATTTCGCAGTGGCCGTGGCGCACACTGTTGGATGACCTGTGCGCCGGCGTGCGCGGCGCACATTTTTAGCGCACATCCAATGTTTTTCTCGCGCACGGACTTCCATTAATCGCTGTGCGCTGGTTTCCCTTCGATTTTCGCACTTGCACTGCGATTTTTGCACTTTTCCTGCGATTCGCACGTTTTGGCACCTCTGCGCGGGAATTTTCGGCACACATTATTTCCATGAATCGACCCCACAGTCTCTTTGAACACAAATCCACAACCTCAACATCTGATTGGCTGATCCCTACAGTCTTCTTTCCATGCTGGATTTGCTGGAAAACCCCGGATGTAGCACGCCCTGTCCGCAGACTGCATAACTCTTAGACAGCCCTTCTACCATTTCCACTTCATTCTCTGTGCCATTCCCTCATTGGATACAGCTAAGCAGGCACACAATACGGAGAACGTCCTCAGAACACCCCCATTTTGTTTATTTTCGAACATTTCAGGACACCGCGAGTGTTCTTAGAACACATTCAACTTGCCAGCGAACAATACGGACAACGTCCTCAGAACACCCCCATTTTCTTTATGTACGAACATTTCAGGACACCGCGAGTGTTCTTAGACCACTTTCAGCTTGACAACGAACAATACAGACAACATCTTCAGGAGACCCCCTGCGAACATTCCAGGACCCCACAAGTCTTCTTAGAACACTTTCACCGAATCCATTCTGTTTATTTACGAACATTTCAGAACAGGCGTGTTGTCTGCAGAAAAATCGAACACAACAATAGTGTCTAGCACATAAAAAAAACAGAACATTGAACCTATCTCATACTCCCCCACCCTCCCCAAACCCTGTTACACACCAACACACTCCACTAAATACAATTTTTAATCCAAGTTTCACTGCGCTGTCCGCGGTCATCCGCGAATGCAAGATGGCGGGCGCCACAGAAAATCTGACGCGCTCCACGCCCCACGCCGTCCAATCAGCGAACACATCGGATGTCCGCGGACATCGCGCAAGCCGCTCGGCCAATCAGGGCACTGTCCGCGGAGCGAACCGGGAAGTCCGTCCGCAAAGCGAACCGAGATATCACTAATTTTTTTGCCTTACATTTGGGTCATTTTAAAAAAAACTACTGGACAGATTTACACCACATTTGCGAAAGCACGCTTTCTGAACCAAGCCCCCGCTCCTGCCACAAATTTGGTGTAAATCCGTCCAGCGGTTTGGGCTGTAGGCATGCGCAAAGTTTTTTCCCATTATGTCTATGGGAAAAAACAAAAGTTTTGGGACCCCCCCTATAACTTTGCCCCCTCTGGACCAAAACTCTCCAAACTTTGCAAAGAATTTCAGAGTGGGCCATATACTTTTTTTGCAAAGTTTGGTGAGGATTCGTCCAGAGGGAGCGAAGTTATAAACCACCCAAAAAGTGCTCTTCCTATGGAAACACCAACTTAACCATAACTACATGGATGCTACCGCGTCCATGTAATATATATATATATATATATATAGTCACCTTTAAGTTCTTAGAAGTGCATTCAATAACTTAGACAACAAAAATAAGGTAAGTAGTGATGCAGTAGAATTTAACCAATTCACAAGAAGTATATCCTAACTTTATAATTCCAACTCCTATGATTTACGAGGCCTTCTTCCCAAAAGTCACAAAGCATCTTCTTAGTAAAAGGGGGTGTAGGAAGAATTCTTGTGGTGGTGACATTTTCCAGAAGATATTCAACAAAGTTACAAGTAGGTACAATTATATTCCTATCTTTCAGATACAAGCTTTTATATTCTGTGATCGAAAAACGGTGGAATGGAATAGAATAACCTACATTTATTCTAAGGAGAGCAGGGGGAGGTGAATGCGTTGCAATTAGTTACCCCCCTGACTCCAATTTTCCCAGATTACTAGGTGGGTTGACGGGGGCTCAATGGAGGTAGGTTTTCCTGCCGTTGGTTCCCGTGAGACATGCCCAGGAGTTGCAGGTGCAAGGATTCTTCCGGTCAGTCCCAGGGGCAGAGTGCAATCATTTGTTAAGAAGAAATACAGAAGGCACCAATGTAAACCTCTCCAGGACACCTACCGAGATGGGGAAAGTGAGTTCCATCGAAGGCTACTGCACACAACCGTCAGCAGGCATATTTCCAGTTGCAGGTGAAGAAGGCCTTCCAGAACATGATCCCTTGAAACTGGAAGGCTGACATTTGGGCAGAAAAGCGAATTATCCCACAAGCTAATGACCACCAAAGTTTTGGTGACAATTCTACTGAGATAGCACACTGGAGAGCTGGTCAGTCCACTGGGTGGTCCCAAGACACTTCCGAAGGCACAGAATGGCTGGCTCCTCGAGAATGTGTGGAGACTGGTTGGTCCCACTAGTCCAAGTGTTGAAGCACCACATAGGGTCTTCGCAGATCAGGTAGTCCAGCAGGGCTTCACTGGGCCAAATGCTCGAAGGGGATGCTGGGCCTCTTCAGGGATCTTCCACAGATCGTCAGTCGGCTGCTGATCGACACAGGATACTTGGCTCCAACGCAGATCTGAATAAATGGCTGCAGGAGCCTAAATTCTGTCTGGAAGTTAGTCCAAGCCCACCAATGGTAGGGATCTGCAACATTCAAACAGCCAGCAGTGGTCCAATTAGGGACGACTGCGGGTTTCACTTATGCTACACACCCAGACTTTCAGGCACCATGAATGTGGAGTGGGGCTAGCACACACAAAGGCCTCTCTAAGCATTAAAGCAGCAACATTCCCGGGCAAGTGCATGACCTTATATTGGATATTCTAACCTGAGAAGGCAGGAAGAAGGTCAAACAACAATATGGCCAGAGAGCAAACGGAAATCTTGTGGCAGAGCCATTTTAGGGCACTAGCCACGTTGAGTGGCCATACGAAGTAAACGCAAATATGCACAGTAGAAATAACGCAAACATTGCAAAAAGGTAATTGCTGCCACCAGCTTGTCTTTAGGCACATATAAAAGTAACCAAAAAGCCGAAGTGTACAAGACTAGTGTGACCCAAAGGTATTCCCACTGGACTGCATTGTAGGATGCTGTGTGTACTATTAAAGAGTTACAAAAAAGGTAAAAATAAAAAAGCGGAAACATAGTTTCCCATTACAGACAGCCTGACGGATTGATCATTTCCCCATAACAAAATGAGCAAAAGGTCAGGGGAGTGAACCTGAAGGCTTCACTTCCCTGTAAAAAGTCAGGACAGATTCAACAACAAAAGCAAAATGTTTGGGGGTCCATAGAATATGGAGGGAAAGTTGATACATGAGAAATCTTTTTCTGAAAGGTACCAACTCATAGTAACAGCTCAGATAGGGCAGGCAATCATGTTCAGTGAGAGGACATTGGGAATCATGACTTTTAAAGGTGTGTGTGTTGCAGGCCTTGTCATCAACTTTGTTGTCATCATATTGGTGGGCTAGAGTCTTGCTCCAAATTCTTGACGAGTTAACTCAGATGGGGATGATTCCTCAAACAATGAGAGGAAGTACATTATATCTTACATGTAAAAAATGGCAGCGTTCAATGCTGTTGAATTTCCACCTTATTGCATTGTTGGATGCTTCAGTAAAGGTATTTGTTAAATGACTTATGAGGTGTTTCATGCTGAGAGCATAATTTAACAGTTTTTATTTTTCGCAAACTGAGTTTAGGATGATGTCTAATTTATCTAATTGTTTGACTTTAGGCTTTTTAGTCTGCATAACTGTGGCAATGAGGTGGTGTCTCTTTGTATGACTTTTATCTATGTTACCACATCATTTGATAAAGTGAAAAGGTGTTGTTTGCCTCTGAGCTTTTTGAAGTAGTCTTTTTCTGGGCATTTTGCTAGCATTACATAATGATGCCTGGATTTGATTTAGATTATGTGAAAAAGTAATGATTAAAGCTGATTTACCCCATGTTTTGAGGATTAAAAAAGGATGTGCCCTTGCTTCTTTACTATACCAATGACCCCTGTTTTTTGGGGTGCATTGGGCCCACTAGCCCGAGCCTAAGTAGGCCGAAGCAAAGCAAATGCCTCTGCTATGACTGAGGGCTGTTATCTGCCCAGTCCATGCTGTGTTTATGGCTTTTTTCTTTCTGGTGCCATCTCCATAATGCTTATTACATATTTTACAGGGAAATTGGCTCTACAAGCATACTCTTAAAAAAACGACCAGCAAGGATAGCATTTATGGAAAATATTAAAGGGACTATGTCCCTTTTCTATTTCCATAACAGGCATTCTTAAGGTGCAAAGGCACAGCCAGTGAGAGTGCTGCAGCAGGATTCAATGGTGGTTTGGGGAGAGGGCAGTAGGTGGGTGAGGAAGCAAGTGGGGAAGGGGCCTGGGGTTCCATTGCTGAAAATAAAATGTCGGCCACCCAGGGGTGATGCGCAGCTGGATGAGAGAACACTGTCCTGTTACTTAGGGATTCTGCCGGCATTTCCGGCGATGTCATTGGTCAGAGGCTCTCCTATATGCTTATATCTAATCTACAAATCTTAAACCTGTCCACCGCTCCAGAGAAAATGCTTGCATTCCCCCTCACCCCTACATTAGGGTAAATACAAATGCAAAGTCTACTTTACAAGGTGGATATGGTCATTTGTGACCATATCCAGTAGGCCTTCAGTAACACTTAAATCCACTGGTCGAATACTACAAGATCAATTATCTGTGTGCAAATACAGATATTGCAGTATATGGAGGTAATTTGTTAATTTATGTGGGGTGTAGACCTTCATAAATGAGAAGTGTTGTCAAGTTCTTCATATCTGGGAATTAATTATAAGTTATCATGGTGACCATTACAAGAGGTGCAAAGAGTGAAAGTAAATACCCTTACTACTCCTGCCACAATCTTGTTAATAAATATTGGGCTCAAACATTTGCCCCAATTATTTACTTTTTGCAGTCAAGATTTCCCTGGTGGTAAATCAAATTATTTGGCACCACAGATCAAAGGAATGTTTTAACATGGTTCATGCCTGATTTTGATAAATGGTAGGAGGGGGTTAAAAAATCTAAAACCGTAGAACTAACAAGGCGAGACTTCGGCATACAAACTTTATATAATATGTATATGTTTGTAATAAATTACTTAACAATGGGTACCCCACATTGTATCTGGTCCCAGGAGGAAGGTTGCTGGCTAAGGACAACCTGGTTAATTCCTTGTTTCTAGATCAACACCGAACATGGTTATTTTCACATAAATGCCTGAGGTAGTGGCTCAAGGATTGAAAGTAAAGGCTAAGAGTTCTGTAAACCAATGCTCAAGGGAGAAAGAGAAGAAAATGGATCAACTGGTGTAAGTTTAAAAAGAAAATGTAAGAAAAAAGTAGAAACCATGGAACATATATTTTAGGTCTTAGACATTATTTGAACCAAATAGTTTTGTGGATATAAAATGATTGCAATGAAGGATTCTTTACCTTTGCAGATTAATGTTTTAGGGTAAGTGGCTAAATTCGACATGGAAACGTTCTGGGGACTAGTCTTTGTGGAGATCCATGACCTGGCCTCTTGCCTCTTAAAATGATGGGTTAAGTAATGTTTAGAATGGTGCTCTTGGGATATCCATTAAATGCCAAATGTGCAGTGGTTCTTATGTATTTTCCTAGGACTGAGTTGAGCTAATTAGGACGGTGTATGAAATGTTACTTTATTTTAATGTTAGGAATGTTTTAGATAGAAAATTAACTTTGTTGAGTATTGATATTTATTCTTGAATTGGATTAGTGCATTTGTGCAAGAATTGTTCTTATGATTTGTGGTATAAATCAGAATAAATAAATATCATTAAAAACAAAAAAATAGTTGACACTGATCAATGTGAGTACTTTGCTGTCAGTGCTGTTCATGCGAGCACAGTATTTGTGATACATTCCCTGTGTTATTTATACATACATCCTGCACTGTGCATTGGAGTGGTCTTCTCTTCACCTGCTACTGTCTGTTTGCATTACCATTTTATCTTTTTCCATATTGAATTGTCACTCGAACAGTATGAGCTTTTCATACAGTGTTTTTATTTAGGCAACGTTGCCTTGCTCTAAATACCATGAGAGCTGTGCAGACAGGAAATACTGCTTTCGATCGCCAGTTTCCTCATATCTAATTTCACAGTATTTTACCACATTTAACAACAAACTTGTAGCTGGGGTGGGTTTAGTTATTTACGGAATTCGATGAAATCCCTATGATGAAATACCATAGATCTGTATTAGACATATGTAGGCAAGACAGTTTACTTCCACTTTTTACATTCCTGCCTTTGTGACTGTAGATTGTTTACCCTTATAAATGTCATCCAGACTGCATCTGTTATTGGAGATGCAGCATGGTCCTCGCCATATTAGAGCAACCCTGTTTGAGAGGATAGCACTTAATCTTCCCCTCAGAAGCCCCAATGTGTGTGTCCTCCCACAGACATTTCTTTCTCTGCTGTGACCTTAACAAGACTTGACTCACAACTGTAAGTGTGAACTCATGTATACCTCACTTCTCCTCCCCATTTCTGCCTCCCAGAAGATAACCTTCCCCCACTTACAGACACCCTTTCTCTCCCTCCATCTACATGTTAGTTGTATAGGTTTGAAAACTGTATGTTTTGAAATGGTCCCTAGAACACAAACACAGATCTGTCAGTGAACAATGTGTCTGCTTTTTACTTGTTTTTTCTTTGGTGAAATTGCTCGAGAAGAGAGGACTATTTTCGAAAATCAGGCATTTTTCCATGCAGTTTGACACCGAATGTTGTATAAGCGCATGTGTATGAGCGTGATGCACATAAAATATCAATATCAATGTTACAATGACTCCTAATGTGGCGCTCTTAAAAGAGCTTGATACCATGACCTCAAGTGCCAAATCAAAAAACCCTGAGTCTGTTGACAGTTTTTATGACATATCTCAGTGAACCTTTAGTAGGGGGGGGGTACAAAATAGAGACAGTAACTGGGGTGGATTGGCTTATAGGGAACTCTTTTGTGTGGTACCCTATTTTAGGGTCGGGCTTTCTGACAAGGTATAATATGGGTCACTTTGAACTTATTTCCAGGGTCTCTGTTGGTTCCCAGTCCACTCCTGACAGTAATATCAAGGGTACCTTCTGAAGAGCCTGTTTGTGTGGAAGGGGAATGTGGCGATGCTGCAGCCAATACGGATCAGAATGAGGTCTCTGAGACTTCTGTCAAAGAAGCTAGAAGGCTGGAAGGACTAAAGAAGGTTCACTGTATTTTCCACTTTGTGACATCCACCCAGCAAAGAGGAGATACCCACCCACGCTGGAAGGTAGGGCTATCATACTGATGCCAAGGAGGGGTGGTAAGGCCAGCAGGTAGAGCCTGATCAGATGAAGGAGACCCGACAGTATTGGGACGAAGGTGCAATGAGAGGGTTTCTGGCTTTGCCTCTCTTTGATGGCATAGTCGGATTAAAACTGGTGGTTTAGAGATTTGCCCCAAGAAACTCCAGTGGTTTATATGTATTAATGTATTTATTAATATGTGTACAGTCAACAAAGTCTTTACATATAAAAACAGAACAATTTCCAAGTTTAAAATACATGTAACTTAATGGAACAAGTACATATCAGCTAGAAACAAATTAAAAACTAATTTCATAACATACATTTCTAAAAACAATGAATCAGTATAAAATCCCCTCAGATAAGTTTTTAAGAATATTTAAAGACATTGGGCCTCATTACACGGTAGGAGGTAAGGGTTTACCGGTACCGGTAAGGGCACCGGTACCGGTAAACCCTTACCGCCTTACTACGAGGTCCCTTTGCGGGTCCTCCCTTAACGCCTGGTTTTTCCAGGCGTTAAGGACGGGGCCCGCAAAGGGGCCTCAGAGCTAATTACGGTACCGCAATTTGCGGTACCGTAATTAGCACCTTCCCCATTCCCATTATGCCCTATGGGGGCAAAAATGGGAATGGGGAAGGGCCTTGGTGAATGGGGAATTACCGCCCCCGCTCACCTTGGAGTAGGGCGGTAATTCCGCCATCCACCAAGGCGGACTCGGTACGGTACCGGCGGCAACCATGGCGCTAATAGCGCCATGGTTACCGCCTACCGTGTAATGAGGCCCAATGTATAAAATAACATCACATGAAATAACAAGTTAACATCATTACCCAGTAAAAGATTCTTCCACATTGCCTTCATATTTGTCAGATCATAGGTATTACTGTACACTTTTATATATTTGAAACTTAAATTTGCTAATCTCTCGCATTAACATATTATGTTTTCAGCTGTTTCGATTAGTAGAATACCACACAGTCTACACCATCTATTACTGCGAATAATAACTCATTTGGCTCCCAAAATGTCTAAGGTATCAGCTGTGTTGAATTTAAAAACTTGATGGTGGTACTGGAATTCCTATCCGGAAAAGCATTCAGATACCTAGATGTTTCAGAGCGATTCATCCAATATTGAATACACATACCACTATTCACTTTTGTTGCTAATTGTATCAGGTATCTTTCTTTACCAGAGGATTGAATTGCAAGTTTCAATAAACGCTTAGTTCTAGCAACCGTGTATGTCAACCAAATTAACTAATTCTCTTTTGCCCATTTCATATTGGTATCAAAAATGTGCATTAAATCCACCTTACTTGTTGCATTATCTAACACATACAGCTTGTTATATAACATCACAGTTTGATATTCCAAAATGTGCACAATAAACATCAAATTGCATTCTAACAGTATATATTCTTTGGAGAGAGATTTGGGTAGTCTAAGCAACATTTTTAAATGTTTTCCTTCAAATCTAGATATCTCTACCTTAAGCTTTTTCCCCCATATCTCTGCACCACATAGTAAACATGGGACCACTTTTGCTGAATATAGCATCACTATCGTGTTTAGTGAATAAGGGACCACTTTTGCTGAATATAGCATCACTATCGTGTTTAGTGAATAACCACTTTGTTTTCCTATAACATGGCTTAGTGCCATTGTGGCATTCAGACATTCAGACATTTATTTTTTGTTTCACACCAATGTTGTTTTCACGATAGTTTATGATCAATGATGATTCCCAAGTATCTATATGAATCAACCATTTGCTATATTCCACCACAGGTTCTTTTGATTTTCTCGTGTAGTTTCACCCAAAAAAGCAATCACCTTAGTTTTTCCCAGGTTAATTCTTAGACCGGTAGTAAGTGCATAGTTGTATAGCATGATTAACTTCCGTTGAAGACGTCCTGGAATATAATCCAACATCAGGAGGTCATCCGATTAGCCCAACCAACCCAACTTGGATGCACCAATTTTGACATCATCTGAAGTAATCGCACTAAAAGCCAATGCTAGATCTGGCAAATACAAATTAAAAAGAGTTGTGGCCAAATTACATCTTTGTTTGACTCCGCGACATGTGGGAATCTGTCATGCGATGAAGTATTGGGTGCTTGACAAATACCCTCCTTGGTTCCCTCCTCCTCCTCCTCACCTGTACTGGGTTCTTCTGAGGAACTGTCTGTGTCTATGGCTCTCCTTTCTCTCCAGAGGTCCAGTCCTTTCCTGTTGAGTTTGGGACGAGCTCCTCCGGAGGCCACCTTGCCTGCTGGCAGACAGCAAGGCAGAGGGGGCCCTCAGGGAGTCCGTCCCCAAAACCAGGGAAAAGCGTGGCTGAAAAACCCTGGTGTGCTGGAATGTAGTCAGCACTACGGATGTCAAGGCAGGAGGCTTTCCGTCTGCTTGGATGGATACAGTAGCCGAGGAATGAGGAAGAGGGCTGCAGAATGCTGCGGTGGGAAGGAGCGTACAATGGCAGCTGGCGAGGAAAGCAAGGTTGCAACGTGTCGACTTCCGCGTGTGACGCCTATTTGTATGCGTCATGACGGTGACGTGCAGTGCGTGGGAGACTAGACCGCTGGTGGAGGAATGGGATCAGCCCTTCCATTGGCTCCATAGCTTCCATGGAGCGTGCGTCATGACAGTATAACCCCTTCGCCAAGGCCTTCCTCCAGGCTTACCTGGATGGTGTCTGTGGAATATGCGTAGGAGTCTGGAGGCATGTAGATTTTTGGCTGGTTCCCAAGATCTTTCCGTCCAAGGGTATCCTTTCCACAGTATGAGGTATTGTAGGACTCCGTGTTTGTAACGAGACCCCAAGATGCGTGAAACCTCATACTCTTGGGCGTCATCATCCACACTGGGTATCTTTCTTCTGGTGGTTCTCGAAAAAGGATCAGGTTTATAATCCTTAAGAAGCGAGGTATGGAATACTGGATGTATTCTTCTAAGAGAGTGCGGGAGGTTTAACCGAAAGGCCACAGGATTGATCCGTTGTTCTATGGAAAACGGTCCAATATATCTCGGAGTGAATTTACCTGGATGGACTCTCCTGGGGAGGTATTTAGTGGACAACCATACCTTGTCTCCTTTCTTCCGATCGGGATTAGGTCTTCTGTTCTTGTCAGCCCATCTCTTGTAAGTCTGGCGACTGGCTAACAGAGTTTCTTGAGCAGACTTATGAGTTTGTTTAAGAGTGTCCAGTAGTAGATCTATGGTAGGGACATTAGTGGGTTGGACTGTAGGAAATGGGATGTGTTTGGGTTCGTACCCATAGGTACATTTAAAAGGACTCATTCCTATTGCAGTATGTTTGGTGTTGTTATATGAGAATTCTGCAACCGATAAGGGATGATACCAGTTGTCCTGAGTCTGGTTGCAGTAACATCTTAGAAACTGTTCAAGTGTAGCGTTGAGGCGTTCGGTCTGTCCGTTTGTTTCGGGGTGAAAGCCAGAAGACAACGCTCTCTGAATATGCAACTGTTTACACAAGGTTGTCCAAAACTTGGAGGTGATCTGTGTTCCTCTATCAGACACAATTGAGGATGGTAGACCATGGAGACGGACTATCTCCTTTAAGAATACGTCCGCTGTGGTAGTGGCAGAAGGAGTGCCTCTAAGGGGAATGAAATGAGCCAGCTTACTGAAGGAGTCGACCACTACCATGATAGCTGAACATCCTCCCGATTTGGGTAACTCAACGATAAAATCCATAGATATATATTGCCAGGGTCCGGCAGGTGGTTCATCTTGTTGTAGAAGCCCCAATGGTTTAGCCGTACTGTGTTTGCTTTGAGCACATATGGGACAGGAAGAGACATACTCCACGACGTCCTTATTCATCTTTGGCCACCAGGAATTCCTCTTCAGTAGATCCAGTGTAGCAGTACGTCCCTTGTGACCAGCCATGGGCAGATCATGGCACCACGAAATAGCTTGGTTCTGGAGATCTTGTGTGGGCAGGTAAAGCAAGTCGTCTTTAAACAGGTATTCTCCTTTGTAGGTCAGAGAGGGGTCTCTTGGAAGAGAGGCGGTCTTTTGGGCTCCCAGAACTTGTTGTAAATATTTATTTACTGTTCCTATGAATCTCTTCCCATTGAGCAGACATTCCTGTTTGGTGTAATTCCCTGATCCGTCTTGGTGGCTGCAGGAGAGTGCATCTGCTAAGTGATTGTTTTTACCAGGTAGGTATGTGAGTATGAAATCAAATTGGGAGAAATAATAAGCCCAACAAGCATGACGAGAGTTCCTGCATTCCATCTGTTGGAGAATACTTAGGTTCCTGTGGTCAGTCCGTACTTGAAATGGGTATCTCGCTCCTTGCAACAGATGACGCCACTCCTCACAAGCCTGTTTGATTGCTAACAGTTCCTTTTCAATCACCGAATAGTTTCTTTCACTTGAGGTGAGTGTTCTGGAATAATAGGCAATGGGATGGTCGAGTTGATCCTCCTTCCGTTGTAGTAGAGCTGCCCCAATAGCCCCTTGTGAGGCGTCAGCTTCTACGATAAAGGGTTGAGACTGATCAGGCTGCCTGAGGATAGGTGCAGAGGTGAATGCTTGTTTGAGCTGATGAAAGGCGGAATCTGCTTCTGGCGTCCAATGGAACTTCACCCCCTTATTTAGCAAAGCTGTAATAGGTAGGACTGTGTTGGAGAAGCCTGTGATGAATTTCCAATAGAAATTTGTCAGCCCCAAGAACCTTTGGATGTCCTTGACTGAGCTGGGAACAGGCCAATTGTTAATAGATGCTGTCTTGTTAGGGTCCATCTCAATGTAGTTTTCTGACAGAATAAAGCCCAGATATGGAACTGTAGAAACCTCGAAAAGACATTTCTCTGGCTTGACTAATAGGTGGTGGTCTCGGAGTCTCTTGAGCACTTCCCTTACGTGTAGACGATGTTGTTCTAAAGTGTGAGAGTAAACCAAGAAGTCATCCAAGTAGACTACCGTGGACTTAAACAGAAGATCACTGAAGACTTTATCCATAAATCTCTGGAACTGGGCTGGCGCGTTAACCAACCCAAAGGGCATCACCTTGTACTCGAAATGACCTAATGGAGTACGAAAGGCGGTCTTCCATTCGTCCCCTTGTTTGATTCATAGGAAATGATAGGCCCCTCTGAGGTCTAGTTTGGTAAACCATTTTGCCCCTTGTACTGCTTCCATGATCTCCTTTATCGGAGGCATCGGGTATCTATCTCGAATGGTTTGGCTATTCAGGTCCCTGAAGTCAATACATGGTCTGAGTTCCTTGGTTCCCCTTTTTGGTATAAAGAACAGAGAAGCTCCAGCCGAAGAAGTTGATTCTTGTATCAAGCCATTCTGTAAATTGCTTGCTATGTAGTCCCTTAATGCTTCCTTCTCCGGTAGGGATAAGGGATACATTCTCCCAAATGGAAGCACAGCATTAGGTATAAGATCGATCTTACAATCCTAGGCTCGATGTGGAGGAAGAGGTCTGGGAAGAGTGTCTGTAAAGATGTCGGTAAATTCTTGATAGGTCACAGGAATGGAGTTAATACTCCTCGCTGGCACTGTGTCACCCTGATGTGAATGTTGCCCTTCTTCTTTCAAACAGGACTGCATACAAAGGTCTGACCTGAACTCTACAATGTTAGTTACCCAGTCAATTCCCGGATTGTGCTTTCTTAACCAGGGTATCCCGAGTATCACTGGAAAGTGGGCTGCCTTTATCAGATCAAATATCAGGGTTTCATGGTGAGTCTTCATCTTAACCATGACTTCTGTGGTTTCTTGTCGGATGAGACCGGAAGACAAGGGGGTACCATCCACTCCTTCTGCGGGTATGGGTTGTGGTTTTTCTCTTCTGGGAATGGCGTATCTACTGGCCCATCGGTTGTCCATAAAGTTCCCAGCTGCACCACAGTCAAGCATTGCTACACACTCTACTGCTTGGGTTGAGGTCCATTCCAGGACGATCTTTAGGACCATAAGTTGGTTTGAGGGGGTACATGTTATGGGTGGACTTGTAACACAGGGATTAGCCAGCGAAGCCCCTTCCGTGTCCCTGCTCAGGGTCGGGGTCTTTCGTTTCCCGATCTTCTGGGAGGTACGTCCGGACAGTCTCTTAGAAGGTGCTTCTCAGAACCGCAGTGCATACACAAGCTTAGGTCTTTTCGTCTCTTTCCTTCTGCTGCACTAAGGGGACCCCTCGCTGCACCTATTTGCATGGGCTCTTCAGTCTGGGGATGAGATCTGTCTGGAGCGGTTGGCGAGTAGGAGGAGGGTGTAGAAGGCGGATTGGGTCTGGTCTTTCTTCTTTCTGCTCGTCTTTCGGAAATTCGAAATTCCATCTGGAGGGCCAGGGCTTCCAGTTCTTGGAAGGAGGCCGGTCTGGCTACCCGAGAGAGTTCATCCTTCAAGTCTTCATGTAGCACTCTCCGAAAGAGAGTTTGCTTAGCTGAGTCAGGCCATCCTGTCTCCAAAGCTATCCTCTGGAAGTTCGAGGCATAGGTTTGTACATCAGAAAGGGCCTGTTTAAGGTCTAGTATGTTTTCATAAGAAGCGTACAAAGCTTCGGTCCTTTCAAAGCGTTCTCTGAATCGTAGTACAAAGGCATTGTAATCATTCAGCACAGGGCCAACTTCTGTGACCAACGGGGTGGCCCATGCTAGAGCGTTGCCCCCAAGGTTTGAGACGAGGAAGCCAACCTTTGCCTGGTCGAATTCATACATCTTTGGGCGAAAAGTGAAGTATACCCTACAGGTGTCGAGGAATTCCTTAATCCTCTTGGGGTTCCCTTCATACTTCCCACAGGGTAAAGGCATAGGTGGGAGATCTCCCCGAACTTCTTCTCTCAGAATCATTTGTTGTCTCAGAGCGGCATTGTCAGCCTTAAGAGCGGTGTTTTCTACCTTCATGGTTTGGAGCTCAGCAGTTATCCCCTGTATGGCATTGACCAGTTCTTGATACTGCTCTAAGCTAGCCATCCTTTGGCGTTGCAAACTGTCATGCGATGAAGTATTGGGTGCTTGAAAAATACCCTCCTTGGTTCCCTCCTCCTCCTCCTCACCTGTACTGGGTTCTTCTGAGGAACTGTCTGTGTCTATGGCTCTCCTTTCTCCCCAGAGGTCCAGTCCTTTCCTGTTGAGTTTGGGGCGAGCTCCTCCGGAAGCCACCTTGACTGCTGGCAGACAGCAAGGCAGAGGGGGCCCTCAGGTAGTCCGCCCCCAAAACCAGGGAAAAGCGTGGCTGAAAAACCCTGGTGTGCTGGAATGTAGTCAGCACTACGGATGTCAAGGCAGGAGGCTTTCCGTTGAAGAAGATGAGAGGACTTCAATTCCCAGAAGACACTGCTGGAGGCGGGCTAGCGTGGGTATCCGGAGCGGCTGCTTGGATGGATACAGTAGCCGAGGAATGAGGAAGAGGGCTGCAGAATGCTGCAGTGGGAAGGAGCGTACAATGGCAGCTGGCGAGGAAAGCAAGGTTGCAACGCGTCGACTTCCGCGTGTGACGCCTATTTGTATGCGTCATGACGGTGACGTGCAGTGCGTGGGAGACTAGACCGCTGGTGGAGGAACGGGATCAGCCCTTCCATTGGCTCCATAGCTTCCATGGAGCGCGCGTCATGACAGAATCAAAGAGGAGACGTTCCCTTCACCGTCTAGTCCCACTCTCACCGAGGTATTAGAGTATAAAAGTCTTATCCCGGGAGGATAGCTCCGTGGCAACGTGCTCGCCTTAGAAGCAACACGACACGAAGAAACCCAGGTTCGATCCCCCGGGTCCCCACTTAGAAACCTCTGGGTATTTAAGCGTGTTATAAATATGCTACTAAGACAAAAACTCCTGTAACAGCTTCTTGATACCCCCGGGCTGTGTGAGCGCTTTAAAAATGCAAAAAATAAATACATTTTCATAGTAAGTAGCCCCGCTGGTATACCCCACTGTTTTAGTTTGTTATGTAAAATAGTATCAAAAGTAGAGCTAAAATCGATAAAAGCACCATAGACTGGTAGCTGCCTCCTTTCGCATGCATATTCTATTGACGACACTAAAATGGCAATGTTATGTATTGTTGAGGATTTTGAGCAAAAACCTGACTGGTTGTGCTTGTCAGTGATCCACTGATTCAACTCTCTGAGAAGGACTTTGGCAAATACTTTCGCCGGAATATCCAGCATCGCTAGCATTCCACAGTGATTAGGATCTTTCCAGCAGCCTTTTTTATGTATGGGTAAAATTGAGCTTACTTGCCACGATTTAGGCACCGCCAGATGTTTGCCAATCCATGTAAACAGTAAGTGTAGTGCTTGAGCCCATTTTTCTGATGATCATTTTAATAAGTCATTACATGTGCCATCTGGGCCTGTCGCACGTGATGATGGTAGCATGTGTATCATCATATTAATTTCTGCCACCGACTGAGTGAATTCCCATATTGTTTTTTCCGATTCTGGCTTTACATCATGCCGGTCATAAGCTCCTAGTGTCTTGGTCACGTGCACTATCCACTCCTGTTCGCTCACACTATTAATAGGTAACACTTTCTTTTTAGTTCCATTGATTGCCGACCATACACCTTGATTATTATTTGTGCTAGTCATCTGAGCTAGACGTCTCAGTATGTCATTAGCAATCTCAGCCTTGTGTCATCGTAGCCATTTCCTATGTGCATTCTTTGCTTCTCTTATTCTAACATTAGCATCTTCGATATTACAATTTTTAAGCAGCTCGCCAATCATTATTCTTAATTTTCTCTTAGCCTCATGAATCGCTTTATCAAATAGAGGTTTGTGTTCGTGCTTCAAGTTCCATCTTTCACACGTGGAGGTATATCGCCGTTTCTGCAGAGTACTTGTTTTGATTGCTTCTGTGGCCTGTTCAAAGGCTTCAATCACCAAAGCATCATTCATCTGCATCTTTTCCATAAAGGACATAAGTACCTGATCTGCAGTGACTTTACCCTTTTGAAGTTGTACAGGGTTCCATTTAATACGGTTCCTGCTGTTATTTATAATTATATTTCCATTTGTCTCATGTTCATTTGTGTTACTATCACCTATTTTTAGCAAAAGATACAGTGGTAAATGGTCACTTTCTTCTCTAACTGTCATGTCAAGTATTATTTAAGTTGCCCTTTCATTAATAACAATGTAATCAATGGTGGTCATTGTTTTCCCGCTAATTCTAGTGGGGCTTCTTTTTGCATCACTTGGACAGTTTCCATTTGATAACTCTAAGTTATAAGTTTGTATCAACTTGGCCCAGGCAATCCCCTGTCTATTAGAGACTTGGGGTTTTACTGGACCACAGTCACATTTGTCTTCCACACTCGCACTGCAGTCAGATATCATAGCATTAAAGTCACCTAACAGAGTGATTGGCATTTTTGAGTCACATTCCTCAAAAATATGCGATACAGTCTGAATATTCATTCTATTATATTATCCATTCGGTGGATTATAAATATTTATGATTACTATTGAAGATGTCTTTCTAGCTTCACAACTCATACGAGTCGCTAATACCATTTCAGTGGACAAAACGTTATCTTTACCTACCCATGGATGTCGAATCGATGTTAAGAGCTCTCCAATGCTGCAGCCACTGCGGATCAGAATGAGGTCTCCGAGACTGCTGTCCCAGAAATTAGGAGGCTGGAAGGACTAAGGAAGGTTCACTGTATTTTCCACTTTGTGACATCCACATAGCAAAGAGGAGATACCCACCCACGCTGGAAGGTAGGCCCATCATACTGATGCCTAGGGCGGGTGGTAAGGCCAGCAGGGAGAGCCTGATTAGAGGAAGGAGACCAGGCAGTATTGGGACGAAGTTGCAATTAGAGGGTTTCTGGCTTTGCCACTCTTTAATGGATGAAAACCGGTGGTTTAGAGAGTTGCCCTCAGAAACTCCAATGGTTTATATGTATTTAAAACCTTCCAGCCATCACTCATCAGTGTTTCATCAATGGAAGAAGAGCAACCATGGAAAGTTCTTCATCACTGAGAGGCGGCCTAAGAAAATCAACACATTGCACCATTGAATTCATGCTGAAGAGTTCCTAGTAAATTTGAACGTGAAAGTCAAGAAAAATAACATGCTGAATCCCAGAAATTGTGGTGAATGGTTCCCAATACATTTTAACTTGAACGCCCTGGAAAGTAACACCATGAGTCCTGGAACATGTAGTAAGAGTGTGTAGCACATTTAAACCTGAAAGCCAAGGAAAGAAATGCATTGAACCCAGGAGCATGTGGTGAAGGATTCCCAGCACATTACCACATTAAAGACAAAGGAAGTAAAACAGTGCCTTCTGGCACCTGTTGGGAACTTTCCCAAGCGTTTTCACCATTGCGAGAAACAGTGAACCCCCTCATTGCCATATGGAACCTGCAGGCAAGGGTTTCAAGCCATTATCCATCGGAATTATACCACTGTGAAAGCAGTTGTTTATTTATTTTTATCAAGAAGGAATAGGAGCTATTAAAACAAATGAACTTTTACAACCTGAAATTCAAGCCAAGTGATATGCTGAACTCCTATCAAGCTTGGTAGTGTATGGCAAGTTGTCTCTTTTATGGAGCCTCCACACTTTATTTGTGGCTGGGTTCAGGTGGTGCAGTTTCCATTTATTTATATGTCTGTATATGATCTTGAGAGGCACAATAACCACCGATGGTATTGCAGTGGTTTACCTACATTAAGCTCAATCAAATTCAAAGCAGAATGGAGTGACAATATTTAAAAAAAGGTTTTCACTGTTCAACCAAAGGGGTATCATTCTTGAGTAGATAGGATGCTCTCTTGTAGTGTGTGTCAGTGTTTGGCTGGTATCAGCACTTGTTCGTACGTGCAGTCTAGATGTTGTGATTGTTTATTTTTTTTGTATTAACTTCTACTGCACCTTACAAGAACGCGCCTTATGAAAGTAATTAATTGGTACAATAACATGAAGTGATGACAAATCAAAACCAGCATACAACAGAAGAAGTAGAAATGACAAGAGTACCAAGCAGATCAGACTTAAAGACTGGTTCTGATAGCGTCCCACGAAACCTCCTGTGGCAAGTCGTAAGTAAAAGGGCTATTCCAAATCACCTATTGTGCGTAATCAGCCAGCTCTATTCTGATAACACAGCAGTTGTGCGATGGGGTTTGGCTGGTGAGATAACTCCTGAATTTAGGGTTGAAAGAAGCGTGCGGCAGGGCTGGGTCCTTGCCCCACTACTCTTCAACATTTACATAGATGATGTCATCGAGGAATTGATTGGGAACTGTCGTGATCCCCTATGATTGGGGGATGAAAGTTTCCCATGTTTATTCTTTGCTGACAATGCTGTATTGTTAGCAACTTCCCCTCTGGGGTTAAGGTTTAACTTAAGCCGTTTCCCCAACAAACGCAACCAGCTTAGATTAGAGATAAACAAGAGCAAAATGAAAGTGATGGTCTTTTAGCCAAAATGTGTGAGTGCTTGTAAGTTAGCTGTGTTTGTTGGCGGTAATCAAAAAAGTGATGGGTAGAAGGTTTTAAATTACTCTGAACCACTTGCACTGCTCTGGGCAACCTTCCACAGCACAATTCTTGGCCCGTCTGCACCATTGCAAAAGGGCTCCAGTCATATGCAAATCAGTTAGGTACTGCCACCAGTCAGGACCTAGCTCGGCCCAAACTGCTAGGTCAGGTCCCCTCTCCACTGAAACACAAGCAACGCCAAACATGTTTCAACCTTGTTGGGCTTCATCAGTGAGGTGCAGCTTGGTTCCCTATGGAGCAGTAAGCAAAGGACCTGCATCTAGGCATACCCTCTCTCACATAGGGAGACATATTATAACCAAAAAAGTGATGGGTGGAAGGTTTTGAGCAGGTCTCGCATTATGACTACTTACAAACTCGATTCTATGAAAGTGGTTCATGTCTAGACCAGCTCATCAAATCATGAGTCTTGCTACAAAAAAAAAGTGGGGGCGTCCGAAAATCTGCAGCAATCCAGGGCTACAGATCTATATCACAGAGCTTTGGAGATTTATAACTTACAGGCACTACCTTCAGCTCTTTATGGTACAGAACTTGGGGGCTACTAAAATTGCTTACCTCTGGTGACCATAGTGAATACATTCTTAAAATCACTTCTGAGGTTCCCATCTAGCTCACCTAATGCCTCACTCCATATCGAGTGTGGCCTTCGCACTATGTCTGATATAGCACTTTTCCTGAATATATCCCTGAACTAGGGAAGTATAGAGAGGCATTGCCCCACGTGCTCTCTATCGAGCGTGGACATTCGCTTCCCTGTGTATCCCATGTAAAGAAATGGACAAAAGCTTTCAATCTGCAGTGCATGTGGGTGGACCTGCAGACCTTTGGTAGCGGTTGCAAGGCTGTGTTATCTAAGGTAGCGAAGGAACTGTCTAGGCGAATGTTGGAGAGTTCTTGCATTTCAATGAGCACAGGCCAGCTGTGCCTGCAGTTTAAACAGGCGATTGGGTTTGAACCATACCGCGATACAATGTGATGATTCATAGCATATTGTCACAATAACTTTGATGGCTAATTATTTTGGGCATATTGATTTTGGTTTTGATGTTGACATGACTACTGCTAATCTGTACTATTACTGCAAATATTATTTTATTGTTTATTAAAGATCAAGCGCAAGTGTAAGCCTTGAAAAGGACCAGAGGTCGAAACATGTGTCGGCTTAGCACAATCAATAAAAATTTTACTCAAGAACAGCCTTGACATTAATTCACTAGTATTCTCTGAGGTAAGCCCATAACCCTGGTAAGCAAGTCATTTACATTATGATTTGTAGAAACAAGGGGTGAGTCTCTGCTCCGAGAGGTTTTGCAGCTATGAAAGTGTTATCGATTAAACAGTGCAGGACATATCATATACCCGAGCGCACAAGATACCCAGTCAGCCCTCAGTCTCTTTACCTGTACATACCTCGTTAGACTATCACCTCCATGTGCCTGTATGGTATTCTTGTAGTTTCGTATGGGCACACTGAAGGTGCAGAACTTTACAAGCAGTTTGGGAGACCCTGATACTGCTATTTGTCTGGTTTGTAATATCAGTGTTGAAATAATTGTACACTTCTTGTTACTCTGCAATGGTTATGTAGTTCTGAGAGCCAATTATCTTAGTCCTATGTTTAGATCTGCTAATTTATCCATCACATCTGGGATGCAATGGCGTGTTGCAGGACGTCACATGACTTTAATGTTGTTCACTTTATTTCTAAATGTATTCACAGTGCTTGATTGGGGAGGAAGCTCCAGATTTTCAAATGTCAGGTTAAGCAATTGTATTAATATCTGATGTATTTTGGTTATTCCTTGAAATGTAACAATTGCAATTGGCATGGTTTAATTATGAGTTACCATGGGTTTATTATCCATACCTGTTTTTTTTGGTTTTGGATTGTACGTATCACTTGCTTTGTTTACTCACACGTTCTTTATGATTATTTGTGAACCAATAGTTTTTCCTGTCAGTTTGTCCTACTGGCTCTTATTGACTATATTTTTAACGGCATATTTATGCTGATGAATTACGTCAAACAAAGCTTTTTTTTAAACTGAACTGAGAAAATAAAATGATGGTTCATACAATTGTAGAATTGAAGGTCTAGTAACAATGAAAATTGCAAGACAAAGACAAGGCCCCGGCCTCAACCTAAACAAAATTATAACAGGTAGCCACATCATAAAAATGAAAACTAAAAACTCCTGCATGAAGAAGTCACAACAGGCACAAATCCAGGGAATGGAGGGCGTGGCTTGGCGCCGTTCAGAGGTGGCGGACTAACCTCTTTCTCCTGCTCTGCAATGTAATATAATATATATCTGCCAGGGATGGTGTACTTTTCATCTTTCTGGTTATCTATCCAGGACAACGTGAGGATTGCTGTCGGGTTGTGCTGGGCGGCGTTTCTTCGGGACTGGAAGTCCCTATTCGAGGAAGGTATCGTGAGCGTTGGAGCGCGGTGCCCTGTGATGTCGTAGCCGTGTCTTCTCACATGAATAGGCCGCATTGCTATGCTACAGTGGCCCTACCATGGAGGCTTGCTTCTTTCACAACACTGGCGCAGCTGCCCAATGCTCTCTAGTGGTACAGGAAAGGTACTCCTGCTATTAATAACAAAACAAAATAATTTTTTGTGTTGCGTTTTTCTGGCTTAAGCAGATATTTTGTCTATACTTCCTTCGCCTTTGCAGTGAATGGCGCAATTGGAAAGGAACAGCCTCTGCGGCCTAGAGTTGGAGGTTTATCTCTGAAACATGCTACGATTCTTTATCAGGATTAGATCTACTTTTTGGAGACAGAATTTGAATTATCCATGCTATTTATTGGGTGAAATCAATGGGAGTTCATCTTTAACCAAGCACTAGCCTTTTTGGTCTTCTTTTAAAAGTTATCTACCCTGCACGTGAGTTTTGAGTGACTATATATAGGATGTCATCCCAAAAAGGATCAGGAAAGAGCATTTGCAATAAGGATGCTTTTTCGACAGCTGCTTCAAGCCTCAAGTCTTCTTCCCTGCCCAGCCCTTATTAGAAGCTCATATTCAAACCATCTTACAAGAAATAAGGGCCTTGAAGCCCTTTATGGAAACCACTAACAACAAACGTCTGCAGTTGGATGACAGATGTTCTAATTTTGACGCAAAAATCGAAGCAGTAGAAAGGAGGATTTGGAATGTGGAAGATGTCACACAGCTTGTATTAAATGTTGTCCCACTGCAAAAACAAAATAAAGACTTGTATGCATTTTTGGGCCTCTGGAAATGGTAGCGGGGATGATGCGGCTCAGTTCTTGAAAAGTGTGCTATCCAATATCCTTAAACTTCACTCACCTGTCTCTGAATATTCAGGGAACTCATAGGATTTAAAATAAATGACGTGCGCATTAAATCTAGCCCAGGTACAATGATCTTTCTACTATTGGAATATACACGAGTGCAAATGATTAAATAGAAGTTACAGGAAATGCTGCATATTATGTGGAATGGTTACAGGTTATCTATATCACACAATGTTTCCTAATCTACTGCTCAGAGAAGGAAGGAATTGCTGTAGTTTCGACCACCTCTCAATTGAATGCCAGATTTGTCCTGTTAATCCCTTCACATTCAAGGCTACTATTAAAGGCAAATTGTCAGCGTTTGAGGAGTTTGTGGACCTAAAGAACTTTATTAGATCTTTCAAAATGGAAGAAATTGATATTTCAAATCAAATTAGAAAGAATTCTAACCTCTGGCATTGCTCTTGGTATCCCTCCAGACCATTGTTCTTTGCCTGCCAAGCCATTACAAAAAGGAAAAGACCATATGCAAATCAGGCTTGGTCATCCCAAAAGGGGCAGTCCAGCCCCAACTGCTTGATCACATCCCTTCTCACGAGACCACGAGCATCCCAGACATGATTCAGCCTTGTTGGGCCTCATCAGTGAGGATTAGCTTGGATCTCTAGGCCCAGCAGGCACAGGATTCATGTCTGAGCATACCTGTCCCACTCGGGGTGACTAAGCAAAACAAATGAGGTGATGGCTTGAAGGTTTAGAATGAATCTTAACCTCTGGCATTGCTCTGGCCAACCCTACAGACCATCGTTCTTCGTCTGCCACGCCCTTACAAAAAGGGAAAGACCATATTCAAATCAGGCTTGGTCCCACCACAAAAGGGGCAGTCCAGCCCCAGCTGCTTGATCACATCCATTCTGCAAGAGACCACAAGCATCTGCACATATGTCTTAGCCTTGTTTGGCCTCTCCAGTGAGGAGTACCTGGGATTTGTAGGCCCAAGAGGCATGGCACCCATGCCTGGGCATACACGTCCCACTTGGGGTGCCTGCGCAAAACAAAAGAGGTGATTCCTGGAAGGTTTAGAATGAATCGCAACCTCTGGCATCGCTCTGGGCAACCCTACAGACCATCGTTCTTCACCTGCCAAGCTATTACAAAATGGGAAAGACCATATGCAAATCAGGCTTGGTCCCACCCCAAAAGGGGCCGACCAGCACAAACTGCTTGGTCACATCCTTTCTGCACGAGACTGAAAGCATCCCCAGACATGTTTCTGCCTTGTTGCGCCTCATCAGTGAGGAGTAGCTTGGATCTCTAGGCCATCACACACAGGACTTATGTCTGGGCATACCCATCCCAAATCAAAACCTGACTCAGTTATCACAGAATACATGAATGGTCCGTAACCACTGGTTTTTGTTGCATGTGCTAAGGTCATCCCTGGGGGCAGTTAAGGTTGTCCAGTAAAATAAGGAGTGAGCACAGAAAGCGAGGGTGTCTACCTGTCTGTCCCTTTGTTGTGGGTGTGCCAAACCTCTGCACACTCTTTGGGGTTGCATACTTGTTTATCTCTATTGTTAAAGATGTGTTACATGCTTCTCTTTTTATGGTTTGGGTGGTTTTTCTACACTTGCTGTATTGACAAGGTTACTTGTTTACCAACCCCCTGGCATCAGTTATTGCATCTGTTTTCTCCTTTCCCATAAATCTTCCCTCTTGTGTCTCCAGTGTGCAGTGTGAAGAATCCTGCGGATCCCTCATAAAACCCTGCCTAAAGTCTCCTCCCAGGTGGCCAAGGGAAGGCAGACACTTCTTGATCCCAATCCTGTTGGTGGTGTACCGCAGGAGAATTACCTGGGTGGATGCATGGCCCAAGGTAATGAAGAGATTCTGTAGGATGAGACACAGTATTTTTCCTGTGATAAGGAGATTCTTACCCATGTGCCAAAAATGGTTATGACTTATTGTAATTTTAATGTCTCTCAACCTCATATTAAATGTAAGGTTGTGAACCCTAAGGTGGAAACATCGAAGCACACTATACCAACAGAAAGATCCTTTTTTGTATTGAAAACCAAATGCCCTCCTCAAACCCACAGGTGCAATAAAAAGGATTGTGGAAATGTTTTCTTCTTTAAACAATCTTCCTCTGTAAAAGTTAAAACCCACAGCCCCTCTGTTAAAAATAATATGGGAATTAAATCTACCATTATAAAGAATCAAGAAGTGGAAAAACGTAACTTTGTTTAAAAGAACTACATGTCCGGAATCCTAGAGGAACTGAGACGAAGAAGAGGGCTGAAGAGGGATGTAGATGTAGTAGTGAGGAAATTAAGCCTAGTAGCCATTGCAGGAGTCAGGCAATTGAAGTCTATTAACAATCCTCTGGATTGGCACCTGCCCTCATGTTTAAAGCTGTGGCTATGATTCGCCTGCCAGTTAGGTTAGGGAGAATCTGCATTTGCTGACCACATTTACCAGCATGCTGCATGCCCTTTACACATCCATGATTAGCATACCACAAAAGCCCAGACATTTTACTGCAGCATTATTCCTTAATTAGAATTCCTTAAACAGCACCATTGGTGTTGGTTTTTAGCTTTCCTGTGTGTACAACCATACCTATTTCTTCAATTGCCTTTTTCCTGCTCCATTTTTGACTTGGCTGCCTTGTTTATATTTACTTCTGAACCCCTGTCTGTCCATGGACTGACTATATATGACCAAACAATGAATCCATTATGTTACTGATATTGTTATGTTCGAGGGCTGATTCTGCCAAGCCCATATATGGATGCCATCATGTTACCAACTCCATATTTGCATGTCTTCTCACTGCCAACCATGGTTTACCCTTGGATGGCCTCTGACTATCCTGGATCTTCTATGTTCCAAAAACCCCTGGGCGTTTTGGCCCTCTATGCAGCTATTGGATTTTCCCCCTTCTCTTGCACACATTAACATTTTCTTTGTACAGGATTGGGGACCTTCTTGAACTGTGATTACTTGTCCTTGTGCTCTCGGGCTGACCCTTAGGCCTCGCACTGTTGAGTATTTGGACTGTCTGGATTTCTCCCGGCACCAAGATGCTAACCATCTGAGTTTGCTTTGTGTAGCTTCATTTCAAAGTGCCATTATTGATAGGTCTATTGTTCCTGCCACATTTTCCCCGGATGGGTTCTGTTTTTCCTGTACTACATGCATCAGTTCATCCAATTTTGACTAACCTTTGCATTCTTTCTTTTCTTCCTCTGCAGCTTAGTGTGGGTGGCTGGTTGTATACCTTACCTATCCATTGAGCATGTGTTTGCGCTGTTCATTCTTTAATCTGGATCCTTAGGGGGGAATGCCCATGTCAAGGAATATCTGCACAAGGATCACTCAAATTCTGACAGTTTGAGTAATGCTTTGCCTGCTAGAGTGGGCTACCATGTTCACAGCCGCTGACCCGTATAACCACATTAATCATGGATATGGCTGTTCTATGGTTTAACATGATACGGGTTTCCTGTTTCCAGTGTTTATGTTTTTCCAATACTGGTAGTGTTTTCCCAGGGTTTTTAACATTTTTCAAATGTTTATCAGTATTTACCCATTATTTCCATCAAGAAAATCACAGACAACTTTTTGTTGCTATTATGCATAATACCTTTGAAGGAAAGAAATCACAGACTATAATGTTGAAGCCCTTGTTATCTCTTTGCATTCTTGGACTTGTATTCCTGAATGTATAATCGAAAAGGAAAATTGCACTTAAACATATTCAAACAATCAAATAATGAATTAGGCTCTAGTTATATGACATGGGGCAAGATAAGAGCTCAAATTCATTTTAAGTGACTCCTAAAACATACACTATCCGAATAGAAATTCATGCATGCATGCATGCAGGACTAAGAAATGAGCCAGCTTTAAATAAACACTTGAGAGAATTAAGCTTCTCATAGTACAGATTGCAATGAAACCCTTGGTAAAAACATAAAGTTTGCATATTTACTGAATGGAAAGTTGAATAGACTCTGGAACCAGAAAGGGGAGCTGGATGTTTCTTTCAATGGAAATTAGGCATTCCATATCACAGGCATAACTTTGCTATTCTTTAACCAAACTGGACAGTCCAAATCTCCTGAAAGCTTTGCATTATGGGAATAGAAGGGACCATTCCTTGGTCCATTTCCGGCACCGTTGTTTCCGAACCGGCAAACTACGAGTCTGCTGCCGGGTGCCGTTTCACCCGTCTTGTCTGCCTTGGCGGGTGGAATGGCACCCGCCAGCAGATGTTGACGGAAGCACCGGCACTGTTGCGCACAGTGCCGGTGCTTCCGTCCTCCTCATTCCCATTGAGTCCTAAAGGACTCAATGGGAATGGGGACTAACAATTGCCACTGCCTGCCTTATCAGACCGCCGGGGCTGCAATGCCCCAGTTATTCCGGCAAGTCAGGCAGTGGTAATTCATTACGAGTCTGGCGGCAGCCTGCCGGTTTTACCAGCACGGCCACTGCCGGACTCATAATGAGGCCCAAATCAGCCATTTGGTCAAGTATCACAACTTATTTTGATTTAATTTTATTGATTGAAGTGCAGATCTAGCACAAGAGCCCAAGAATGCTGTACACGGATTGGGTAGACAGTGTTTGGGCTGGCATCTTTTAACAGTAGCACAGTACTGTGAGTAGCATTCTGTGCATCCATTGGGATTAGACTAATACATGGTCAGGTCCTGTTGAAAAAGCCATATTTTGAGAAACTTCTAAAATTGGAGAATTGTGTGGACATTCCGAGCTAATACCAGGATTCAGTTCCAGAGGAGGAGTGTGTGACAAGAGAAGGATTTGTTTGTGGGTCCTCTCTTTGCATACTATTTGCAATTCTTGGCAATTGGTCGATTTACTGCACAGAGTCTGTGCCACCCTATATGTGGCGCTTAGCTACCAAGTATGCTAATGTGCTACTTGTGATTGCTTTCTAGATGATACATGCAGTCTTGAACAGTATCTGGCTTAAAAGTGGAGTGAAGGCACAACAACAACTCTTTAACCGTGCGTGGTATTTTTACTCAATATGATATTGACCTTGCTGCAGTTACACATGAGGTGAGATGACGATGCCCTTACATCATCTAAAGGTTTGAAGAATTATAAAGAGGTCCTGTACGAATTTTATGCTAGGTCACTATTATAAGGAATCCTCAAACATTTATTATAAAACATCTAATATGTATCTTAATTGATCTTTTTTCCAAAATCATTCACTAATAGGACTCTGCCTTTAATAATTGGAAAAGACACTATGTTATATGTTTTATTGAATTTTAACAAGTGTTTTGCAACAAGGGAAATTGGTCTGACAAGGTCTCAAACACATGTTAATGACCATAACCAGAAATAACAGATAGCATGTGTGTCAACCCCCACAGGTCTTCTTCAAGGCTGATTGGTTAATGTATTCACATTTTCCAGTATCACATGCAATCGCTTAAGAGAGGTATAAGACACAGGACCTCTTTAGAATTCCTGAAATGTATCCTGACCTATAGAGGAAGCCAATGTAGTTTGCATATGATGGGGGTGATTTGGTAATTTTTCGGGCACCCATAATAAAATGTGCTGCAGCCTGGTGTACTGCTTTTATGGGGGCCAAGTGAGCTGCTGGAAGCCCTGTCAGGAGGGCATTTCACCCATCGATGTGCAAGACCACAAGGGTCTGCACTATTCTCTGGATGTTCTGTAGCAGGATGAAGGGTTTGATTTTGCAAAGGCTGGTGATATGTGGGGCCAGGTAGTTTGGGCCTCATGGCTATGTGCTTCTGAAAGTACAGGCTGCTGTCAATGCTGAAGCCTAAGGATTATGCTAAATAAAAGAGTTCAGGATTGAATTCAATTCTTCTAGGCGCACATCATTGAGCTATTGTTGGACAAGTTGTTGCTTAGGAGGGGGTCCGATGAGGCTGAATGCAGTTTTGGTGGTGTTAAGTTTGAGGTAAGCAGCTGACATCTAGGACTGGATTATGGCTAGGTCATCGCAGAGTCAACACTGATGTCCTGTGACCAAACTGAGTATTGTCCGAGTATTGGTGGATGGCTATTGTCGGAGTCTTTGAGAACGGAACCAAGAGGCTCCATCTAAAGGTTAAAAAGGATAAGTGAGAGGATGAAAGCTAGGACCCTGATAGTGACAGAAAACCCCATCCGGTTTGTGAGGAAGATGTGGGGGTCAACTGTGTCAAATGCAGCCAAGTGGTAAAGGAGGACGAGGATGTACGAGTCGCCCTTATCCATTATTTGGTGGGCATCATCCTTCACCTGGCTGGTGGCTGTCTCGATACTACACTTGGGATGGAGCCCTGACTGATAGTCGTTTAGGAGGTATAGTTGATTGATTCTGCTGAAAGGTTGTGTAGCCTTTTCCATTATATTTCCAATAATTGAAGGTTAGTAATTGGTGGATTTTTAGCTAGGTCCTCTGGGTCTAAGATCTTTTTTTTTCAAAAGAGGTTGTATGAGACCAGTCTTGAGGGTGTCTGGGAAAGACTATTCTGTGACAGAGCATTACTGATGCTGATTAGCGCTCTGAGCAATGTTTAATGATCGAGGCCAGGATGATATTGACAGAGTAGGCAGTAGGTTTGGGAGAGGCAATTGTTTTTAGGAGGTCTGAGAGTGAGATAGGAGAGATGGGCAGTGTGTTTTCTGGAGTGCAGAGGTGGCTAATTCTGTGCGAGGTTGATTTGATGATCTGTCAAATTTGATCTATTTCTTCAATAGAATAGTTGTTGATTCTGTTGCATTTTCTCTGAGTTGCTTGCACCACGGGATCAGGTAAGGGTTTGGTACAATGCTTTGCTACTTCAAAGAGGGCTTTGCTCCTGTTACATGCTGCTGCCATAGCAGTGGTAAGCAGCTTTGGCCTTGGTAGTAATTTTTTGGTGCAGGGAGATTTGAGGTTGTTGTGATCTACAGGGTTATGGTTTTTGAGCCACTGTTTCTCTAGGGCTCTGATTGAGCGTTTGTTCAGGGGTGTATTATGGGGTGGGTTGTTTGGTCTTAACCTGGGTGGTTTTTAGGGGGGCCTAAGTGTCTTTAAAATTCATAGCTGAGCTGTTGTATAATTCAGGATCGCGGCATTACCTGTGGTGAAGAGGTTTGCAGAGTTTGCTTTCTAGCTCATTGACTGGGAAGTTTGTGAATGAGCGGTACTGAGTGAGGGGGCATTTAGTCTGACCTTTGGGGGCAATGTTCGAGTGGGTGATTGACAGTGATTGACAGTGGGATGGCAGTGTGGTCAGACCAGTCGAGTGGGATAGGGTCTGCACAGGTGATCAGGGGATGATGATCTATAAACTAAGTCTAGGGTGTTGCCTTTTTTGTGTCCGGGCAGCGCAATTTGCTCATGGGCCATGGATACACTAAATGCAAAAAGCATGTTTCGTGTGTGGTTGTTGCCATGAGACCTTCCCTGTGGCTTTGGGAATACACTAATTAACTCCAAATTGTTACTTTTTAAAATACATTGACCATACAGGAAATAATTATTAAGGGAACATATCATATGGTATATTTCTTTCTGGCTCATTTTCAGGTTAAACACATTTCTAAAAATGACCAACAGGTGGCAGTGCTGACCTTTCTTTGATTTTCAATGTAATAGCTGAATCTATGTGTAGCAAGGTCAGCAATGCTATTTAGTGGGCATTTTCAGATAAACCACTAGAAGCTAACAATATTTCAAGGGGGGTAGAAATGAGTTGAAATCCGATTTTACCGAAATCCAAAAAGCCGAGATATGATAATGCCCATAGAGCTATAAATAATATCCTCGCCCAGCTCCAGGCTAATGCTCAACCATTATTGAATAATGTTGAGGAGTTAGGCTTGTCCGCCTCAACTGTTACAATGGTTCCACCCCTCCCGTTTCACCCTCAGCAACAATTCCAATAATCATGCCATTTCACTTGCGTCCACACCTAACTGTTTTGGTGGACCTTAAGGCCAATCAACCAATTCTCAACCAGTTCAAACTACACACGATGTGCTTTTCCACTGTGTTTCCTAGCTCTCCTTCTAAGATAGCCTTTTTGTTATCATAATTTGATTGGGTTGCTGCAAGGTTTGGCCAAAAGCTAATAGGAATCCAACAATCCCATCTTTTATGATATAGATTCCCAGATTGCTGCTGTAGCCAGGATTTTTGACACACAATGCAAGACCCAGGTCTTTGTCTGGGCCTGAGGAACAGAAGTCTGAAGAATTTCCTGGTTGTGGTTGCGGGACTCCCCACAACCTTTCCATAGTTATTGGATCTGGTGTTTCAGATGGACCAGAGGTTCGAGGAAGAAAACAGACTTTGCAGAGTCTTCCAAGCCAAAGCCCTCTGATGCCTCAAAACCTGTGCAGATTGGAAGGGTTAAGGAGCCCCTCACCCCAGGTTACAGCAAGTTGGGACACTTTATTAGGTAGTGCTCCTGCTAACTGCCCAAGACTTTGGGGAATGCTAAAGTCCATCCCTGATTGAAGCTTGAGATTCAGGCATAGACACAAAGGGTTCTCATCTCTTGGCTGACACCATGCAGGCAGGTGTTCATCATTTAGCTATTAATATCCTCTTGTAGTTGAAAGCATGCCCTCGCTTTCTGGTGGCTACTCTTTTGGATTCAAGTGCCAATGGTCATTTTACGGATACTACTACATGAAACAGCTTTTGATTTCAGTCATCCCGAAGCATGTTCCAGAAGAGGTTCATACAGTAAACGGCACTATGTCTGCAGGGAACTGTCCATGAGCCGTCCAGTGCTCTTTACAATGACATCCAGGAAACTATCAAATTTGACTTTATGTGGCCTCCTTTGGTGGTATCCTGGGTATGCCCTGGCTGATCCTGCATAGTGCTCAGGTCGACTGCAAACAACAAAAGGTGGATATGACAGAGGCATTTTTAATGCAGCACTGTTTGGTGGATTCTGTATCCACAATCCTGTGTCCCTTTTCTGTATCCCCAGCATCTGAATATTTGATTGGGGCTGTGATGGCACCCCTTCCCTCCTGATATTCCACCTAGGCAGCAATTTGTGAAGCCACAAACCTGCCATCTCACCCGGAATGCAATTGCCACGTTGGTGTAGTGTCCGAAGCTGCTAATCCTTGTTGCAGAAAGTTTGACATTGCTAAGCAGGGAGAATACCACCAGTAACTTTATGTAATGTGAGGGGTCAGAAATGAGAGGCAGACAACTTTGTAAAGGGTTTTCAACTTAGCCATTTTATTAAATAAAAAGGTTGGATAAACACCTCACTATTCCTACACTGACAAGGATTTCCCTGCCTAAAATAAACTAAGGGGAAATATCTAACAAAAGAATATATGTCCCTCAGACTTCTACATTCAATAAGGCAATAATGAAATGCATAGCAGTTCAATTCAACAAATACACATAACATATGATTGAATTCACAATATATTCAATGTCTCTTCCCCAGCTCTGAGCAAGGGATTGCTCCATAGTTCTAAAGAAACAAGGAAATCCAGGTTTGACACACATTTCCACCACAGTTCTTAAGGATTTGAACTTGATCACAGACAGATATGTTGTCTCAATAAGGTACCAAAAGTAATAGTATGTTCCAACTCCTCCTGGAGTAAGAACGGTTTCACATTTGTCTTCTCCAAGTAAACAATAATTGTCTTTGTCAGGATGATTTGCCACAACTTTGATTTCAAAAGAAATAGTGTGTTCCAACTCCTCCTGAGTAAGGACAGGTTTCACCTTTGTATCCCTCAAATGAACACCAACAACTGTCTTTGTCAGGATGATTTGCCACAACGTTGATTTCTGGAGAATTGTAACTCCTCCTCAACAGGTTTGCACAATTCTTCTTTAAATGTCACAATTTAACATGCGTTGTCTTTGTTTGAACCACAGTTCAGCACTTGTATGAACTACTACCTGGTTTATTCCTGTGTCATGCCTTTTAAAGCAACAACTTCTTGCAATATAGGTATCCTCCCCTACCTGCCTACTTCTTCACCAAAAGAACAGAAAGTGCTTCAGTGGTAACTTCCAACTTAGAACAACAACAACTTCACAATGCTTCTTTGGCATCAAACTATAAACCTGTTTTGGGGTAACACAGAATCACATTAGTGCTCTTTAAGCCTCCTTTGCAACTATGCTTCCTCTCTCTCTGGATAACCTTCTCCAGAAGGGCAGGCTGTTTGCCACCTTTAATCCCCTCTACATCAACAACCAAATAGTGACCAAAAGATTGTCTAAGTTTTCTTCTTTCTTGGCTTAGATAATGATGTTTCTATCACCTGATGATATGTGTTTCATAGCACATAAGCAGCAAGTCTTAAAATCATTAGGCTTCCCAATTTTCCCCTCTCGCCTTGAGCAATGTTTGTTATATTGGTACTGCTGCATTTTGAAATACTCCTGGCTTGGATATTGCTTGTAAGCTTTTAGGTTTTCTAAAGCTTTCCCGGAGGGATTTTGGGCCTTCCACAATCTCACACACTTATTTTCACAGTCACTTTGACTCAACAGGTGTAACTTTTTCTGGTTTCGTATAGTTCGGTATTCAACATTATAGTCACTGCTGCTTTCACTCACACGTGAGTGAAACTGCCTGGTGTGAACATACAGACAGTGTCGAAGCACTCCGGAGTCACTTGCAAGCTGTGAACTCAGCAGGTAAGTCACTTGATCAGGCTATGCTTGGTTTTCACAGGTCTGCTGTGCTTGTGGCTCTGCACGATCAGGCAGACAGCCTCCTCTGGTCCTTCTCCACACAAGCCACTGAGAAATGGAGATTCCTCTGCTCCGGAAAGGGGTCTGTTGCAACCCAGCAACCTGGATCCGCTAAAGAGGGCACGCTTCCCTTGCTACTGCTGCTTCCTGCTTCGCAACCTCTGCACAATTAATCTTCCCTGGACAAGCGTCTTTTCCTTACGCTTTCCACTGCGCAACCTCTGCAACAAGGAGAACTTGAGGCAAAGACTCTCTCAGGACCTGCCACAGCTTTGGCCATTACAGTGGGCCCGGCATCTTCTCCCACCTCGAGCTACACTTTCACCTGCAAACACGGCATATGCTGCTTCCCTCTTTTCTGCTGCTCTTCTCTTCTTACTGTCTTCACCTGAGGGGGCTTTTTAAGCCTCTCAGTCTCCCTCAGGTGTAGGTCATCTACACTAATTAGCTGACCGCTCCAATAGCAACGTTCCTCTGCATTCTTCTTCCTTCCTTGTGCCAGTATTGAGGGAATTATGGGACTTGAAGTGCCTGCCAATAAAGTTAGTTTTTCCAACTCTTTCTGCTTTACTGATTTGATTTCTGCTCTATACAACATGCATTGAAGGAGTATCATATACATCATTCACCAGTCTTGTTTGAAAAGAGGAATAGGTTTTTCAAGGCTTCTGGCGGTTATTGTACACAGGCTTCTTTCCATTACCCCCTTTGGAGTTAGGGAAGTTTCTAGCTCTATGGGCTTGAGAAGGGTTTTATTCACTTTTATATCACAGGAGTTCTGGCTTATTTCACCCACATTTAGGTGTTCAACAGGTGGAACAGTTAGATTATTTTGGCACCAGGTGATTATGTATTTATCTCCTCCTTAGAGGAAGGCAAATACTATGCCTCACCCCACTGATTCCTCTCACTTCGCTGAGCCTTTTCTCCTCCCAGGTGATCGTCCCACAGAACACTGTCCCCAAGGTCAGGATCAGGAAGAGTCTCCCTTTCCCTGGCCACCTCAGAGGAGACTTTAGGCAAGGATTTGGTGAGGGATCAATATGATTCACCACAATAAGCATTGCCCGGCAATCAGATCATTGCGGTTTCTGGTTCTATGACTGTTGTTTTTACAAATACATTTTTCTGAAAAATGTCATTAACATTTTACATTTTTAATTTTTGGGGGGTTACCCCACAAAACTCCCCTCCAACACCCATTTTTCCTGACCCCCCCAATCCCATATCTGCCCTTTCCCACCCCCCAAAATGATGAATGTTTTATTACGATGAAACAACGTTGTACCCTAGGATTCAAGATTAATTTGGCCATGTATCAATTACAGGACTATTAATGAAATCAAAGTCAAAAACTGTCGCCCAGTACCCTTCATCTTGGTACTTCTGGATCAACTATGTACTGCCCATATATACATGCAGTTGGATAAGAGAGGCACATATATCCTAATCCGGATATGGGAAAGGGTTGAGTAGAAAATTGATTTCTGAACCCAGTATGACCTGTTTGAATACCCTGTCATGCCATTTGTATTATCCGATGCCCCAGCGGCATGCACACATTTCATTAATGATGTGTTGTGTCATGTCTTGTACCACTTTGTATTTGTGCATTGTAATGATATTCAGTTTAATTCTCTTCATTCTAAAATTCACCAGTAACATGTCAAATTGGTTGTGCAAAAAGTTAATGATGTTCATATGTATGCAAAGATAGAAAAATCCGTCTTGCACACCATAAATGCGAATTTAGTGTAACTGTTTCTAACTTTGAATGGCCACTGGTAAAGGGCAAAGCTCTTTTGTAATGGCTCCCTCTGGCTGTCCTCAAGGCCCTGTAAGCATTTTTGGAGGGTATACATTTTTATAAGTGGTTGATAAAAACAATTTCAACTTTGTTTTTACTTCTCAATCAGCTTATGAGGAAAATAATACTGTTCCACTATTCCACAAAGCACAACATGTCTTTGATGTTTTAACATTTTTTAACTTTATGGTTGATGCTGCCCATGTTGCAACGTGTCGATCCTAGTAAGCCTTTCTTTGTAGAAGTGGATACATCTGCTGTAGAAGTCTGTCTGTTCTCTCTGAATGATGCCCTGAATAAAATAACCTGAACCTGATTCTCTTATTTTCCCCGAAAATGTACTCATTCCTTACAAAATCAATACAATTATCTGAAACACAGCTGTTGACGTTTTGGGCTGCCTTCCAAGATTGGAGGCACCATTTACAATTCGCTCAGCATTATGTAGCCATATCTACAGACCACAAGAACCCCATGGCTATGTGAACCAGATTAATGCAATGCAAACTCTTTGGTACCTGATTTTCTCTGCTTTGGATTTCATGGTGACCTAACGACCGGGGTTTTAAGACACCAAGGTCAATGCATCTTCCCATATGCACTCCCTTGTAGATGAAACCTTGCAAGCCACAAATGAGCTCTTAACCAGAAACCAGTCTGTCTGCCTCCAGGAGTGGGTATGTGGGCAACCACCAGCCACAGTCTATATATGCAACAAGGCTTAACATTCCACAACCATTTATTTGAACTCACTGTCTATTCACCATGACAGCAGGATATTTGAAGGTGTCATAACACCTAACTGTGGTGGCCTGTTGTGCCCCATGATGTAAATATATATTTGGTAACATATACCTTATACCCACATAGGAAGAACCCTAAACACAAGCCATGTAGCCTCCTGCATTGATTGCCTGTTCCACACTATCAAAGGTATACAATGTTATTGAATTCCCTTGTTGAGTTATCAACTAACCACAGGTATGTGACTCCTTTTGTGGTATGTTCCTTCAATAAGGCTGCACATTTCATCCCATGCTGTCATCTGCCTTCCATTGTAATGGAGACACTTTACATCTTTTCCCAGAATTGGACAATAACCTTATTGACTTAAAGACAACTCTGTCAGCCCTTGTTGAGAGTCATCCCACTTTTGTATTGCGATTAAGACCATTTACCGGGTTGTGTTTAGGAAACATAACAATATTTCAGGATTACCATCTGTGTCATTGATAAATTAATTGAGCAGAGTTTCGAAATACTGCCAGCGGAGGTGGTAATTTCCTCCAGCAGTAATTCTTCCCAAAAATCTGCTTAACTCATAATAACCCACTTTGAGCCTGAAAGTTGGCTATTTTTGCAAGATTTACAGTACCGTTATGCACCCTTAATATACTCCATTACCACCTTCACATTGAATGAAGCAATAGATAGAATACATTATAGAAATATACATTCAGAGGTTACCACTGGCTGTAGTGTTATTGCTGGAATACCACCGGTGGCATTCCAGAAATACAACCTTACCAGTGTAACGCTATGAATTGAGCATATTTAAAAAAATACAGCCGCATTGGTGATAACTTCCTCTAGCAGTATTTCAATAATAAACAGTACCATTACAGCAATGCCTGGCAAATGCCTTTCCCGTTTCTACACAAAAGACCAAACTGTTGGCATTGTCAATGCTTGTTTCTTCTTATGTCACTGTGATGCATTGCCATCTGGAAAGGGTATGTAAGCCCTGGCTTTTTTGATTTTATAAATAACTAGCTGGGATACCCAGCATTGCCCGTGTCCTGCTCGAGTGGTGTCTCATGTGCCCTGGAGGATTTTGCTCTTGTCCTCCTGTCGGCAAGTCGTGCTTCAGTTTGCTCAGGTGTCTCATGTGCCCTGGGGGATGTTGCTCATGTCCTCATGTTAGCAAGTCTTGTTTCAGTTTGCTCTGGCATCTCATTTGCCATGGAGAAAGTTGCTCTTGTTCTCTGGTCGGCAAATCATGCTGCTGTTTGTTGTTGTGTTTCAGAAGCTCTTGATATTGATAGTTGCTTTGCGTCAGATGGAGCTTTTCCAAGTGATGTTCATTTTTTGTGCTGCATGTTTCAGTCACTCAGTGGCTTCAGCACATTTGAGAAAGCGTCCAAGAAAGATTGATTGATTGTGCTCTCTTGTTGTGAATGAACTTAAGCACAATGTAACCTTGCCATTTCCCATATTTCGAGTGGTGTGATAAAACAGATATCTTTTTTTAATGACCTGAATGAATGAAAGGAATAACCAACTCATTGAACATTTTGCTTCAGGTACTTTTCCAAATGTTGCCTCCTTCTAGTACCCACTGAAGCCAATCGGGTGAGCATCAGTAAATGAGGGTGTCTACTGAGTACGTATTTCTGCATATTCGATTTTTGCATCCAAACATAGACTACGGTCTTGCCCCAGACAAAAGAGGAATCCATGCAAGATTTGGTAGACGTGGGTCCAACGGTGTGGATTTGTATATCTGGACAAACATACACACATGCATACATTTCACTTTATATATAAAGATAACATGATGTGGGTGATTCCATCTCTGAAAAGGAAATCTGCTAATCAGAATCCCCTTTCATAAACTACATGACAAAATCATAGTGTCAGTATTCTGATTCGCAGCATCTGCTCTACCAGTGGCACAAAGCAGGTTTAGAGGCCACAGGTGCCCCCTTGACAACTAAAGTGACACTCAAGTCTCTCCAGCACAGGTCCTTCATTTAAAATATTCACCCCGTTCCAAATGCTATATAACTCTGAGGATGTTTTTCTGGTGACACATAAAACTGTAAATGTAAGCTATACCTGAGTTATGGTATGGAGGCCAGCATCATTCAGAGTTATTGCAGCCACATTAAATTGATATTGCACTTGTGTCAGACTTGTAGGCCTGCATCAGCTGTGAAACAGTTATGTGTATTCCCCCAGACAGGATAGGCCCTGCCCTTCTGGCAGGAAGATAGTCTGGTTGCTGCCTTTCTTTGTTCCTTTGTAAGGAAATAGGAATCAAAAGGCACACCCATTCACAAAGTGCCAGATGTCGCGCCAGAGCACTGCATCTCTAAACGCCTTTGTTTGTATTGAGAAGGAAAGGGGGTTGGGTTAGTAGCCAGAGAGAGAACCCTGTACAGTTTAGGGAGGGATCTGCCACCTTGATTCTCTCTGCCGCTTTCCTGTCAACTTCCACTTCCTATGGAATAAAGCACTTTGGGTTTGACATCATAAGGACAAAGTTCACACATTTCAAGTGCAGAGATTGGCCCCTGAAGCAGGCTACCTTTAGACCAATCACCTGGGGACTTTTGCCTGTAAAGGAAGAGGCCTCCCACCACTTCTTTAAATCATCTTGGTAAACATCTTGAAGCATCTTTGGATCATTGCTTGAGAAGGCCTCACTTTACCCTGCTGAGAGAGCAGTCCTCTCTAAAAGTTGTACAACGCAATAGAATGAAAAGTCCTCCAGTTGTCAGAGTGGGGCAGGTGTTCCAAGGAAGAGACCAGCTCTGTCACCTTACCATCCTCAGGGACCATTGGGGGGTGATCTGCTGCTGGAACAATATCTGCCTCTCTGTCAGCCACAGCAGTACCCAGGACTTCATAGTGTTGGAGGAATCCTAAACTTATGTGCTAGCCTTCCCCGTGTTTGGGAGCCCGTGTACAAGGACTCATCTTGTCCCTGGGTCCCTGGAGTGGGACTCACAGCACCCTAAGAAGTGCCCTGCTGCTGGAGCAAGACCACCTCTCTTCCAGCCACAGTAGTACCCAGGACCTCATCATGTTGGAGCACCCTAGGAGTTGTGTTCCATCCTCCCCCATGTTTGGAAGTGCACGAAAAGGACTTATCATGTCCCTGAGCCCCTGGATTGGGAATCACAGCACCCTGAGAGACAGGACAGCCAGGATCCTAGTGTTTTTCACATATGAACTGCTTGGAGCGTGTTTCAAGAACTGTTCAACATATTTGGATCCGGAGGACCCCCCATTGCTGCTTTTTGCTCTCTCCCAATCTTCACACAGCATCAGGAAGTCAGGTTTGGCTTTGCTGAACCACCAAGAACTGCAAATAAGGTACTATGGACTATTAACTGTCCCCTTGGTTCATTTGAGGGCCCTAGAGACTGCTGAGTCCCTTTGAACCTGTTTTGCTCACACCTACATATCCTTTTTCGTGAGCATTGTTGCTATTGCTTGTCTTTCACCCAAGTTTCGTTAGTGCTGCATCTACTATCTTTGCATATTCTGCGTTCTTTCCTCAGCGATGGGTTTTTTGTAGTGTTTTTCTAGTTAGTTATTATTATACCTGGTGTGTTTCATTTGAGTGTATATATTTTTAAGAACCTTTTTTGGCCATTCCTTTATTTTTGACTGTTATACTTTGCTATTTGGGTTGCTACAGAACCACATTCCTACCCCTCTTAAGAGTATAGCCTTTCCTCAGCCCACGTTAACACTAAAGGCGAAGAAGGTATATCTCTTGTAGGGATACATGGCATTAATTCATTATAATTTTCAATGGAAGCAGTCAAATGGGTGCATATGCAGATGACAGTGTTTTAAAAGCAGCCACTAAAAAATGTGTGCAGTTGACAATGTTTTCAATAGAAGCAGCTAGTAAAATGGGTCTAAAACCTCTAGCAGATTAGGGATACAGGCCAGCATTTTAGTGGGATTAGTCTAAATGCAGAAAAGAGATGGGAAATTATCTGAAGCAGGTGAAATGATACATTGGTTCATTATAACAGTGAACTAGGCTTTGCATTACAAAACAGAATGCAAGAAAAAGACAGTGAATTGAAAGTGCAATATACAAATTATGAGCATTCCCATCTGTGTAAAATTGCATTACATAAAAGATCCTATACTAACTAACTTCCCTATTAACAAAACCCCAGTAACTAATTAATTCCCCTGATTAACATTGCAATGCAATGTCAGTGAACACGGATGGAAATTCTGTTTTATTGTTTTTCCATGGAAGACAAATATGCATGGAAGAAAGAAAATGAACTGTCTTTTGTGCATTCTGAAATCTCTTCAGCATGCAGGAAATAAGTTGATACATGCTCTCATGGGTGATTGGTCAGTGGAGGCAGGGGTCTAGGAGGTGTCCATAGACGTCAGGTGGGAGGCAGCTCTCTTTTTGATTGACAGGCAGATTGATTAAATAGGGGGTTGAACTGAAAGGCTGGGCTTTTCCCCGTCTGGCGCTGCAGTCTGCAGAATGGAGTTCGGAGAGAGTCGACGCCCTGGCGTTGAAGTTTGCCAGGATTCCAAGCTTGACTGTGGGGCACGAACAGGCAGTGCAGGGGTTGTAACACTTCAGCACAGATAAACCACGGCAGAAAGAGATTGTGACAAGAGAAGCGCAGGAGTCTCATAACTCATTGTAAGCTAAGTAAAACATGAAGAGCATGGTTTGAATGCGGTTCTTATCAGTTAGCGCAGGAGGTCATTTTTAAAACAAAAAAAATGTTCTGTGTAGTCTTTTACATGCGCTAATTGAGAAAAGGACAGAATGCCAGGTTTATAAATGTTTTCCATGTACTGCAATGCTTGTGTATATTTCTTGTTTTCTTTTAGGTAACCACAACAGTTTTGATGTGGGTAAGATTTGGGGAATGCATTGTTGCCACTAGAATTATGCTTTTATTGTAAATGACATGATATTTAACAGATTTATAAAGTTTATGAAGACTGACTCTGTGTAAGGATTTCGTTTTTATGTCTCCAATGCTTATTATCTAACTGAGGGGAGATAAACAGGAGGCTCTGGTGTTTGCACCACAGTGATAACATATTTACCACTTTATTTACTGCAGGAGGTAAAGTCAGAGAAAAAGGGGAAATATATATGCAAGCTAGAGAGTTTGTGTGTTGGTATGAATGTGTTCCACCCTGCATGCTAAAGGGGGAACAGAGCCCTCCAAGGGCGTAAACTGGTGACGTAGATAAGTCATTGGCACAATCTATATGCAATTCTTGACATTGTTTATGATCTTACTAGGTTCCTATAAATGTGCTAAGTCTGTGTACATGCTTACAGTCAGCCCGAAGTGTATCATAGTTATAAAAGGGAGAAAGTGTGTCTTATCATATGGGGTAGTGTAAACCATTTGCTCACCACTAAATTACCATCAAAATGAGGTAATGCCAATTTACCACCCAAAATACCACAATACTAAATTATAGCCAAATTAGGTAATAGCCCCAAAGACAAAGGGCCTCATTACGAATGAGGAATTAGCGGGCCATTCTGAGTTCGGAGGGCCTGGTAATTCCTCCTTCTAGGAACCTGGACCCGGACCTTCCCCATTCCCAATTTCAGCCCCCATAGGGCTGAATGGGAATGGGCGAGGGAGCAAACAACGGGCCGATTACGAGCGGCCTGTTGTTTGCTCCCTCCTCCCCTCGCGGGACCCGCTCTGCATGTCTGGTGTCTGGTGACACTCCATCTGTTCCACCCACTTCATCAGTTCCGTCCATTCTACCAGTCTCATACACTCTATCTTTTCCATTCACTTCATCTATTCCATCTACTCCATCAGATCGGTCCACTTCAACTGTTCCCTCCACTCCTTTAGTTTCATCAACTCCATCTGTACTGTCTACTGTATCCGTTTCATACACTGCAACCGTTCAGTCTATTTGATCTGTTCCATATTGTTAAAGCTACTCATTTTTCTAATCGTTCAATCTGCTCGGTAGTCTCATCCGTTCAATCCACTCATCCGTTTTATCTGTTCGACTCCTACCATCCGTTCAGTCTTTTCCATCCATTCATTTGTTCCACCCACTCCATCCGTTCCACCCACTCCATCCATTCTATCCACTCTACGTGTTTCGTCTGTTCCATTTGCTCTGCTAGCCAGTACTTTTACTCTGTCCCATCTGATTCGTCTATTCCATCCACTTCATCTGTTTGTTTTGACAAGTAGATTTATTCCCGCTAGCTCTTTGTTCCATCCTTTGCAATCATAATCTGTTTGATTCATTCAGTGTGTTCAATCCGCTCTATCCGTTCTGTCAACTCCATCTGTTCCATCTACTCCCTCTGCTCAATTCAGTCACCTTTTACATCCATTTCATTCCTTTGTCCACTTTATCTGTCCTCTCCATCCTTTCCACCCGTTCAATCTACTTTTCTGTTTCATTTACTTGGTCCGTTCTTTATATATCATCCGTTTGTTACATTTCATCTATTCAGGATACTTCTTTGAATCCATTCTTGGTCCGTTCCATCCAATTCTTGGTCCGTTCTGTCCAATTCTTGGTCTGTTTCGTCCACTACATCCGTTCCGTCCACTTCATCCCTTCTATCCGCTTCATCCCTTCTATCCGCTTCATCCGTTCCGTCCACTTCATCCGTTACACCTACTGCATCCGATTCATCCGTTTCATTGGTTTCATCCGCTGCATCCATTTAATCTGTTTCATCCATTGCATCTACTTCATTCCTTTCATCCACTTCATTCATTCTATTCATTTTATCCGTTTTAATTTAGATTAGCAGTTTTAGTTTTTCAATGTTCTCGATCTGGTCTCGATGCTGGATAGTTATTTTTGAGAAATGAGTAAAAATTAGTAAAAAGGGATGTCGGGCGGGGAACAGGAATACAAAAAAAAAAAAAAAGAATGGGGTGTTCCATAGAATACTATGGCGGGAAAGATGCAAAAAAAAACAAAAAAAAAAAAACAACCATGGAAAGGAACTGTCATGGCCACTGGGAAGGAACCCCAGTTCACATCCCCTAAAGGGTCGAGTTGGACCCAGTCCAGGTGCCTTTGGCGCCATGCTCATAAGGAAGTGTGCTCTACACACTTTTTCCCTTGGGCCTGTGTTATTCCATCTTATATTAATCATCCACGCGTGGCCATAGGAATCCATGAAGGTGCACGTGCAGCACTATTTTGGAGTGGCAGGGTGGGACCATCTAGCAGAGCAAGGGGGCATGGCCGGGACCAGTCTATTTAAGCCTGCCCCACCCGCAGGCCAACGCTTCGCGTTATTCTGCTCAAGAAGCGTAACGCTCACTGCCGCCTGAGAAGCATCTTACCTGTTTTCCAGTGAAACCATCTTGGAGACACCTCTTACCTGTTTCCCAGCAACACCATCTCGGAGAAGCATCTTACATGTCTTCCCGCGAAACCATCTCGGAGAAGCATCTTCGCTGTCTTCCAGCGAAACGATCTCGGAGAAGCCTCTTACCTGTTTCTTCCAGCAAAAACATTGCGGAAAAGCATCTTACCTGCGGAGCCAGCAAAACCATCGCGGAAGCGCAACTTACCTGTTTTCTCCATTAGAATCAGCAGAATCATTGCTGAATAGTCTATTACCTGCTCGCAGTGACTCCATCTGCGATTGACCAGAGCGCACTTACCTGGCTCTTGGAATACCACCACTGGCTGCACACCTTACCTGACCTTCAGCTCCGACTCCAGCTCTGGAGTTCTACACAGTCAGCTTCGTCGCGGTCGCAGGCATCCTTCACCCGCCGACAGGTCCGCGTACCGCAACTCTTCTCCAAGCGCCGTCAGACTATACCTGCAGGAGGAAAGAACAAACAAGGTTAGAAACCTAATAGGGACATTTGTTAAGGTTGCGCGCCATTGCATCTCAAAAACAAAATCCAATAAAAATGCAATTAATTCGACACCCAACTGTCTCACAGAAGGAAGCATTTTGAAGACAGTGAGCAAGAACTAAAACACCTGAAAGGGTTGGTAAACGACATCAGACAGGACAAAGAGGAGGTTATCTTAGAGATGCAAACTCTCCAGAGAGACAATATGGAGAAAGAAAATGAGATCCAAGCTATTGAACAAGAAATAGCTAAAATGTTCCTCGAAAGGAACAAAAGGGACAAAGAGTTTAATCAATGTCAAATGCAGATGAGTGAAATGCAGAATGTAATAAATAAGATGGGTGATAAGAATACGTATTTGTGTCAGGAGACAGACCGACTCCATAAAAAGTGCAAAGATTTGGAACAGCAAATATGCCTTTTTAAATCTCAGGAAAAACAACAAGGCATCACATTCAATGCAATTGAGGTTAGCCCCACCTCTATATGAGGGAATAATATCCCAATGGCTGTACCAGTGGCTGGGCCTGGTTGTAACGCAGTTGGGGGGTTTTACTCACCCACTGGTGGTTGCCACCAGCCCCATACACCCGAGAAGAGGAATGAACAACAGAATAATGCAACTCCAAATATAGCACCAAGTAGCCCTATCAAAATAATGAAATCAATCAAGGCTTTGATTAAGCCATTCAAAAAGGGAGGTGAGTGTTGTATAGAGGATCACCTGGAAACAGTGCATGATATATTTAAAGCCCTTAAAATACCCAAGGAACAATATAGACAATAATTTCACTTAACTCTTGATGCGGCCACTGCGAGACACCATTTTTCACCATATCAATGACTGCAGGATGCAAAGAAAGCCACATATACAATGACAGCAAAGCCACATTTGTCACCTCGCCAGATTCTCCAAGAATTAAAAAGAGCATTCTCCTGCTTTGATGTATCATTTAGTCCTAATTCAACTGAGTTTAAGACTGCCTACTTTTATGGCTTACAAAAAGACATTATTTCCCAGTTAATTCGCAAATTTGATCACGAGAAGTCCCTTGAATAGATTGTAGATGAAGGCACTAAACTATATGAAGTCATATATTGTCAAAGTGGAGAGGGAGAGAGAATTAAAGAAATAAAGTCAAGATCTAAAGACTCCTCACCAACGGTAATGGAAATAAAATCTGCTAAAATGTCACTTGAATCAGCACAAACTCTGGTCAGAAATAATATGACATCGGACCAGAGAGGCGCACCACAGAGATTGCCATCCCAAAGGCTGATGTTTCAGTCACATGATCCGAGCAATAGAAAGAGTTACATTAGTCCTAGGTACATGCGAGACAGACCCAGGGGGGGATACTGGCCCGGTATGTCAGGCACGAATAACAATCAGAGACAAAATCAAGATCCAAGAAACAATAGTCCATACCAGACATTGGGGGCACAGAGCAGGTTTGACCCCAACACTATAATCAATCACCAACACTAGTGGATCACAACCAAAGAATGATCACACCACGTTCCCCACATTCCATGAATCAAGAGTTCAGAAACAATTCAAATAGAAATCAATCTCCTGAGAGATATCAGAACAGATTTATCCAGGGTGAAAGTAACCAATACCGGTTTAGGCCACAAAGTGAGGATTCTAGGCAGATGGATAGATTCCAATGCCTTGAGGTCCAAGTCAACATGTTGTCTGAACAAATAGAGAAACTCTGTGCAGTTCAAAAACAGCCATCAAATGAGGGGGTGGAAGGTTACAGAAGTGATCTGGTGTCTTCTAATAATAAGTGACTAAATGCTAATGGCACCTGCAATGATAAAGATACAGAATCCCATAAATCAGTTTTGTGTAACGGTCCTAAATTGCTTGCTGATTTAATCATGAAGATGCCTACTAATGGAAATGAAGAAGTAGGTTTGACTGTTAAAACATTCTCCCTAGATACTCAACACGCCTATAAAATGCAAACAGGAAAAATGAGCACTAAAAAGGAGGGTACAGGCCAGTCACCTGAAGAGTACTTTGAGCTACATATATTTCAAGAGGCTAAAAAGATTGATACTGTGCCAGATGCAAATAGGGGGTCAGAGTCAGAAAATGACAGGTTACCATGTGATGTTGATGAGCATGTTCAGTTATCGGACTGCAGTGTGAACGCTGATGGTCCCCGAACAGAGGGGCGAACAATGGCTACACTCCAGATGACTACTGAACGTGACAAGACAGACAAAGATTCCTGAGATGAGGCAAAAAGGAGGGAAAGATATCCTTTCACTTGACTCTGTGCTTGGCAAAAAGTGAGAAGGGCTTGAGGAAAGTGAGTCCTGAAATCAGCAGAAATTCACACCTTCTGTGTGTATTGGAAGAAGTTGAGGACATGTATTATGCTCCCATTACTGTGGAAAAGAAGTGCAATACATTTGCAATGATTGACACAGGTGCACAGGCCACGATCATGTCCAAAGAATTCGTAAAAAGTATAAATGAAGGGAGATCAGAGTGAAATAAAATGAAGGCCCAGTACATCATTTCAATTCCTATCGAAGGTGTCACTGAGGTTGACATAAAGATAGGAATACACAGAATGAGACAGGAAGTATTTATCACATCTATCAGTGAAATTCCATTCTTGATGGGAACAGATTGCCTGAAAAGGTTGTCGCCCCTCATTCATGGAGTAAATGGTGTTCTGTGGTCTCTAATGAAAAAACCTTTAAGGCCTAAGAAAGTAAAGTCACAAAACAGCAGTGTAAATGAATGCCATATGGTTGCTAAATCAAATGATGCAGTGGAGGTATATCTTCAAAAATGGCTGTGTGTCTAGTGTCACTGTCATCCTGATGTGTCATGGTGAAATGCAAAGTGAAAAGGAGAAACAATCCATGGAGATTTATTTGGATCCTAGAAAAAATGGCAGACTGAAAGAGATGAACACACATTGCGCTTTTACTTGAAATAAGAGAAGTGCAAGCACATGGGAGATGAGCAGCCATGGATCCATATTGGTATGAATGGCCATTCTGAAATGATAAAAGCCATGTTAGCAATTGAACAGGAAAGGAGTTTTATTAATGAGAAACTACTTCAGAGAATAATGGAAAGGCAGGAGATTGCACAATTCAGATTAAAAAATCAACATATTTCTGGGTTGGACAATCCAGACTTTGAGAATAGAATCGCAGGAAGCTGTATGCCAAAAACCATCTATCACAATGCGTGGATAGTGAGTGGGACACAAAATGATTTTTATCTGGGAAATGACATCATGCACAGAATGTGTATGGTGCTGCATTTCCTTAACCAAAAGGTGTGGTCCCAGCTGGGAGGACCTGCACCTGAATTCGAAGACAAAAAACAAGCTTATCATTGTGCGCAATTGATGCCATATTTAATTGAGTTACAGGTGAAAAAGGAAGTTACCATTCCAGCATTCACCAGACAAGTCACTATAACACTAAAGCACAGGAATGGACAGCAGAAGAAGGATTCTGAGGCATTTGTGTGCATAAATGAATTCATGAAGCAGCAAGGGTTAGAATGTGAATATACACCATTAGTGGAGATTGGGAATGGGCCCATCAGAATCATGGTAGATTATAAGGGGTGTCAAGATATTTATTTGGAAGAGAATTCCGCGTTAGGAATGGCAATACAAAAATCACATTACACTGCAGATTTCAACAATACCATGATTGGGAACATCCCTGAGAAATATGTGAACGCACAGGGTGAATTGCCAGAGTCTCTGGATTCTCAACCTAAAGGGATGTTTACAATTCAGTCAGTGTATCCTAATGATTCCAATGTGGCATTGTGCTGTCACCAGGAGTATTTCATATTATTTGATTTAAGTAAAAAAGAAACATAAATTGAGGTTTATGTTCCAAAATATTTAAAAGTGGCAACTCTGCAAAGAGGTACAGCCACACAGTTAGAAGAAAGCACAGAGGTTCCTCCATTGGAGGATTTTCCTGAATGTTCAAAAATGGTAGAGGAGCAGATTCTCTCAGTAGATGCATGTGACAGTAAAGAGGACAGGAGTGAATTGAGAAAAATATTTATGGAATTTAAGGAGATTTTTGCCAAGGATGCATATGATTGCGGCCTAACTGATTTGCATGTTGCCACATTACCAGATTATATGGTAGAAATCCGGTATTTGTTCATTGATATCGGTTGCCACTGCCATGCTTGGAGTCACTGGCAGAGATAATTAAGAATTTAGAATCCTGGGGAATTGTCAGACCCATTCATAGTACTTCAAACACTCCCATTTTGGGTGTATTAAAACCAAATGGTCAATGGCGTCTGTGTGCAGACCTCAGAGAATTAAACAAAAGAGTACCAGTGTCCAGATGTCCGCTAGCATTCATTGATCAAGGTCTTGCACAGGTTCATGGGTCAAAGGTATTTACCACATTAGATCTTACATCTGGGTACTGGTGTGTGCCATTGGCTGAAGACATTCAAAACTTATTCGCATTTTCATTTGATAAAACGGAATACGCTTGGTCCAGAACACCATTTGGGTATGCTAATAGTGGGAGCGAATTTGGCATATTTTTGAGAAAAGCACTCCCAGATGCAGCAGAAAGAGGAACCATTGTCTACGTAGATGATGTGCTGATTAAAAATGAAAGCCCGAGGAGTCATTTTGATGAGATTAGACATGTGCTTGGCCAGTTACAGAAAGCGGGTGCCAATGCATCTTTGCAGAAGGCCCAATGGGCAAAAAGAAAGTGAATTTCTTAGGTCATGAGGTAACTGAACATGGATTGAATCCACAAAAGAAAAAGGTAGAAGCATTACCGAAATTGAAAAATTCTACTAACCTGAAGGGTCTGAAAAGTCTATTAGTGTTGACATGATATAACAGGAAAATTATTGAGAATTACGCTGAGATCACTCAACCATTAACTATATTACTGAAGCAGAATATACCTTGAAGATGGGAAAAAGAGCAATCTCAGGCAGTAGCTAAATTGAAAGAATGTTTAATGAAGGCACCATGCTTAGCCTATCCCTTAAAGAATCAAGATTTCTTTGTAGAAATAGGATTCACGGAACAGTGTATGTCAGCCGTGTTATCTCGGAAGCATGATTTGAATCATAAAGCTATGGCCTATGCGAGCAAGGCGTTGTCTCAGGTTGAAACTAAATTCAGTGAATGTGAAAAGGCTCTTCTGACCACTGTATGGGCGTTGCAGCATTTTAGTCCCATTATTCAGGGAGAGAAAGTCATTATTGAAACAAATCACCAACCGTTACAATTTTTACAAAGTAAAAGGATTAGATCAGGCAACCTGGCGCAGTCCAGAAGCACTTCTTGGACATTGGTGTTGCAGGGATTCCCTGTGGAAGTAAGATATGGACAGAATAAGAAGAGCCCAATTGCTCAAGGGATACCAGATCTGCATGATTGTGCAGCTGAATATACTTTTGATGAAATAGAAATAGAGCCCAATTTGAATGAATTTGAACAGTCACCACACAAAGCTTTTAATGAAAATGTGTGCAGAGACTTGCCAACCGTGTATGTGGATGGATGTGCTTAATATATTGAAAATGATAGTGGTAAACAACTGGTGGCAGGGATAAGAAATGTCTGGGTAAGTTGTGAAGGCATCCCTAGTATAGGGTTGAGAATTGGAGCCAGAAGTAGCCAAGTAGCAGAGTTAGCTGCCATTTATAAGTCAGTTGCTACCGCAGTTGAAAACAAATTCAAAGGAATTGTCCTAGTAACTGATTCTGATTATGCCTCAAACAGCTTTGTAGAGTATTTACCTGGCTGGAAAGCAAAGGGTAGGCTCACATATAACAAAAAGCCCCCCAAACATGGGAAAAAGATACAAGCTATAGATAAATTAGTGTGAGATAATGGTTTGATAATACACTGGAGGAAAGTGTGTGGACATTTGAAGACACCAGGAGTGGAAAAAGAGGGAAATGACAAAGCAGATCAATTAGCCAAAATTGGGGCTGTCAAGGGGGAATTATTGCCCATTGAACACCTAATTGGTGAAATACAGGTGGATGCAGTTACACACACCAAATCTCCAAAAGAAGTTAAACAACCTTCAGTGTAATGGAGTTATGATACGCCAGATCAGGATCTGATTAAGCCACAAAAAGAGGACCTAGTATTGGGTGCTTTTTATAATCATTTGATAGACCCCAAAATCCCTTAGCTGAAAACAATTGCAAAGGAAAGGAAGAGCTGAGAGTGTTGTTAAAGAAAAAAAAAGAATTAAACTACAGGATGGTTTGATGATTAGGCAGTCTGTGACAGGTCAGATACAGTGGGTGGTTCCTCTTTCAGTTAGGAGGTTAATGTTGGTTAATGTTACACCACACACATGACACAATAACTGCAGGACACAGGGGTTCACAAAAACATTAGAAATATTAAAGGACTATGCTTACTGGCCACATATGTCCCAAGATGTGGAATTACACACCAGGGGATTTCTGGTATGTGCACAATTTAAACCTGCTTCACCAATGCATAGAGCTCCTTTAATAAAAAAAAAGAGGTTTAACACTTCCATGGTCAGATTTGCAAATCTACTATGTTGGGCCTGTGAAAAGATCAGCCTGAGGAAATAGATATTTATTAACAGTGGTATGTCTAATGTCGAAGTGGCGGGAATGCATTCCTGCACCAGATTGTAGTGCACAAACAGCAGCCACATTGTTGGTAAATCACATATTTTCAAGGTTCGGGTTACCCCAAAGGATAGAATCAGGCAGGCGAAGTCATTTCACGAGTGCCTTGATGAGCAAGGTGTGGCATATACTAGGGGTAAAAAGGAAATAGCATATATCCTATAGGCCGGCTTCTTCTGGAAATGTAGAGAGAAGCAACAGATCTATAGTGGAGAAGCTAAAGAAGTTTGTAGCAGAAGCAGGTTCCAGTTGGGATCTATGGTTACCTTTAGTATTAATGGTCATTAGGTCGACTCCTGCCAAAGCAACAGGCATCAGCCCACATGAAGTATTGACAGGAAGAAAAATGGTACTGCCACAACATTTATTGTACAGAACACACAAACAAACACTTGTGAGTGCATCCACAGTTCACGAATATGTGGAAGAATTGAGAAGCACTTACAACATGCATTTACATTTGTACAGCTGAATCTGGAAAGCGCTGCTGAAAGTGCAAATACCTATTATGATAAAAAGACATCTGTAAAAGAATATAAAATAGGTGATAAGGTGTACAAATACCATTTTGGGAAGAACAGGCACAAAAAGTTAAATTTCTCACGGCATGGCAAGGGCTGTTTGAGTAGTATATATGACATCCCCTGTTGTATATAAAATAATGAGAGTGGAGGGTAAGATGGCGACAGAGCAATTTGTTCATGTCAACCAAATTAAGCCCTGCTACCCAAAGCATGAGGTCAAGAGACTTGAGCTGACAGTGTAATTTCACTCCATGAGTCATCAGAAATATAGTCTGGTGAGTAAGCAGAAGCAAACAAAAATGACATATCTAGCCTTTAAAAATGATGCAATGTTTTCATTAAAAGGCGCTGGATCAGACTGAACTATTCTAATATTGTATGGTAAGACCTGTCTAGATGAGCATCAGATAAGTAAAGAAACATGGTGAAAAGGAATGGAGATATAAAACATTATAGAAGGGTATATTTAGTTGGGAATTACTGTGATGCATAGTGATGCAAAGTGTAAACATTGTTTGTGTCTCTATAATGTGTGTTTAATTGCAGGTGTCCACAAGTGGCAAGTCCTGGGAGGTATGGTGCTATCCAACAGTTCTTTTCAAACCGTGTAGTGAAAGAGGGATAGACAATTGTTCTATGCTATGTACTTAACCTGTTCTTTTTCTATTCACTTTAGATTCCACTAACATATTGTCCTGGCAGGGCAATTTCCTTGAGACGATGGACTATTGGAGGCCACAGGATTGGAGTCCACGGCATTGGAGAACATGGGAGGAAACCCCAGGGAAGTCCATGAACCGAAGAATGGGAGTGAAGGCAAAGTTTACAGAAAGAAAGGCAGTGATGACCAGACCTGATAACTGGATACTTGCCGTGCTACTCATAGTGGGCATGTCCGAAATTAAAGTCACAGGAGCACAAGTCATCATTGAGCCCCGACCAGCATCTGAAATTGAAGTGGAAGAGGCACCGGGGTTTATCCTGGGAAACAGAAGGCTTGTATATCAGAATATGTACATTAATTTAAACCCTGATAATATGGTTGATAAATGTATGAATAAATCAATGATTGTGTCCGACCAGATAAAAGGATGGTTGGAGCTGCGAAAGAAGGATGCCCGGCAATCAGTCAAAGATATTGCCATGCAGTTGGAGAAAACATTTGTGAATTCATCAGCTATAAAAAAAGGAGGGGGAAGCGGGTGGCAGTATTGCTTGTTGCTTCTGTGGTAATGACTATTATTGGGGCTGTAGTGGGCACCACTATGTCTACAGCCAACGCGATTTCAGTGGGGACACTGAGTGCTAAAGCACAACAACTAACTCATGGTTTGGACATAATCCACAGGACCTTAGATGAAATTAGAGGTGGACTGGATGAACAGGTGAAATTCATAATGAGACTGCTATCATATTAAATGAGCAGGCTGCAATTATGCAACACAGCACAAATGTTGTGGTTAAACATGACTGGATGTTAAGTGACATTATAAACATAGTCAATCCACTGATAGATTATTGGAAAAGTATATGGGAGAGGTTCAAACTGAATTTTTCACAACTGATTCTGGGGCATATACCATTGTATTTTATGTCATAAGAAATCATTAATCAAATGATGGTGAGAATAACGCAAAGGGAGATGGAAATGGTACAAATCAAAATTGTGTTTGAAAAGGGGGCAGCGCAATGTCATTATATGTGAATTTGAACAGAATGGAGATTGGGTTTTTGTTATGTGTTCCATATATTGCTCCTAAGCTCATATACCAGACTAAACTAGTACACAATGTGGGATTTTGGTAGAAGGACAAATATGTAAAAATCAAAACACCAGACGCAGCAGATGCTATCTGCGGGTTGAAACCTGATCAGGGGGTGTCGGGAGGATGTGAAGTGGTCATTAGTAATTCAAGGAGTGAGGAATTATCACAGGCTAGGCAAATTAAAAACAGGTGGTTGGTAAGTACTTCTTTGAAAAATTACACATTCACACATCTGAATCATGGAACATTTGTTGTCAAGCAGTTGAAATATAATGTGTTTTACATATCTGTCCCGAAGGACACGATTGTATCAATAGGGGGATTAACTTTATTTCATGTTGCTAATGACATATGGGAAGGCCAAGTGGAAAATATTGAGTTTTTTCAGAGGGACTCATTCCCGATTGACCCAGATGTTGAAGTTTTGTTGAGCCACAAGGAAAGGCACACCATTAGGATGAATTTAAGAAAAAACACATTACTTTGAATAGCCTGGGCGTGATGGAAATAAATACATCCAACTGGGGAACCTGGGTAGAGAGGAGTATGGTGTGTTTTGCGATCTTGGTAGTGTTAATGGGGGGATTGTTGGTTATCCTGACCGTTATGATGAGAATGTTGATCATGCTACTGGCAACAATGGGGAAGGAGAGATATCCTGTGACACGTACATTTTAGTTGATGATCTAGTTCCTCCAACTATGACATTGCGAGCAGTCATAATTGTCAGAAAAGGAGGGAATATATGTAGGGATATATGGCATTTATTAAGTATAATTCTCAATGGAAGCAGTCAAATTGGTGCAAATGCAGAGGACAGTGTTTTAAAAGAAGCCACTACAAAATGTGTGCAGATGACAATGTTTTCAATAGAAGCAGCTGGTAAAATGGGTGCTAAACCTCTAGCAGATTAGGGATGCAGATCAGCATTTTAGTGGGATTAGTCTAAATGCAGGAAGAGATGGGAAATTATATGAAGCAGGTGAAATGCCACATTGGTTCATTATAACAGTGAATTAAGCTTTCCATGACAAAACAGAATGTAAGAAAAAGACAGTGGCGGTCATTACGAGATTCGCGGTAAAAAACAGTTTTTACCGGCATGGAGGTAATACCGTGTCTGTGCTGCAAATAGCGGCCGATTATGAGTATGCGTGCACGTGCGTAGCGGCATGCCAGTATCGACAGTACTGGCTTGCCGCAAAAGTCCCAAAAAAACCCTTAGCGGCATCATGGAAAGCACAGACAGCCCTTCCGCCGCCGTCCACCTCTAAATAATGGGCCTGACATCAATGGGTCCGGCATTAGCGCCCACCTCTAATAGCGGCCACCGCTAATACCGGAACTGGAAGTAACGTGATCGCGCCGGAACGGGAAATGGCATGGCGGCCATCTTGAAAAACACAATCCATTGCCATTCTCGATACACAGGACCTGAAGCCTCAAACCGACACCTGAACATCTTCTACACCACCAGCATCATGCCAAAAGCAGTTAAGAAAGGGGCATCCTGGCAGCGGAAAGAGCGGTTCTCGGAGGATGAACTGATAATGCTTGCTGACAATCTGGCTGAAAATGCAGAGGTGGTCTTTGCAAATGACCTGAAAAGAGCAGCACAGCTAAAAAAAAAGAGATTTGGGAGCTAGTAGCCCAGAAACTGAGTGCGGTTGGCAATACCCCCCGCATAGTAAAGGACGTCCGAAAATGTTGGGACGACCTGCGCCTCAGAGCGCGTAATATCTTGTTGGCCAACTGGAGCCAGGGCCTGGCTACTGGCGGTGGCTCTAACTCTCCAATAAAACTCAGCCGCTGGGAAGAAACCTGCACCAGCAAAATCGGCATGGAGTGATAGAAGGTGTGGGCAAAATGGAACATGGAGCCACGTCATCGGCAGATGGAGGTGAGTGTACTAAGAAAACACTGTAATGCAAATTATGATGATAATCCACCAATGTGACCGTGCCATGAGGCAATGCATGGCCCATTACACACACATGGACACATCCCTGCCTAGATGCCGTCCTCAACACTGACACATCCACATGCATGCAGCATGCCAATGCCATACCTGAGACACATCCCACAAACATGCAAAATTGCATGTGTCACACTGCACACATTCCACAACAGAAAGGCATGTCACACAGCATACACCACCTCATACATGTGTGAACCAGACGTATGCCTGTATGATCCCCCCATATAGCAAGCAACCTGAATGTCACAACTCCAATACCGAATCCCCTCAAATGTGTAGAACAGCAACAATACCAATGTATGCATGATGCATGTAGAACCATCGCTGATGCCATCCCTCTCACGGTTCTCCACAGGCAAAGATCCTGACAGTGAGGCCCGGGACTCTGCAGCCCAGGCCATGACTCCCAGAAAGAAGGCCAGGGGTAGGGAAGATGGCAACAGGCCATCTACATAAAAAGGCCCAGGCAAGGCACATCTGCCACAGAAGGCGAAGGCACCACAGGATGCAAAGTCACTGGGGCGGCTAAGGGCCACTGCCACAGCAACGGTGCCCAAAACAGCTGTATCCACTTCACAGGAGCCAGTGGCCAATGGAGCCCTGTCTGCGGCCAACAGCTCTCTCGGGGAGGCAACTGCCACGGCACCCCAGAGTGACGACGAGGTACAGAGCCAAGCCCAGGTGTGTGTCCCTGGGGAGGACATGTCATCAGACCTACCTGGCACACCCAGCCCCCCGCCATCACCCCAGATCACCCCAATCAGCACCCCCAATGGCAGCACAAAGGAGCAGTCTGGAGGGGAGCCAGGACAGGGAGCTGGAGCCCTACAGAGGACCCACATGTATTGGGACCCTTGCCACATGCAGCATCCACCTCCACTGGTGTCCGGGATGGGGAGCAGTGAATTCTACTGATGGAGCAGTGCCAGCAGGAGCTGACAGGGCTAGTCAGACAGTTTGTATCTGATGGTGCCCTGACAAGGCAAGAGGGTTGGGACAACACAGCGGCCATGAAAGCGGCCATTGAGGCGATCACAACTCACATCTGCAAGGAGTTGTCTGCAGCGAGGCAGGTCCTTAGCCGAATTGCGGATGCCTTGGAGGCTCAGCGTCCTGCCCCAAGACTGGAGCAAGCGGGCACAGGCTCCTCTTCAAGTTCTACAAAGACCAGCCCCCTGTGCAGGTCTGCACGCACCTTGTAGTGCTCAGACATGCCACCACCAGAGGCGGGAAGTGGCCAAAAGTAGCAGGGGCAGCCTGAATATGGCAATTGATGCAGACACCTGCAGCGTTCAATTGCACACCATGTGTGAGGGAGTTGTGGGGGGAGCGGGAGGGAGGAGAGGGTGTGTGGGGGAGTTATGCGGGGAGGGGGAAGGCGGAGAGGGTGTGTGGGGGAGTTGTGGGGGGAGGCGGAGGGGGAGAGGGTGTGTGGGGCAGTTGTGGGAGGAGGGGGAGAGGGTATGTGGGGGAGTTGGGTGGTAGGGGGAGGTTGGAGAGGGTGTGTGGGGTGGAGGGTCAGAGCACTATGTACATACTTCTTGTTGAATACACCCGTTGTGTACCGAAAAATCACATGACTGGACATTGGTTACTGTGTATGTGTGCTTTATTGGTTTACAGTGCACAGTGTCCCACCTCCATGGCATCCTCCGCATCCATGTGTCTTAGTTATATTGGTCTATTACAGATTGGCGTGCAGCACGTCCCTCCTGTGCATCGCCACATGCATGATGTGCAACCCCATCATCTTCCTCATCTTCATCCCCACCTGGTGGTTGCTGTTCAATGTCAGGGGGCAGAGGCACGTTCTGTCGGATGCACATGTTGTGCAGCATGGCACATGCCATGATGATCTTGGCCACCTTCTCATGCCCGTACAGGAGTGCCCCACCCGACCTGCCGAGGCAGCGAAACCGTGCCTTCAAAAGGCCAAAGGTCTGCTCGATCACCACACAGGTACGGGTATGTGCACGATTGTAGTCCTCTTCATGCATGTTCTGCGGATTCCGGACAGGGGTCAGGAGCCAAGGGATAGCCAGCATCGCCTGCATGGGTGCAAAATAAGGTATGTGTTAGTCAATTCCTGATGGACACCAGTACTTATCACACATGCCTGCAGATATGTGTTGTTCACATGCACATGTCCCTGGTTGTATGAACACATTTTACCTTGCCACAATGTGTGCTGTGCCATTGTCTTATGATGTGGATTGCGTCTTCAAGATGATATACGGTGTAAACTCCCTTGATGTTGCTCATGCACTGTGGATGCATACCGCTGTGTTTGTTTTAAATATGTGATGGGTAGTGATCAGTATGATTTTATTACTGGCAGCTTTGGCAGTAGTCTCAGCATTATTTATCATTCAGCGCTTATTATTCCCATGGTGACATGCAGCGCTACTATGGTGGTGGCCCTGTGACAAGCAGTGTATTCCCTTGGTGGTTTTGATTTGTGCACTCTCATGGATGCTTGTCCTGTGTAGTGAATTGCTGCGGACATTTACATTGTGCATACTCAAAGCATGTTGCTGGATTCTGTTACGGAGGGTGAGGTCTGATGATGGGTGGTGGACATGTTGTGGGATGTGGGGTGGTTGAAAGTTAGGCATGTTGTAATTGGTGTGCAGCTTCCATCATTGCTATGGGGATTGGTTGTCATGTTCAGTTTGGGATGCTTTGGGGCACAGTATTTTGCGATGTGGGCATTGTGCTGTTACCACAACAATGACACCATGGTGGTGTGTGCATCTCTTACACCATTACACTGCCATGTGCCTGTCATGCAACTTACCAAGCAGCCAGGCATGTCGTCCTGCCTGTCACTCCAAGTAGCATGGTAGCGTGGAATTGTGCAGGACCATTGAGTCATGAGTTGATCCGGGGAATCGGGCACCACAATGTGTGATGATCTTGCTGGAGTCACATACCATCTGTACATTGATGGAGTGATATAGCTTACGATTGCGGTACACCACCTCCGTGGCATGCGCGACCACCAATTCAACATGGGTGCAGGCAAGTGCACCAATAGAATTTGGCATGCCTGCCAGTGCATGGAGGCCAACTCTCGTGTCAAAGATCTCCTGGTCAGTCCGTGGTAGGGATATGTAGTTCCTTGAGTGCTTCAGGAGGGCCAGGAAGTGGAGCACAGACACTACCTTCAGTAGAGGTGGGATGGCGGTGCGTATTTCAATCAGGCTGACAATGTCATCGTGTATCATGTCCACAATGGTGGTGGTGGTGTCCCGGTCCAGACGGTACAGGGTGTGGATCTGCTCAGGGGTTAGGTTGAATGGACTGGCTCTGATGCAAGGGATTGGGGGCTGCCTGCGTAGTACCACTGGCTGCACTGGTGGGGCTTGCTGGGCCTGTCTCCCCCTCCTTCTCCTCCGGCATCTCCTCTGTGGTGCTTGTTGTTGTTGTTGCTGGTGTAGCAATGCAAGCATTTCCTTCAGCCCTAATATTGCTACTGCAAGTGGAATCATTTTGGTGTGGAATGGGGTGTGGATATGCTCCTTTTGTGCTGGGCCACAGTCCATTGCTTGCACCTGTGCTGATTGTGTGCACCTGTGGCAGTTGGGTACACTGCACATTGCTGTTTGCGGGTGGTTCGCGATGCCGGTAATGCCGGCATCCCGGTATCCCTTATTTCCGCCTTCATGATGCTGGTATTTGCATGTCCGGATGACTTGTGATCTCCTCCTGTTTCTGCCATCCCGGTATTGCCAGGCCGAAGGGCCGCGTGCCCGCGCGCATGCCGGTACAAATTATGAGCATTCCCATCTGTGTATAATTGCATTACATCAAAGAACCTATACGAACTAACTTCCCTATTAACAACACCCAATAACTAAATAATTCCCCTGATTAACATTGCAATGCAATGTCAGAGAACACAGATGGAAATTCTGTTTTTGTGTTTTTCCATGGAAAAGAAATATGCACAGTAGAAAAAAATGAACTGCCTTTTGTGCATTCTGAAATCTCTTCAGTGTGCAGGGAATAAGTTGATACATGCTCTTGTGGGTGATTGGTCAGTGGAGTCAGGAGTCTAAGAGGTGTCCAGATGCGCCAGGGGGAGGCAGCTCTGTTTTTGATTGACAGGCAGATTGATTAAATAGGGGGTTGAATCGAAAGGCTTGACTTTTTCCTGTCTGGCACTGCAGTCTGCAGAAGGGAGTTTGGAGATAGTCGACGGCCTGGTGTTGAAGTTTGCCGGGATCCTAAGGCTGACTACGCGAGCACTAACAGGCAGTGCGGGGGCTGTAACACTTCAGCACAGATAAACCACAGCAGAAAGAGATTGTCCCAGGCGAAGCGCAGGAGTCTCATAACTCATTGTAAGTGAAGTAAAACACGAGGAGCGTGGTTTGAATGCGATTCTTATCAGTTAGCCCAGGAGGTAATTTTTTAAAAACAAGAAAATAATTCTGTGCGTTCTTTTACATGCGGTAATTGAGAAAAGGACAGAAAGCCACGTTTATAAATGTTTTCCATGTACTGCAATGCTTGTTTAGATTTCTTTTTTTTTTTTAGGTAATCGCAGCGGTGTTGATGTGGGTAAGATTTGGGGAATGCATTGTTGCCAATATAATTATGCTTTTATTGTAAATGACATGATATTTAACAGATTTATAAAGTGTATGAAGACTGACTCGGTGTAAGGATTTTTGTTATGTCTCCAATGCTTATTATCTAACTGAGGGGAGATAAATAGGAGGCTCTGGTGTTTGCACCACAGTGATAAAATATTTACCACTTTATTTACTGCAGCAGGTAAAGTCAGAGAAAAAGGGAAAATATATATGCAAGCTAGAAGGTTTGTGTGTTGGTATGAATGTGTTCCACCCTGCATGCTAAAGGGGGAACAGAGCGCTCCAAGGGCATAAACTGGTGACATAGATAAGTCATTGGCACAATCTATATGCGATTCTAGACATTGTTTATGATCTTACTGGGTTCCTATAAATGCTTACAGTCTGTGTAAATGCTTACAGTCAGCCCGAAGTCTATCATACTTATAAAAGGGAGGTTTGTCTTATCATATTGGGTAGTGTAAACCAATTGCTCACCACTAAATTACCACCAAAATGAGGTAATGCCAATTTACTGCCCAAAATACCACAATACTAAATTACTGCCAAATTAGGTAATAGCTCCAAAGACAAAATCTCTTACACTCTTGACTGTGCCTTTTTTACCTTTATGATTGGATTAGCTCTTGGTGTACAGAGGTGTAAGGGCTGAGTGGGCATTTTAGCCTCTACTCATCCTTGTACTCCTGCAGGGCAGAAGTCAGTTTGTCACAGTCGCATACAATTGCAGTGCTGCTATTTGAAAAAAGACAAATAAAAAACTTTGAAGAACAAAAAAAGAATAAGGGTAATCTTTTTATGTTGTACTTGAGGACCTTGTTTGCATTCGGAGGGTATTGCTGAAACAATGATTATATATGTGGGGGTGTTGTTCAATGAGTGTTTGCGAAGAGGAGTCAATTTTTAGGATTTGAGTTTGTATGGCTCTGGAGAGGTGGATGATGGGAACGGGATAGTTGTATTATTTGAAAAGATTTATTTTTGGGGATCTGTTAAATAAAAGTTAAGTGTAGGATATATATGGTCTGAGGCAGTGTGTGGATACAAATATGTCCATTAATCTTCCTTTGTTGGTCAACATTGGTATGGTTGTTGTTTGATGGCTATTTATGATGAGTGTGTTATTTTAGTGCCCAAACACACAGAAATTGACAAACCTGTTAGTGCTTGGTCACTGTTAAAAGTGTAGAAATAGTCAGTTGTGGCATCTATGGGTATGCTGTTAATGGTATTGCATGTTTCGCTGAGTACTTGTTTTTGACAAATGCTTATTATGGTTTACTTGTTTCTGTTATGCAACTGATTTACTGGTGTCCAGTTGTTGTTTTCTAGCTTAATAGAATGCTCATATATTTTATAGATTTGCATACCTGGGCAAATCCTTTGATGTTTGCTATTTTCTAAATAATAAATGATGAACTCGACCGAAAATGGGATTGAGGCTGTCTTGATTGAACAGAATAAAGGTGTCTGTAGGCTATGCTGAGGAGAGGGAATGGTTGGAGAACATATTTAATTAATCTTGGTGGAGAGTACCAAGTCCTATTGTGATGTTGCCAGCCCCAACCACTAGCCCCATAAAACAGTTGAACACATAGAACTGGGTGAGGGAAAGGAAGTAGTATTGCAGCTGATTTGGGCTAAGGAAAGGGGCAAATGAGTTAACATGTTGCTATAGTCCCATTGATAATTCTAACCCTCTCTGATATCATGTGAGACATCGTGGATGGGGTGAGTCATGGTGGCATTGCAATACATAATTGTTAATATTAAGTGGTCTTAGATTTTGCATTGAAACCATAACTTTGTACCAACTTGAGGTGTTGCATCAAATTTCAGAGTTTTACATATCGGAAGGGAAACCATGTGGCTATGCTTAGTGAAGCCCGTGCCCGGGAGATGACCGGCGGCCATTCTCTAAGCACAGTGAACCAACCTGAATTACCAGCTGGGAATGACCTTGTGCCCTTCCCTGCAGTGCCCAGGCAGGTGGGGATGCTACTCGGGCATGGCTGCTAGCTGGCCAAGGCATGTGCCCATGACCATTGTTCAATATGCTTGCCACATGAACCTGGATTACTAAGTATTATAGAGTCTGTCTTTTATTTATGGTCTGGTTCGTTTTTTTAATAGCTTTGCACTCTGTTGTCCTTGTTTACTGTCACACGACCCTCAAGCAAAATCTATCACAGCCCTCTTCTACACAGACTTACTCCTGCTGCCACCAGAGGCTTTAACTGGCTGCACCCTATATGCTCGGGCTTTTGCTCTTTTGAAGTAAGTTGAACTTCACTACTCTGCTCCGTTAGTGAGATTATTTATAGTCAGTCCAGTTAGTACTAATTCTCGTTTTTGTTTAGAAAAATGATGCCCCTGCTTGTTGTAATACATTCAAAAGTGTTGGCCATGTTCTTGAAGAGTTGAGCCCTCCTCTGTGCTACAGTCTGACTTAAAAGGAACTGTATGCATAATCAATATTAAAAAATGTGTGTTGTTCTTGTTGTTATCAGCACTTCTCTCAAGCCTTTGGCGATACTAGAGTGCCCTGTGATTCTAGGTCGTTGCCCACTCGGCATTCCTTATTTAATTCTATTTTGAAGCAACATCAATGTGACTGATAAAACAAAAGGACATAATAATAATTTTTTATATTGTGCCACACGCCCGAAGGTCTCAGGGCGTTCACAAGACAAAACCACAAAAAACATAAAGGGGACATTGAATTGCGCTACTGATGGGATTGTTCTGAGTGAAAGAAGGAAGGCATTCCAATAGGCAGGGGCCCATGCATCGAAACTGGAACCTCCAATTCTCTTCAAGGAACCGCGAGGTCAAAACAGCAGAGCATCTTTCAAAGCAAAGTATGTCTGATAGGTGTTTTCTTAATTCAAGAGCAAAGGTATGTAGGAGCATCACCAGCTAGGCATTTGTGCACCAGGGTAGATGCTTTGAATTGTATTCTTTGGTTAACGAGAAGCGAGTGCAGCTTCCGACGGGCCTCAGACACATGGGACCATCGTGCAACTCCTCAGACTGCATGGACCGCCCAATTGTGAGTAACTTGTAGCCTTTTAATATTAGCCTGGGTAGTGCCTACAAGGAGGCAATTGCAATAATCCAATTTCAGGTTTATAGTGGCTAATGCAATCAAAGCCCTTTTTTTTAATGACAGATAAGGCCGAATTTGCCACAACAGATGTGTCATGTAGGAGCAAGAAGAGCTTAAATGAGATCCATGTTTTTTTTAAAGTTAATTGGAATCTAGATATTCTCCCAGTGTTTTTACATGCTCAGAGACATGGATGATATTGACTGTGATCACGAAATTACTATATTGAGCACCCAATCTCTTTAGCTTGGTGCTGGTTCCAAGAAACAAAGCTTGTTTTTTTTGTGATTCTGGGCAAGTGAGTTCAGTGCCATCCAAGATTGAATAGCTACAAAGACCTGATTTACCCTTTCCAAGTCTTTAGTATTATGACCCAGACAGCTCCAGGATGATCTTGATGTCATCCGCATAAATGGCAAATCGGACACCCAGCCTATCCAAGAGATCACATAAAGGCCTGGAGTATACCTTAAACAACAGTGGGGAAAGGCATCAGTGCTGCAGTATGCCACATGTAAAAGAGGCTTACTGTGATTGTGCGTCATCTTTAACTTTCGCCAATCTAGCACCAAGAAAAGATGTAAACCAGTTGGTGGCACTATTAGAGCATTTTCCAATCCCAACTAATCTATCCGCCAAAAGCTTGTGATCGACTAAATCAAAAGTGGCAGAGAGGTCAAGTAACAGGAGTAATGCTATGCCACCTTTATCAAGATTTGTCCTATGTTTGATTTTAAATCCAGGAGGGCAGTCTATGTGCCATGTTTCTTTCGAAAGCCAGATTGTCCAGGAGCAGGAATTCATTGTCATTCTACAAAATCCTGGTATTAGCTACAGGCCACTTTGTTGGGGATTTTCAACATAAAATGCACGTTCGATATGGGCCTATAGTTGTCTGGGTCAACAGGGTTGAGATTCTCTTTTTTAATAGAGGCGATATTCATTCGGGAACAAGCACCTCCTAGAAGGACCAATTTATGAACCTGGTGACCCGAGGAACAAACTATGCCAAATACTCTATAAAATAAGATACCGGAAGGATATCACCTTTGCAGGTAGTAGGTTTATTTTCATGAACAATATTTAATATTTCACTATCTGATATCTGCTTAAAGGAGAATGATGTATAAGAATCTGATGTATCAGATACAAGAGGGGGAGATGTCTCAGTTCCTGTACTCATTCACATTTTAACTCATTCTGTAATAAGAGTTTCATGCTGTGCTATTTTCTATATAAATCCATCATGGATTTTTTGACACCAGTTGTTGTCAATGACAACATGCGATTCAGCCAGTGTTCCTTTTAACTCATGTAGAAAAGAGAGCTGTTATCCTAAGTTTGATTTAGCTGATTTAAGCCGTTCATTCAGTTTGGTCTCCTTAGCTTTAAACATAGAATGCTTAAAGTGTTTACAGCAGCCTTGTAGACACTAAGATTAGAGTCAGAGGTGCATTCACCATACGTTTGACCTTTCTGGCCGCTAATACTTCGGGTATGAATCAATTATTTTATTTTGCTGTTTTCTTCTGAGAAGTAGTACAAAATAACAACATAGTATTGAAGACATCATTAGTGATAGTTCTAAGATGACCAATAAAATTGGCAAGAGATATATCATCCTCAAGTGTTGATAACTGGGGAATAACCAGTGAGTCAAATGCCTTGTGTGTAGCTTTCTGGGTATGCCTAGATAAAGAATGTTTTTTACCCATAGGGCTTTCTATAGTAAGACGGCATGAAAAAGGGAGGTAAAAAAAGAGCAACATTTAATCCGAGCATATGCACTTTTGCACAACTGTGGGCGAGATAGTCTGGATTTGGGTCATAATCAAATCCGAGGTATTGCCCCCTCTGCACGTTTTTTACATGTTGTTGATAACTGAGAGCCTCAAAGATTTTGAGCAATGAAGAGGCCGCTTGATCTGAGGGATCATTCGCCCATGAATTAAAATCTCCAAGTATCAGGAAAGATGAAAAGATTTTAGAAACAGCACCAAGATAGGCCAACAATTGTTTCTCAAAGTGTGGTGTCAGAATTGGAGGTCTGTAGCATCATAAAATACTAAGCGTGAATAAAATACTAAGATGAAAATGTAACTTAAATAACATAAATTCAGAGTGATCCAGTTCTGGAGTGTCAGATTTTAAAATATTCAATTGTTCTTTATAAATCAATACCGCTCCTGTTCCTCTTTATCCAATACGATCAGAGTGTAATATATTATAGCCATTAGGGGCGGCAATCTTGGTAGCATGTAATGCTGTATCCTGGAGTCATTCTCCTGTAATGTCAACAATATCAGCTTTTGACTTGAGTATAAAATCTGCAAGGCACACTAAAGAGTGTGGGCCTCATTCCGAGTATGGCGGTAAGGGATAGCGGCCACCGGTAACGAGACCGGTGGCGGTAATCCCTTACCGCCATACTCCGAGTTCCCTTTGCGCCCTCGCCCTTAACGCCTGCTTTGAGCAGGTGTTAAAGTCGAGGGCGCAAAGGGGCCTCCAAGCCAATAACGGTGACCGTAATGAATGGTCACCGTTATTTGCATCTTCCCCATTCCCATTGAGCCCTATGGGGGCTCATTTGGAAATGGGGAAGAGCCTTGGTGAATGGGGAATTACCGCCCCGCCAACCTTGGAATGGGGCGGTAATTCCGCCATCCACCAAGGCGCTGCCGGTCCGGGTACGGGGTCAACCAAGGCGTTAATAGCGCCATTGGTTAGCGCCATACTCGGAATGAGGCCCTGTGTGTTTAGTAGTGGTATTTCTAATGTTTATGGTACAATCAACTCGGAAGACTGACCCCAAAAAGATAAGGGGAGAAGCTCATTCTTTATGTGCGCTTGTATATCACTTTCTACATCTTGACCTAAAAAGGATTAAGCTCAGAAACTCAGGTTTGTCTTAGCGCCCAGGATAAGCCGCCTGAAGTGGTTGCTAACCTTGTACGACGATTCCTTTGGATGGCAGCAAGGAGTTAACAGGGAGATGCCATCCTTCAAATAACAATCCAAGTTTATATATGTTTATATATGTGAAATAAAGCATAACGTATTGTAAATCGCAGAAGTGAATCAGAGACACAATAAGACATGTAATGACACTCCCTGACAAGAACCGGCACACACCGGCTCTGATGCACCGGCCCTGACGCGCCTGACACCGGAGTAAAAGAACGTACGAACTACAGGATGCCTGGGAACTGTAGTTTGAACATGTGAAAGTGCAAGGAAGAAAGTTTAGGGTATCTGAAAACGTGAAGGCAGCACAAGTTTGTATTCAAACGATATAAATACTATAAATACGGCACATACAGTAAAATAAGTCGGAGTCTAGATTTTAAAGGTCAAAGTAGGCAATTTCTAAATTCAGTTCTAAACATAATAATTAATATCTTTATTCAACAGTGTGAAAGGAAGCACGGATATGGAGGACCCCTGTTGCAACATACTTTCTTAAGTGGACCTTCTCCTTTTTCATGGATGAAGACCTGAAATGAGTTTTGGGACCTTTCCTCACAAAGATGTGTGCATACAACTGTGGTGCCCCACAGGCTTCAGTTTTCATAACCAGAGTTTTGAACGCTTCATTCAAATCTCTTGCTGACCACATAGCACCTTATTTTCTCTAAACAAATGCTGAAGACACTCAGATCCTCTTAAGATAAGGGAGGAGAGATCTGGGTCACCAACATGTCTTGGCACACTTCGGTCAACATTCGCTGCGCTTCAGCTAATGACGTGTCGCCATGGAAATGGCAGGACGCCTCTTTCCTCAATAAGTATAAACAGACCGTTTCACAACACACAGCAGCAGATTTTCGATTCCATTCCTCTCTCTGTGTTACTTTGAGTATTCTGTGACTCGTTTCAGTACTCTGGTCAGCTACCTTCGCCGCTTGTAGCCCGTGTGAACAGATACCAGTACCACCGCTATAAATTATTTTAGTTTGTTTAGCACACAATGGCTACAATAATGCCCTACATGTATGAGCCCGAGTATACCGAGGAGGAACTACTGGAAAGGGAAGCACGCGGAAACGGGGATTCGGACGGCAGTTGGCAGGACGAATCAACAGATGAAGAGCCTGGGCCTAGTCGAATGGACGGCGTCTCCACCTGGTGCACATGCAATCAGTGCGAGCTAATGCCAACTGAGGACGAGAACTGCTGCTGCCAAGAAAACTCGAGATGCCTGGCCTAGATTACGGAAGGCGAGCGACAACCGCAATGCATCATCGAGCTGCCAGACTTCAGGGCAGCCTGCCTCACACGGGCCGTGTTGAGAATAATGATGGTGCTTATGCACGAACTTCGTGCAACTGTTCGTCCTCGTAATCCAAGTAACGAGTAAGTATACTCTGCTTGTCATGCCACTCCTATTTCATGTTCTTCTACTATATCCAAAATGACATCTACATATCATTGTAACCCATGTAAGTCGTTCAATAGTGTGCATTGTCTAGATAGCATTTGTCCGTGCAGAATGCCATTAGTTACAAGAATTGTCATTGACAACAAACGTTTATTAAACTTATCTTGGTCATTTAAAAACAGTTTGTTTCATTCCTTTTCACAGGTGATACAGGCTGGTGGCCTATCGTTCCTTTACATGGTGGCTCCACGGGAGGCTTGGACACCGCGTTCGAAGAGTGATACCCGCCTGTGCCGTTCATGCCATTAGAGAAACGTTCCCGAGTCACAGCCGTCAGTACAGGGGATTTTCTCTCGCTGTGCTGCAACCTGACCTGTATAATCTTTAAACTCTTCTATTTTTGTGTCATGAAAATAAGATCCAAAATAAAACACCACATATATTTTAACAACGTTTGTTTCGATTTTTTAAATGAATCAAGTCTCCATTCAAGGATGACGTCAGACATCTGTGCTCCGAATGGGTGAAGGTCTGGTCGTTGTGAAGCAGGGTGGTCACTATCTATCTAAGCTAACATAACATATTCTCGATAATGCATGCACTAAATAACACTTGTTCAAAATCTTTCAGTAGGTTATGTATCTATAAAAGTCACACATATATCTATACTGACAATTACCATTGGATTATACAGGCCTTAGGGTCTTGACCACTATAATACATCGGTTGAAGTGTGGGTCTGTGCTCACAAGAATCTCCGGTATGTGGCATTTGTTATTGATAAGCAACAATATACTATTATTGATATAAAGGCGATATACTTTATATTGATATAAAGGCGGTTCGCGCCGGTGGATGCGCGCTGGCATGGGGGGCTGTCAGGGCCGCGAAAGGCCAAGGTGCCAAACTACATGTACACTTCAAAAGGTGTCCCACACCAAGGGGCCATCGGTCACATGGCCTCCTCAGACCCCGTGTCTCCAGCCAGGCCTCCCCTTGAAGCAGGCCGCCCCGCCCTGCAATCCACATAAGTGTGTCTCCATTCAGCAGTCTTCCTGTGCCTTATCTGCACGCCCCAGGCCCATCCATCCCACCCCCCTGTATCAAAGGCGGTTCGCGCCGGTGGATGCGCGTTGGCATGGGGGGCTGTCAGGGGCGCGAAAGGCCAAGGTGCCAAACTACATGTACACTTCAAAAGGTGTCCCACGCCAAGGGGCCATCGGTCACATGGCCTCCTCAGACCCCGTGTCTCCAGCCAGGCCTCCCCTTGAAGCAGCCCGCCCCCCTGCAATCCACATAAGTGTGTTTCCATTCAGCAGTCTTCCTGTGCCTTATCTGCATGCCCCAGGCCCATCCATCCCACCCCCCTGTATCAAAGGCGGTTCGCGCCGGTGGATGCGTGCTGGCATGGGGGGCTGTCAGGGGCGCGAAAGGCCAAGGTGCCAAACTACATGTACACTTCAAAAGGTGTCCCACACCAAGGGGCCATCGGTCACATGGCCTCCTCAGACCCCGTGTCTCCAGTCAGGCCTCCCCTTGAAGCAGGCCGCCCCGCCCTGCAATCCACATAAGTGTGTCTCCATTCAGCAGTCTTCCTGTGCCTTATCTGCACGCTCCAGGCCCATCCATCCCACCCCCTGTATCAAAGGCGGTTCGCGCCGGTGGATGCGTGCTGGCATGGGGAGCTGTCAGGGGCGCGAAAGGCCAAGGTGCCAAACTACATGTACACTTCAAAAGCTGTCCCACACCAAGGGGCCATCGGTCACATGGCCTCCTCAGACCCTGTGTCTCCAGCCAGGCCTCCCCTTGAAGCAGGCCGCCCCCCTAAGACCACGACATACATACGTCATTCATTCACAAACACACCCCTGTTTCTAATACTTTATAAACCACTTGATATGTCTCATGAGAACATCTTTGTGCTTTGCAAGTCAACTCCTGAACTTGGTACCTGGTAACCACTGAGATCTACGCTAATCTGCTCGTCGTCGTGCTATCCGTGAACTTCTGTGACTGCTTAGAGCAAACCCATCAGTGTGCTACCTGTGGCCACCCACCTATTCTCCTGCAACATACTGCTCTGCTTGCTGAATCTAACTGTTTGTTGGTCAAGGTAAGGCCATGTATCCTAGTCATATTTCACAGACTTTTAAATTTCTATCTATTTGCGAGTTGAGTACACAATAGTGCTAGGTTCATTGGTCTCATTGCTATTGACTTGAGTTTCCATTGCTATGCTATCAATAGATCTATTTATTTTCATCTGTGTCTATTGTCATTGAATTGCACCCTTCGGGGGTCCAGTCTATAATGTAAGCATGGTTCCTTCTTGTGCAATACGAACATCCAAGGGATGAGTCACATGTTCAGTTTTTAGTCACATAATTTATACATTTCTGCAACTTATGCAAATACTAAGCCGCACATAATGAACTGGTATAGTTCCTGCGACCAAAACAAACCTTGCATTGATCATTGTATGATTCATTTACTTTTGTATCAAATCTTTATTCTTGAAGATTGTATAATAATGTTGATATTTACTTTTCAGATTTATCAACAATGCCTGCCTGTTCGATTAGCGGTTGCCCTTCAAAGACCCATGCTAAATCTGAAGGCACTACAATGCAGGTATTCCCGAAAACTGTTGATCGAATAAGAGAATGGGTCAGACATTGCGGATATCCACTGGATGAGCTGGAAAGTAGAGTCCAACAAGTCTTACAGGACAAGAGGGGTGATCGATACCGCATCTGCAGCTGGCACTTTTCCTTGGACATGTACACAACATCTTGGGTAACAAAGAAGAATAAACGGCGAACGACACGGAAATTGCTCGAAAACGCTATTCCCACTCTATTCGTCCACATTCCGCCACCGGTGAGTCAAGTGTCCGGATTTAGCTTTAGGCCTTGCGGTAGTGTGTAGGTATCCAAACTGATTAATTGATATTGTAGGTGTTCTATCCCTTGCAATAATTTCGATATTGATATGAGTGTATAGTTTTTTGAATAATGACATTTACCAATATATACTTTTTCGATTTCATAACCCACAAACGCAATGTATATATATGGGAACAGGGAACTGTGCTGTATTGAGCATTTTACAAGTATTCTGTCGCCTTACATGGCTATTTTTAATATCAGCATTTCATTATCAATCATTAATATACCTTTACAACTTCTTGACTATCCCTTGAATCTGAAGCAAGAACATTCTACATCCTTGACGTGGTTGCAGTTATCAACCACTTCTAGCGCGTATCAGGTAATCTTACTAGGCTAATCCGCTACAGACTTGTTTTATGCATGTCAAGTAATATTTTTATTTTATCGTGTAATCATTTTACCGAATGTTTGGTTAGTGCTTTCCAATTGATATACACCTTAGTTATCGTCCACAGGTGTTTGTTTTCAGTTATAATTAGTGTTATCCATACTAATGCAAGTACTGTCTTTCAAGTAGATAATGAAGCATCCGCCACATCTACAACATTTCTAGATATTCTTCAACAGCAGGAGGTATGGATACTGACAGCTCCATCGAGCGTCATCATCAGAGCTGGAATTCTTGTCATTTGATTGATCCACGCAATGTTTCATTCGTGGTTAGCCGTTGATATGTACCTGTGCTGTCGACCCTAGGTGCGTGTTATGTTTTCACTATTGTAATCCTCACTAATGCAAGTACTATGTTTCAGGCAGTTGATGGAGCGTCAACCCCTGCAATTGATGCAGAGCCTGACATTCAAGTAAATCCAGGGGAAGTGGAAGCGGGACCATGCTTATACGAATCAGCGCAACAGCTTTCGGAAGTGCGCACTACATTTGCAACATCCATAGATATTCTTCAGCAGCACGAGGTATGGATAATGACAGCTCCATCATGCTGTGACGTGATTCCATTTGCTATACTTTCTTCCCTATTAACGCAAGTGCTGTGTTTCAGGGAGACGACAAAGCTTCCACTACAATCACAACATCCAATTTAAATGATGCAGATGTAAATAAATCAGAGAAATAAGTCGATGAAATGTGATCATATTTAGATTTTCCTTGATTCTTTTGGACAATGCATCATTTGCGGTTATCTCTTTATATGTACCTGTGCGTTCGACCCCAAGTGTGTGTTATGTTTCCAATATTGAAAACCATACTAATCCAAGTACTGTGTTTCAGGGAGACGACGGAGCTTCCACCACAATCACAACATCTCATTTAGATGATGCAGATGTAAAGGAATCGTTGAAATAAGTCGATGAAATGTGATCATATTTGGATTGTCCTTGATTCTTTTGGACAATGCATCATTTGTGGTTATCTCTTTATATGTTCCTGTGCCGTCGACCCCAAGTGTGTGTTGTGTTTCCAATATTGAAAAGCATACTAATGCAAGTACTGTGTTTCAGGGAGATGCGGATGCCTCCTCTCCAATACAACCATTCATGGCAGTCCATGCAGAGCCAGAGGTATGGATACTGACAGTTCCATCGAAATAGATCATCACTGGTCGAATACTTGTCGTTTGATTGTTGCACACAATGTTTAAATCGTGTTTGGCTATTGAGATGTACCTCTGTGTTCGTCCTCACGTGTGTTTTTGATACATAGTAATGAAAGTACTATGTTTCAGGGAGACGATGGAGCCTCATTCCGTGCTGTCTATGCGGATAAAGAAAATATAGTCGTTGCAGCACAAGAGGAAGGGAGGACATGCGGAAACGAATCGGAGCTACAGCGTGCAGATGTTGAAGGTCGAGTCAAAAAAGTTGCAAAGAAAAAAAAACAAAAAAAGGTTAGTTACAAACAGTTCATAACTTGAAAAAAATGTTTGTGCTGGGGACTATTTTATGTTTTTTTCCAGTCAATTCTACTACACTCCATCTTGTGTTTAAACTGAACATCCCTTTTCCAATCTCTCCTCCAGTTACCTGTGGGTGTCAGAACTATACACACACAGACAGTGAAGCGAATGAGAGATGTGGCTTGCCAGACTGTGTACACTATGGAGGAACTATTAATTGAGGCGAGGCGTGTTCAGGCTCGAGATGCTCATGTCCAATGGCTAAAACATGAATTAACTGTATTTGGAGACTACAGCAAAGTTGCATTGGACCATAGCTACAGTGCGACCGCACCACCACAAGAAGATGTTATTGAATGTATTGAAGATAGCTCTGAAGTAGTTGCAGATCAATTTACACAATCTACACCCGCCAAAAATTTTCCACCAAAAAACCTGTCGACATTGTTGTGTGCTCCCATCAATGTTGAAGTAATAGATGTCGAAATGACAGAGAATGAACCAGCTGCAGCATCCATAGACGCATCAGAACTTGATATCAGCGATATTACTTTCCAATGTGTTGAAATCTCCACAACGTCACAGGCCGAAACAACGTTGACGCAGGATGACAGTCTAATGAAAGAGAGCAAATACATTGTATTCGACAGTTGTTTGATGGAAATTATAAGTATGCTGAAATGTGTGCATTCCATTAGAGGGAAAGTATGTGGGAAGCCATTGATTAATGTGACTCAAATAAAAGGCAGTAACGTCAAAATAAATGCTGCCTGTATATTACATCATAGGTTCTCATGGTCTGCACAACCGATGCTAGGGAAACTGCCAGCAGGCAATCTACTGTGTGCAGCTGCATCACTTTTTAGTGGCTCCAGTTTTAGAAAGTTAGAGGCTTTCTTTCAGTTTGTGGGACTCCATTTCATTTCTAAAGCGCTGTACTACATATACCAACGTGATTATCTGTTTCCGGCCATTAGTGATGCTTGGAAAATTGAACAATTGTCTCTAGCAAGTACATTCGAAGGCAAACGATTCAGGCTAGCCGGCGATGGACAGTGCGACAGCCCTGGATTTTCTGCCAAGTACTGCACCTACCACTTTCAGGACATGGATAGCAAGAAAATTGTGAGTTTGGTGGTCGTGTAGGTAACACAATGTACATCGTCAGTGGCCATGGAGAAACTAGGATTCATAAAAACAGTGGAATATCTACAATCAAGGGGAATGCACATCGACCTCATAGCCACGGATAGACACGTTTCAATTGCCAAGACAATGAGAGAGCAGTTCCCACATATCAAACATCAATTTGACGTATGGCATCTTGCTAAATCAATCAATAAGAAAATCTCGGCTGCAGGGAAAAAAAAGGTTTTGAAAGTATTTTGCAGTGGTCACATTCAATCACCAACCATCTTTGGTGGAGCTCAAAAACTTGTGAGGGGTCAGTGGAAATACTACTTGAAAAATGGCGGTCACTGATGCACCACTGTACCAACGTTCACCGCTGGGCAGCAAATGAACATTTCCACCAATGTGAACATGGCCCTTTGTCCCCAGAGGAGGCACGGAAGAAGAAGTGGTTGATTCCATCTTCACCGACACACAAAGCCATTGAGAGGATTGTTTTCGACAAAACTCTATCAAGAGATTTGAGAGGACTGACAGAATTCTGTCACACAGGAGATTTGGAGGTGTTCCACAATATGTGCCTAAAGTACAGGCCAAAGCGCTTGCATTTTAGCTTTCGGGGCATGAAACATCGCACTCTACTAGCGGTCTTGGCCCATAACAGCAATGTCGGACGTGAACAATCTAGGACTAGGGGTAAAGTAAGGATGCCTCGCTACACTAAGGTGTTTTCAAAACGAAGTAAGCAATGGGTGATCAAACCAGTCTATGATGAAATGCAGTTCGACTTTGTGAAAGGCCTTATTGTTGCTGTGTTAGAGAAGCACAGATATGGAATTTTGGACGTTTCTGTGCAGAGCAGTGATCCATTGCCACCGAACATTGCGACTGTGCCAGGCCCACCCGAAGCACAGCTGATTGTGAAGTACAAATCCCGGTTTAAATAATTGCAATACGATTGTCTTTTTGTAAATAAATGTTATTGTACAGTGTACCTGTAAACCTAACCCCTACCTTCACCATCATGGGTGGCGAACAAGCTGGGTGTCATCTTTGAATTCTCTCTATTCACCTCACATATGTGTATGTATATATTTTTCTCATGTCTCATCTCATGTAAATGTAAATGCTGCGCACTGTTAACGGAGGGGAGGCTTGCGTATTGCAAATAATAAAACAAACAAACAAACAATAATTCTCACTTTTAACTCAACTCCTGTGGTACTTTATACTTTCCCTGACCTTCCGCAAAAAATTAAATGTCTCAATTGGGGCTGCAAAGCTCGCAGACAACGGGGACAAAATTGGGGCACTTAGAACGCGCCAGCCAAGCGGGCCGCGGCATTTGGGAGAGAAGCCAGTTCGCATTTGCACATTGAGGCGCACTACATAGACGGATTCTAAACTTCAAATTCTCACAGATGCCTATACTACGTGATGTTGCAAATAAAGAATGCGAAGGACAGCGCCCAGATGAGGCCCACAAGTTGCAATGGAAGTATAAGGGTCTATTGTTTTTTGACCTTGAGACAGGGACCATGCCGAAAGAACTACATTTGAAGGGAGTGCGCAATAACGTAAGAGACGATAAGGCAGAAAATTCTGAAACTAGACCGAGTTTCATTTTAGTTCAGTACACGAAAAATCGTTGTCAAGAGCACGGTCCGTTTTACAGACTGCATTACGAAGAGACACAATGGAAATTTCAAATATAATGTAAGTAAATCTTTACACGCTTTTATACCGGAATGAAGATTTAATGAATGGATGCATGAATAAATGAATGAATGAAGAGCTAGGAAAAGCAAATAAAACGTGTTCGTAGTGGGCACATGGGCATGCAGGTCCACTGGTCTCACCGATCTCGGTCCAGCCACTTTTCCCTGCACTGCCTACCTGCACTACGGGACTGTCTCTGTATCCTTCAGCCCCTTCTCCCGGCATTTACCTTGCACTTGCCACCAGCTGGCCCTATTATTTAATTTGTATTCAACTAACCATGTACAGCCCTTCCCCATGCGTGATCAGAAAGACACCTGGCCTAGTAGGATCATTGTCTGTCTGACCTTGTTCCCCACCTGTCTCGTCACGCCTAGAAACACTTGAGTATAGGCGCGTTACAAATGCCATATCATATATCATATCATTCCTCACGCATGTAGACTAACTGTCGTTCATCATTGTGTGTTGGCCTCGATTTATCTTGTTACTTTTTGCATTGATTTTAGAGACGAACATACTCCATTGAACTATCCTTGCAAGCAAATAGTTTCTGATCGGCCATAATAAATAAAATGAGTAATATTAATGAAGTTCGGCTAGCGAGACTAATTATAATTTTTTTGTTTTCATAACAGGTATTTGATCCCATTCTGCCACTGCCATCTGTTTGAGACACCGGCGGATGGATTCTTCAGCAGACACCTGCAGCTTTTTGTCAACAACTGGAGCACGATCACCATATTATGGGACGATCGCCAAGGGCCCACATGCCCTTACGCTGTACTAGTGGCTAGAAGCAACATATCAACCTTTAGGCTGGACTAGTGCCTAGTTGATGGAACAGCCTTGCGGTTCACCGTGCTTCCAAAGTGATTCTTTTTACGAAAATGAACACCCTGTGTACCATAAAGGAACAGCGCGTGATTCAAGATGAAACGGAACAGTTATTGCGGATACAGATAAAAGAAAATAAATGGCTTTCGGAGTTCATATGGCAATTGCTGAATATTCTCTAAACATTTAATGTCAAATAAATGTACTTTACCAAATGTACCGTGTTGCTGTTTCATTTTAAAGTACAGTTTCATATTCCGAATTGTGGAGCGCTGTGTTGTGAGTTGATCTGTGTTGGTTTCCGGGTTCTGTGTGGAGTCGCGCAGAAGACGACTGGGCGCGTTTGCCTACGCAGCACAGTAACGTACAGAGAGAGGCGGGGAATATGAATGTTTTGATAATGTCAGGCTCAGGGGCGGTGGAATTGATTTAGTGCCGCAAAAGCAGGTCAGCCAGGGCGATCGGGGAAAAGATAGGATTATCAGAAAATGGCGGCTCCCTGGTGCTTGTTTTCGCGTGCGTTTAATGGACGAAAACTTGGGTAAGGTCCATAGGAAAGTTTTCTAAAATCGAGCCACTTAGGCTTAAAAAAAAAAGGCCGACCCGTAGGGACAATAAAGATTTTTACTAGACCATGCCTTTAAGCTTCCAAGACAGAAATAATCAACATGGGCTTTTACGTTCCCTCTTTTCCCCCATTTATTTTCTTTGCTCTGTCTCGACTATGGGTACCCCAGATACCCATATTCCATCTCCTAAATACCTTGGTGTCATCCATGAAGGTCTTCTCACCTTTGCTCCTCATGTTCAAGAGCTCACCAAAACATGTGGTATTCGCATATCTACATAGAGACACATCTGATTGTCAGATGATTTCTCATGCACAGGAAGAATGGGGGACACACATGGAGTGGGGCCCTTTACTGGTTTGATGTCATGTTGTATAAGAAAGTATAATTTATCTTCGACTTGGTGCTATATATTGAAGGGAATGCCTCTGTAGTCTTGTACTGTTGGTTTGATGGATTTATTGATATGTAGTTTGACTTGCCAATGTTTTTGTTTTCCAATGCCTTGGAATAGAGATGACAATAGCTTTTCTACTTTGTATGCATCCATATATTGATTTGCCATCGTGTGATACAGCACATGAACCAGGCCCATTTGTACTGCTGTTCTGAAGCAAAGAATCCATCCAAAAATCGCATCTGTCTTGATGACATGTATTTGTATTTTAGTCTAATGATTTTTGTTCATGCAGCTGAAAACAATACTTGAAAAGATAATCGGGTTTTGGATCCATATGAGTACATGTCCACTTCCACCAGTTTGAGTTTTGGCGGTTTTTGGCATGTGCAAGTAATCAAGTTCACTCATGATGTTCACCACAGCTCAAGTATCTATCAAGAAGTTCAAAGGGTGGTCATTTCTGGGTAGTAGTAGCATGGTACTGTGCTCAATCACTGTTTTTTTAATAGCACAAAGGCATGTCCTTTTTTCTCTCTCGACCCAACAATGTTTCTGATTCACTGCCTGAGGGTGACATGGTTTTTAGATAATACATTTTTCCTTTGCTGCTTGTGTGTGTGTCTTCTTTTGGGCACTGTTGGTGTTCTTTGGTATGTTTTAGTGCTTTGCCTTGGAGATTGTCTTTGGTATTGTTCTCATCATGGAGATCATGCATATCCATGTGTCAAGGCTCTGTCTCCTGTTAATGTCATGTTGGTTCGGGTCTCTGCATACTGACCTAAAGTGATGTTCTTCCCCACCGATGGTGCAGGATCCATCAAGAGGAAAGTCATAGCCACATTGGAACATGTTTTTCTAGTGCCTTTTTCATGAATTTAAGTAGCCAATATTTGATGTAGGAGCATCACAGCGGGCGGGTTTTTCAATGTGTCCATGAGTTACACCTGTACATCAATGGCCATCCAATTGCAGCCCATCATGAGGTTTTTGTTCAGCATGTGTGGGCTTTGCAGAATTTTTTTTGGAATGTAGATGATTCGCAAACTGCTATAACAGGCCATTTTTGGGATTCTTCTTTAGAATACAGGCTCAAGTCACAGTGTTGACAAGTGTAAATAGATGTGTGATTAAATTGTCCATGGTTGCGAGAAGGCCTTTTTTTCGTCTGTCCTCTTGTGATCCTATTGTAGTTTCTACTGAGCATTTGTCAACATTGCTGGGCTGTGTAGCTGTGGCATGCCTGGATGATAACACCTCATTGTTTGACATGTTACTGTAACATTCTGTGCTTTGGTCTTAGATGGCATTCCTCTGATGCACTTGTCAGTCATCATTATATTTGCTGTCGTTGATGAAAAAAGGAAGAGCCTTTTACTTGTATGAAGATATGAGAGGGATAGTTCAGGATGTAGGCTTTTGATTTATAACTCTGCTGTTTTTGGGGGATAAACCTCCCTGACCTGTGGTGTATTGTTGGAGATGTTTTCTCCTGGATTACAGTTCTGAATGCCTGTATGTTGTATGTGTAAATGATTGCTGTTTGTTGTGCAAATTCACAGGCAGCATAAAATGTAATTTTGTTGTTAAGCAGTTGAACGGTTCATTCTATAATTCCCTCCCCAGTTGAGCACAAATGCTGAGGCACGGGGCCAGCCAAGGGATGCTGCAGGGGTACAGCAGGTACTCACTAACGCATGAAGGTCGATAAAGACATGCAGAACCTTATTCTTTCATCAGGCTGAGGCACAGGTTTTCTTGCACACCTTTGTTAGCAGTTTAGAGGTCTCACATAATGTGGATCCGTGGGCTGTGTGAGGTAGCGCAGGGCCTGCTGGGGCCAGCCACGCTGAAATATCAACACGCACACTGGTGTAGGGCACAACTGGTGACCCGTTCACGTGGGTTGCCGCCCCTTTTATTTACTTTCATGTGTTATGACGTCTGACCTTGTGACGCCTCCACATCCTCTTCTCTGCACCACATCCCTTCCTCCGGGAGTCCATCTCGGCAAATTGACTTCTCGGGTGCCATCATGGGGATTTCTTTCCACATGGTGTTTGGCACCTTTTGAAAAGTGAGATGCATTTCTCATCACTATTTCATGGTCTCGAGTCACTGTCACCATTCCATTTTCATTTCCAGTTATGTTCCATAGTTGTGATTCATACAATAGGTCCATCCTCTTTGTCAGGGATCTGTTTTTCACCAGCACTGTGTTGCCTGGTGTCAGGTCACTGGGATGAGAGCTTCTTGTCGGGCTCTCATTTTTGTTTCTTGTTTGCCTGGATTGTTCTACTTGCTCATGATACATGTCCAGAGCTACCATGTCCAGAGCTACTCAGTTTGGTTGTACTGGGAGTCCCGCCTGTATTGTCACCCAAAACATGAGAGATGCTGGTCTCACTTGGGTTGATGAGTGCAGTGTTTGCCGTTATGCCCAGAGGAACCAGTGTACTTCTGGCAGCCTTGGAACTTGTTGGTCAATTGCAATCCGCACCACTTTGTTTGGAGAGGCCATAAATCTCTTGGTGTCCTCTTGGCCTGGGGACAGGCAGCATGATGTGATCCTGTGGTGTTGTATGTTGAGGTTGTCAAGGAATCCATGCAGTTCTCTCTTCTTGAACGGTGGACCGTTGTCACTTTTAATTTTGTTAGGGAGTTCATGTACACCAAATATCTTTTCCAGCACGATTATTACTGATGTCGCGCCAGTGGATTTCACAGGCTCAACATGCGGGTATATGCTATATTCATTAACCACAACCAGTTGATAGGCTTTGTTGGCAACAGAGCAGAAGTCTCTGCTTATCGCATCCCATCTTAGCTGGCTGTGCGGGCAAGTTGCGATCGGCTCAGGTGGTCCTTGGCGTTGGGAGGCCTGGTATGCTGTGCATAACTGCACTAGCATCAATACCTTTTATTAAATGTTCGGCACCAATAGCTTTGATTTCAGGAACACTCGCATTTTTCTTATGTCTTGTTGACCTTCATGGGCTAGCCGCAACACACATTCTTCAGCCATTGTCGGCAGAACATTGCAGTGTCCTTTTAGTATTATTCATTCAGGGGAGATTGACGGCTCGGAATAAGTGTTCTAGCAACTCTTGGGCAGCTGCTGTCCGGTGCGTTGTTTACCTAAGGACGTTTTTCCAGTCGACTGACGTGATTGATTCTTTAACTAGTTGGAGGCACATGACCCTTGCTGCTTCATTCACTATTTCCTCCAGGTCCATCCTTTTTGGTCAGGCGCATGCTATCACGTGGCTGACATGTTCGCCTGTCTCTTGCGTTGCTTTCTGTTCTTCCGGTGTCGCCAGTCGGGGTGTTGGGACAGATAATCTGCTAAATTGTCTCCCCCTGTACTGTACAGTACTTCAACATTAAACAGCTGTTACTGCAGGATCCATAGTTTCAATCTTGCTGGGGGATGCGGGCCGACCCTCTGAAGATTGGCATGAGTGGTTTGTGATCAGTGTATATCTTAGCATGATGTCCCAGGAGGTATAACTGGAAATGTTGGCATCCCTATAGGATGGCTAGTGCCTCTTGTTTAATGTGTGCATAATTGTGTTCAGTCTTTTTTAATGCCCAACTGTCAAATGCAATTGTGTGTGTCACCCCTTTTTGGTCCATCTGGTTAAGGTCTGCTCCGAGTCCGACTGGACTGGTATCCACCAGTAGCTCTGTATGGCATGCAGTGTTGAAAAATACCATTGTTGTGTTCATTGTGCACAAGTCTTTTGTCCTCTGGATTTCTGTGACTTGTTCTTAGCCCCATCCCCATGGCGCCTCCTTCTGGGTGAGCTCTGCTAGGGGTGCTGATAATGTGGCAAGGTCTGGAATGAATCATCCACAATATGTTGCAATGCCTAGAAAACTCTGGACTTCAGACACTGTGGTGGGTGTCTTCGTGCTCTTCACATCAGAAACGTTGGTTGGGTCAGGGGATACTGCACTTGCATTAAAGAGATAAATGAAAAAACCCCAGCTCGTGCTTTCAAAATTCTTATTTTTTTCAGTGTGTGAGACTCTTCCAACCGTTGTATGACTGTCACCAGACGTGTTGTTGTGTTCTTCCCCTGATGTACCGTATACTAGGAAGTAGTCAATGCCATTCATGGTGCCAAACAGGTCTTACAACCTTGCGTATTTCATTCTGAAAGACTTCAGCCACTGAAGAGAGGCCAAAAGTTGAGTCAGCGGTATCTTCAGTCCAGCTTGATCTGGTGGTAGCCTGATCGGAGATCTAACTCGCTGAAGACGGTGGCCCTGGTCAGATTTACGATCAGCTCATCTGTTGTTGGTGTAATGTTGACGCACTGCCTTTGGTTCTATGTGGAGTGTGACGGTCCTGTTCTTCAAATAGCTGATTCCTCTGAACAGTTTAGCAGGTTTCTCCAGCAGCTTGTTGATAACTGGCATCTGGATGCAAAATCGAAACTGGATGAGTTTCAGTCTCTCAGCCGTTTTGCAGCTCAGCAGTATTTCTATGCCTGCGTTCATGACATATATTCAGGTGAAATATTTCTCTGCATTGTATGATGCATTGGCTTTGGCGGACCCTTTGGCAGTGAGGGACCTCTTGCTGCCATTTGCATAGAGCCAGACATTCTTGTGTTGTAACTGGGGCCCTGCTCGTATTTTATGGAATTTTTTCAGCGGCATCACATTCATCATGGCTCTGCTGTCGATCACCATTCAGGTTGGCATGCTAACTATGAGCATGGTGCATGTTGGCTGGGACTTGTGTTTGGAGCTCTTCTTACTCTTTGTTGGCTCTATCGCTGAGAATGGGTGCCCTCTTTCACTCTGTCTCTTCCGGTGACTTATTAGCCGCTCTGGGGATGACTCCGACTGGGACTGTTTGTTGTCTGCACAGTCGCTCTCACCCTGATTATGTTCTCGACCAACCATTCTCACTTTTCCTTTCCTGCCTTTCTGGTAGCTTGTTCTTGTTGCCTGGTCCTCTTTGAGTTTGAGTTCGATCTGTGGTGTTCTCTGCAGAACCTGGAGCGTAGGCACACAGAGGCAAAGTGGTTTACTTAACCACACTTCCAGCATGTTGCTTCTAGGGCTGGGCATGGTTCTTCCTTGTGCCACACTCCTCCGCACCACTTAAATGATTCTTGCATGTTTGCTGTGCACCTGGGTATTTTGAAAGGCCTCCCTCTCATGTTGTTCGTGGCGATGTTTGCGGCGGGTTTCTCTGCATCCATCAGCATGTGGATGATGGCCACCTCCATGGCGGCCACCTGGGAGTCTTTTCTCTCCCTCTGTCGCCCCATCTCCAGGATTCTCTCCAGGGGTAGTTATCTCTCTGATAGAATGGCCCTCTGGAGATTGTCAAATGAGATGCTGTGGATGATCTGCCGTTGAACTGCAAACTCCTCATCAGGGAATTCACAACCCACGTCCATCTCCCATACTCTTGCATGGAAATCATCGATTTTCTCCCAGGGTTGTTGCCTCGCCATCCTCAGCTGAAACCACTTGTAGCCTGGATTCAGTCCCATGGTGTCTCCCAGTCATGGGCCTTGCCCAGTCGATTACTCTCCTGCGTGCCTGTATGCTGCCTCACGGGCTGATGGTGATCACTGGTTGTCAGACATGCTGCCCTATGGGTGTGCATGGGGTAAGAGTACCCTTTAGCTCCCTGATGGCAGAAGGTTGGTAATGTCCCTTTGCTCACACTTGTGTGCTGTTTCTGACTTTACTGCCCAATTCCCCCTTTTTTGGGACAGTGCCAGGGCTGGTGTTGGGGCCACACCCACATCCGCTGCTGCTCCTGTCGCGATATGGGCACTTGCTGCTCCTCTGTACTGTGTGCTGTGTGTTTGTAGGCTGATGCTGGCTGCCACATTGGCTATATTCGTGTTTTTTTTGTGTCTCAGGGGGAGGCGGGCTGCTGTCGATAGCGATCATGCTGGTTTTGTTATTAATTGGGGGTTTTCGCAGTGGGGCAGGCACTGACATTGCTGCTTGTGACGCTGTTATGCAGGGAAGCTGACCGCTCTTTGATGTGGTGTGGCGTGAGGCCGCCTCCTCATTGCCAGTGTGAGGTAGCGCAGGGCCTGGGCCTGCTAGGGCCAGCTGCTCTCAAATAACGACACACACACGCCAGTGTAGGGCAATACTGGTGCTGACCCATTCACGCGGGTCGCCTCCCCTTTTATTCACTTTAGCGAGTCATGACGCCTCCTCGCCCTCTTCTCTACACCACAGGATGAACATATACGAGTCAGGTGCACATCTTCTTTATTCTTACGCCAGCCTCACAAAGCATTCCGCCTGGCCGTCTCCATCGTCGTTTCCTCTATGCTGCCTAAATCCTCCCACAGAACGACATGGGTGGGCAGCATTGAGAACATTGTTAAGTTCCGCCCTGCGTCCCGCTACGCGGTGACGCAGGGCGTCCTAAATAAAAGCCCCGCCCCCGCGTTCGGGAGGCAGTTCCGGGGCCGACCAGCAACCTGTGTGGGTGTATGATTATTCGGCTCCCGCTGGAGCTGCGCAACAGGCCGTGCGGCCTACCAGCATTCTGCCAGCCCCCGCGCGCGCAGGCCGAGGGCTGCCAACATAACAATGGCGACGAGGCGAGATGAACTCCACTACACGCTCGGTGTTTTGAAGGCACCCTAACGCCCTACAGCCATCGCAGCAAAATTTTTGGACACCCGGTGGGGGTGGAATCACACATGTGACCCCCCACCCCAAAAAAAAAAAAAATTTCTCTCTTCCTTCTCTCTGCCACTCCGTTTTTCCCCCCATCCACCATGACCAAAGCTCTTCCTCTGGGCACTGGAGAACCTGGTGGCATCTGGCATCCAACACCAGAGGGCAGCAACACGGAGTGACGGGAGCGCCAGGCCCTGAACTGTCCCACACAGCGCCTGGGAACGGCAGCACCTCCAAGGTAGGCCCAACGTCGCGGCGCTGGTGGTCGTCGGAAGAACTCACGACAACACCGATCAGGTCCACGCCAACATGGCGGCCGGCACGTCCATGCCTGGGCCCACCACGCCGTCCAGAATTGCGGCGAACCTGTCCATGACGTCACCTCCACCTCGCACACACGGGAGTTCGTCGACACCGGTCCAGCCGTTTGACCCATTCACGGATCCATCATCGAGCGGACCCAGATGGCAGCTGTGGATTCAGAAATTTGAGATGGCGATGGAGTGCAAAGAGATTACGGCGCCCAGGAAAATGAAGGCACACCTACTACTCAGCGTGGGTGACGAGGTACTGCGCATTTTAAACTCCCTGAACGTTGATGATGGCCACGATGCATACCAAAGCGCGAAAGATGCCCTCACGGCTCATTTTCTCCCTCAACTAAATCCAGACTATGAGACGTTTCTCTTCTGCACCACCTTACAGGCAGCGGAGGAAACCCTTGATGCATATCACACCCGTCTGAGAAAGCGAGCCATGTCCTGCGAGTTCACGAACGTGGAGAGGGAGATCAGGAGGCAAATCATCAACGGGATACACTCGGAAAAGCTAAGGCGCCTGATACTTAGCGAAAAGGGTATTCCCCTACAGCGGATCCTTGAACTAGGACTTCAAAGGGAACTGGCCCACACCAGAGCGGCCAACATGGAGGCCACGCTACACAGGCTGCAACCTGCTCTCAACACAGCTATGGTGGCCCGGATCACCAACAGACAATCCTCGAGGGACGACAACAGTGGAGGTTACGGCCAAAACAGGTGGCAACCGCGCATTCCGGGGCCCACAGAGTGCGGCTGGTGCGGTGGCCCACGACATGGCCATCGCAACTGTCCTGCTCAAGGCGCCACATGTGGAGCATGCAGCTGGAAGGATCATTACGCAAAGGTACGCCGATCAGCGGACACCCCCATACAGCCCCCACAAAACCCGCCGGAGAAGAACGCGACCAAGAAAAAGAAGCAAGCCAGCGCCAGAAGGGTCGCAGTGGCCAACTCTTCCACGGAGGATGAAGGGGATGATGTCTCGGCGATGCAGCAGGACCCCACCAAGGACATCGAGAGAAAAGGGAGGAAGGTATACCTGGTGTCTGCACTGTGCCAAGGTCGGGGACCACGAAGAAAAGCCGTCCGAAGGCGCAAGTGCATGGTCACCATCCAAAACCAGTGCATTCTCATGACCATCGACACAGGCGCCTCGGTGAACGTCATGCCCGAAAGCATTTTCCAGACTCTAAACCCTACACCAGAGGTGAAAAGCACAGACACTCTGTTGTATGCATACGGCAGTCGAAAACCCCTGCCGGTGATTGGCAGGTTCCGCACTACGCTGGAACACGGAAAAAATAGACTATGGTCCAAGGTCTATGTCATGAAGGCAGGAATTGAGAGCCTCCTGAGTGGGGATGCAGCGGAGGACCTGGGAGTGGTCCAATTCATCTGCCATGTCAACGAAGACAAGGAGGTGGAGCAGATGCTGATCCAATACCCTGACTTGCAAGAGGGAATAGGCTGTTTAAAAGGGAAAACCATCAAACTTCATATTGATGAAACAGTGCAGCCGAAAGCCGTTAGGCACCGGAGAACGCCATTCCACATGAGAGAACAAGTGGAGAAGGAACTCAAGGCATTGGAAGAAGCGGGCATCATTGAGGAGGTCACAGGGCCCACACCGTGGGTCTCTCCAATGGTGGTGACACGGAAGCCTAAGCAGCCTGGAAAGGTGCGGATCTGCATAGACATGCGTCTCCCCAACACTGCCATTAAAAGAGAACGCCACATCACCCCAACGATCGACGAAATCGTGGCTGACCTCACAGGGTCGTGTGTATTCTCAAAGATTGATCTCAAGGCGGGATATCATCAACTCAAACTCGACAGAGACTCTCGATACATTACAACGTTCTCGACGCATTTGGGGCTGCGGAGATACAAACGCCTAAGTTTCGGAATATCGTCTGCTGCTGAGGTATTCCAGCAAACCATCCAGGAGGTCATCAGAGGCATCCCTGGTGTCCTCAACGTGAGTGATGATATTTTGATTCACGCCCCTGACAAAGAAATACATATCAAGAGGCTTCACGCTTTACTGGGCAGACTACAAGATGCTGGGCTCACAATACACCGGGAGAAGTGTGTGTTCCTCAAATCGGAGATCACTTTTTTCGGGTACAAGTTTGGCAGCACAGGCATCTCCCCTGACCCGCAGAAGGTCGCAGACATTCAGGCTGCAAGCCCACCGATGACCCCCACAGAAGTGCGCAGCTTCCTAGGCATGGCCACCTACTGCGGGAGGTTCATCCGAAACCTGGCCACACTATCTGAGCCGTTGCGGGAACTCTCCAATGCCAACGTCAAGTGGGATTGGGGGCAGACATGCCAGGACGGGTTCGAGAGCATCAAGGACTCCCTGTCCGCCGACACCAAGATGGCCTTCTATAGCACCGAGCTGCCCACAGAACTGTTCGTGGATGCAAGCCCCGTGGGGCTCGGAGCCATCCTAATGCAAGTCACGAAGGAAGGGGAGAAGAGACCGATAGCATATGCATCGAGAGCCCTCACAGAGACCGAACAAAGGTACTCACACATCGAAAAGGAGGCCATCGCTGTGCTGTGGGGGTGCCGGCATTTTCACCTCTACTTATATGGGCGTCGGTTCATGACGATCACGGACCACAAGCCCCTACTACCCATTTTCATGGGGACGTCAGCACACCCTCTGGCACGAATCACCAAGTGGTTACTACACCTCCAGCAATATGACTTTGATCTCATCTACCAACCGGGCAGCGGAAACCCGGCGGATTTTCTCTCCAGGCATCCGCGAGAGGCCACCCAACAAGAGATCCAAGTAGCTGCAGAGACGGAGGAACACATATGTCAAGTGGTGCACGCGATGAGACCCAAGGCGGTGAGCATCGAGGAAATCGAGGCGGAAACGCTCAAGGACCCGTGTTGTGACTTAGTGAAGGATGACATCCTCTCAGGTGACTGGAAGACCTTCATGAGACACACGCACAACAGAACAGCGGAAGCAAAAGGGTTTTTGTCCGGCATATTCACAGTCCGGCAAGACTTGTCAATCACAGAAGGTGGACTGACACTAAGAGGAAACCGCATCGTAATCCCTCTCAAAATACGAGACAGGATAGTGGCCCTAGCGCATGAAGGGCACCAAGGACTGGTAAGGACAAAAGCCTGTATTCGGCACCGAGTATGGTTTCTCCAGATCGAGGAGCGGGTCGAGACACTCGTTAGCACGTGCCTATCCTGTCAGATAACGGGGGCCCCGCCAGAACCGGAAGCAATCATATCAGCAGAACGTGGCCGCTCTCGCTGGGAGGCCATCAGCATTGACTTTTGCAAGCTACGAGAGGGCTTCCACCTGTTGGTGGCCGTGGATGATCATTCCTGATACCCGGAAGTTGAGATAGTTGAATGCACAGCAGCTGAAGTGGTCATTCCGGCCCTAGAGAAAATGTTCGCAACTCACGGGCTACCGACCTCAATCAAAAGCGACAACGGGTCACCGTTTACGGGAGAGGACTTCAAAAATTATCTACAGGACCTCAATGTAAAATATCATCATATCACACCAAGACACCCCCAGGCAAATGGGGACGTAGAAAGGTTTATGAGAACCATCAACAAGGTGCTCAGGGTGTCCAAGGCGAACGCCAGCCCCTGGAAGGTTGACCTCTTCCGATTCCTCCGGAACTACCGGGTCACGCCCCATAGCACAACCGGCATACCACCAGCGGACCTCATGTTTGGCACTGTCATTAGATCTTCGATCCCGCATCACCCAAGCAGGACCCCGGACGCGGTCAACGAGGAACGCACAGAAAGAAGGAGAAGGGATGCTAACGCACACATGAGTGGCAAGCGGAGAGCGAGGCCGTCCCATCATCAAGTGGGTGACCAAGTCATCATGATACGAAACCCCTCCAAGTCAAAACTTGATACCAGGTACGAGGAACTTCCATGGACCGTCAGTGACCGGCATGGAACCATGGTGACTGTGACACGAGGACGCCGTCAAGTGACGAGGAATTCGTCATGGTTCAAGGCCGTACCCCGTACCCTGTGGACCGATATGGAGGGCCATCGGGAAGGCAAGGATACTCAGCCCAGCGAAGAAGAGCCGGAGGCCATCCCTGAGGAGACAGGAGCGGGGGATGGAACCTGGGAGCCGTTGGATGCACCCGGCCTCGAGGGCCCGAACAGCGAAGGTGAACCAGAGCATGAAGCAAGGGGGAGTGCTCCCCGAGAAGGGCGATACTGGCTGAGAACAACGATCAGACCGCCAGCCAAGCTAAGTGACTATGTGTGGTAATTAGTGCCCCGGTGCCATGAACCCCAATGGCAGGGTAGCTGGGTGTCGAAGACTGTAAGTTCATGTTGGACTTCGCCGTTGTTGGTAGTTAGCGTTATGTTTGTTTGTTTTATAATAAAGGAGGAATGTTAAGTTCCGCCCTGCGTCTCGCTATGCGGTGACGCAGGGCGTCCTAAATAAAAGCCCCGCCCCTGCGTTCGGGAGGCAGTTCCGGGGCCGACCAGCAACCTGTGTGGGTGTATGATTATTCGGCTCCCGCTGGAGCTGCGCAACAGGCCGTGCGGCCTACCAGCATTCTGCCAGCCCCCGCGCGCGCAGGCCGAGGGCTGCCAACATAACAAACATTACAATAACCTTCTAACAAAATCGGAATTTGATTAGTATAAATGAAAGGAACTCACTGACACGTTTGCACTTTTTAGAGTTTATCATGTACAACGACGTGCCGGATTACCACAATGCCACAATGTGCTCACGGCTTGTGTGGAACAGCTAGGGGCTGCACGCTCATTTGACCAAAATATTTACCTATCCAAAGCACTGCCGCACAGATCATGTCATAGTAAAGAGGGTGCACCCACTATACTGCTAAATGAGTTGTGCTGTTTCACAAGCAGAAGTGACTCCTGCCTTCCTGTCGTAGTTAACATGGTTTCACCTACAATCATTCGGACGAGAGTCAGTTCCCCTTCCTGTCACCAGCTGGGGTGCAGTCCGTCACTGCGCCCCCAGTGCGGCCAACCTTTCTGTTTCCATCATCCTTCTGGGGGTGCGCTCTGCCTTTGCGCCACGTGCAGTGCCTGATTTCCCCCTCTCCTTCTATGTTAATAGGAAACATGTGGATGAACAATAGGGACTGCCTCATTTGGACCGGCGATAATCATGCAAATGAGGGCATACCGCTTTGCATACCTTATTAATGAAGTGACCTCATAGTTCCATCTGTAAGAACAATGTGGGCTCCCTGCAGGGCAAAAGGTACTCTTTTGTACAGGTAGCATGCATTGGGTCACGAGGTCCATGATAAACTTCAATACATAGATGATTTGCTTCTGGATCACTTATGCTGTGATATTTGTGCTCTGGCTTCGTACGCCAATAACCCATTCATAGTGGTGTTTCCACCACAATCTTGAAAGAGGTGCAGAGATGTCAACGCATCTCATATTTACTTTTTTGTGATTTTTTTTTTAGGTTCAGTACAGCCTAATGGACAGTAGATTTGACTGTGATATTAACACTACTTTTACACTGTAACGTATGCTAAATCGACTGCACCAGGGTATGAAACTTGAGACCAATTACGCATAACTGTGTGCGCAGCAAAAATATGCAGGAATTGAATCTGCATTCCGTGGATGCGAATGGGGAGTTTTCATAATGATGACGTCTTGGACAGCTAGGCTAATGTGGAGAAGGTGGGATCCACGATGCAATGCACTTGATCGTATGAGTTAAAGTCTATGCGAGTTTTGATTTCTGCACTGCAGGTTCTTTGTGTTATTTTCTCTAACTGGAACTCAACAAGAGGTTAAAGTGGTCCAGAAATGAATCATTGTCATCTGTCCCAGTACAGCCCTGTTTGCAGGAGAAAAGCCTCAAGCGTTGGAACGTTTTGTACACAAGTAAATCACTGTCTCCATATTTTCTCCTCTCCACCTTCTGGCCTCAAGCTTCCATTCTGCTTCTGTCGCTGCTCAGGGAATGCATATTGACCAGATCTCCCTTCAAACCGTCTTCTTCCATTACACCATATATATAAAACCCATCATGCACTTTTCCTGTAGTTACCCACTATGGATTCCTGCGTGTGTAATGTCCTTATATAATATTTATGCTGCTGAGTTTTAGGGAACACTCTGTTGCTACTTCATTTGCATCGTATTCAGGTACTCTGGCAGATTTGAAAGGGGGATGGGTTAGGTTAGTGGGGAGAGAGGAACACTGCATGATAGCTTTGCTGTTGTATTGATGTGTGCAGACTCGAAGTATCCTGAGGTCTGAACGCATAGAGGTGTTTGTGTTAGGGTGACCTTAGGACGACATTTAGGGGTCGCCAGGGATTGCACCTGCAACCCCTGAGATCTCCCTTGCTACCCCTGTGATCTCCCTTGTTACCCCTAAAAAATACAAAATTAAATTAAAAAAGGAACACACATTTTTCTTTTTTTTTACCTGATCCTGGTATGTGGCAATTTCCTTCTGGAGTGTCTGGCTTTCTTGTTCAGGCCTCATTAAAAACATTTTTGATTTAAAGAACAGGCGTTCCACAAGTCTAACTATTTCAGCAGTGACCCTAAATAAGAAAGAATGGGAATACCAAATAATTTGTCTTTCTAGAATTTTACACAATAATTGCTAGACCCATTAAAGGCCCTGGGGCTTCAATACCTTCAACTCTCTCTTCCTAAATACCTTCCTTTTCGAGCTCTTCGCTCATCTGCCTCCAATTCCCTCAGGGTCAGTCGCTTCTCCAAGCAACGAGTTGGTCGTAGATCTCTTTCTTCGGCTGGGGCCTCCATCTGGAACAGCCTCCCTACCTCCCTGAAACTTTAGGAGAATCATCTTCGGTTCCGTAAGCACCTCAAAACCTTTCTCTTTGCGTCTGCTTTTTATCCTCCTCTCCCTTGCTGATTTCCTGGCCGACACTGAAACTGCACTGGTTACCTGGCCACCCTCTGATCTCGGGCCCGGGTCCTCTCCCCCACCAGTCGCACTCCTGCACTGCCCTCATGGCAATCCCTGCACTTGGTAACTGTTTTCTGTATCGCTACGGTCCCACTTCCAGCACCTGACACCGGACATCTGCACTTACCCTCTCACCTGCCCCCTGCTGGCCATACTTTTACAAATTGTTTATTTATTTTCTTATCCCATGTAATGCACTGTCCTCTCCCCCTTCCCCTGCACTTCTCCTCCTTCTCATTCCCATGAACTTGTGCGATCTGAATGACACCTGGCCTATAGGATCATTGTCTGTCTTCCCTCTGTTCCTCCTCCCTTGCCTTGTTGCGCCTTGAAACACTTGTGTATAGGCACGTTATAAATTCCATATCATATCATATCATATCATTTAAGGCACACTTCAGGGGGTGAGTCACTGATTTAGACTGTTCTTAAACACCTCAACTCAGCCTTTCATCCTTCTGAGGTCGATAAATGAGTACCAACACAGGTCGGTGATATTGTATTATATTTGTTCTATATAAAGCGCTTAAGCGTAAATGCTATATAATAGCACATCATTATCATTTGGCCATGGATGCCTGCTTGCATTCACAGTAATGTGGTAATATGGGCCTATACACACTGATCTTAGCAATACATATGGCAATCCATTCTTGTATGCAATGTATATCCCATTATAGTGATATTGTAACCATATTTTTTGTTGTGTGCTCAGCAGCAATGCTATATAATGCCACTTCCTGTTTTGTCAAGGGGTGAAAGGTCGTATTCCATCACTTCCTGTGATATCACTTCAGGGTGGGGTCACATGCCATCACTTCCTGTGATGTCATCAGAGGTCAAGGGTCGTGTGATGTCACTTCCGCTACCCCTGGCATTTTGGTGAAATGATGTCCCTGGGGTGACCATATTTCCAATACAAAAAACACAGGACGGCCAAAGACACAAAAGAAGGACTACCCCACTCTCTCCAGGCCCCTCCCCAATCCCCCACATTTAACACAACCCCCCATTCCGAAGTAACCACATATAAATTGTGCTGTTTTTTATATGCACATAAACAGGGTAATAACAAAGGAGCTGGTGCTCTGTTTGACATTACATGTCTCGCTTTAGTTCCTTGCTTCTCAGTCAGTCTCTGTGGCACAGGCAGAAAATGCATGTTGATCGTACCTGGAGTGTAGGGGTCAAGCGCATCCTCAGATGGCAAAACTGTGAAAATATTGCAAGGTCTATTTAGGGGAAAGCGTTAGACGGCCGATCTCATATTTTTCCATACGCTCCTGAAAAAAACAGGGCAGTTTTCACCCGACCCTCAAATTCCAGGACAAAGTTTTTAAAGTGAAAAAAGCCTTGTGACAGAGTGGCAAATTCCGTGACAGTCTCGGCAAAACATCTGGTCACCCTTGTTTGTGTCCATATGTGAGCGCCTATGTCTATGGTGCTAGGATGGATTGGCCAGGGCTGTTTTATATAAGCTGGTTGTAGAGGTGTATAATTTTGTTGTTGGATGTCTGTTGGGAGGGATAGAAAATTGCTGCATGTGAGGTCCGTAGATGCTTTGCATATAGTGTGCTGAGCATAGATGTTTTGAATGTTAGTGCAGGGAGGTGAGTGGACAGAGGTTTATAGAGCCCATCTGATATGTCTATGATAATGTCTCGCTGGGGATCCTCCTTGGGTGATGTCTCAGTAGTCTCTTCAAGTAGTACCTGGAGAGAGGTTCCCATTCAATCAGGAGCACAGGAAAGGTGAAATGTCATGGTGTGACCCTGTGTTCCATCCTGAGGTCAGCAGCTTTCTCCCCGGGTCTGCCCCCACCTGCTATGCTCCAGGACCTTAGGGCTGTTATCTGCCACCCTCCTGCACTGCCTACTCCCCCCTGACTCTCCAAACTCACACTTGCCTGATCAACTGCCTTCTTCTCCTGGCACATCCCACACCACTTTAGCTGACATAAAAATTAAAGACTTTTTACAAATTGACACATTTGAAAGAACCCCCCACTCTGAGGTTGTTGATTGAATATCTTCAATGGTATTTTGTTTTGACAATGCATGTACTCAGCCATGTTAGCTTGAGTTCTTAGATTCTCTACTAGCAGCTGCAGACCTGCTTTAAAAAAATAATCTATTAGCACCTCAGTGATTTCCACTGGGCTACTAACAGCAATAATACATTTGGCTGCGGCTTGGGGCTATAACTTGGTCCACAGGGCACTAACAGACAATCCAGCCAATCGTTGAGGTTATTGTTGCCTAATTAGTACCCAGTGAGAGTCAACCAGAATGTAAAACACATTCTGATTGGCTCTCGCCGGGGTAGTACCCCGGCTAGGATTCCACGGCCATTATTCCCGGTGGGGGATAGTGGGGAAGTGGCAGCCCCTCAGCCAATGAGCAGGCTCTAAGCGGCGCTATTGAGCAAGTCATTGAGGTTATTATTGCCGAAATAGCTACCGTCTATATGTCCTGTTATTTGGCATCCCCTGTTCTAAATTAGCCCTTCATCATCTGTTATGTGATGCTCACTTCCACCAGTTTGACAACACTGCTAAAATGTTCTGCCTACCTAATGGGCACAAGAGAAATTCTGTGGGATAATCCACAAAAGACAAATAGATACTCATCAAGCAAAATCCCACCACAGTTAAAGTGAGGGTGATCGTGTATCACAGATGAGGGCTGAAATCTCACAAAATAGGATAGCATGTGACAAAACATTCTTGCATCCCCAAATCATTAGCCAGTGTTTTCACACACAGGAGTGGATTTTCTGCTATGTAGAATTAGGGGGTTTGTGCAATCTCAGAATCATGTTCCCATGGTGATGTGAGATTTTGGAGTCCATGTTCCAGTGCCCCAGACATTACAAAGAAGAGGGTACATGCATGTGCACTTCTGTGCACGCAGTCCTCTCCATGCCATAATGATTGCACTATGAAATGTAAACTATGCGTGGAAATCCAAACAGAGCCAGGTTTCTGTGTATTAGTAACAACTTGAGGTGCAAACCATCATACAAGCCTGCCATCAGGTCAGTGCATGGCAAGCAGCATTCATTGCATGTAGTCCTATGGAATCTACCATTTTTTAGCAGGTGCAAAATCTTGGAAGGTTCCTTGGAAACAAGTAGCATCATGACCCAAATCAAAATCTGAGATGCTCGCAGATATCTAAGGCGGAGGGGATTGAGTGGAAGATTTGCAAATTAGGATCTGTGTCCCTGCCCCACCATAGAAATTCTTTAAACTCTGGAGGCTCCTAAAAGAGATCGTTAACCGTTTTACATATGCTTTATATGCAGGCTTGTTCCAAACTGCCAAATTTAAGAAAGCCTCCACTGGGAGGTTGTTGCTTGGATATCTTCCACATCGTTGTGTTTTGACCATTCTTTGACCACCATTTTACCTTGGGCTCTTTGATTCTCTCAGTTATTTTAATTGGAAGTTGGTTGATTTATATTTTCAATCTCTCCTTTTACAGACTATTGGACTCAATAAATAACCCATAAAGGATAAAGGGCCTCATCACGAGTTGGGCGGTAACGCCGGCGCTATTAGATAGAGGCTTCATTTGCAGTTGGAGTTGTTGATGTGCTGATGGATGGAAGTTATGTAGGTGGTGCTGATTGCAAGGTATGGGCCACATGCATTTTTCTTTTGTGATGTTCATGTGTTTTACAATAGTCATCATCATAATCATTCCAATGGATTTGCACTAGATGGTTAATCATAATAGATGTTCCCAGGCTTTGAGATGGAAGATCTGAAGGCCCACGGCGTAATCATTTATTGCAGAAGGTGCACAGTACCTACTCTGCTTCTTTTCTGGAGCAGTGTTCCTTTACCTTGAAGAAGCGCCAAGTGTCAGCTGTTTTTATTTTCATTTTTGTGTGCTTCTTATTTGGTGGTGAAGGATTGTCGACCCAAATGATGATGTCATCACTACTCGAGCTCTCATGTCCAGACATGTTGGAATGTCTTAGTAGGAAGGAAAAAAAAACCTTTCAAAAATACAAGACAAAAAAGTAAATGCTGTAAAAATTGTAAAGTAAAAAAAAAGTTGTTTGTTAAACTTATCTGTTTGTTGACTTGTTCTCCAAGTTTACTTATCCTACCCTATTTTCTCTTATTCTCCAAGTTTACTTAACCTTCCCATCCTTTGTCCTGCATGCAAATAGTATAATGTTCTTTGTATAGTTTCAGCCATTTTATATATCCTTGCTTGTTTTTTGTAGTGGTATTTTCTTATCATTTTTTGTATTGTTGTATGTCTTTTTTTAATCCAGGTTGGATTTTATTTCCCCAATGACCCATTGATTAGTATGTGCAAAGAGATCAACAGTATAGTATGCACTAATGTTGTATCATTTATATAGTGCATGTGATGCAGTGCATATTAAATATGAGGTTCATACAAATGTGTGTATTAAATTGTGTTTATTAAAGTGTGTGTATCTTTCATAGGTGTAATGTGTGAAAAGTGCATTCTTTACGTACTCCTTTTTTACTGTGTCTTTTGTTATTGTTATTTTTCATTATATTGTTTAAACGAAAGACATGCAATCATATAGCCAAGGTTATAAGATTTGGGTGTAATTCTTTTTTTGGTAACTGCGACTATACATATTTTTGGAGAAAAATAATTAATTGTGGAACATTTCTTTAATATGTATTGAGTGTAGTGTTTTAAACAGTTATTGTAACATTTGAAATACTTTTTGATCATTAATACTGCATATAAGTGTACATACTTGAAAAGGGTAAATATGTATTCAAACACAGTTTGTTGAAAACAGGTTTATTTAGGAGGGGATGTGGTTGTGGGGTTTCTTTTTCTTTTAGTTAGAACAGATGATATATCTTCTTCTGTAGCCCAATTTTCAGGATTTTTGCTGTCCATGATTAGTCTTACATTTTCTATGTCCTTTTTCATTGATTGCATGTCTTTTTGAATATTCATTAATAGTTCTTTACATTCTGTCAAGGAATCCATCATTCAAATTGTGGGTCCTTGTTGTGGTGCAATTGAATCTTTAATCACTTATTCATCTGTTTGAAAATATTTCAAACATTTTTAAACAATTGAAGATATAATACATTTTCAAAATAGGTTTGTTGGTTGTATACACATTTGATAGTTTGATAATAGGTAGTTACATTATATGTGTTTGGTGACTAATAATTCCTTTAAATATAATTGTCTCATTTACATGAATATATAGAATGTACTCATAAAATCCTGATTGTGGTTTATTTTCTTCTGGAGCATTGCTTTCAGAGTCTTCTTTTTTTAATGTTGTCCTTTGTAGGGTAATTGTCCTCCAGCCATTCCATGTACTGTTCCATTTTAGTAGTGGTACAGAGAATCACGTCTTGTGAGTTCAGAGTTAGAATTTGCAATGAATGAAGATCAATGAGGAGAGAAGGTGGAATGTTTGTGTTTGATTTGTGATTGGTTGTTCATTGTTTGTGTGGTGTGTGGCTGTCAATAGGATTGCAAGTACCTTACATGCTGTTGAATTGTATAGAGCCTTTGAGATAATTTATCTTTTCTGCGTGATGTTTAATAAAATAATACAATTGTAGATAATTTGTATTATTAATGTAAGTGTTTTTCTACATAGTACATTTTTATTGTTTGAGGGTGAGGTGTACCCTTAGGAGATAGTGCTGCATTTGGGGTATATTTATTATTTCATTTGATATTTGAAACTTGGAGCCAATTTCAGAAGGAGAGGAATATCTTTGTTCAGAAAACTGTGGACATTTTTGGAAGAATGGGGTTAATAGTGATGTGATGTTGAGGACATAGGTGATGAGTTCTCAAAGCATCGGCTTACAAGTTTTTTTTGGTTTTATGATATTATTTTAGAAGGAGTGTTTCAAATGAGAGATATATGCTGTGAGTGTGGAGAAATATTTTTGACTGGGAGCACAGGTTTTTTCTCTTTGTGAAAAGAAAATTAATCATCTAAAGAAAGAGCACAGGCACCTTTTTCAAAATGTTTTGAATCAACATAGAGGTGAAGAGCATTGCTCTCACTGAAAATATATTTTTGGGTGATATGTTGGTAAAAGAGCTCAAAGGCTCTTTTAGGAGCCACACAGAGAACTTTTTAAGTCTATTGGAAAAGGAAAATACATTTGATGCCTTTTTTTAAATAACCGCAGATATGATAGCAGCCAATGAAACGTTGTATCCTGTCAGATGTATTATAGCTGCAGGTACTAACGCAAGACGCGTCATAGCCGTGGATACGAGCAGGCAAATGAGACATTGTGTATCTTTGGCGGGTATAGGCACAACTATAACTATGACCTTAGCCGCAGGTATCACAATTCCAATTTATATGCATTGATCATGTTGCTCCATTGATTTTACACTGCACAATTTCACATGTGTTTCTGATTCCATGTCCTCATGTGTACCAATATGTTATTTGAAATGTTACAGCTTGTCAATATGTCTTTGTGAATCAGTAAACATGTTATGGGTAGCCACGAGTTCTGGAGGTTAACTTGATCAGCGGGTATGAACTGTCCAATCACACGTCATACTTTTTGAAGGTCTTTGCTATCCACGGGTATGAATCCGTCTGTGGTACCCGCGCCTATAGCAAGTTGTATTTTGGTGCAGTGATCATATTATATTATGGATGTTTTAGCTCAGATTTGTACATGTGTTTCTGTTTAGATGTTCTTACATGAAGGCTAATGTGAATTGGCTTTGAAATCTTTGTATTATGTGTTTTTGAGCACATTTGAAAAATATAAGTGTAACCGCATCTATAGGTGGGGTTTTGTTGTTTAATGTGGGGTGTTAGCGGCGGTTATGTTATTGGGAAAAATGAGGAAAAAACAAACAATTGTTTTAATGTAGTGTGTGCATATTGTATAATGTATTCTTTGAAGGATTGTGTTGGGGTTTATTGATTAATACAGCTTGTAATAGAAATGTGTTTGTCATTTTACTTGTTTGCTTTCTACCGTCCTCTTTTTGTGCTATTGAATTGTGAAAGCTTTGAAAGTGACATTTGTGTGAACTTTTGACAGTCTGATTTCAGAACTCAGAGTGTGCACATGTTCTGTGTTTGGCTATGGTGAAGATCTATTCATTATTTGGAGCGGCTGAAGGGGAGCTATAGTGTGTGTTTATATATTATATTTACAGTTTGAATTATTGTATTTGTAAGATACGTGAAGTATGTTTAGGTGTCTCATCTGGTCAAGATTATAAGTATTGTTTGCAAAGTAGAGTTTTCTATATTTTACGTAAGTGTTTTAAGGAGAGTGATGAAGCAGTATAACATGGTATGCTATGCTTATGTTTGCCAGAAAATATATTTGCAAATAAAGGTTGTTTTATTAGTGACATTGGAAGATGTGATATGAATGAGGGTGCATAAAAAACCCTAGCGTGAACCAAGCAGTATAACTCTACCCTTGCAAATATTGTGGCTGTGTGTGTGCTTTTTAGTTGGATATTAAGCTGTTTTTGTGACCCTATATTGGCCATTTTCTACTGTGTTAGATTTGTGGAAGCGTGAAATTGTGAAGTGAAGAAGGTGAATTTATAGTGGCTAAGTGGGTAGGGTTTGATAGTATATGGGAAATCATTTTATTTTTCAGGATTTCCACTGTCATATAATTGTTGGAGTCATTAAGAAATAAAAATGAACAATCATATTTGGCATTTTTCCAATTTGCTTGCACTGGTGTGCTTTGGAAGGACAGAAATCTATTTGGGTTTGATGCTGTGTAATGCAATGTGTTGTTAAGCAATGCACTGACAGAGAGATGTAAAATGAATGAGGGTACATAGTAGGTAGAGGGAAACAGTACTATAGATGAGGTTTGCTAACATTTTTTTCTGGGTCTGCTCAGGTCACATGGCCATTGCAAGTTTAGTGGAGTGGGGATGGGCACTGAAGAGAGGACATACATGCTGATACATTTTATTGATTAATAGTAGTAGTAATTAGTTTCTAGGTGAACTGTAGGATAGTGGGTCTGGCTGTTGGCCCAATGATAGTTGAATAGATAGAAAGAGGTGAAGAGTTTGACTTTACATGTTATTGGATGAGGATGACAAAGAAGGACTGATTAACTGGGTGTTAGGATGATGAAGGTTGTGACAGAGCACAGTTATGTGAGTAGCAGTAGACTGAATGTTGTCTATCTGGAGTTGATCTACAGTCCTTAACGAGAGGGTTGTGAGGTGTGAAAACTGGAGCTGGGTGGTGTAATTCAGGGCCAGTGTATTATTTTGCATTATTTTGCAGCTTTTTTCTCTTGATACCATTGTCATACCATTGTCATGAACGGTGTATGTATATATTACTTGTATTATGTGTATGATTTATTAAGAATTGTTATGTTATGTAAGAAATGGGTAGCGTGGTGTATAAGATAAGCTCACTTTTTATTTAGGTTTATCATTGAAAAATGTTTGGTCCCAAGCACAGATATATTAGAAGTTGGCATATAAGTTATGTATGGTATATGAGCTGTTCAGTTGTATTCCACATTACTTAAGCAGTTAAAGGTGAGGTGTAGATGGGGCATTTCTTTGTCCTGCAGGATTGTTGGTAGGAGTGATGGCTGATGACTTTGTATAGGCAGTCATTGGGTGTAAATATGGGTCTCTGAATTTGTGAGCACGGACATCCTCCACAATGTGGTCGGAAGGTTCTCCCTAGGAGAATACTGTAGAAAAATGGGGTATAATGTGTGTAATTTGCAGCATAGTTTCACAAAAGCAGTACCCTAAGAGCATTTTGTTTTTGATGCAATAGAGTATTTTAAAGAAAGTTGTACTGCATATAGTTTTTAGTAATATGCTGTACAAACAAAAACTTCTTTATACTGTATTTGTTAATGTGGAACATGGGTGCGTATGATGGGCATAGAGGCTTTAGCCATAAATGTCATCCTAAAGAGTTATTGTTTAATGTACATTTGCTAATCACAGGCTGTTATTATTGATGGATGGAACTCCTATGCTGTCTGCCCTCTGATGTGTTTACTGCAGCATATGTGGTGTTTCTTCTTTTTTGGTATGAGCATTACTGGAAGCAATGATACATTACTGGTTTTCCCAGATGCAATTTTGTTGTGTTTTTACATCCATTCATTACGGTTACTGCATGTGTGGTGGCAAAGGTCTAATCATCCAGTACAACTCTCTTTACCACATATGGTATCTGTATTCACCGGATTGATTTTCTCCAGACATTATATCACCATCATCTTTGAATAAAGCACTGAGTACATTATGTGTACCTCTCTTCATGAACAGGTGACAGCATTCCTGAGAATAATACCACTGTAGCTGAAAGAGGATAAGCAGTCAGTAGTCTCCTTGCACTACCTAGAGCTGCGCTGCCCTGGCTCAGAGCCTTTGTGCCCTGTTTTCCCCTCCCCTCTGCCTTGCATTTCCTCCCTCCCTTTCCCTTTGCACTTCTTGTTCTTGCACTTGCACGATCTGAATGACACAACGTCTAGTAAGATCGTTTGTCTTGTCCTCTATCGGTCTTCCCTCCCTTGTCTTCTCACGCAATGAAACACTTGTGACAGGCACGTTATAAATGGCTCATCATATCACATAATTTGGGAGGTTCTTGGGGATATAGTTGACAATTGTAGGTCATATGATAACTCTCCACCTTCACTCAATCTTGCCTCATCACCCACACTGACACAGGCATTCCCACTTCAGTCCTCTACCTCAAGCAGGCACTCACTCTTGAACCCCATCAGTCACTCCTTTGTCACTCTCTATGTTTCACTTACCAAGGAGACATGTCAGTTGTCCCATGTGTGTGGCCATGAATCGATCCAGGGTACTGTGTCACAGTTCCATTTCGTCCTGTGTGGACCTAGGGATCCTGGTGAAACAGGGTGTGCAGGGCATGTCTGCATCACATGTAATCTGTACATTTAGGTTTTGCTATTGTTTACAGTTGTGGAAGACATGCTTCCTCCCAATGGATAACACACATGGCATATCGCACATGCGTGCAGTTCAGGAAACCATTGGTGTTTGGGAACTGGTCAATGATGTAAAATTATCTTTTTATATCTTCTGTTGCCCCAGTGATTTTGGGTAGCAATGTGTGCTGTTGCATTGTGTAGGAGAGCTATTACCACCTCTTTGAGTATGTGGGGAAATGTTGGCTGTATCTGGTCATGAATCATGCCAACAGTGCATTGGGAGGAGTCTGTTTCAAAACAATGGTGTGTAGCTACCAACTTCAAATGGTGTGACATGGCAGTGCGTATATTTCCTTTGCATTCAAGGTCTCTCTCAATGAGGTGGAGTATGTAGATTATGGTGGGCTGGTGCAGCTAATATGGTCTCCTGATTTTTTACTCTGTTTGTCCCTATGGGGACAGTCTGACCCTGGGTATATGTGGCCATGATGTTCTCCTCCTTACTTGCAGGGCGATCTGTTGCAATAATGTTATCATGCCTTTAATCAGTAGGGACAGTTCCACAAGATACAGCAGAAGGGTTCCACTAGGTTGCATGGTACTCTGAGTCTTGTCTGAGGTGCAGGTAGGCTTGTCATGTCCACCGCGGGTCAAGTGGATGCACCTCTGCTTCTTTTCAGAGCCTGCAGCAGTCATGCCCACCTCCTTTGTGGTGGAGGTTATTTTGGTGGTTTGATGTCCTATATGTGGCATTGCAGGCACACCAAATGGCTGATTTTCCAGCATCTGTTGTGTCAGGTTGTCTATATCCTGTTTTTTTTTCAAATCCTGTTTTCTCTGTGATGGCATGCATTGGGTTTCGACATATCACACCCATTCTTTCCAGATGTGGTGTGGATGTCGAATTATTATGGTATGTAAGAAATGGGAAATGTGGTGTATAAGATGTCAAATTAATGGGGGTGCATAGTTGGGTTGGTTGGGGAAACAGTATTATTGATGAGGTTTGTTAAGAAAGCTTTCTGGGGCTGCTTAGGGCATCTGGCCATTGAAACTTTAGTAGAGTGGGGATGGACAGTGAAGAGAGGATAGACATTCTGATCTCTTTTTGTTAATTAGAAGTAGTAGTTATTAGTTTGTAGGTGAAAGGCACCTTGTGTTCTTTTGTTGCAATGGGTGGAATCAGGTGAGGTAGTTAATTGTGCATGCTTTTTGTTGAGGATGGCTAAGTAGGAGTAATTAAATGGGTGCTTGGAGAAGCAAGGATGTGGTAGGGTCTAGCTATGTGGACACAAATATACTTAATGATGTATGCTTGGAGTTGTCATTTAGCTTATAAGTAGAGGCTTTTGAGGTGTGAAAACTTTAGCCGGGTGGACCAAATAAGTGGCAGGGCATTATCTTGGTGCTATGTTCTGTTATCACGTTATTTCTCAATTGAGAACATAACATAGATGAATTAATAGTTGGTTGGTATATGAAAGCAAAGATGTGTTACATGTTATTTTGGGACACTTTTATGAATGTGAATGAATAAATGTCATGTTGTTTCTGGGGAACGTTTCTTCTATTTAGAATTTGTTTGGGAATTGTATTCTGAAGTTATGTGTAGAGTATGTGAGGTATTATTTAAGAAGTGTATAGTGGTATGGGGATTACAGCGTTATTGATTAGGTTTGGTAGGGTAGTTGTATTGCACTGATAGGGGACTTAGCCATTCACACTGTAGTGATATTGTGGATGGGTAGTGGAGGGAGGATGAACATGCTTATATGTTTTGTTAAGCAGCAATAGTCATTTTAGTGTAAAAGTTCCTTTTTGAATTGTGGTGGCCAATTTGGAACAGTTTTTTTATGTTTGCTGTCATCAGAAAAGGGAACACGTCTCTTTTTGATAAAAATTGTAGTGGTATATTTTTTTCTCTGATGGGAGGTGTACTACACTTTAGTATATATCTTGTCAGAAATTTAAAAAAGAAAATTATCTGCACCCAGGAAAATCCAAGGATGCAGATAAATATTCCACTTGGGCTGACGGTCAAACAGAGGCTTTTCTGTTCTGCAGCTTCAAGTGAGTGTCTTTTTTCACTTGGCCCTACACATCCTGGGTTGGTGGGCTGCTAAACTCCATCTCCACCTGTCAGTCTGGCATTGAAAGTTATATTTTATATTAAAAATATAAAGAAACACAATGAGTGAACATAATAATTTCAATTTTTTTATACAGATTTTTTTGTAAGATGCCATCAAGAAAAGAACAACAATAAGCTGTAAGAAAGGGTCATCTGCAGGGAAGTAGACTTCAAATGTATCATCTTTTTAAAAAGTTGAGTTTTTAAATCCTAGATTTTTAGCCATGTTAAACTTTATATGTAATAAAGAAAATATTCCACTAGACCCTGTGGAATATTTCTTTGGAGGAAAGAGTAACAGGCATGTGTGGCTCCATATATACATATGCTATTGTGGTTTAAAGATGCTCCTCAGTTTGGTAAGGAAAGTGATGGCTGTGTGATGGAGTGCATTGGAAAATATGTTACTTGTTCTATTCCAGCTCAGCCTGTGAATGCTGATCTACGGAACTAGGTGGAAAGGTTTCAAAAGCATTTATGTGTAAAGTACTGTCAAAAAAAATATAAAAGTAAAGACAAGTACTGCACTCAGTGCAGATATGGCTTTCCAAGGCTTGTGACACCAGTTGGTTGAGTGAATAGTTTAATGTCATCGGTTTGATGATAAGTTACTGGTAAGTCACTGAGAAATACCTATCATTTAAAAATAAATAAGGAATGCCAGTTCATTAATGATTACAATCCTGTCATTGCTCAGCTATACAAAGCAAATACTGATGTACAGTTTATGGCTGATGATTCATCCGCTGTTGCTCGTTATGTTACAGCATACATGATAAAAGCAGAAAAGAGCAATGCAGCTGAAGTATGGGCAGATTTATCATCAGATAAAAGTCTCAGTCAGAAAGTTGTAAGCTTTGGTTTGAAGATGCTTTCACATAGAGAGTGTGGTAGCTATTAAGCTGCAGACTGGCTCACTATTTTGCTTCTGTATGGACATAGCAGTAATGTAGTATGGTTAAATCTTGGACCAGCTAGTACTAGAAATCGGGTATTGAAGCCTTTGCCTGAAATTGAGCAGTTAGCTGAAGTAGCACTTGACAGTACAGAGATTTTGAAAACCAACTTGATTGATACATATTATCCAAATTGATCTGAAATGTTAGAGGATCTTTGTTTATATATGTATGAAGTAGCACAACATTACTCGTATCAAAATAATGAAGCACACAGTGACAGAGAACAGTTTAAAGTACATGGATGTAGTGGTTGTCTAGTGAGACATGAAAAGGCAAGTCTCATTAACCACATGAAACAGTCGTCAAACTGCAGAGAAAAAGGAATTATTTTATTTTTGTATTTTGCAGTTGTTCTTCCCATGGCATGCAGAGAGCAATTTACTTGGATGTTTTGAAACTTTTTAAAAAAAAAATTCTAAAAAATGCTTAATTACATATCCAAAATGTGAGCAGTACTTGGAGTTACTGGAGAAAGAACTTCGTCAAGAAGAACCTTTGGCTGCTAAATTGGCAAAAGAGACTCCTGAGGGCAGTCAAGATTCTGCAGCAGGAAGTCAAAATGTTCTTGGTGAGCCAATTATTCAAACTTATGTTGAGCTTGCTATGGAGAGAGTAGAGATTATAATGGAACAAAGTAAAGTTGCAGCTGTGAATTGTGATGAAATTGTTAGAATACTTAATATAGAGCAAAAAGAAGTTTATTATAAAATGAAAGGCAGGTTCATACATGGTTTACTGCATGACACGCATGAATGCTCTTGTGTGCAATACAAACCTTTATTGTATGTTAGTGGACAAGCAGGAACAGGTACATCTTTTTTAATTAATGAAATAAGAGCCAAGATCCAAAATGTAACAGATTCCTCTTTGTAATGTATTATAACTGCTCCAACAGGTTTAGCAGCATTTAATGTGGGGGGTGTTACTTTACATTACGAGTTGATGTTAGCAGTGGAGAATGAAAACAAAATAGAGTATTGGAAACTTGTATCAAGTGCAGCAGAAGAAGTAGGAAATGTTCGTAGAATATTAAATACCTTGATTGTAGATGAAGTAAGCATGGTGAATAACTTGATGGTAGCTTTCATTCACTTGCAAATGCAAGAGGCTTTGAAAACTGACTACAGTATTTTGTTTGGAGGTAAACATGTACTTGTTTTTGGAGACTTGTTACAAATAACTCCTGTGAAAGGTCAACCAGTTTTTAGAATGCTGCAATCTACGGATTCTCAAAAAAGTATGGGAAGTATTGGTCGTTTTAACCATTGGAATTGTTTTGAATTCCAAGAATTTACCAATAATATGAGACAATCTGGATAGAGTATGCAGAAATGCTTAATAAGATTTGTATAGGTGTTCTTAAGGAAAATGTGATAGCAGTCTTAAAGGTGAGACTGATTTCTAACATGTTTCAAGCAAATAGCAGTCCGTCTGATGTCATGTTTTTGTGTTTTTTTGATGTGCACACGTGCAGAGTGTAACAAGTTTAACTCTACAATGCTACTGTCAGAGTAGCAAAATATTGTAGAGATTAAGGGGGTAATTCATAGAATTCAGCGCACAATTGGCGCATGCGGCTGGCACACAGTATGCGCGTGCGAAAGTCTGCGCCAGCCGCGTGTGCCAAAACCCATTTCGGCCCACAGCGTATTCATGGATTTTAACATCCGTAAGCAGCCGTGGCACAGAGTGGCGCAGCGACCCTGCAGCAGAGCCAGTTACGCCCCCAACCCCGCTCCGTGTGCCATGAACAGCGCACAAATCAAGTACATGGCGCACAGGCCAGTGGACCAGCATACAGCCCCCCCAACCACGAAAATGCATGTAAAGCTCCCTGCGCACCCCTCGGAATACACGTACCCCGCTCGTGCTAGACCAATCACGTGTAAAACTCCCCGTGCACCCCTCGGAATACATGTAGCCCGCTCGCGCTAGGCCAATCGCATGTAAAACTCCCCGCACACCCCTCGGAATACACGTACACCGCTCATTCGTGGGAAGTTTCACACGTGATAGGCCTAGCGTGAGCGGGGTACGTGTATTACTGAGGTTTGCGGGGAGTTTCACATGCGGTAGCCCCTGTGCGAGTGGGGCACGTGTATTTCAGGGGAACACAGGGAGTTTCACACGCAGTAGGCCCTGTGCGAGTGGGGTACATGTATTACTGGGGTTCGCAGGAAGTTTCACACGCGATAGGCTTTGGCCGAGCGGGGCACGTGTATTACTGGGGTTCGCGGGGAGTTTCACACATGGTAGGCCATGTGCGAGCGGGGCACGTGTATTTCTGGGGTCCGCAGGGAGTTTCACATGCGGTAGGCCCTGTGTGAGCGGGGTACGTGTATTACTGGGGTTCGCGGGAAGTTTCACACGCAATAGGCCCTGTGCGAGTGGGGCACGTGTATTACTGGGGTTCGCTTGGAGTTTCACACGTGGTAGGCCCTGTGCGAGCGAGGCACGTGTATTTCTGGGGTTCACAGGGAGTTCACACGCGGTAGGCCCTGTGCGAGCGGGGTACGTGTATTTCTGGGTTTCGCGGGGAGTTTCACACGGCAGTGTGTGTCCTCCCAGGTGTGCCCTCACACCCCTCCCCAGGGTCTGCAGGCAGACCACAGCACAGGGGAAAACACTGAACCCCTGGCCATGCCCCACAGGCAGTCCATCCACCCTGGTGAAGCTCCCCAGCCAGCCCACATGTCACCACGCACAAGCAAGCACTGACTCATGTCCCCCCACCCACTCAACCACCCAGCAGTGAAGGGCACCTGCCAGCAGGCCCCCACTCATGTCCCCCCACCCACCCACCCAGCAGTGAAGGGCACCTGCCAGCAGGCCCCTACTCATGTCCTCCCACCCACCCACCCAGCAGTGAAGGGCACCTGCCAGCAGGCCCCCACTCATGTCCAATGCAGTGAAGGGCACCTGCCAGTGGGCCCTCACTCATGTCCCCCACCCACCCACCCGGCAGTGAAGGGCACCTGACAGCAGGCCCCTACTCATGTCCACCAACCCAGCAGTGAAGGGCACCTGCCAGCAGGCCCATACTCACGTCCATCCCAAACACCCGCCCACCCACCCAGCAGTGATGGGCACCTGCCAGCAGGCCCCCACTCATTGTCAGAATTGAAACAATATTATGCCTCCTATCGCAACAATTGTATGTATATTGGCCTACGCCAAGTTGTCTAAACATCGTATGCGAACAAACTCCACGGCAAGGTCTTGACCTTAGAGAAAGTAATGTAAGTCGCCATCTTGGATTAAGCCACCATTTTAGGTTCTCTTGTTATAAGGAAGTCACCCTGAAAATCAAAATGGAGGCCGAATGACATTCTGAGTAAGATTCTGGCCGTTGTGACCTCCGTACACATGAATAATTAATATGCCTGCAGGCCACTTGTCAGGGTCGTGAACTGAGACCTTGTCCTACCGTTGACCTATATGTAAATGTAAAACTATATCAGTGAAACTAATTAAAATGCATATATTAAAGGATTGACCTGGCAAGGAACCCATAGGCCCGGCTCACAGAATGGTTAACCCACGAGAGAGTTGGCCAAGGGCTGGACAAATTGTATAAAAGACCCAAGTATTCCAATGTGCGGTCTCTCTCACTAACATATCGAACCCTCGTTGAAGTTTGTTATGTTACTCTGAGAGCGGAATAGCTATCTGTTTGTCAATTGACTTTGGTAGCTGTTGTAGCTTTTAAATAAAGCACTTTTATGTTCTTTGTAACCTGTGTTGGTGTGTTTCTTTTTGGGCTTCCCGGCCTCATATTATTTCTCTGTTTCCACAGTTGGCGCCCAAATAGGGACCCTCAAGATTGATGCCGGATCATTGAAGGTTGATGCAGACTATCGAACCGGGATCGGACGGTGTGATACTGCGGGCCCGACCGAACAAGACGCGATACCTCGGCAGCGCTGCACGATCCGATCCTTGGACGATAGTCGTGTGGTCTGACACGGCATCTTGACGAGGGTCCATTTTTGAGGCGGGCTGATTTGTCGAAACCACCAAACACAAGGTAAAATTCATTAGGTAAGTTCTTTGGTAAACCGTACGGTCCTCCTTAGGTTTGGTCAGGTGTAGTCGTGACCCGACTCTTAATTTAACCCTGACAATTTGAATTTGGCGTATTGTATCTGCAGACAAAATTATTGACCAGGTAACACCAATTTTTTGTGAAATGCCTGGGAAATTGTCTAGCTGCTTTAGGGCTTTGTTCTGCAGCGATCGACAATCTTTGGAATTTATCCGCCCGGCACCACAGGAGGGGTCGCCGGCATGTACTATGTACTGCAAGTATGGCATTGGAAGTATAGTATTTAATGATATTTTGCACAGACAAACCCGACATGCCTCCAAATTTCAGTGGCCACTCAATGGTAGTTTCGAGATCCCCCGTATTGAATACCTAGAATCGGTCTTGCTAAAAAAGAAGGCCAGACCTGCAGCATTTGATGTTTTGCAGAATTGGAAAAAAGAAGCGTTGCAGCAGCTTAAAAGTAGGGATAAACATGCACGCCGTCATAAAACAAATGCCGAAAAGGCGTTGTTATATGATAAGGAAAAACATTCGAAGTCAGTCAAAAATATGGATAGGGCTTTCTCACTCGGTATCCAGAAAATGTATCCCTCACAAGATTTCCATGCTTCTGAAGAATTTATTGAAAAATTGTTAAACGAACGCAGGCCTGGTGCCTCTGCACCACCTCCTTATGATCCTCTCCCTGGTGCTCTGCCCATCCCTGCTGCTATTCCTGCTGTTATTCCTGTTCCCCCTGTACAACCTACTGTTCCTATTCCTCTGGTTGTTGTTCCTCCACCTATCCTACCACCCCTTCCTCTTGCGCCGATAGTTGTACCCTCATTGATTTTGCCCACACCTCCGCTCCCGAGTGGTTCTGTATTGACTGAAGTTCATCGGGGTTCGGGGTCAAAGATTGTCACTCGTAATACTGTTTCTGCAGACAAGAAACAGGAATTATTTGCATGGGCTAAGCACTGTATGGAGAGAGGTGATCAAGCAAATGTTTTTTCCACATTATCAAATATGGGCAATTTTCCCGAGAAAAATGTTTTTATCGAAGGTCTGGGGACTCATTTATGTGTAATGTGGGGTAGATTACATAATACGGATCTCCCACAAGGGGTGAGGGATCTAAATACTTTAGCGCTTTCGAGGGACACAGAGGAGAAAGTATATGGTCATGTTGAGAGATTGTTTGAGTATAGGAGGGACTTTGAGAAATTACGGGATGAGGATGGTGAAGACGACAGTATGTATGTGCAGAAACGGTTCCTTCCGTGTCGTAGATCGGCATCTGAGGAAGTACGAATTTGTACCAAAGATGCGATTCAATGGATCTTGGATTCATCGATACCGCCGGATGAGGTATATGACACGTATAGTCAGTATACAGTAGAAATGCAGAGGAAGGTGATTCAGGTAATGGTACAGTACCTGCAGGATGAATGTGTAAGGAAGAAGGTTAGTTGTCCTATAGAGTTCTTGGGTATTTGTAAGAGGGCTTTTTCGCCCGACACTTCTTCAGCTGCCTTAGCGCTCGACCTGGCTCTGTTGCTTAGTAAGCGGTCAGAGTTACCTATATCTCAGTTGCCTATGAGAGAGGTTCCTCCGACATTTGTCCCAAAGGTTGAGATTCCCGCTAACGTTGGGACTGGTGCACCCGCTGTGGACATCCCTGCACATTATGTATCGCAATTTGTTCACGTCCCGTTTTCACGACAGGAAGTGAACACTATTAGACAATCAATTCCCGATATTAGGAAAAACCCGACAGGATTTTACAAAGAGATAGAGTCCATTTTGCAGTCCTCTGTGTTCACCTTAAGTGATATTGACTTGCTATTCCCTGTACTCCTGCCCACAGATTTATGGAAGCAAGTTTGAACAATAGACGATGTGCCAGGGTTGGGAGATACGTGGGCTAACATGACTAGGTTTGATGGGGAAAGACCAGCTGGTGAGAAACCACCTCAGGTAATACTTACTTTGCCTGATAGAATTGTCGCAAAATTGAAAACCATAATTCCTGAGAAAAGAATTATTTGGGACAAGCTTACGGCCTGTGTTCAAGGAAAAACTGAAGGTGCCACCGGGTTCTTTAATATATTCGAACAGGTATTCTTTGATTTCAGTGGACAGGACTTGGGCACAGAGTCTAGGAAAAGGTTGTTTGTGGACAAATTTGTACGTGGATTGTTGCCCGACATCCAGTCACAGATTATGTCCTCTGAGAGCGCTTGGCAGGCGAAATCCCAATCTGAAGTTTTGCACACGGCTCAGTATTATGAGAACCGTGTTAATAATGAAAAGGAGAAAATAGAGAAGAGGAAAGGAGATTTGAAGACTAAAGTATTGTTACAACAAATCGTTAGAAATCCCAGAGGGGGTACTTCACAGACCAGAGGTCAGTATGTCCCAAAAGGAAACGCTCCTTTGGGTCCTGTGAATGTTAATCAATCTGCCTATTGCCGCCAGGAAGGTCATTGGCGAACACAGTGCCCCGTCCTTCGACAAAGGTCAAACAATGCATTTGGGAGTATGGGTAGACGACCTAGAGGTCGCCCTGGAGCGGGGGGCCCTGATAGAGGTCCGTTTTCGCAAGATCCTCAGCAACCTTTTTCACGGGAAAATCAGACTTCGAGTGTGGACACGAGAAACATATTTGATCACCCTTCTGCTGCCTACCTTTCTGAAGAGCTTCCTTCCGACGACATTTTATTTCGTTAGGACTGCCCAAAGCAGGGTTTGGAACTTTCACCTATTCCCATTAATCAGAAAGGTCCCTACGTTGAATTATTAGTGGGGAATAGGAAACATCAGTTTTTGATAGACACTGGAGCACAGAAGTGCTCCATTGATCATTCCCGGGTTCCAAACATTCCACTGTCAGGGAAAACAAATGTTTCTGTACGGTTTTCTGGCATACCAATTGTTTGCCCGGTTTCTTCGCCGGTGCCTGTTTCTTTGGGTCCCTTCACGGACCATTGTCCCTTCCTCCTGACTTCGAACTGTGGAGAGAATTTGCTGGGGTTAAATTTGTTGAAGAAACTGAATGCAGTAATTAATTGTTCCTCTGACGGAGTGTGACTGACGGTTTCACCGCAGCAACTTCCCAATTCTCAGTTTTTGACTCGACCATTGCCTCCTGAGTTTAGTGTTGTTCCGGAATGTTTATGGGCGGTTGACGACAATGATGTCGGGGTGCTACAGATTGAGCCCGTTAAAATAGTTTTGAAGGATGGAGTTAAACTACCACGCATTCCGCAATATAAAGTATCAGTTGAGGGCGAGCGTGCTCTGAAGTGCATTGTCTCCGATTTTGTGCATCGAGGAGTGATTGAAGAGATTGCAGGTAGTTTATGTAACAGCCTGATTTTGCCTGTATACAAGAAAGGCGTCAATGCAATCCCTTACCGTTTCATAATTGATCTACGTGTTATTAACAAAGTTGTCGCCCAACAATTTCCAATTGTGCCTGATGTAACGACGATACTAACAATGATCCCTGCTACAGCTACGCACTTTAGTGTTGTGGATCTAAAGAATGCTTTCTTTAGTATTCCTATACACAAGGAGAGTAGATATTTGTTCGCGTTCACCTTGGGAGGACGTTTTCACATTTACTCGTGCACCTCAAGGGTATACTGAAAGTCCAAGCATTTATAGTAGGGCTTTGAAAGAGCAGCTTGATACCCTTGAATTGCCACCTACTTGTACATTGCTTCAGTATGTCGATGACTTACTTTTAGCTGCAGATTCTGAAAGTGCTTGTAAAGAAGGCACTGTATTGTTGCTTATTCATCTGGCTGAAAACGGTCATAAAGCTTCGCTCAAAAAATGTCAATATTGTTGTCAGGAGGTCACCTATTTAGGCTACCTCCTGTCAAAGGAGGGGAGAAGATTGACACCTGAAAGAATAAAACACATTTCTGGCATGTTTGTTCCAAATACACAGAAGGAAGTCAGAGCCTTAATAGGTATGGCTTCTTATTGTAGGTTGTGGATCCCGAACTTTTCACTAGTGATAAAACCGATGTTGGCTTTGACAAAGAAGGGCATTTCTTTGCCGCTGCCATGGAAATCGGAACATCAACGATCATTTGAGCTTCTCAAAACTGCGTTATGCTCTGCACCGGTTCTGGGTACTCCAAATTATGACAAGGCCTTTGTGTTGTTTGTGCATGAATGTGATGGATGTGCTTTGGCTGTGTTAACACAGGAACACAGAGGGAAGAATAGGCCATGTGGCTACTACTCTTCCGCCCTTGATCCTGTCGCATGAGCTTTGCCAAGATGTTTGCTAGCTGTCGCTGCTGCTGCTGTGTTGGTAAAACAGAGTGAGGGAATGGTCCTAGGCCATGATTTAATTTTGATGGTACCTCACTCTGTAGATGTCCTATTGAATAAAACCCAAACGCAACACCTCACCTCTGCATGGCTGACAAGGTATGAATTAATTCTGTTTGCCCCTCACATTCAAATTAAGAGGTGTTGTGTTCTTAATCCGGCTGAACTCCTACCTTTCCCGCAAAATACTGTTTGCGGTGACGAAGAATTACATGACTGCCTGTATACTACTGAACAGGAAACGAAGGGCAGGATAGACCTTATAGATACTCCTTTGGGCAATGCAGAAGGGGAGCTGTTTTGTGATGGCTCCTGCTTCAAACTCCCAGATGGTACATCTACAGCTGCCTACGCAGTTACTACGTTGAGTATGGTTGTTGAAACTAAGAGAATTCTGCATAACTCCGCGCAGGCCGCAGAGATTATAGCGTTGACCCGAGCTTGTGAACTCTCCGAAGGGCATACAGTAAACATATATACTGATAGCCAGTACGCCTTTGGAGTGGTTCACAACTTTGGGAGGCTCTGGTCGGAAAGAGGGTTCCTAACCTCACATGGGACCAAGATTCAGCATGGTCCCCTGATAGTGCAATTGCTCTCGGCACTCTCACTCCCTAGGCAGTTAGCGATCATGAAATGTGCAGCACATCATAAGGTCATAGATGATGTGGGAAAAGGGAACGCTTTCGCTGACCATATAGCCAGGCAAACGGCCACAGACCTTAGCGCAGGCATGTATGCTCTAAGGGAAACAAAAGATGCTTATGTAATGGATGAGGGTATCGGGTCTGTGCGAGATATCCAAACTGATGCCACAATAGAAGAATCTAAAAGGTGGGCCGAAGGGATGGGGAAACTGGATGATGATGGGTGTTGGGTGGATACATCTGAAAGGAAATGGTTGCTCCCTGATTCATATGTGCTGGCAATGGTTACGATGGCACACTGTCCTACGCATGTGTGTGCTCAACAGATCACGAAAATATTAGAACAAGTCTGGGTGAATGATAACATTTTGAAGATTGCACAGCGACATGTTCAGTATTGTATGATTTGCTTACAGCATAATGTGGGGAAGGGGACAGTAACTCCAAGGGGTAGCTTTGGGCCCCCTTCTGTTCCCTTTGAGGTCATCCACTTTGATTTTATTGAGATGGAATGGTGTAACAATCTAAAATATGTTCTTGTGATTATTTGTGCCTTTAGTAAATGGGTTGAGGCTTTCCCCGTTAAAGATGCTACTGCCATGACCACTGCAAAGACTATGGTAAAGGAATTCTTTCCACGATTTGGGCTACCTAGGGTAATTTGGTCGGACAACGGTCCCCATTTCGTTGCAGCAGTAATTTTGCAGATATGCACAGCGTTACACATTGAAAGTGATTTCACTCGGCTAGACATCCTCAAAGTGCTGGGTTGGTAGAGAGACATAACGGTATCCTAAAGAATAAGCTTGCAAAAACATGTGCCGGCACCAAATTGAAATGGCCAGATGCCTTACCTATTGTATTGTTAGCCATGCGTACCACACCTCAAACTAAGACTGGGCTCTCTCCATTTGAGGTAGTGATGGGCAGACCTGCTAACATTTGGGGCCTTCCGAAGCCCAAAACCCTGAAGGAGGTCGAAAATGTATTGCTTGTAGACTACTGTAACCAGTTGACTAAAAATCTTTATCTCATTTATCATCAGGTCCAATCAGCTTTACCTGTTTGGTACACGGGCCCAGGTCACGATATTCAGCCTGGAAGTTGGGTCCTAGTGAAGGCCTACGAAAGGTCTTCCTATCTCGCGCCTCGCTGGCGGGGACCCTATCAGGTGCTGTTGGTCACCCAGACAGCAGTGCGGGTGGCTGGAAAGAAGCATTGGATCCACGCGACGCATGTCAAGAAACTTCCTCACCCGACGCCACACGTTACAGAAGAAGCAGAACCCCTCGCTGATGCTACAATCTCTGATCCTGGAGTAGCAAACAGCGCTGTGAGTGTGTCGGAGAATTTCTCTGAGCCCGTGGAGTTTGGGGAACAGTCCATTTCGTCTCCGCACTCTTTGAAAAGATCACTTCCGGAAAACATTGTTTCAAGTTCTGCGACTTCCGTCGCCTCCGATACGTTGCTTCCCTCAGGAAGTGACATTACCTTATTTCCGGATCAAACAGTACCGGGTACCACCAGGTACGACCTTCGACGAAGACAATAGAACTGCGGCACGGGTTTTGCCTGTGCATCTGGAAAGAAGAAGTCATTGAGAGTTTTTCTCTTGCAAAATGAAAGTTTTTTTGAAAAAAAGGAAAAAAGGGATTCTGCTGGCTAGGGTAGGTGAAGGACTAAGAAGTCGCGCGACCGTAGTGTCGCCAGCAACGAACAATGGGGTCGTCGATTGAGAAACTACGATGCCTGCCACCTCCACCGCTGCTGCTCGCATTGGACTTGTAAATAAGGGGGTGACCAACTCGGACAATGAACAATGTGCCTGGGCCCCGAAAACGTATTTCTGTGTTGTGTTAATAATAATTGGAATTTGTATAGTTACTGCTGTGGGACTTTGGTACTTCGAAGAAATTTACCCTCTAAAACCTCTACTGCCAATTGAGATTGTACCTACTGTTTTGACTCCCTCTGTACACCTTCATACTTTGTCACCTAGAGACTCCCAGCATAGACCAAAGTACCATAATAAAACTTTAATGATAATAATGAATTCAACGCATGCCATCTTTAATAAGAGTAATTGCTGGATTTGTACTCATTTACCGCAACATGGGAACAAGGGGCTAGGATGGTATATTCACCCTTTACCTTTGACGACTGCTTGCTATGCCTCTCTTAGAGCACTATTCTTTGGCCGTTGGAATGATAGCATCCCAGGGAACTTTGATGGAACTAATTTAAATTATTTTGAGAAACGTGAATTGACTCCCCTGGGATGCTCGCTTTTTGCAAATAGAAGTAAACCTAAGGTTGCTTCTATTAGGCCATCTGACAAACTATCTCTTCCTTTTCATACTCTAATTTCTTTTAAAATGGCTCTGATGGGCAATAAGGACGCTGTGCCTCCTTCCTACTCTATTAATCATAGCCCCGATTCAGTCCCCTTTTGTGTACAGAGAAATGGCACTCGGTCAATGGGAGATTTTGAAGGTTGTGTGAACATTGTACATTTGACCGGGGAGAACAGGCCTCTGTATGTAGGGGGGCCTGTCTATTTCGTTTGCAGTAGTTCAGCATTTCCCTGGTTGCCCAAGGATTGGCAGGGAACCTGTTATTTAGGAATCCTGTTACCTGGGGTATTCATAGCTAGTACATTAGAAGTCTCTAAGGCTCGCCCACGGTGGGACGAGAACGGAGATACCCCTGGGCAAGTATTGGGAGATATAGCAAAATCAGTTGTGCCATTTTGGGGACGGATAGCAAATTCTGAAAATATTAGGGGATTAGCAAGGGTACTGGAGAGAACCATCAATCGGACCATGGATATACTCTACAATATGACACTAGAACAAAAAGCAATAAGATTGGTAGCACTCCAAAATCGGATGGCATTAGATGTCATCCTGGCAGAACGTGGTGGAGTATGCAAATTAGTGGGGTCCACTTGCTGTGTTTTTGTACCAGATTCCTCACCGACAATTTTCAAAGCAATACAGAATTTGCACATCCTTAGTTCTGAAGTGCATGTTCCTGTGGGAGATTGGAATATTAGCGCCTGGTTCTGGGATTCTTTACGATCCTGGGGTTGGAGGGTGCTTTCTGTTATACTGGTTATTTTGGGAATCCTGCTACTCCTTTGTTGCTGTTTCCGATGTCTACCTAGTATATGTGCAATGCTAGGGGGATGTTGTGCTCAAGCAGTGAGCACAGTAGGGCACACAATGTATGCCCCAGATACAGCATCTAAAGAGTTTGTGTTACAAGAGGTTCTGATGAACGGCCTAATGGCTATAGACATTACGGATAATGATTCAGAATGTATGGACGACAAGGCATGGAGTTATTTACAAAGATATCGGAAATGATATTAGCACTTGGCATAGGCCAAAAGGAGGGTTTGTCGGAATTGAAACAATATTATGCCTCCTATCGCAACAATTGTATGTATATTGGCCTACGCCAAGTTGTCTAAACATCGTATGCGAACAAACTCCACGGCAAGGTCTTGACCTTAGAGAAAGTAATGTAAGTCGCCATCTTGGATTAAGCCCCCATTTTAGGTTCTCTTGTTATATGGAAGTCACCTGAGCATCAAAATGGAGGCCGAATGACATTCTGAGTAAGATTCTGGCCGTTATGACCTCCGTACACATGAATAATTAATATGCCTGCAGGCCACTTGTCGGGGTCGTGAACTGAGACCTTGTCCTACAGTTGACCTATATGTAAATGTACAACTATATCAGTGAAACTAATCAAAATGCATATATTAAAGGATTGACCTGGCAAGGAACCCATAGGCCCGGCTCACAGAATAGTTAACCCACGAGAAGGTTGGCCAAGGGCTGGACAAATTGTATAAAAGACCCAAGTATTCCAATGTGCAGTCTCTCTCACTAACGTATCAAACCCTTGTTGAAGTTTGTTATGTTACTCTGAGAGCCGAATAGCTATCCGTTTGTCAATTGACTTTGGTAACTGTTGTAGCTTTTAAATAAAGCACTTGTATGTTCTTTGTAACCTGTGTTGGTGTGTTTCCTTTTGGGCTTCCCGGCCTCATATTATTTCTCTGTTTCCACATCATGTCCATGACCAACCCACCCAGCACTGAAGGGCACCTGCCAGCAGGCCCCCACTCATGTTCCCCCACCCACCCAGCACTGAAGGGCACCTGCCAGCAGGCCCCCACTCATGTCCCCCCAAAGCAGTGAAGGACACCTGCCAGCAGGCCCCCACTCATGTTCTCCCATCCAACCAACCACCCAGCAGTGAAGGGCACCTGCCAGCAGGCCCCCACTCATGTCCCCCACCCACCCAGCAGTGAAGGGCACCTGCCAGCAGGCCCCTACTCATGTCCCCCACCCAACACGTCAACATGACCCACAATCATGGCCCTCATGGCCACCCAAATCCCACCGCACGCCACCCGCCCAAATAACCAACCAAGCATAACATACACCCCACATTGAAATGGCCATAACAGGAAACAACCCAAATGGCATGTATGTACATCAACACATGTCCGTCACACACACACAATGGGTGCCAGTGAATGTGAAGGCCCACATTGTGACATGCATGAAACCAATGAGAGAATACCACACATTGAAGTACGGGAAAAAATGTATTGAACAAAAAATGTGGAGAAACAATTTTAAACACCAAACAATGGACATAAGCAAAACAATGCAGAATGTCACATATGATAAAAAAAAGGAAATCAGAATCCAAAATATATCAAATCAAAAATGTCTCCAAAGTCTCCCTCCAACAAAACAAATCCAAACAGAAATGAAAAAGTAAAATCAATTGCTCCATGGAAAAATCAAAAAAGAAAATGCCGACAAATCCACACTCCAACTATTTACAAGGATCAAATCCTGGTTCCATGAGCCCAACTGTCCAAATGAAACCTACAAAAATACACTAACTAATGAAGAACTATACACAAAAATGTGGGGTATTGTCCAAGCACCCCAAAAAAATAATGAAAACAAAAATGAAACCTAACACTAACTAACTAACTATTACAATGGCAGCAGGCTTGTCCAACGGCTCACTTTTTGATGTCCCGGGCCAGGGCATCATCGAACTCCCGCTCAATGTCCTGGAGGCGGTCCTCTTCCATGGCCCCAAGGGTTCGCAGGGATGATGACATGTTGACCTCCAACTCCCTGTGAATTGCCTCGAGGCACTCGGCCCTCCTCAGTGCCCTCCGCATGGAGTTCTCCGCCCTGACAATTGTCAGCCATGCCTCTTCCGCCCGCTGCCGCTCTGCATCTATGGCGTGGCCCAATCGCTGCCACACGGAAGACACTTGTAATCCTGGGTCCTCCTGCCCTCTGGCTGATGCCTGCCCCTCCGATGTTGAAGGCCCTGAGCCATCATTGCTCCCACCATGTTGCTGCTGCTGCTGTGCCTGCGCCCTGGCTCTTGCTGCCTGCACGTCCTCCTCTGGCTGGGGTGCAGTTGTCGTGGTGGCCACCCCTGCTGGACGTCCGACTCCCGACTGT